>NC_133124.1:145066745-145731482 GCF_048418815.1 Hemitrygon akajei | reverse complement strand
CAATCCCCCCCCCACACCACTCCACTTCCAGGCATCAATCTCCCCCCCCCCACACCACTCCACTTCGGTATCAATCCCCCCCCCCACCACTCAGCAATCCCCCCCCACCACTCCTTCCAGCATCAATCCCCCCCCCACCACCCCTCCACTCCAGCATCAATCCCCCCCCCCACACCACTCCACTTCCAGCATCCCCCCCCCCCACACCACTCCACTTCCAGCATCAATCCCCCCCCCCACACCACTCCACTTCCAGCATCAATCCCCCCCCCCACACCACTCCACTTCCAGCATCAATCCCCCCCCCACACCACTCCACTTCCAGCATCAATCCCCCCCCCCCACACCACTCCACTTCCAGCATCAATCCCCCCCCCCACACCACTCCACTTCCGCATCAATCCCCCCCCCACACCACTCCACTTCCAGCATCAATCCCCCCCCCCACACCACTCCCACTTCCAGCATCAATCCCCCCCCCACACCACTCCACTTCCAGTATCAATCCCCCCCCCACACCACTCCACTTCCAGCATCAATCCCCCCCCCACACCACTCCACTTCCAGCATCAATCCCCCCCCCCACACCACTCCACTTCCAGCATCAATCCCCCCCCCACACCACTCCACTTCCAGCATCAATCCCCCCCCCCACACCACTCCACTTCCAGCATCAATCCCCCCCCCCACACCACTCCACTTCCAGTATCAATCCCCCCCCCCACACCACTCCACTTCCCAGCTATCAATCCCCCCCCCCACACCACTCCACTTCCAGCATCAATCCCCCCCCCCACACCACCTCCACTTCCGAATCAATCCCCCCCCCCACACCACTCCACTTCCAGCATCAATCCCCCCCCCCACACCACTCCACTTCCAGTATCAATCCCCCCCCCCACACCACTCCACTTCCAGTATCAATCCCCCCCCCCCACACCACTCCACTTCCAGCATCAATCCCCCCCCCACACCACTCCACTTCCAGCATCAATCCCCCCCCCCACACCACTCCACTTCCAGCATCAATCCCCCCCCCACACCACTCCACTTCCAGCATCAATCCCCCCCCCCACACCACTCCACTTCCAGTATCAATCCCCCCCCCCACACCACTCCACTTCCAGCATCAATCCCCCCCCCCACACCACTCCACTTCCAGTATCAATCCCCCCCCCCACACCACACCACTTCCGGTATCAATCCCCCCCCCACACCACTCCACTTCCAGTATCAATCCCCCCCCCACAACCACTCCACTTCCAGCATCAATCCCCCCCCCCCACACCACTCCACTTCCAGCATCAATCCCCCCCCCCACACCACTCCACTTCCAGCATCAATCCCCCCCCCCACACCACTCCACTTCCAGTATCAATCCCCCCCCCACACCACTCCACTTCCAGTATCAATCCCCCCCCCACACCACTCCACTTCCAGCATCAATCCCCCCCCCCACACCACTCCACTTCCAGTATCAATCCCCCCCCCCACACCACTCCACTTCCAGCATCAATCCCCCCCCCACACCACTCCACTTCCAGTATCAATCCCCCCCCCCACACCACTCCACTTCCGGTATCAATCCCCCCCCCCACACCACTCCACTTCCAGTATCAATCCCCCCCCCACACCACTCCACTTCCAGCATCAATCCCCCCCCCCCACACCACTCCACTTCCAGCATCAATCCCCCCCCCACACCACTCCACTTCCAGCATCAATCCCCCCCCCCCACACCACTCCACTTCCAGTATCAATCCCCCCCCCCACACCACTCCACTTCCAGCATCAATCCCCCCCCCACACCACTCCACTTCCAGTATCAATCCCCCCCCCCCACACCACTCCACTTCCGGTATCAATCCCCCCCCCACACCACTCCACTTCCAGTATCAATCCCCCCCCCCACACCACTCCACTTCCAGCATCAATCCCCCCCCCCACACCACTCCACTTCCAGCATCAATCCCCCCCCCACCACTCCACTTCCAGTATCAATCCCCCCCCCCACACCACTCCACTTCCAGTATCAATCCCCCCCCCACACCACTCCACTTCCAGCATCAATCCCCCCCCCCACACCACTCCACTTCCAGCATCAATCCCCCCCCACACCACTCCACTTCCAGTATCAATCCCCCCCCCACACCACTCCACTTCCAGCATCAATCCCCCCCACACCACTCCACTTCCAGCATCTCCCCCCCCCCACACCACTCCACTTCCAGCATCAATCCCCCCCCCCCACACCACTCCACTTCCAGCATCAATCCCCCCCCCACACCACTCCACTTCCAGCATCAATCCCCCCCCCACACCACTCCACTTCCAGTATCAATCCCCCCCCCACACCACTCCACTTCCAGCATCAATCCCTCCCCCCCTCACCACTCCACTTCCAGTATCAATCCCCCCCCCACACCACTCCACTTCCAGCATCAATCCCCCCCCCCACACCACTCCACTTCCAGTATCAATCCCCCCCCCCCACACCACTCCACTTCCAGTATCAATCCCCCCCCCCACACCACTCCACTTCCAGTATCAATCCCCTCCCCCACACCACTCCACTTCCAGTATCAATCCCCTCCCCCACACCACTCCACTTCCAGCATCAATCCCCCCCCCCCACACCACTCCACTTCCAGCATCAATCCCCCCCCCACACCACTCCACTTCCAGCATCAATCCCCCCCCCCCACCACTCCACTTCCAGTATCAATCCCCCCCCCCCACACCACTCCACTTCCAGTATCAATCCCCCCCCCCACCACTCCACTTCCAGCATCAATCCCCCCCCCCCACACCACTCCACTTCCAGCATCAATCCCCCCCCCCCACACCACTCCACTTCCAGCATCAATCCCCCCCCACACCACTCCACTTCCAGCATCAATCCCCCCCCCACACACCACTCCACTTCCAGCATCAATCCCCCCCCCACACCACTCCACTTCCAGCATCAATCCCCCCCCACACACCACTCCACTTCCAGCATCAATCCCCCCCCCCACACCACTCCACTTCCGGCATCAATCCCCCCCCCACACCACTCCACTTCCAGCATCAATCCCCCCCCCCACACCACTCCACTTCCAGTATCAATCCCCCCCCCACACCACTCCACTTCCGGTATCAATCCCCCCCCCACACCACTCCACTTCCAGTATCAATCCCCCCCCCCACACCACTCCACTTCCAGTATCAATCCCCCCCCCCACACCACTCCACTTCCAGCATCAATCCCCCCCCCCACACCACTCCACTTCCAGTATCAATCCCCCCCCCCACACCACTCCACTTCCAGTATCAATCCCCCCCCCCACACCACTCCACTTCCAGTATCAATACCCCCCCCCCACACCACTCCACTTCCAGCATCAATCCCCCCCCCCCACACCACTCCACTTCCAGTATCAATCCCCCCCCCCACACCACTCCACTTCCAGCATCAATCCCCCCCCCCCCACACCACTCCACTTCCAGCATCAATCCCCCCCCCCACACCACTCCACTTCCAGTATCAATCCCCCCCCCCCCACACCACTCCACTTCCAGTATCAATCCCCCCCCCCACACCACTCCACTTCCAGCATCAATCCCCCCCCCACACCACTCCACTTCCAGCATCAATCCCCCCCCCACACCACTCCACTTCCAGCATCAATCCCCCCCCCCCCCACCACCACTCCACTTCCAGCATCAATCCCCCCCCCACACACCACTCCACTTCCAGTATCAATCCCCCCCCCCACACCACTCCACTTCCGGCATCAATCCCCCCCCCACACCACTCCACTTCCGGTATCAATCCCCCCCCCCACACCACTCCACTTCCAGCATCAATCCCCCCCCCCCACACCACTCCACTTCCAGCATCAATCCCCCCCCCACACCACTCCACTTCCGGTATCAATCCCCCCCCCCCACACCACTCCACTTCCAGCATCAATCCCCCCCCACACCACTCCACTTCCAGCATCAATCCCCCCCCCCACACCACTCCACTTCCAGCATCAATCCCCCCCCCCACACCACTCCACTTCCAGCATCAATCCCCCCCCCCACACCACTCCACTTCCGGTATCAATCCCCCCCCCCACACCACTCCACTTCCGGTATCAATCCCCCCCCCCACACCACTCCACTTCCAGCATCAATCCCCCCCCCCACACCACTCCACTTCCAGCATCAATCCCCCCCCCCCACACCACTCCACTTCCAGCATCAATCCCCCCCCCCCACACCACTCCACTTCCGGTATCAATCCCCCCCCCACACCACTCCACTTCCAGCATCAATCCCCCCCCCCCACACCACTCCACTTCCGGTATCAATCCCCCCCCCCCACACCACTCCACTTCCGGTATCAATCCCCCCCCCCACACCACTCCACTTCCAGTATCAATCCCCCCCCCCACACCACTCCACTTCCAGCATCAATCCCCCCCCCCACACCACTCCACTTCCAGCATCAATCCCCCCCCCCACACCACTCCACTTCCAGCATCAATCCCCCCCCCACACCACTCCACTTCCAGTATCAATCCCCCCCCCCCACACCACTCCACTTCCAGCATCAATCCCCCCCCCCACACCACTCCACTTCCGGTATCAATCCCCCCCCCACACCACTCCACTTCCAGCATCAATCCCCCCCCCCACACCACTCCACTTCCAGCATCAATCCCCCCCCCCCACACCACTCCACTTCCAGCATCAATCCCCCCCCCCCACACCACTCCACTTCCAGTATCAATCCCCCCCCCCACACCACTCCACTTCCAGTATCAATCCCCCCCCCCCACACCACTCCACTTCCGGCATCAATCCCCCCCCCACACCACTCCACTTCCAGCATCAATCCCCCCCCCACACCACTCCACTTCCAGTATCAATCCCCCCCCCACACCACTCCACTTCCGGTATCAATCCCCCCCCCACACCACTCCACTTCCAGCATCAATCCCCCCCCCCACACCACTCCACTTCCAGTATCAATCCCCCCCCCCCACACCACTCCACTTCCAGTATCAATCCCCCCCCCCACACCACTACCACTTCCGGTATCAATCCCCCCCCCACACACCACTCCACTTCCAGTATCAATCCCCCCCCACACCACTCCACTTCCGGTATCAATCCCCCCCCCACACCACTCCACTTCCAGCATCAATCCCCCCCCCACACCACTCCACTTCCGGCATCAATCCCCCCCCCCCCACACCACTCCACTTCCAGCATCAATCCCCCCCCCCACACCACTCCACTTCCGGCATCAATCCCCCCCCCCCACACCACTCCACTTCCAGTATCAATCCCCCCCCCCACACCACTCCACTTCCAGCATCAATCCCCCCCCCCACACCACTCCACTTCCAGCATCAATCCCCCCCCCCCACACCACTCCACTTCCAGCATCAATCCCCCCCCCACACCACTCCACTTCCAGCATCAATCCCCCCCCCCACACCACTCCACTTCCAGCATCAATCCCCCCACCACTCACTTCCAGCATCAATCCCCCCACACCACTCCACTTCCAGCATCAATCCCCCCCCCCACACCACTCCACTTCCAGTATCAATCCCCCCCCCCACACCACTCCACTTCCAGCATCAATCCCCCCCCCCCACACCACTCCACTTCCAGCATCAATCCCCCCCCCCCACACCACTCCACTTCCAGCATCAATCCCCCCCCCCACACCACTCCACTTCCAGCATCAATCCCCCCCCCCCACACCACTCCACTTCCAGCATCAATCCCCCCCCCCACACCACTCCACTTCCAGCATCAATCCCCCCCCCCACACCACTCCACTTCCGGTATCAATCCCCCCCCCCACACCACTCCACTTCCAGCATCAATCCCCCCCCCACACCACTCCACTTCCAGCATCAATCCCCCCCCCCACACCACTCCACTTCCGGTATCAATCCCCCCCCCCCACACCACTCCACTTCCAGTATCAATCCCCCCCCCCACACCACTCCACTTCCAGTATCAATCCCCCCCCCCACACCACTCCACTTCCGGCATCAATCCCCCCCCCCCACACCACTCCACTTCCAGTATCAATCCCCCCCCCCACACCACTCCACTTCCGGTATCAATCCCCCCCCCCACACCACTCCACTTCCGGCATCAATCCCCCCCCCCACACCACTCCACTTCCAGCATCAATCCCCCCCCCCCACACCACTCCACTTCCAGTATCAATCCCCCCCCCCACACCACTCCACTTCCGGTATCAATCCCCCCCCCCACCACCACTCCACTTCCAGTATCAATCCCCCCCCCCACACCACTCCACTTCCAGTATCAATCCCCCCCCCCACACCACTCCACTTCCAGCATCAATCCCCCCCCCCACACCACTCCACTTCCGGTATCAATCCCCCCCCCACACCACTCCACTTCCGGTATCAATCCCCCCCCCCACACCACTCCACTTCCAGCATCAATCCCCCCCCCCCACACCACTCCACTTCCAGCATCAATCCCCCCCCCCACACCACTCCACTTCCGGCATCAATCCCCCCCCCACACCACTCCACTTCCGGCATCAATCCCTCCCCCCACACCACTCCACTTCCAGCATCAATCCCCCCCCCCACACCACTCCACTTCCGGCATCAATCCCCCCCCCACACCACTCCACTTCCGGCATCAATCCCCCCCCCACACCACTCCACTTCCAGCATCAATCCCCCCCCCACACCACTCCACTTCCAGCATCAATCCCCCCCCCCCACACCACTCCACTTCCAGCATCAATCCCCCCCCCACACCACTCCACTTCCAGCATCAATCCCCCCCCCACACCACTCCACTTCCAGTATCAATCCCCCCCCCACACACCACTCCACTTCCAGTATCAATCCCCCCCCCCACACCACTCCACTTCCAGCATCAATCCCCCCCCCCCACACCACTCCACTTCCAGCATCAATCCCCCCCCCCACACCACTCCACTTCCAGTATCAATCCCCCCCCCCCACAACACCACTCCACTTCCAGCATCAATCCCCCCCCCACACCACTCCACTTCCAGCATCAATCCCCCCCCCACACCACTCCACTTCCAGCATCAATCCCCCCCCCCCACACCACTCCACTTCCAGTATCAATCCCCCCACCCACACCACTCCACTTCAGCATCAATCCCCCCCCCCACACCACTCCACTTCCAGTATCAATCCCCCCCCCCACACCACTCCACTTCCAGTATCAATCCCCCCCCCCACACCACTCCACTTCCAGCATCAATCCCCCCCCCCACACACCACTCCACTTCCAGTATCAATCCCCCCCCCACACACCACTCCACTTCCAGCATCAATCCCCCCCCCCACAACCACTCCACTTCCGGCATCAATCCCCCCCCCCACACCACTCCACTTCCAGCATCAATCCCCCCCCCCCACACCCACTCCACTTCCAGCATCAATCCCCCCCCCCACACCACTCCACTTCCAGTATCAATCCCCCCCCCCACACCACTCCACTTCCAGCATCAATCCCCCCCCCCACACCACTCCACTTCCAGCATCAATCCCCCCCCCCACACCACTCCACTTCCAGTATCAATCCCCCCCCCCCACACCACTCCACTTCCAGTATCAATCCCCCCCCCACAACCACTCCACTTCCAGTATCAATCCCCCCCCCCCCACACCACTCCACTTCCAGTATCAATCCCCCCCCCCACACCACTCCACTTCCAGCATCAATCCCCCCCCCCCACACCACTCCACTTCCAGCATCAATCCCCCCCCCCACACCACTCCACTTCCAGTATCAATCCCCCCCCCCACACCACTCCACTTCCAGCATCAATCCCCCCCCCCACACCACTCCACTTCCAGCATCAATCCCCCCCCCCACACCACTCCACTTCCGGTATCAATCCCCCCCCCCCCACACCACTCCACTTCCAGTATCAATCCCCCCCCCACACACCACTCCACTTCCAGCATCAATCCCCCCCCCACAACCACTCCACTTCCGGCATCAATCCCCCCCCCCCCCCACACCACTCCACTTCCAGCATCAATCCCCCCCCCACACACCACTCCACTTCCAGCATCAATCCCCCCCCCCCACACCACTCCACTTCCAGCATCAATCCCCCCCCCCACACCACTCCACTTCCAGTATCAATCCCCCCCCCCCCCACACCACTCCACTTCCAGCATCAATCCCCCCCCACACCACTCCACTTCCAGCATCAATCCCCCCCCCCACACCACTCCACTTCCAGCATCTTCCCCCCCCCCACACCACTCCACTTCCAGCATCAATCCCCCCCCACACCACTCCACTTCCGGTATCAATCCCCCCCCCCCACACCACTCCACTTCCGGTATCAATCCCCCCCCCCCCACACCACTCCACTTCCAGCATCTCTCCCCCCCCCACACCACTCCACTTCCAGTATCAATCCCCCCCCCACACCACTCCACTTCCAGTATCAATCCCCCCCCCCACACCACTCCACTTCCGGCATCAATCCCCCCCCCCCCACACCACTCCACTTCCAGCATCAATCCCCCCCCCCACACCACTCCACTTCCAGCATCAATCCCCCCCCCCACACCACTCCACTTCCGGCATCAATCCCCCCCCCCACACCACTCCACTTCCAGCATCAATCCCCCCCCCCACACCACTCCACTTCCAGCATCAATCCCCCCCCCCACACCACTCCACTTTCGGTATCAATCCCCCCCCCCACACCACTCCACTTCCAGTATCAATCCCCCCCCACACCACTCCACTTCCAGCATCAATCCCCCCCCCCACACCACTCCACTTCCGGTATCAATCCCCCCCCCCACACACCACTCCCACTTCCAGCATCTCCCCCCCCCCCACACCACTCCACTTCCAGCATCAATCCCCCCCCCACACCACTCCACTTCCAGCATCAATCCCCCCCCCCCACAACCACTCCACTTCCGGCATCAATCCCCCCCCCCACACCACTCCACTTCCAGTATCAATCCCCCCCCCCACACCACTCCACTTCCAGCATCAATCCCCCCCCCCACACCACTCCACTTCCAGCATCAATCCCCCCCCACACCACTCCACTTCCAGCATCAATCCCCCCCCCCCCACACCACTCCACTTCCAGCATCAATCCCCCCCCCACACCACTCCACTTCCAGCATCAATCCCCCCCCCCCACACCACTCCACTTTCGGTATCAATCCCCCCCCCCACACCACTCCACTTCCAGCATCAATCCCCCCCCCACACCACTCCACTTCCAGCATCAATCCCCCCCCCCCACACCACTCCACTTTCGGTATCAATCCCCCCCCCCACACACCACTCCACTTCCGGCATCTCCAACCCTCACACCACTCCACTTCCGGCATCTCCAACCCTCACACCACTCCACTTCCAGTATCAATCCCCCCCCCCACACCACTCCACTTCCAGCATCAATCCCCCCCCCCACACCACTCCACTTCCAGCATCAATCCCCCCCCCCACACCACTCCACTTCCAGCATCAATCCCCCCCCCACACCACTCCACTTCCAGCATCAATCCCCCCCCCCACACACCACTCCACTTCCGGCATCAATCCCCCCCCCCACACCACTCCACTTCCAGCATCAATCCCCCCCCCAAACCACTCCACTTCCAGCATCAATCCCCCCCCCACACCACTCCACTTCCGGCATCTCCAACCCTCACACCACTCCACTTCCAGTATCAATCCCCCCCCACACCACTCCACTTCCAGCATCAATCCCCCCCCCCCACACACCACTCCACTTCCAGCATCAATCCCCCCCCCCACACCACTCCACTTCCAGCATCAATCCCCCCCCCACACCACTCCACTTCCGGTATCAATCCCCCCCCCCCCACACCACTCCACTTCCAGCATCAATCCCCCCCCCCACACCACTCCACTTCCAGCATCAATCCCCCCCCCCACACCCACTCCACTTCCAGCATCAATCCCCCCCCCCACACCACTCCACTTCCAGCATCAATCCCCCCCCCCCCACACCACTCCACTTCCAGCATCAATCCCCCCCCCCACACCACTCCACTTCCAGTATCAATCCCCCCCCCACACACCACTCCACTTCCAGCATCAATCCCCCCCCCCCCACACACCACTCCACTTCCAGCATCAATCCCCCCCCCCCACACCACTCCACTTCCAGCATCAATCCCCCCCCCCCACACCACTCCACTTCCAGCATCAATCCCCCCCCCCACACCACTCCACTTCCAGCATCAATCCCCCCCCCCCACACACCACTCCACTTCCAGCATCAATCCCCCCCCACACCACTCCACTTCCGGCATCAATCCCCCCCCCACACCACTCCACTTCCAGTATCAATCCCCCCCCCCCCACACCACTCCACTTCCAGCATCAATCCCCCCCCCCACACCACTCCACTTCCAGTATCAATCCCCCCCCCCACACCACTCCACTTCCAGCATCAATCCCCCCCCCACACCACTCCACTTCCAGCATCAATCCCCCCCCCACACCACTCCACTTCCGGCATCAATCCCCCCCCCCACACCACTCCACTTCCAGCATCAATCCCCCCCCACACCACTCCACTTCCGGCATCAATCCCCCCCCCCACACCACTCCACTTCCAGCATCAATCCCCCCCCCACACCACTCCACTTCCAGCATCAATCCCCCCCCACACCACTCCACTTCCGGCATCAATCCCCCCCCCACACCACTCCACTTCCGGTATCAATCCCCCCCCCCCACACCACTCCACTTCCAGCATCTCCCCCCCCACACCACTCCACTTCCAGTATCAATCCCCCCCCCCACACCACTCCACTTCCAGTATCAATCCCCCCCCCACACCACTCCACTTCCAGCATCAATCCCCCCCCCACACCACTCCACTTCCAGCATCAATCCCCCCCCCACACCACTCCACTTCCAGCATCAATCCCCCCCCCACACACCACTCCACTTCCGGCATCAATCCCCCCCCCACACCACTCCACTTCCAGCATCAATCCCCCCCCCCAAACCACTCCACTTCCAGCATCAATCCCCCCCCCCACACCACTCCACTTCCGGCATCTCCAACCCTCACACCACTCCACTTCCAGTATCAATCCCCCCCCACACCACTCCACTTCCAGCATCAATCCCCCCCCCCCACACACCACTCCACTTCCAGCATCAATCCCCCCCCCACACCACTCCACTTCCAGCATCAATCCCCCCCCCACACCACTCCACTTCCGGTATCAATCCCCCCCCCCCCACACCACTCCACTTCCAGCATCAATCCCCCCCCCCCACACCACTCCACTTCCAGCATCAATCCCCCCCCCCACACCACTCCACTTCCAGCATCAATCCCCCCCCCCACACCACTCCACTTCCAGCATCAATCCCCCCCCCCCCACACCACTCCACTTCCAGCATCAATCCCCCCCCCCCACACCACTCCACTTCCAGTATCAATCCCCCCCCCACACACCACTCCACTTCCAGCATCAATCCCCCCCCCCCACACCACTCCACTTCCAGCATCAATCCCCCCCCCCCCACACCACTCCACTTCCAGCATCAATCCCCCCCCCCCCACACCACTCCACTTCCAGCATCAATCCCCCCCCCCACACCACTCCACTTCCAGCATCAATCCCCCCCCCCCACACACCACTCCACTTCCAGCATCAATCCCCCCCACACCACTCCACTTCCGGCATCAATCCCCCCCCACACCACTCCACTTCCAGTATCAATCCCCCCCCCCCCACACCACTCCACTTCCAGCATCAATCCCCCCCCCACACCACTCCACTTCCAGTATCAATCCCCCCCCCACACCACTCCACTTCCAGCATCAATCCCCCCCCCACACCACTCCACTTCCAGCATCAATCCCCCCCCACACCACTCCACTTCCGGCATCAATCCCCCCCCCACACCACTCCACTTCCAGCATCAATCCCCCCCCACACCACTCCACTTCCGGCATCAATCCCCCCCCCCCACACCACTCCACTTCCAGCATCAATCCCCCCCCCCACACCACTCCACTTCCAGCATCAATCCCCCCCCCACACCACTCCACTTCCGGCATCAATCCCCCCCCCACACCACTCCACTTCCGGTATCAATCCCCCCCCCCCACACCACTCCACTTCCAGCATCTCCCCCCCCCACACCACTCCACTTCCAGTATCAATCCCCCCCCCCACACCACTCCACTTCCAGTATCAATCCCCCCCCCCCACACCACTCCACTTCCAGCATCAATCCCCCCCCCACACCACTCCACTTCCAGCATCAATCCCCCCCCCCCACACCACTCCACTTCCAGCATCAATCCCCCCCCCCCCACACCACTCCACTTCCAGCATCAATCCCCCCCCCCCCCACACCACTCCACTTCCAGCATCAATCCCCCCCCCCCACACCACTCCACTTCCAGCATCAATCCCCCCCCCCACACCACTCCACTTCCAGCATCAATCCCCCCCCCCCACACCACTCCACTTCCGGTATCAATCCCCCCCCCCACACCACTCCACTTCCAGTATCAATCCCCCCCCCACACCACTCCACTTCCAGCATCAATCCCCCCCCCACACCACTCCACTTCCGGCATCAATCTCCCCCCCCACACCACTCCACTTCCAGTATCAATCCCCCCCCCCACACCACTCCACTTCCGGTATCAATCCCCCCCCCCACACCACTCCACTTCCAGTATCAATCCCCCCCCCCACACCACTCCACTTCCGGTATCAATCCCCCCCCCCCACACCACTCCACTTCCAGCATCAATCCCCCCCCCCCCACACCACTCCACTTCCGGTATCAATCCCCCCCCCCACACCACTCCACTTCCAGTATCAATCCCCCCCCCACACCACTCCACTTCCAGCATCAATCCCCCCCCCCACACCACTCCACTTCCAGCATCAATCCCCCCCCCACACCACTCCACTTCCGGTATCAATCCCCCCCCCCCCACACCACTCCACTTCCAGCATCAATCCCCCCCCCCACACCACTCCACTTCCAGCATCAATCCCCCCCCCCACACCACTCCACTTCCGGCATCAATCTCCCCCCCCCCCACACCACTCCACTTCCAGCATCAATCCCCCCCCCCCACACCACTCCACTTCCAGCATCAATCCCCCCCCACACCACTCCACTTCCGGCATCAATCTCCCCCCCCACACCACTCCACTTCCAGTATCAATCCCCCCCCCACACCACTCCACTTCCAGCATCTCCCCCCCCCCACACCACTCCACTTCCAGCATCTCCCCCCCCCCACACCACTCCACTTCCGGCATCAATCCCCCCCCCCCACACCACTCCACTTCCAGCATCTCCCCCCCCCCCACACCACTCCACTTCCGGCATCAATCCCCTCCCCCACACCACTCCACTTCCAGTATCAATCCCCCCCCCACACCACTCCACTTCCGGCATCAATCCCCCCCCCACACCACTCCACTTCCGGCATCAATCCCCCCCCCACACCACTCCACTTCCGGTATCAATCCCCCCCCCCCCACACCACTCCACTTCCAGCATCAATCCCCCCCCCCACACCACTCCACTTCCGGCATCAATCCCCCCCCCCACACCACTCCACTTCCGGCATCAATCCCCCCCCCACACCACTCCACTTCCGGTATCAATCCCCCCCCCCCCACACCACTCCACTTCCAGCATCAATCCCCCCCCCCACACCACTCCACTTCCAGCATCAATCCCCCCCCCCACACCACTCCACTTCCGGCATCAATCCCCCCCCCACACCACTCCACTTCCGGCATCAATCCCCCCCCCCACACCACTCCACTTCCGGTATCAATCCCCCCCCCCCACACCACTCCACTTCCGGCATCAATCCCCCCCCCCACACCACTCCACTTCCAGCATCAATCCCCACCACACCACTCCACTTCCAGCATCAATCCCCCCCCCCACACCACTCCACTTCCGGTATCAATCCCCCCCCCCCCACACCACTCCACTTCCAGCATCAATCCCCCCCCCCACACCACTCCACTTCCAGCATCAATCCCCCCCCCCACACCACTCCCACTTCCGGCATCAATCTCCCCCCCCCCCACACCACTCCACTTCCAGCATCAATCCCCCCCCCCCACACCACTCCACTTCCAGCATCAATCCCCCCCCACACCACTCCACTTCCGGCATCAATCTCCCCCCCCCACACCACTCCACTTCCAGTATCAATCCCCCCCCCCACACCACTCCACTTCCAGTATCAATCTCCCCCCCCACACCACTCCACTTCCAGCATCAATCCCCCCCCCACACACCACTCCACTTCCAGTATCAATCCCCCCCCCCACACCACTCCACTTCCAGCACCTCTTCCCCTGCACCACTAGACTCAAAAACAGTTACTTCCCTCCAAGCCATCAGGCTAGTCAACACCTGCAGCTTGAACCACCCCCATCCCCAGCATCATTACATCTACATCAGCCACTCCCCTCCACAGCCCCTCAGCGCAATTCATTTCCCCCATGCTCTGCCACTTTGCGCTTCCACTCCACACCTCATACCTGTACTGTTCATATGTGTTTACATATGTCTTTATTATTGAAGTCTGTATATGTCACCAATACTACCCTGAGGTTGATCTTTTTGCAGGCATCCATTAAAAACTACACAGAAACAAAAACTGTCAAACAAACAAGATGCAAAAGAAGACAAATTATGCAAATACATGAGACCAGAAGACATAGGAGCAGAATTAGGCCCATTCAGCCCATCGATTCTGCTCTACCATTATATCATGGCTGATCCAATTCCCTCTCAAATCCATTCTTCTGCCTTCCCATAAACTTTCACACCCCAGTTAATTGAGAATCTATCAACCCCCACCTTAAATACACCCAATAACTTGGCTTCCACACAATGGATTCCACACATTTATCATCCTCTGGCTAAAGAAATACATACTTGCATAAATAAAGCTGAGACCTTGAGTAGTCAAGCCCTTAAAAGTAAGTCTCTAGGTTGTGGAACCAGTCCAGTGCTGAGGTGAGTGATGTTATCCATGCTGGTTCACAAGCCTGATGGTTGATGGTTCCTGAACCTAGGTGTGTAGGACCTAACGCTCCTGTACCTCTTTCTCGATGGCAGTAGCAACGAGAGAGATGGGTTGCATGGTGATGATGGATGCAACCAATTAGGATACCCTCCACTGTGCATCTATTGATGATTGTCAAAGTTTTAGATGACAATGCCAAATCTTAACAAACTTCTAAGAAAGTAGAGACACTGCCATGTTTGCTTTGTAATCGCTCCTACTCCTAGAACAGATCCTCTTAAATGATAACACCAAGGAATTTAAAGTTATTGACCCTCTCCACCTCCAATTCCCTGGTTCATAGTCCCCTGATTTCTTCTTTGCTATGGCTCTCTTTTTAGATTAAAAGCTAACCCCAGTTCCATTCTTTCATTTCTGTGCTGATATATACTTTTGCCATTTTGTGAAAGAGCCAGGCTTCCTGAGAGTAACTACGGTAACCACCATCTTGTACAGTTGCACCTAATGAACTTCAGAGGAGATGCTTAAGGATTGTTTTCTGTGTGATGCATCACCAAAGTCCAAACTCGCAGCAGCTAGAGCTGAGCTGCTGGTTTTCATAGCTGACAGGGAAGAGACTGCATAATGGCTTTACCACAGATTAAATAGAGGGAACCGGTGAACCATAGGGATTTGTTAAGGTGCACCCTGCAACTCCTAAAGCTTTGGGCATGTTGTTATTGCACAATGTTACTGAGCAGAAAGATGTTGAGCTTCAACCTTGCTCGTGGAGTGTGGGAGAGCACAGAGACAGAATCAATAAATAGGTTGGAGATGTGGCAGACAGCTTTTTTGGATAATTTGATGGGGGGTGGATTGTGGCAGGCAATACAGATAAGAACCATTCACTACAGTGTGTTCTTCTGCAAAGCCATATGGGTAGAGGGTTCCTAATAGGGTGTCCTTTATTTCTGAAGAGAGGCACTCCTTTCAGCCCCATATCAGCAATTTCTACCTGTTCTTAAGACAATGCTCCAGTTTTCCTCTTCTTTATGTCAAGTATCTTTCTTCTCTTTTTCCTTTCTGGTTCCCCAAACTACACATTTATATGTCAACATAGTCCCCTCCTACATTTACACACTTAGTCCAGAGGTCGTGGAGCATATAGACATCTTCTTTGTAGAAGTGGTCCACACCAGGGGTGATTGATAAGTTCGTGGCCTAGGGTAGAAGGAGTCAATTTTAGAAAACCTAGCACATTTATTTTTCCTACATTTACACACTTAGTCCAGCGGTCGTGGAGCATATGGATCCTTCTTTGTAGAAGTCGGTGTCTTGGACCTCCAGAAGTGGTCAATAGCATGGGGTGATTGATAAGTCAGTAGCCTAAGGTAGAAGGATATGAGTTACAAACTTCAAACTTTCTGCATTTTCAGTCAAAGAGTTGAACTGCATGTGCATGTAACGTGAGATGTATAGCTCATCTCCTTCCACCTTAGGCCACAAACTTATCAATCACCCCTGCTGTGGACCACCTGGAGGTCCAAGACGCTCTCGTTACATGCACGTGCAGTTCAACTCTGAGTGATAATGCAGAAAGTTTGAAGTTAGTAACTTACATCCTTCTACCTTAGACCATGAACTTATCAATCACCCCTGGTGTGGACCACTTCTACAAAGAAGGGATCCGTATGCTTCATGACCTCTGTACTAAGTGTGTACATGTAGGAGGGGACTATGTTGAAATATAGATGTGTTAGGTTTTCTAAAATTGACTCCTTCTACCTTAGGCCATGAACTTATCAATCACCCCTCCTATATTTATATCCCAAGTCACTCAGGCAGCTGAGTGTAGTGGGCAAGCATTCCACTGGTAGCTGTGTTACCTGGTACCTAAGGTAGCGGAACTCAGAAGAGTGTTGCTGAGTGAAGGGCCCCACAGTGCAGGGGTTGCATTGGTTTCTCCAAAATTATTCACACTGGATGTAGATGCTGACCCTGGGCCAATGTCCTCTTTGTATTGGGTACAAGCCCTAGATAGACCACATTTGGATGATGGTTCAATTCCAGACCCACATCTCAGAAACCTACATGGATGGAGTGGACCCTGATCTTTGGGGTGTAGCATTTAACGTAATGCTTATTACAGTGTCAGCTATAAGATCTGGGTTTGATTCGCTCTACCGTCTGTGAAAAGTTTGTAGAACCTCCCCATGACCAGGTCCTCTGGGCTCCTCCCACATTCCAAAGACATACAGGTTAGGATTAGTGAGTTGTGGGCAATCTGTGCTGGCAGTGGAACCGTGGCGACATCTGCAAGCTGCCCAGGACAGTCCATGCTGATTTGATTTGATACAAACAACAGATTTCACTATATGAGACGAATAACGCTAATTTTTAGTCAGTACTAAAATACTACTCAAGCTCCAAAAGATAATTTATGGGGAGAGATTAGACAAAGTAGGGGTATATTTCTTGAAACTCAGATATATTACAAAACATAATCAAAATGTTATTGGTTTTCAAGATGCTGATGCAACTAAAACTAGTTCATGAATATAGGATTAGTGAGACAGTCAAAAATCAGAGGTAGTAGTACATCAGAAACTAAATTTTAGAACATATTTACATCTAAAGACTGCCCAAAGTTTGAAATCCTTTTCCATAAATGGCAGCTAATCTTGAGCCTATTCTTCATTTCATGCCTGATGTTGGAAGAGCAACACCTCATATTCTGACTGTGTAGCCTCCAATCTGATGGTATGAACATCAATTTCTCTAAATTCCAGTAATATTTTCCCCACCTTTATCTTTTTTATCTCTAGCTCCCCTCTTACCCCTTTTCTTCTGCCAATCACCTCTCACTGGTGCCCCTCTTCCTTCCCTTTCTCCCATGATCCACTCCTCTCCTATCAGATTCCTCTTCTTCAGCTCTTTGCCTTTTCCACCTATCACCTTCCAGCTTCTCACTTCATGTCCCCTCCCCTGTCCACCCACCTTGTGCTTCACCTTATCACCTTATAGTTTGTACTTCTTCTGTTTTCCCCAACTTCTTATAGGTTCCTCCCCTTTCTTTTCCAGTCCTGATGAAGGGTCTTGGTCCAAAATGTTGACCCTTTTCATAGAAGTTGGCTGACTGCTGAGTTTCTCCACTATTTTGTGCGTGTTGCTTTGGATTTCCAACAACTGCAGAATCTCTTGTACTTACAACAAGCTGAGAGTATCAAACAGCCTTTGTGCAATTCTATGTGTGACAGGGACAGCTGTTTTCCTGATTGGCACAGAGATAATTTAATCTTTTCTCTTGTCCTGCTGGTGATATTGACATTGTGGCACCTGTATTGGCCTGCATTATGTTGAGACAGCTGCACAAAGTTCTGTGGAGAGATGGTGTGACCACTGATTATTTACATCAACACTTTTTATATTATTTTGAAAGGAGCTGCAGTAATGTATTGCTTATCTAACATTTCTGAAAACTCTCATGCTTTGAAGTACTCCATATTGGCTCCAATCAGTTTAACCTATTTACACCTGCAAATGTTTAGACAGTATATTTTACACTATTTGTGTTTTCTAGATTATTATGTCAACTGTATTTGCAACTGATTTGAAATCCCTATGATATCAATTCAGGAAAAGGTAAGACCTGAAAATTAAAAAGCCCAGGACTTAGCCATACAAGGGTTAAGGGCAAAAGGTGAAATGTTTAAGGGACCAACTTTTCTCCAACTGAGAGGGACCAACTTTTCTCAGGGGGTGGTGAGAGTGTGGAACAAGCTGAGGTGGAAGTGGTGGATGCAGGTTCAATTTCAACATTTAAGAGAAATTTGGATAGGTACTTGGATGGGAGGGATATGGAGGACAATGGTTAATGCAGGTTGATGGGACTAGACATAATAATAGTTTGACATGGACTAGACTGTTTCTGTGCTGTAGTGTTTCATGACTATAACTCTATGCACTCCTGTTGTGGTAGATAAAAAGATCTGGAGTCACTAGTTTTATTTAATATTAGATATATTAATACTAGATTCAATATTAATACAGTATTAGATTATGTTTCTGATTGCGTCCAAGATATCCTGAAGTGGGAGGGTGAGGAGCCAGAGGTCGTGGTACATATAAGTATCAATGACATAGGTAGGAAAAGGGAAGAGGTCTTGAAAGGAGAATATAGGGAGTTAGGAAGGGAGTTGAGAAGGACCACAAAGGTAGTAATATCAGGATTACTGCCTGTGCCACGCCACAGTGAGAGTAGAAATGGAATGAGGTGGAGGATAAATACATGGCTGAGGGAATTGGAACAAGGGGCAGGGATTCAAGTTTCTGGATCATTGGGACCTCTTTTGGGGCAGGTGTGACCTGTACAAAAGGGACGGGTTGCTCTTGAATCCTAGGGGGACCAATATCCTAGCCGGGAGTTTTGCTAAGGCTGCTGGGGAGACTTTAAACTAGAATGGTTGGGGGGTGGGAATCAAATTGAAGAGACTAGGAGAGAGAAGGTTAGTTCACAAATAGAGAAAGCTTGTAGACAGTGTGTGAGGGAGGATAGGCAGGTGATAGAGAAGGGGAGCGCTCAGACCGAAGACGTAGGGGAGAAGGAAGAAGAAGATAGTAAAGTTGTTTGCACCGTTAGGGATAAACAGAGGGTAAGAGGTGTAGAATTTCTTAAATGCATTTATTTTAATACTAAGAGCATTAGTATTAAAAGCATTATTTTAATACTAAGAGCATTAATACTAAGAGAAAGGTGGATGAGCTTAGAGCATGGATTGATACCTGGAAATATGATGTTGTAGTTATTAGTGAAACATGGTTGCAGGAGGGGTGTATATGGACCACCTAATGGGGAGCGAGAATTGGAGGAGCAAATTTGTAAGGAGATAGCAGATATTTGTAGTAAGCACAAGGCTGTGATTGTGGGAGATTTTAATTTTTCACACATAGACTGGGAAGCCCATTCTGTAAAAGGGCTGGATGGTTTGGAGTTTGTAAAATGTGTGCAGGATAGTTTTTTGCAGCAGTACATAGAGGTACCAATTACAGAAGGGGCAGTATTGGATCTCCTGTTAGGGAATGAGATAGGTCAGGTGATAGAGGTATCACAATGATCCTCTAGTGATCACAATGCTATTAGTTTCAATATAATTATGGACAAGGATAGGTCTGGACCCAGGGTTGAGATTTTTGATTGAAGGAAGGCTAATTTTGAAGAGATGTGAAAGTATTTAGAAGGAGTGGATTGGGACAATTTGTTTTATGGGAAGGATGTAATAGAGAAATGGAGGTCATTTAAAGGTGAAATTTTGAGGGTACAGAATCTTCATGTTCCTGTTAGGTTGAAGGGATAGGTTAAAAGTTTGAGAGAGCCATGGATTTCAAGGGATATTGGAAACTTGGTTTGGAAAAAGAGAGAGATCTACAATAAATATAGGCAGCATGGAGTAAATGAGGTGCTCGAGGAATATAAAGAATGTAAAAAGCATCTTAAGAAAGAAATTAGACAAACTGACAAAAGCTACGAGGTTGCTTTGGCAAGTAAGGTGAAAATAAATCCAAAGGGTTTCTACAGTTATATTAATAGCAAAGAGATAATGAGAGATAAAATTGGTCCCTTGGAGAATCGGAGTGGACAGCTATGTGTGGAATCAAAAGAGATGAGGGAGATTTTGAACAATTTCTTTTCTTCGGTATTCACTAAGGAGAAGGATATTGAATTGTGTAAGGTAAGGGAAACAAGTTGGGTAGTTATGGAAACTATGATGATTAAAGAAGAGGAAGTACTGGTGCTTTTAGAGAATATAAAAGTGGATAAATCTCCGGGTCCTTACAGGATATTCCCTAGGACCTTGAGGGAAGTTAGTGTAGAAATAGCAGGGGCTCTGATAGAAATATTTCAAATGTCATTAGAAACGGGGATGGTGCTGGAGGATTGACGTATTGCTCATTTGGTTCCAATGTTTAAAAAGGGTTCTAAGAGTAAACCTAGCAATTATCGGTCTGTTAGTTTGACATCAGTGGTGGGTAAGTTAATGGAAAGTATTCTTATTGATGGTATATATGATTATCTGGATAGACAGGGTCTGATTAGGAACAGTCAATGTGGATTTGTGCGTGGAAGGTCATGTTTGACAAATCTTATTGAATTTTTTGAAGAGCTTACTAGGAAAGTTGACGAGGGTAAAGCAGTGGATGTTGTCTATATGGACTTTAGTAAGGCCTTTAACAAGGTTCCAAACGGAAGGTTCAATCGTTAGGTATTACTATTGAAGTAGTAAAATGGATTCAACAGTGGCTGGATGGGAGATGTCAGAGAGTAGTGGTGGATAACTGTTTGTCAGGTTGGAGGCCGGTATCTAGTGGTCTGCCTCAGGGATCTGTACTGGGTCCAGTGTTGTTTGTCATATACATTAATGATCTGGATGATGGGGTGGTAAATTGGATTAGTAAATATGCAGATGATACTAAGGTAGGTGGTGTTGTAGATAATGAAGTATGTTTTCAAAACTTGCAGAGAGTTTTAGGCCAGTTAGAAGAGTGGGCTAAAGATGGCAGATGGAGTTTAATGCTGATAAGTGTGAGGTGCTAAATTTTGGTAGGACTAATCAAAATAGGACATACATGGTAAATGGTAGGGCATTGAAGAATGCAGTAGAGCAGAGTGATCTAGGAATAATGGTGCATAGTTCCCTGAAGGTGGAATCTCATGTGGATAGGGTGGTGAAGAAAGCTTTTGGTATGCTGGCCTTTATAAATCAGAGTATTGCGTATAGGAGTTGGGATGTAATGTTAAAATTGTACAAGGCATTGGTGAGGCTGAATTTGGAGTATTGTGTACAATTCTGTTCACCGAATTCTAGGAAAGATGTCAACAAAATAGAGACTACAGAGAAGATTTACTAGAATGTTACCTGGGTTTCAGCACCAAAGTTACAGAGAAAGGTGGAACAAGTTAGGTCTTTATTCTTTGGAGCATAGAAGGTTGAGGGGGGACTTGATAGAGGTATTTAAAATTATGAGGGGGATAGATAGAGTTGACATGGATAGGCTTTTTCCATTGAGAGTAGGGGAGATTCAAACAAGAGGACATGAGTTGAGAGTTAGGGGGCAAAAGTTTAGGGGTAACACGAGGGGGAACTTCTTTACTCAGAGTGGTAGCTGTGTGGAACGAGCTTCTAGTAGAATTGGTAGAGGCAGGTTCGATATTGTCATTTAAAAAGAAATTGGATAGGTATATGGACAGGAAAGGAATGAAGGGTTATGGGCTGAGTGCAGGTCAGTGGAACTAGGTGAGAGTAAGCATTCGGCATGGACTAGAAGGGCTGAGATGGCCTGTTTCCTTGCTGTAATTGTTATATGGTTATAGATGAAACAACTTTTAAATGTTCCTCACCCAATGAAATTCTTTGCAATATGTTCAGAAGTCCTTAAGGTAAATTTTTATAATCCAATATAATCTTGCAGTTTACGTAATATATCTATGTTAATTAGATAGGGAGTTGATCAAAGACATTGCTAAGATTAAAAAAGCTGACATGTAGAATATATAAATATCTGGAATGGCAGTAATCCAAACCACAAAAGTTATGTTGTTTTAAACAGCAAGGGTTGGATTGTGTATTAGATTTATTCATTGTTTTCTTTGATTTTCCTTATTGCAAGCCCCACCACATAAATATTTCTGAAATTAGATTGTGTCAGTTATGTGACACCCATAACTTCGTTATGCCCATTTTGGATTCAAGTTTATGAATAGCTAGAATCTTACAGTTTATTAATGTATGTACATTGAGCCTCAATTTCCAATCTAAAGGTATGCACATTCAATTTTTAAAAAAATAATCAGTTTGCCAGCAGTTTGAATTTTGGTGTTTGATTTTGTGTTTGTTAAATCAAATGCATGTGTTCTCTCTTCAGCACTTAGAAAGTAATGCAATTTTGAACACAAATCTGTGCTGAGAATTACTAGAGCATCAGAAGTCACGTTCAGGAAAACCACAATGCTGATGAGCATGACAAAATGGTACTTCCAGGAAGAAAATCTTTTGCATTCGTAGAAACAGTGACAATATCGTTAAGTTCTAAATGGTGTCAATTGAGATTGGAGACAATTGTTTGTGCAATTTAAGTGCTAGATTTAAGAAATGAATCAGGGCCTGTTGGGATTTTCTGTGGGGACTGAGATTGTGAGTTAAATAGGATCTTGGCAAGGGCCAATAAAAAAAGTTAGGTTTAAGTAGAGAGGCCTTGGTGGGAGCAGCCACAGTGAGAGTGAGACAGGCGTCTATCAGGAGAGGGAAAGGGAATAGGCAGACAGTGCAAAGTACCTCTGTGGCCATTCCCCTCAATAATAAATACATTGCTTGGGATACTGTTGGGGTGTTTGGGAACTGACTTACTTGGAAGTTGTAACAACTAGGTCTCTGGCTCTGTTGTTCAGAAGGGAAGGGGGAGAAGAGAAGTTCAGCAGTGAAATGGTTTTCCAAAGTTAGAGGGGCAGACAGGAGATTCTGTGGACATGAAAGAGTCACCCAGATGGCACGTTGCCCCCCAGGTGCCAGGGTTAGGAATGTCTTGGATTGGGTCTATAGCATTCTAAAGGGGAGGATGAGTAGCCAGAAGTTGTGGTACATATTGGTAGTTAGGTAGAAAGCTACATTCCAAAGACATACTGGTTTGTAGGTTAATTGATCACATGGATACAGATGGGCAGTGTGGGCCCATTGGGCCAAAGGACCTGTTACCATGTTGTTTCCCTAAATGGAATTAAAAATTAAAATCTCCAGATTACTGCCTGTACCACACACCAGTGAGGATAAAAATAGGATAATTTGGCAGATGAATATGTGGCTGAGGAACTGGTGCAGTGGGCAGGGTTTCAGATTTCTGAATGATTGGGATCTCTACTGGGGAAGGTACAACCTGTACAAAAATACAGGTTACACCTGAATTCAAGGGGGACCAAAATCCTGGTGAACAGATTTGCTAGAGCCATTGGAGAGGGTTTGAACTAGTATTGCAGGGGAATGGGAACCAGAGTCATAGGATGGGACAATTAGTGTACAGATAGATGCTACATGTAGAGAAATCTTTAGGAAGGGACACAATTACAGTCAGTGGGATTGTTGAAATATGTCTTTTTTAATGTGAGATGTATCAGGAACAAGGGCAATGAACTTAGAGCATGATTTGGTACATTGAACTATGATGTTGTGGCCGTTATGGAGAAATAATCTCAATGACTACAGATTACATAAACTTGAAAAATGTTTTCAGAGACACAGCACAGAAATTGTGAAATGCAAAGCCTCTTTTAGGTTGGATGATTCTGTGACTTCATTTGGAACAGGAATGTCACTGAGCAAAACACAGAAAGCTTGGTACTAAATTAACGTACATTGTTTCTCTTTCCTTTAACTACAGTACTTCAGTTTACTCAGCAACTCACTCCAGTTATGAAGAAAGTCTGGTTGATGTAAAATAGATGCACCACATTTTTGGCAGAAGCTCAGCTTTAAATTCTTCATGAGTAATTACATTATTACCATATCTTGTGAAGTGAATACACATGTATATAAAGTTAGTCTTCTTGCTGAAGTATGGCTGAACAATTGCAATCCAGAAAACTAAATATGCAATTAAATCTTATGCAAATATTATATGCAATTAAAAGGTTTACAAACAG
Source organism: Hemitrygon akajei (assembly GCF_048418815.1). Taxonomy (NCBI): domain Eukaryota; kingdom Metazoa; phylum Chordata; class Chondrichthyes; order Myliobatiformes; family Dasyatidae; genus Hemitrygon; species Hemitrygon akajei. Next base: position 145,706,733 of record NC_133124.1, on the reverse strand, counting down.
AAATGTTAGAAATGTGTGAAAAAAATTAAAACTCCTTTAAAAAGCATTGGCATTTAAATCCCAGTTTATAGTACAAGCACAAAAAACTACGTATCAGAAAAGACTCAACTTCTTGTACATTGCCAGCTTCAGCCAAAGTGATTGGCATTCTGTAACAGATCAGTAGGGACGGCTGGCTGGTAGTGTAGTGGCATCAGCACTGGACTATCAGGCAGATAGTCCTGAGTTCAAATCCAGCCGGGTCCCAACCTGGGTAGCAGCAGTACCTGCACAGAAGGCCTGGCAATCTACTTCCATATCTTGCCAGGAAAACCCAAATTAGTTATTCCGCAATTTAATATGCAACAGGTAGAACGAAGAGGAATCAGAGTCAAGACCTACAGATTGGGGGAGGGATTGAAAATAGTTAAAACCATGACAAGTGAGTGTATTCCAGGCTACAGAGATGATCTTCAGAAAGGTGCAGGCTGACCACTGCATATACAGGAGATCCAAGTATCTGAGAGTGAGTGCACAATCTCACCTGGTCGTTCTTTAGTTAAGCAAGCACAGCAATGTATCCACATCCTGAGGAGATTGAAGCAAGTGAGGCTCCCTGCATCCCTCCACCCCATTCTAACCAATTTTTACAGGAGCACCATCGAGAGTGTCTATACCATCACTGTATAGTACAGGAATTGCAAGGCATCTGATTGCAAGTCCCCACAAAGAATTGTGAGTATGCTGAGAGGATCATCGGGGTTTCTGTTCTACTCACCAGAGACATTTATCAGCAGCTCAGGGCCCTTAGCATTGTCAATGATCCCTCTCATCAGCCTAACAATCCCTCTGACCCCTACCATCAGGCAGGATGTACCATAGCATTAGGACAATAACTGTTAGGATGGGAAACAGCTTCTTCCCCAGGCCATAAGACTACTGAACCCCTGCCATCTCCTAGGCCTGTTCAGGAATGAAGTGCCAGTACTGTTATACTGTTTACTTATTAAGTTTTTTACCTTATTAATTTACTAGTGGTATATTATGTGCTGTGTGTGTCAGTTATATGTACAGTGTTGTGCACCGTGGTCCAGAGAAATGTTGTTTCATTTGTCAGTATACATGTGAACGTCTGTTTTCTATGTTAAAGCATAAAACGTAAGAAGCAAAACTATTGTTATTATCCAATCTCATATTTCCAGCAACTGTTCTGCATCTCAGAGATGCTGTATTTTTTTTCTCTTCTATCTGCTTTCTTCTGTTTATATTTCTCGAGACAGCACTCCTTTAGCACTCCTAAAGCAAACATGTCACCTGAACACCTCATCACACACATTCTCTGTCTCTTCCCTACCTCGTAACTTAAATAGAATTGTTTTCTCACTGTAACACACACAAACTGCTGGTGGAACACAGCAGGCCAGGCAGCATCTATAGGAAGAAGCACTGTCGATGTTTCGGGCGTCCTGACGAAGGGTCTCGGCCCGAAACATCGACAGTGCTTCTCCCTATAGATGCTGCCTGGCCTGCTGCGTTCCACCAGCATTTTGTGTGTGTTGCCTGGATTTCCAGCATCTGCAGATTTCCTCGTGTTTGTTCTCTCACTGATCCAGTTCTGATTACCTCAAAAGAAAATTCCATTTGTCTCCACAGATGCTGCCTGACCTAGGGAGTATTTTCAAAAGAATTTTGATTTACAGTCTTAAGTTCATAGTTAACTGAGTAATCCTTCTGTATAAGATAGCACTAACAAAGGTGTGCAAAACAAAGGAATTCAATTAAAATTATTAATAACACTTTTTTGAAGTAAATTGTGGTAAACTATCAGCGCCAATAGTGAAGAGGTGAGCAAAGGCAAAGTGAATTTGCAAGATGTGCCCTGCTGGTGAAACATTGAAAACCTACAGCGCAGTACTGACCTTTTGACCCACAATGCTGTGCCAAACATGTACTTACTTTAGAAATTACCTAGGGTTCCAGCCTATATGCGCAATCTATCAGGCACGGGCAAGTTACATCCTAGGTGTGAAGTTCTCTGGTTATTCTTTTACTAGAAAGTCATTTGATGCACTTTTGTATTTAGTTGATTAAGGGGCCAGTTTGTTTCTGAGTATTGCAGGTCAGAGTTTTAAGGCAATGGCTCAGTTAACTTGTTAGTACAAGGATAACATGGTAATGTGATACAAGTCCACCTAGAATATACTTTTTATCTTTTACTTTCTAAGGTGATATTCAACACACCCAAATGTCAATACTTCATCAAGAATGAAGCTGAAAACCAACTGTTTGTTCTGAATAACTTTAGTTGTACATGTTCATTTTGGTTTATGTCTCCAGTAGACTTGTTTACGTTCACGGGAACCAGATAAGACGTCACTGGTGTCATCGCTAAGCGACGGACTATTAAAACAACAGTCTCGCGCAAGAGGCTGTTGAGCTCTAGATTATGTGTTATATTTGAGACGGGAATGCTTTTAATTATAGAGGTTAATGGGTTTGACCAGGTTTTTCTTTCTCGTCTCTTTGATATGACTGTCAATGAGAAACGCTCTGCCTTTCTAATGTGTTGGCGCTAGAGGGGGGCGGTTAACGTTCAGTGTCTGACATTGCTAATGTCACAGATATTATAAAGTAAAGGGTTGAATGTGAGGGGTGATGGAAAGGGGGTGGGAAGGGGGTAACTCAGGGCTCCACAACCAACTTACAACAACAGATCCAGGGGAAGATGAGCAACTCAGATAAATTAGAAAATCTTACTATTGTATCAGTGTATGTTAGAGGATTAAACTCTTCCTACAAGCATTCAAAGGTTTTAGATTTCTTAAGCAGAAAGAAAATAGATATCACGCTGTTACAGGAAACACATTTTAAACCTAATTACATTCCCAGGGTTCAAAACTACTTTTATAAACCTGTTGTGGCATCAGCTGATGGTACTCATACGAAAGGAGTTACGATATTAATGAGACAGAGTATTAATGTATCCATTGAAAGGACTGGCTAAACACTCTCTTTCCTTCTAGTAAGATCAGCTTGTAAAGCCTACGGGGTTCCCTGGGGGTCAGATTTAAGGGACCATCCCATTTTAAGTTAGATACAGAGTGCTCCAAGACAGATAGTGTCATATATCATGTTAAATTAAACTCCCAGAAATATATGCCCACATCAGGGATGAAAGCCTGGGATAGGGACATATCTGAATTGGGACAAGACTGAGACTGGGATGCGATTTGGAATAATGCTGCTGGTGCTTTGAAAAACTCAAATCATTGGTATATACATTTGAGATTTTGTCATAGACCATATCTAACACTGAGAATTTGACATCAAATGGGACTGGTTCCTGACCTATATTGCTCATTTTGCCTCCACGGAACTGTTGTCTCTTTTATACATGTTGTATGGGAATGTCCAGGGGTTTTTGGTTTGTGGGGGAAGGTTATCAGTACTCTTACAGAACTAATGGGGGTACATTTACCAATGGACCCCGCTGTACATCTTCAAAATGATGACTCCCACCTTTCCCTTATAGAAAAAACACGCAAAATCTGGCTGGCAGGCCTGACTGCAGCTAAGAAGATTGTAGTCCAGCGTTGGAAACCTCCCCATGATATTCCATATACTCACTGGCTTCGGAGCTTTTTGGACATTTCTTACCTGGAACTTTCATCAGCAGGAGTAAATGATGCATGACCAAACACAGTCTTAATGTGGACAAATTTGATATCTAACTTAAAAGATCTGTTAAAATAGGAATACTCTGTCTGTGTATGCACTACTATTCAGTCGGTTGGTGGAGGGGAGGGGGGGAGGGGATGAGGGTTGGGGGGTGGCTGGGTTAAACAGTCAAAATATAATCGGCAACTGGTTGTATTGAATGTAATTTGTTGGTGTTGCAATAAAAATTAGTGATTAATTACCTAGGGTTACACATGACCCTCTATTTTTCTTAGCTCCATGTACCTATCCAGGAATCTCTTAAAAGACTCTATTGTATCCGCCTCCACCACCGTCACCGGCAGCACATACCATGCACTCACCACTCTATGGGTAAAAAACTTACCCCTGGCATCTCCTCTGTACCTACTTCCAAGCACTTAAAACTGTGCCCTCTCATGCTAGCCATTTCAGCCCTGGGAAAAAGCCTCTATCCACACAATCAATGCCTCTCATCATCTTATACACCTCTAACAGGTCACCTCTCATCCTCCACCGCTCCAAGGAGAAAAGGCCAAGTTCACTCAACCTATTCTCATAAGGCATGCTCTCCAATCCAGGCAACATCCTTGTAAATCTCCTCTGTACCCTTTCTATGGCTGTCACGTCCTTCCTACAGTGAAGTGACCAAAATTGAGCACAGTACTCCAAGTGGGGTCTGACAAGGGTCCTATATAGCTGTAACATTACCTCTCAGCTCTTAAACTCAATCCCATGGCTGATGAAGGCCAATGCACCTATGCCTTCTTAACCAGAGTTAACCTGCACAGCACTTTTTGAGTATCCTATGAACTTGGACCCCAAGATCTCTCTGATCCTCCACACTGCCAAGAATCTTACCATTAATACTATATTCCACCATCATATTTGACCTACCAAAATGAACCATCTCACACTTACCTGAGTTGAACTCCATCTGCTACATCTCAGCCCAGTTTTGCATCTTATCGATGTCCTGCTGTAACCTCTGACAGCACTCCACACTATCCACAATACCTTCAACATTTGTCATCAGCAAATTTACTAACCCATCCCGCCACTTTCTCATCCAGGTCATTTATAAAAATCATGAAGAGAAGGGGTCCCAGAACAGATCCCCGAGGCACACCACTGGTCACTGACCTCCATGCAGAATATGACCCGTCTACAACCACTCTGCCTTCTGTAGGCAAGCCAGTTCTGGATCCACAAAGCAAGGTCTCCTTGGATCCCATGCCTCCTTACTTTCTCAATAAGCCTTGCATGGGGTACCTTATCAAATGCCTTGCTAAAATCTGTATGCACTACATAAACCTTCATCAATGTGTTTAGTCACATCCTCAAAAAATTCAGTCAGGATCGTAAAGCATGACCTGCCTTTGCCAAAACCATGCTGACTATTCCTAATCATATTATGCCTCTCCAAATGTTCATAAATCCTACCTCTCAGGATCTTCTCCATCAACTTACCAACCACTGAAGTAAGACTCACTGGTCTATAATTTCCTGGGCTAGCTCTACTCCCTTTCTTGAATATCTGCAACCCTCTGATCCTCTCCCATCCCCATTGATGATGCAAAGATCTTTGCCAGAGGCTTAGCAATCTCCTCCCTCACCTCCCACAGTAGCCTGGGGTACATCTCGTCTGGACCCGGAGACTTATCCAACTTGATGCTTTCCAAAAACTCCTGCAAATCCTCTTTCTTAATATCTACACGCACAAGCATTTCAGTCCGCTGTAAGTCATCCCTACAATCGCCAATATCCTTTTCCATAGTGAATACTGAAGCAAAGCATTTATTAAGTACCTATGCCATCTCCTCTGGTTCCATACACACTTTTCCACTGTCACACTTGATTGGTCCTATTCTCTAACGTGTTAGCCTCTTGCTCTTCACATACTTGTAGAATGCCTTTGGGTTTTCTTTAATCCAGCTCACCAAGGCCTCTTCTGGCTCCCCTAATTTCATTCACAAGCTCCTTCCTGCTAGCCTTATAAATCTTCTAGATCTCTATCATTATCTAGTGTTCTGAACCTTTCATAAGCTTTTCTTCTTGACTAGATTTTCAACAGCCTTTGTACACCACGGTTCCTGTACCCTACCATCCCTTCCCAGTCTCATTGGAACATACTATGCAGGACACCATGCAAATATCTCCTGAACATTTGCCACATTTCTGCTGTAGAACCATAGAACATTACAGCACAGAAACAGGCTTTTTGGCCCTTCTTGGCTGTGCCAAACTGTTTTTCTGCCTAGTCCCACTGACCTGCACCTGGCCCATATCCCTCCATACACCTCTCATCCATGTACCTGTCCAAGTTTTTCTTAAATGTTAAAAGTGAGCCCGCATTTACAACTTCATCTGGCAGCTCATTCCACACTCCCACCACTCTCTTTGTGAAGAAGCCCCCCCCCCCAATGTTCCCTTTAAACTTTTCCCCCTTCACGCTTAACCCATGTCCTCTGGTTTTTTCCTCCCCTAGCCTCAGTGGAAAAAGCCTGCTTGCATTCACTCTATCTATACCCATCATAATTTTATATACCTCTATCAAATCTCCCCTCATTCTTCTACGCTCCAGGGAATAAAGTCCTAACCTATTCAACATTTCTCTGTAACTCAGTTTCTCAAGTCCCAGCAACATCCTTGTAAACCTTCTCTGCACTCTTTCAAACTTATTAATATCCTTCCTGTAATTCGGTGACCAAAACTGTACACAATACTCCAGATTCGGCCTTACCAATGCCTTATACAACCACACCATAACATTCCAACTCTTATACTCAATACTTTGATTCATAAAGGCCAATGTACCAAACGCTCTCTTTACTACCCTATCTACCTGTGATGCCACTTTTAGGGAATTTTGTATCTGTATTCATAGATCTCTCTGTTCTACTGCACTCCTCAGTGTCCTACCAAAAAAAAATTGGATAGGTATATGGACAGGAAAGGAATGGAGGGTTATGGGCTGAGTGCAGGTCAGTGGGACGAGGTGAGAGTAAGCGTTCGGCACAGACTAGAAGGGCTGAGATGGCCTGTTTCTGTGCTGTAATTGTTATATGGTTATTTACCTTGTATGTTCTACCTTGGTTTGTCCTTCCAATTCCTTTTCCCTTACTCCAATTAAACACTTTTCTAACTTGCCTGTTCCTATCCCTCTCCAATGCTATGATAAAGGAGATAGAATTGTGATCACTATCTCCAAAATGCTCTCCCACTGAGAGATCTGACAACTGACCAGGTTCATTTTCCAATACCAAATCAAGTACAGCCTCTCCTCTTGTAGACATATCTACATACTGTGTCATGAAACCTTCCTGAACACACCTAACAAACTCCACCCCATCTAAACCTCTTGATCTAGGGAGATGCCAATCGATATTTGGGAAATTAAAATCTCCCACCATGACAACCCTGTTATCATTTCACTTATCCAGAATCTGTCTCCCTATCCGCTCCTCAATATCCCTGTTACTATCAGGCAGCCTATAAAAAACACCCAGTAGAGTTATTGACCCCTTTCTTTTCCTAACTTCCACCCACAGAGACTTCATAGACAATCCCTCCATGACTTCTTCCTTTTCTGCAACTGTGACACTATCTCTGATCAGTAGTGCCACGCCACCACCTCTTTTGCCTTCCTCCTGTCCTTTTTGAAACATCTAAAGCTTGGCACTCTAAGTAACCATTTCTGCCCCTGAGACATCCAAGTCTATGTACTGGCCACCATATCGTATCTCCAAGTACTGATCTAAGCTGGTGTGCTGCAAAAATCATCACACTTGGAGCAGGAGCCACGCTGGCTGGAGTGGACGATTCAGAGGGGAGAATACCGGACAGAAGAGTTCTGTTGCCCGCCCAGCTGGCCTGAGTGCAAGGGTATATCACTCTAAGCACTGAGCCAATTTGGAGAGGTTAAAAACAGCTTCTTCAGCAGCAAAATTTAGGCCTGAAGCGAATCGCTGTGCAGCATGTTCTAGGCCCAGAATGATTCACTATGGCAAGACCCAGGTCCTAATGCGAGGTACAATATGCTGTTTGGACAATCTAAATGCTGACCCAGATTGATTAGAAGGCAGGCTGTCTGGCAAGGTTGAAATCCTCTGGGCGCCTACCAACTTGGAGAGGTCGAGAACGGCTTCTCTGGCTGCTAAGTCTAGGCCTGGACCAATTCAGTGCGGTGGGAGGCGGTTTCTAGTGCAAAGTTTGGATAATTTAAAAGTCAGCCTAGATAGTCTGGGGGCTCCTCTGTCTGTGATGCTAAGGCTGTGAGACTACCCTCAGTTGCTGTGCTTCATGTGTGCAAACTTAGTGACAATTTGCCATGTTAATATGATGAACTGAATACCATGGCTTTGGGCCTACTCCAGGGATTTGGATCTCAGGACTCAATTTGGTTTGGAATGCTGTTGTTGCCGCTTGCTTCTATTGGTTGCATGATTTGTTTGTTTTCTTCTTTCTCTGGGAGCACTGCGCTTTGGTCTTTTTAAAAAATTGGGTTCTTTCAGGTTTCTTGCTATATAATTTATACATTCTTTGATAATAAGTGTACTTTGGAATCTGACTTGAAGTTACTACCTTCTGAAGAGTGGAACACACTTTCTTTCCAATATTTAGAAAGTTTAAAATTTATGATTTCCCTCTGATACCTGGAAAAAGTCTCAACGTCAGTTTGTGTGTTGCCAGTGTGTTCTCACTAGGTTGTAATGCCATTTATCAATTCTGGTGTCAGGGATTTCCCACTCACTACTTTATTTGTTTTATGTATCTGAAGTGAATCTGGCATTTTTTCCTGGTTAAATTTGTAAGGAATGTATTTTCAAATGGATTTTATTTTGGAAAATCAACAGCTGCCAGCTCCTTATGGATGCTTTGCTAGTTTGGAATCAGCTGTCTCTGTAAATACTACTTTCACCTCCAGTTCAGAAAGCTAAACCTCCAAGCTGTAATATGTAAGTGAGACAAAGAATTCTAACTGATTTAGTCAGCGGGTCATTGAAAATCCATGAGATTTCTGTCAAGCAATTCACAAAACCATATATTATGTGCAATTTGCTTAAGAGATCGATGCAAATCTTCTTACCACCCAATTACATGTTCTTCTGCTTTGTCATCACTGTTCAACATTCAGAATTTTCAACATTGTGTATTAAACAGTTTTGCTAATTTACAGCACATTATGACATTCTCTGATGGCAGCCAATCAATTATTGCATGTAATTTAAACCGAAAAAAGCCAGATTTATTGCAGATACATAAAACAAAAAAAAAAAGAGTGGCAAATCACAAAACAGCAAAGCTGATAAATGGCATTGTAATATGTGATTTTAACAAAACAAACATTATATAACACAACATAAATTTTGGTCAAATAGTTTAATTGACTGATTAATCAGAACTATTTTCATCTCACAGCATAACTTTCTAGTAGATCTGACAAAATTTCCTTTGCAATTGCCTGCTATATCTGTGACCAGGAATCATGGTTTTTGACGCCTTCTGTGATTCTCAATAGCCCTCCTCAGGGTAGTATCCATTGAAAGATCAAGTTGTTTCACATCTCCATTATCGCACCCAACAACTGGGCATCTATTTCAGAAAGAAAGAAAAACAAATTCAATACAAATTTGCACTTATTCAGAAAATATTCCTTATTGATAGAAACATAGAAAACATTCAGCACAATGCAGGCCCTTTGGCCCACGAAGCTGTGTCGAACATGTCCCTACCTTAGAAATCACTAAGCTTACCCATAGCACTCTATTTTTCTAAGCTCCATGTACCTATCCAAAAATCTCTTAAAAGACCCTATTGTATCTGCCTCCACCACCACCACTGATGGCAGCCCATTCCATGCACTCACCATGCTCTGCATAAAAAACCTACCCCTGACATCTCCTCTGTACATACTCCCCAGCACCTTAAACCTGAGTCCTCTTGTGGCAACCATTTCAGCTCTGGGAAAAAGCCTCTGACTATCCACACGATCAATGCTCCTCATCATCTTATTCACCTCTATCAGATCACCTCTATCTCATCCTCCGTCACTCCAAAGGAGAAAAGGCCGAGTTCATTCAACCTGTTTTCATAAGGCAAACTCCCCAATCCAGGCAACATCCTTGTAAGTCTCCTCTCCATCCTTTCTATGGTTTCCACATCCTTCCTGTTGTGAGGTGACTACAACTGAGCACAGTACTCCAAGTGGAGTCTGACCAGAGTCCTATATAACTGCAACATTACCTCTCGGCTCTTAAACTCAACTCCACATCTACGTCAATGTCCTATTGTAACCTCTGACAGCCCTGCACACTATCCACAACACCCCGAACCTTTGTGTCATCAACAAATTTACTAACCCATCCCTCCACTTCCTCATTCAGGTCATTTATAAAAATCACAAAGAGTAGGGTTCCTCCACACCACTCTTGGCTTCTTTGGACAAGCTAGTTCTAGATCCACAAAGCAATGTCCCCTTGGATCTCAAGCCTCCTTACTTGTGTTATGAATGTGCCACAACTCTGAGGTGCCGAAGGGTACAAAGTCGCCCCCTCCTTTTTGAGAATCGCAAGATCGCTATTAATTCGGGTCAGGGACCCAGGAAATGAGAGAGAGACGTCCAGAATACACAGGTTTTGGAATGTGTCCTGGCCTCAGCAAGGCGGAACCATTGATAACGGCTATTGTCTCTTGGAGACGGAATTGTGTATTGAGTACTGTACAATTCATTGAAGCCCCTCAGGGGAATGACCAGAGTGGGCTGGTTGAGGGATTGCATCATCCCAACCTGACTGACATCTGAGACCCCGTGAGTAAGGATAAAAGAGGGTCTGGGGAACAACCCCTTTAGACGCACCAGGAGAGACGCTAGAAATCCCGTGACAGCGTTTAATAGCGACAGCCGGTGGGGGGCTCGCGTGCGTCCTTTCCCTTTGCCTGGGATTGGGGCCTTACCAAGGAAGAACGGCTTTAGCAAACGGAGAGGCCATAAGTGACCGGCCACACCCACGGAACTCTCGAAGGTTCGGAATCATAAAAGGAATTGGCAAGTTTCTAAAAATCTCTTTCTTGACTCCAACCAAAGGCTGCAGCCTGAATGAACTGAGTGACTTTTATATTTCCATCGGACAATACATTATCCCCTAGACAACGATAGAGCTTATTTCTTATTGATTATTATTATACCCGCACTTTTAGATTTAGTATTGACAACGTATATTATCTGTATGTTTGCATTGATATTATTTTTGTGTATTTTTACCAATAAATACTGTTAAAGATAGTACCATCAGACTTCAACGGACCTCTCTATCTTTGCTGGTAAGTGACCCAGTTACGGGGTTCGTAACACTTGCATGTGGTACCCTATTAAATGCCTTGCTAAAATCCATATACACTACATCTTCTGCTCTTCCTTCATCAATGTGCTTAGTCACATCCTCAGAAAATTCAATCAGGCTCATAAGGCATGACCTGCCCTTGATAAAGCCATGCTGACTATTCCTAATTATACAATTCTCTCCAAATGTTCATAAATTATAAATTCTGCCTCTCAGGATCTTCTCCATCAATTTACCAACCACTGAAGTAAGACTCACTGGCCTATAATTTCCTGGGCTATCCCTATTAACTTTCTTGTTAGTAGGGAACAACATCCGCAACCCTCCAATCCTCCAGAACCTCTCCATTCCACATTGATGATGCATAGATCATCGCCAGAGGCTCAGCAATCTCCTCTCTCACTTCCCACAGTAGTCTGGGGTACATCCTGTCCAGTCCTGGTAACTTATCCAACTTGATGCTTTCCGAAAGCTCTAGCGCATCCCCTTTCTTAATATCTGCATTCTCAAGCTTTTCAGTCCACTGCAAGTCATCCCTGCAATCGCCAAGATCCTTTTCTGTAGTACAGGGGTCACCAACCCTTATTGCACCGCGGACCAGTTTAGTATTAACAATATTCTTGCGCACCGGCCGACAGGGGTAGGGGGGTGTTAATCACGAACAGAATACAACGATACTCAAAGGGGGTGCCTTATGTCCAGTCTATTCCGCAATTTAGTTTTCGTGGCTCTCAGCACTTGCTTCTGTCCCGCTTCCTCACATTTTTTCCACTCAAAAACCTCAGCGGGTTTGTTAAAGTGCAGGGTGCTTGGACTCAAGGCACTGAAGCAGTTTTGAGGGCTTCAGTGCCCCATTAGACAGCGTCCGGGCCGAAACTCTAGCCTCGCCTGCCTCCAGACACCTTGGCCAGGTGCGGCTGGTCGTGGGTGGGGTGAGAGGACTAGGTCAGGGCCAGAGGTCCCTGTGCCGGGGCCGCAGCGGTCGCATTCCGGAGAGAGCAAGGAAGAATGCAACAGGATACGCACCCACCTCCCCTTGCAGGTAGGTAGGATCTATCAGCCGACAAAAGTTTGGCTTGAGGGATGACTTACAGTAGATCGCAGCGAGGTAGCTGCTCAGCTACTTACGAAACCCTGAGCCCAAATTAGGTTGTCTGCGAATATTTTAGCACCGGGTTCCCCACAAACATTCTGTGTGCTAAACAGGTTTAGAGATAGCGCACATCTGTCCACACTTCAGGCCAGTAGCAATGGCACTTCTCTCCGGCTGCACGAGGTGGCCGGTTACCCAAGGACAACCAGTGATCCCTGGCGCGAGGGTATCACTGCAGTTAGGTGACTGATGATCTTGTGTGGGTAATAACCTCGCATGCGTTCAAGTTCAACAGCGGGCGTGACAGGGAACGAGGAAAGGTGCAGCTGACTCACATCGTTTCATATCACCAAATCATATCGCTTCCTCACGGCCCAGTAGCACATGCTTTGCGGCCCGGTGGTTGGGGACCACTGCTGTAGTGAATACTGAAGCGAAGTATTGAGTACCTCCGCTATCTCCTCCGGTTCCATACACACCTTTCCATTGTCACACTTGATTGGTCCTATTCTCTCATGTCTTATCCTCTTGCTCTTCACATACTTGTAGAATGCCTAGGGGTTTTCCTTAATCCTGTCCGTCAAGGCCTTCTCATGGCCCCTTCTGGCTCTCCTAATTTCATTCTTAAGCTCCTTCCTGCTAGCCTTATAATCTTCTAGATTCATATCATTACCTAGTTTTTTGAACCTTTTGTAAGCTCTTCTTTTCTTCTTGACTAGATTTACAACAGCCTTTGTACACCATGGATCTTGTACTGTACCATCCTTCCCATGCCTCATTGAATGTAAGAACATAGGAACACACCTACTCAGAACCACTCGCAAATATCCCCTAAACATTTGCCACATTTCTTCTGTACATTTCCCCGAGAACAGCCATTTCCAATTTATGCTTCCAAGTTCCTGCCTGACAGCCTCGTGTTTCCCCTTACTCCAATTAAACGTTTCCCTAACTTGTCTGTTCCTCTCCCTCTCCAATGTTATGTTAAAGGAGATAGAATTGTGATCACTGTCTCCGAAACGTTCTCCCCCTGAGAGACCTGACACCTGACCAGGTTCATTTCCCAATACCAGATCAAGTACAGCCTCTCCTCTTGTAGGCTTATCTACATATTGTGTCAAGAAACCTTCCTGAACACACCTATCAAACTCTACCCCATCTAAACCCCTCACTCTAGAGAGATGCCAATCAATATTTGGGAAATTAAAATCTCCCACCACAACAACCCTGTTATTATTACTCCTTTCCAGAATTTGTCTTCCTATCTGCTCCTTGATGTCCCTGTTACTACTGGGTGGTTTATAAAAAACACCAAGTAGAGTTATTGACCCCTTCCTATTCCTAACTTCCACCCACAGAGACCCTGTCGACAACCCCTCCATGACTTCCTCCTTTTCTGCAGCCGTGACACTATCTCTAACAGTGCCACACCCCCACCTCTTTTGCCTCCTTCCCTATCCTTTCTGAAACATCTAAACCCCGGCACTTCCAGTAGCCATTCCTGCCCCTGCACCATCCAAGTCTCTGTAATGGCCACAACATCATAGCTCCAAGTGCTGATCCACGCTCTAGGCTCACCTGCTTTGTTCATGATACTCGTTGAAAATTTGATAAACCTCAAATAATCAGCAGTATTTTAAACCACTTAGTAAAACTAAATCCAGGATCATTTTCACGCCTGTTGAAAATAATGTGACCTTATTGTTAAAAAAAACATATTGCAGATGCTGGAAATCTGGAATAATGAAAAAAAAAATTTGAATTATTCAGCAGGTAAAGCAGTACATGAAAGAGGAACAGTTAACATTTCAATTTAATAATCATTCATCAGAACTTAGAAAAGTTAAAAACAAACCAAACTTTCAGTTGAAGGTCTCCTTTGCTCTCCATCTTAATAAATATATTTCCTTTTATTCTCTATGTGCCTCTCAGCTTCCTCGGAAAATTAAAATTTCTGTCTTTTCTAGAGGAACACACACAAAATGCTGAAGGAACTCAGCAGGTCAGACAGCTTCTATGGAGAGAAATAAGCAGCTGACATTTGGGGCCGAGACCTTTCTTCAGTCCTGATGAAGGATGAAAGATGCTGCCAAACCTGCTGAGTTCCTCCCGTATTTTGTGTGTATTCTTCTGGATCTCCAGCATCTGCAGAATCTCTTGTGTTTATTCTCTTATTTCTAACTTTTCCCGGTTCTGATGAAGATTCAACAACCTGTGAAACATTACCGATGCTGCCTGACCTGCAGATTTTATTTTGTTCTTATTATCGACTTTACACTTTCTGCCTTCCTTTGATAAAATGCATATGTTAAACTTCCTTTCAACAACTATGCTTGTATTTGTTATTTAGTTAAACTTCCTCATGACACAGTAACTGCTTCCTTCTGCCTTTGGCAACTGAAAATTAACTTCACCCTCTGTAAAGCCCAAAATGACTATTACTTGTTCCAGAAACCTGACTGGGTATTTCCTGGATATGTGTGTCAGCCACAATTGTGAGATATCACTGCTTGTGCACTGGTTGTTTTGGAGTGTATGAGGGAACATCTGTTTGCCTCATTCTTCCTCATTGCCCTCTTCCTCTGTCTGCCTCTATCTATCATTCACCTGCCACTGTCTCCCAACTCCATCCCTTCTCTCCTCCCCTACTTGTCATCTTAGACAATAGACAATAGGTGCAGAAGTAGACCATTCGGCCCTTCGAGCCTGCACCGCCATTCTGAGATCATGGCTGATCATCTACTATCAATACCCGGTTCCTGCCTTGTCCCCATATCCCTTGATTCCTCTATCCATAAGATACCTATCTAGCTCCTTCTTGAAAGCATCCAGAGAATTGGCCTCCACTGCCTTCTGAGGCAGTGCATTCCAGACCCCCACAACTCTCTGGGAGAAGAAGTTTTTCCTTAACTCTGTCCTAAATGACCTACCCCTTATTCTCAAACCATGCCCTCTGGTACTGGACTCTCCCAGCATCTGGAACATATTTCCTGCCTCTATCTTGTCCAATCCCTTAATAATCTTATATGTTGCAATCAGATCCCCTCTCAATCTCCTTAATTCCAGCATATACAAGCCCAGTCTCTCTAACCTCTCTGCGTAAAGACAGTCCGGACATCCCAGGAATTAACCTTAATCTTGTGCCCCTTGACAATGTGTCAAACACTGCAGGCACCAATCTCACCACTCCCCTTCTGTATGCTGACCACCTCCCCACTGCAATCTCAGTCCTGATGCAACATTTCAACTCAAAACATAGACAATTCCTTCCCCACCAGCATAAGTTGCTTGATCCATTGAGTACCTCCAGCAGATGGTTACGCTCTTTTACAGTGTGATACTGAATTAATACTCCTGCAAAGTAAGTCCCACACTCACTTTTGTTCCCTCAGACCTGTTTTATTTCTGCCTTGTCCAAGGCAGAAGCTCCAACACAATAACTCCTTTAGTGTTCTCAATCCTCTGACATGCACACCCCCTAAGCTGAGGCTCCAGTTGCTTGGATTTTCAGAAGGCCTTTGCTAAAAAAGGTAAGAGTCCATGGTATTATAGGAAAGATACTATCATGGATAAAAGATTGGCTGACTGGCAGGAGGCAAAGGGAAGGAATAAATGGGGCCTTTTCTGGTTGGCTGCCTGTGTGCCACAAGGGTTGATGTTTGGACTGCTTCTTTTCATATTAGATCAATGATTTGGTTAACAAAAGTGATAACTTTGTGGCCAAGTTTGCACAAGATACAAAAATTGGTAGAGTGGCAGGTAGTGTTGAGGAAGTAGGGAGTCTGCAGAAGGACTTAGACAGATTAGGAGAATGGGCAAAGAAGTGGCTGATGGAATATAGTATTGGGAAGTCTGCGGTCATGCACTTTGGTAGAAAGAATAAACGTGTAGTCTATTTTCTAACTGGGAAGAAAATGCAGAAATCAGAGGTGCAAAGGGACTTGGGAGTCCTTATGCAGGATTCCCTAAAGGTTAACTTGCAAGGTAAGGAAGGAAAATGGATATTTGCACTCATTTTGAGAGGAATAGAATATAAAAGCAAGGATGCTGAAGCTTATAAGTTATTAGTCAGATTGCGTTTGGAGCATTGTTTGCAGTTTTGGGTCACATATCTAAAAAATAATGTGTCAGCATTGGAGATGGTCCTGAGGAGGTTCGTGAGAATGATTCCAGGAATGGAAGGCTTAACATATGAGAAATATTTGATTGCTCTGGGCCTATACTTGCTGGAGTTTAGAAGTATGGGGGTGTGGGGATCTCATTGAAACCTACTGCTACTGAAAGGCTGAGATAGAGTGGAAGTGGAGAGGATGTTTCCTATAGTGGAGAGGGGGTCTAGGTCCAGAGAGCACAGCCTCAGAATAGAGGGATATCCCTTTAGAACAGAGATGAGAAGTTCTTTAGCCTGAGCATGGCGAATCTGTGGAATTCAGCCATGGAAGACACAACATTGGGTATGTCTAAAGTGGAGGTTGATAGATTCTTGATTAGTAAGGGCATCAAAGGTTGAGGAGAGGCAGGTGAATGTAACCGAGAGGGATAATAAATCGGTCATGATGGAATGACAGAGCAGACTGAATGGGCTAAATGGCCCAACTGTGCTCCTATGTCTTACGTCTAATGCTTGGCAGAACAACACAGAACAGGACATGCAACAAAACAAGTCCCATTTCTCCCCACACATGGACAGTCCTCCAACTCAAGAAAGGCTGTCTCTGACCTCTAGCAAACTTGCAGAGATTCACAGACTCGGGGCCCTGGCCAATGGGCCTCAACATCCGGATATCCAATTGACCCCAGGATCTGCCAAATATCAAACACTAGGTCTCAAATTTGCAGTACTTGACCCATTGCTAGGCACGGCAGTCCCACATCTATCCAGCATGGATCCACTATAATTTCTAGGCAAGCACTCTAATCATTAAGATACTTTACCTGATCGTTCAAATAATACACTTCACTGATCTTACAGATTTTTGAAGCACCATGTTGAGTAAAGAGACTAATAACAAAGGTCTGTGAGGTGCCATTTCATTAGCTGGTGTGATCAATCTAGTTCATAGAAATGATAAAGGTCAGATTGTCTTGGTTGAAATGAACATTAGACTGTAGACCAGAAGCCATAAGAGCAGAATTAGGCTACTTAGCCCATCAAGTCTGCTCAGCCATTCCATTATGACTGATATATTTTCCCTCTCAACCCCTGACCTCTGGCACCCTTACTAAGTAAGAACCTATCAACCCAATGACTTGGGCTTCACAACCATCTGTGGCAATGAATTCCACAGATTCACTATCCTCTGCCTACTCTGATTGTATTTCTTGTTAAGATAAGGAGATTAATCTTGTTTACAATTTCAACATAATATTGTAGGAGTATTCAATAGTTTAAGGGTAGGAAGGAAAAAGATTGCCCAATTTAACAAAAAATCCTATTCCAATTACTAAAATCACTTTAAGAATGTGGGTTTTAGCATATTAATCAAAAGTTGTTTTACATCTGGGTACGTGCAATTGACCACTTATTTTATTGGCATGTCAGGGAAAACCCAATTAAAAGACAAAATATATTAGTTTAAAAATGATGGTAATGCTAAGACTATAATAACCTAGCATCCATTATTGCAGTCAAAGAGAGATAGAAACATAGAAAACCTACAGCATAATACAGGCCCTTTGGCCACGATGCTGTACCGAACATGTACTTATTTTAGAGATTACCTAGGGTTACCCATAGCCCTCTATTTTTCTAAGCTCCATGTACCTATCCAGGACTCTCTTAAAAGACCCTGTCATATCAGCCTCCGTCGCTGGCAGCCCATTCCACACACTCTGCGTAAAAACCTTGCCTCTGACATTTCCTTTGTACCTGCTTCCAAGCACCTTAAAACTGTACAAAATAATGTAATGGCTCCGTCTGTCTAAGTAGACAATGGATTTCAATGGTTTAGGATTCAAAGCTCTACGGGGCACAGACCTGGGCGAAGAATATGGAGATCCTGGGCTGCCCAGACATCAAGATCTCCCTCTCAGGCTCGCAGATGTGATGTGATGTTATCCAACCACCTTAGGGGCTCCACTCCGGATTTGTGTAGGGTTTACTCCTTAGCCTTCTCTTCTCCCGAAGATACCCACAAGGCAGTGGGATCCAAAACCCTGGATAGGGGCCCATACCGGGTACTGTCAGCCGGAGACAGCTGAGCCCAGGATTCGTGTAAGGCAGGGTCGTTACGCTCTGTAGTAGTGACATATGGAGCCACTACCCACTACCTGTGCAAGATACAGCACAAGAAACAAGAACCTTTGGCCCACAAAGTCCTCACTGACCATCATCAAACTACTCTAACTAAATGTATTCCCACATTGCCAACAAATCCAGTCAAGGTTCTTTTGCTCATCTGCACACTAGGGCAATTAACCTGTATGTTTTTGGAGTGTGAGAGGAAACCTCTCACACTCCACCTTGTAGCTACGCCACCTTGTTAAAATTATCCTGAGAATCATTTATATCAGAAAGAAAGATTAGCTTTATTTGTCATATGGACCCCAAATGGTGTCATTTTTGCACCAACAACCAACAGTCCAAGGATGTACTGGAGGCAGACTGCAAGTGTTGATACGCTTTTAGCACCAACATAACATGCCCACAACTTACTAACCCTAACCATACATCTTTGGAATTTGAGTGGAAACCAAAGCACCTGGAGGAAACCCAAGTGGTGATGGGGTACATACTCCTTACAGACAGAGACAGGAATCAAAGGCTGATTGGTGATCACTGTCATGACCACAATGCTACCATGACAACGCAATTAAATGTGCAATACCTAATTAATTGTTACTAATATAAATAACAGGGATATGAAGAGGACAGTCTTCACCTAAACCTGGAGACTGTGTTTAGCAAAAAGTACTTGTGAGATCAGTAATCAGGATGTAGTGAGAAGTGTTCACTCCCAACTCACCGGGCCTTCTTCCTTTGTTTGTGCTTGGTTTGAATTATTTTTATTATGGCTTCCTCTTCATAACTATGACCACAAACTTTATTCTTCACAGGGCATTCCATTTCTCTCTGCAGACACAAGTTTAAAAGCCAATTAATCACTGTTTTGTTCTTTCCTTGACAAGACACATTGGCAGGATTCTCCATATTTGATGCCGATGCTGCTGATGAAGCCAACATACATGCTTTTCTTAGAAAAGTTTATAGAATAAAATTACAATTTTAGTTCCATATTCAGCACCTTCATTTTGATACCACAAATACATCAACAGACTTCTCCAAGGGCATTGTGTCTGTAACTTTTTGCCGAGATATGCGAGTCTGAATATTTCTTCTTCAGAACATCTGTAGGCATACTTGACTGACCAGTTTGCCTGGGCTACCAATTACCGCAAATTCACAGTAAGCTCTTAGTTTCCTGCCATCAAGTGAAAGCCTGCCAATGCCAGCCAGGAAATGTTCAGTGAAATAGAATGAAAGGATCTACCAAGGTTTTTAATATGCAGAATGGATTGAAGCTTGCAATTAAGACTCCTATTGAAAATGATGCCTTCAGTGGATAGAAACCTTTGGATCTAGTTAAAACCTGCTTCCAGAGTGACCAGCACCTTCTACAGGTGTCCCCTGTTTTTTGAACGTTCACTTTACAACAAGCTCCTCACCCGGAACTGCATTCTAGCCAGCATTGCTTATACATGTGCCTGTGAGCATCTGTTAGCAAGATGAGTTCTAAGGTATCGGAAAAGCCTAAAAGAGAGCGTAAGGGTGTTACACTTAGCGTATAACTAGACATAATTAAGTGTTTCGATTGTGGTGAACGAAGTAAGGATATAGTGAGTTTGGCTAAGGGTTTATCGAAGATGATGTTGAAGAGATTTTGGCATCCCATGACCAAGAACTGAGAGATGAAGAGCTGATGAAGAGGAAAGGATAACAATTGAAACTGAATGCAGTAGCGAAAGTGAAGTCGTCCAGGAACTGAACGTGAAGTAATTGTGTGAGATTTCCGCTGCAATGATTGCAGAAAAGTATGACTTTAATTTTGAAAGGGTACATAGGTTTAGGGCGTATTTGCAGGATGGTTTGAGTGCTTACAAAGAAGTGTATGATAGAAAAATGCGTGAGGCTAAGCAGTCAAGCATACTGTCGTTTTTCAAGCCTTCACACATCAGCCACAGCAGACAACGAGCCTCGATCTTTGACATCGAGGCAGGCAGACATAGAAGAAGGTGACCTGCCTACCCTGATGGAAAAAGATGACAGTGAGATGACACCCCAGTCTCTTCTACCTCCCACCACCCCAACCTCCGATGACTCTGCCTAACACACCATCATCAGTGTGCTCACTGTCTTCCCGATTCCGGTAAGTGAAACTACACTGGACCTACATTATTTCTACTTTATATAGGCTGTGTATTTTTATGTGTTATTTGGTATGATTTGGCAGCTTCATAGCTTAAAGGTTACTGGAAAGAGTGCTTCTGCCGAGAGCGCTTGCGCTGAGTATTTTTGCCGTGAGCGCTTGCGTGAGATTTTCGCTGCGGTGGACAGTGCTGCAATAATTACAGAAAAGTATTCCTACATTATATAGGCTGTATATTTATCAGATCATTCCTGCTTTTACTATATGTTACTGTTATTTTAGGTTTTATGTGTTATTTGGCATGATTTGGTAGGTTATTTTTTGGGTCTGCGAATGCTCACAAATTTTCCCCATATAAATAAATGGTAATTGCTTCTTCACTTTACAACATTCTGGCTTACGAACCATTTCATAGGAATGCTCTACCTTCGAGTAGCAGGGGAATCCTATACTTAACTTCTAGGGGGCTTATCAAACAAAAATAAAAACACAACAAAATCAGAGTTAATGTTGCAGGTCAAAGACAAAGGATTCTGATGTAGAGTTTTTGACCTGAACAATTAACATTTTCTTTTTCAGTTATACTCCCTGACTTGCTAAATGGGTCCAGCATTTTCTATTTTTATTTCAGATTGCCAGTATGAGCAGTTTGATGGTAAATAAAATTCGAACAGATCAATTTTAGAAAATTTTAAGGCAGGATACCCATAGGTTGTTCAGAGGCAAGCAGTGTCTGGTCACAGATTTGACTTAATCCTATTGAACAGTGGAACTTGCTCCATTGATGAAATATCTCCTCCTGATCCTATTCCACACAGTTGAACTGTTCAAAGGTTTAATGGCTGCCTTAAAGAAAGAAAGTAATGGACGTGTTCAGGGAGGGAATTCCATGATTAAAGGCTTTGGCATATGAAATCATAACCATCTGCCAGCAGAAGTGGTGGATGAGGGTTCAAGTGCAACATTGAAGAATAGCTTGGATAAGTACATGGATGGAAAGGGTTATGGATTGCTATGGGATGAGGCAGAATAACAGTTTTGCTAGATGGGCTGAAGGGCCTGCTTCAGAGCTATAGTACTTTATAACTGACTGCAACTGCAAGGACTGTTGAAACAGAAGGTAGCAGAGAGGGCAGTCCCCGCAAAGTCTGAAATGGAATAGATTACAGAGATAGAAAGGGGCAAAACATGAAGATATTTGAAAAGGAGAATTTAAAGTTAAAGCACTGCTTAACTAGGAGCAAGGCAGGTCAGAAAGAGCAAGAGTGATGTACAAGTGGACTGGATACAAATTAAGGTTTAGAGCCAGCAGCAGGCAAGTTTGGGGGATGAGCCGAGATGATGTTGCAGAATCATTCCAGATGGAGTACCGATACCCGTAAACTGATTCGTTGTTAAGACAATTTATACGCTGGCCTAGATCGGAGTTGACAACTGATTTTGCTTGCTCTCTGTGATGGTTACTCCTTTCTCCAGGGCATTGGAGTCCTTCACTGTTCGGTCAATTTAAACACCAGCGCAGGTGTTTAAAAAGACAGGGTGTCCGGATCTCAGGTGAGAGCAGTTTGTGCTCGCTTTTCGTGAAAGTCACACCTCTTTCCATGCCGCTGAGGCTATGAAGAGTGCCCTGGCAGCTGAGCTCTGTGCCCACTAATATGATGAACTGATAAGCAAAGCTTGGGCCCACTCCGGGGTTCACAAGTGAGGACTCAATTTGATTTAGAATTCTGTTGTTTGCTTCAAATGTTTGCATGATTTGTGTTTTTTTCCCTTGCGCATCAGGTGTTGGTCCTTTATTTTTATTTTTAATATGTTTCTCCTTAACTGGGTTCTTTGGGTTTCTTGCTTTGTGGCTCCCTGTGAGTAAACAAATGTCAAGGTTGTATAATGTATACATTCTTTGATAATAAAGATACTTGAATCATGAATAGAAAGGAAGCATAGGTACATATGAAAACTTGGCTGCAAGGCTGAAGAGGGGGAGAAATCATGTTATGTTACAGCACCAGTATTCTGTCCTTCCATCATTTATTCCATTATTATTTATTCACTTATCCCTCATCCTGGGATCCAGTATTAAAACAGGATTGCAAACAGTCTAACTTAGTTTCAGACATTTTCCAGTGCGAATAATGGTGCCGGTGGTTACATTCAGATCTGTTTACTACATGTATATCGAAACATAGTGTGAAATGCATTTTGAGTCTCCCCTCCCCCTCCCACTTTCAAATCTCTTATTATCTCTTTTTTCCATTAGTCCTGACGAAGGGTCTTGACCCGAAACGTCAACTGTACTTCTTCCTAGAGATGCTCCCTGGCCTGCTCTGTTCCACCAGCATTTTGTGTGTGTTGAGTGAAATGCATCATTTGCATTAACAACCAATATACGCCTAGGGATTTGCTGGAGGCAGCCAGTAAATGTCGCCACACATTACAATACCAGGGAACAATTTCTGAAAGAAATTGAGGATAATAGCTTTGTCTCTAACCACATGCAGAGGAAATCAGA
Source organism: Hemitrygon akajei (assembly GCF_048418815.1). NCBI lineage: Eukaryota > Metazoa > Chordata > Chondrichthyes > Myliobatiformes > Dasyatidae > Hemitrygon > Hemitrygon akajei. Next base: position 145,683,747 of record NC_133124.1, on the reverse strand, counting down.
TACAGTAGAGGGACTAGTACTTAGACATTGTAGTTGAAGCAAGGTGAGGGACCCACAGATCCTTTTGTTACCTGGGAAACAAAAACTAACTTGTTAAAGAACTGGAAAAAATGCTCAGTTTACATACCTTGCTTCTGTTTATATACATAGGACTGGGAGGGCCAAGAAGACGTGACCAGATGGAAGACAGAGGAAAAAATACATTTTTAAACATTACAGGAAAATTAATTCAACTGATGTGGATTTCAGGCATAAAACAGAGGTGAAAGTTGCCTTCTGTCACTCTAAAAGCAGGTAGAAATTTTAGTTGCTTTAACATAGAGACAATTACCAACCCTTTTGCCTTGGAAATGCAAATAATGCCTTGTCTCCTCTTAAAATACTGGAAAACTACCCATATCTGAGTTATTCTCAGAGCAAAGTTGAATAACACCATTATTTAAATAAAAGGTTTTCTGATAAGTCAATTCTGCATGTACTAGTGTATCTGAAGTATTCATGACAGTCCAGTTTCACTTTACCTACCTCCTGTGAAAGCTGTCTTCTTGCCTTCTATTCTACAAACTTAGTTTTACTTCTATTCTATATAAACTTCCTCCCATTTTTTGTGAATGGGAGAAAGTTTGTACAATAGAAAGGGAAAACTGAGAAAGATATCTGAAATATATTGAGATATGAGAGCAATACAACACAGAATGCTGGAGGAACTCAGCAGGTTGGGCAGCATGTATGGCGAGGAATAAATCTTTTGAATCAAGATCTTTCATCTCCACAAATGCTGCCTGAGCTGGTGAGTGCCTCCAGTTGTTTTGGACTTTGAGCATTTGCTGAATCTCTCATGTTTACGATGATATACTACATTTTCTGTTTTGTTGTAGATTTTAAGATGTGTCCTGTCAGTGGTCCAATGAAAAATTCTAAAGCAGATTTAAGATGGAAAGGAGATTAAGTCTGAAACAAAAACACATAACTGAGATCTATATTCACTCCTTTACTTTCATATCTAAGGAATGTAAGAATAGTGGTATGGAACCACTGTGAAAAATGGTGATTGGAATCTGAAATGGACTGTCTAAGGGCAAGGAAAGAGCAGGAACCACAATATTTAACATATATCAGTACAAGTACTCAAATAGCCAAAGAGAGAAGGTGACGGACCAAGACTGGATGAAACTAGAACTAGAGGTCACAGGTCAAGAGTGAAAGGTGAAATGTTTAAGAGAACATGAGGTGGAATTTCTTCACTCAGAGGATGGTGAGAGAAGGAACAAGCTGCCAGTGGAAGTACTTGATGTGGGCTCAATTTCAACATTTAAGAGAAATTTGGATAGGTACATGGATGGGAGGGATATGGTGGGCCATGGTCTGGGTGCAGGTTGATGGGACCAGACAGATGAACAGTTCAGCATGGACTAGATAGACTGAAGGGTCTGTTTCTGTGCTGTAGAGTTCTATGACCCATTTCTGTGCCATTTAACCCTGACTCTAGGCAATAGCTGGAAAGCTCTTCAGTAGAATAAAGAAATAAAAAAAACTCAGTAAGTTATCAGTATTTTGGGCTGAACTTAAAAAGTAACGCTCTGCGGCTTTACTCCAGTTATTTCGCACTCACTGACCTTCTAATCATAACACACTCAAAATGCTGGAGGAACTCAGCAGGTCAGGCAACAGCTGTGTTTAAGAATAGTCAATGTTTCAGGCTGTGACCCCAGTTTTCCATGGATGCTGCCTGGCCTGCTGAGTTCCTCCAGCACTTTGTGTGTGTTGCTCGCATTTCCAGCATCTGCAGAATCTTGTCTTTCTGACATTCTAATAATCTAGATCAGGGATTCCCAACCTGCGGTTCATTAACTCCTCAGTTAATGGTAGGGGTCCATGGCATAACAAAAGGCTTAGAACCCCTGATCTAGATCATTATAAAGTAATGGCAGATGTAGACTTTTTTTTCATTTACAAGAGATGGAAAATATTAAATGGTAATTCCTGTTTGCCTTACAGATCCTCTTGTGTATATGATCTCCAGAAAGTCAAAGTGGAGATTCCGGACTAGACTGGAATCAACGAGGGATGCTCAACAGCTGTGGCAGGGTTTGAATGCTATAACCTCCAACAAAGTTAAATCTACCGATATGGGTGGTCGCAGAACTTCACTTCCAGATGAGCTCAATGCCTTCTATCCTTGCTTTGACTGCCAGGACAGGGAGGAACCATCGCGTATCCCTACATATCCCGATGATCCCTTGGTCTCAGTATCTGAGATGATGTGCGGCTGCCTTCAAGAGTGTGAATCCAAGGAAAACATCCAATCTGGATGGAGTACCTAGCCAAAAACTGATGACCTGTGCTGACCAACTGGTTGGTGTGTTCACAGATATCTTCAACCTCTCGCTTCAGCAGTGTGTGGTACCCACCTGCTTCAAGCAGGTTTCAATCATACTGGTGCCCAAGAAGAGCGTGGTAACCTACCTCAATGACTATTGCCCAGTGCCACTTACATCCGCAGTGATGAAGTGTTCTGAGAGGCTGGTGACAAAACATATCAGCTCCTGTTTGACTAACAACTTGGAACTGCTCCAATTTACCTACCGAAGCAACAGGTCCACAGCAGATGCCATCTCATTGGTTCTTCACACAACCATGAAACATCTGGATAGCGACTTTGTGATATGGTGCAACTCAAACTACCTGCGTCTCAATATCACCAAGACAAAGGAGATGGTAGTGGACTTTAGGAGACCTAGGCCTCATATGGAGCCAGTGATCATTAATGGAGAATGTGTGGAGCAAGTTAAGACCTACAAGTATCTGGGAGTACAGTTAGACGAGAAGCTAGACTGGACTGCCAACACAGATGCCTTGTGCAGGAAGGCACAGAGTCGAATGTACTTCCTAAGAAGGTTGGCGTCATTCAATGTCTGTAGTGAGATGCTGAAGATGTTCTATAGGTCAGTTGTGGAGAGCGCCCTCTTCTTTGTGGTGGCGTGTTGGGGAGGAAGCATTAAGAAGAGGGACGCCTCACGTCTTAATAAGCTGGTAAGGAAGGCGGGCTCTGTCGTGGGCAAAGTACTGGAGAGTTTAACATCGGTAGCTGAGCGAAGGGCGCTGAGTAGGCTACGGTCAATTATGGATAACTCTGAACATCCTCTACATAGCACCATCCTGAGACAGAGAAGCAGTTTCAGCGACAGGTTACTATCGATGCAATGCTCCTCAGACAGGATGAAGAGGTCAATACTCCCCAATGCCATTAGGCTTTACAATTCTACCGCCAGGACTTAAGAACTTTTTAAAGCTATTATTAATGCTTTTTGAGATGGTGATTTAGATGCATATCACATTTTTTTTTACTGAGTTAAGTATTGTATGTAATTAGTTTTGCTACAACAAGTGTATGGGACATTGGAAAAAAGTTGAATTTCCCCATGGGGATGAATAAAGTATCTATCTATCTATCTATCAAAATTGCATACATCAGGATGCTCTTTATCAACTATAGCTCAGCACTTAATACCATCATCCCCAACTAATCAGTAAATTCCAAGATCGTGGCCTCAATACCCGTGAAGGACCAGGGTAAGCATAAAACTGGGAGAGCAGGTAAAGGAGAAAAAAATAGGGCTTTATTTACCCAAAATGTTTACAAACTCAACAGAACTGTTCTAGAGTCCAAACTTGAATCAGCTAAATAGAACAGAACTTGGTTACAACAACATAGTAAATACTCCTCAAACCAAGAGACACCACTCATCTCCTGACTGTGGGTTTATGTTCGATGCTGGCCAGTCCATAGTAAGTTTCAGGGCAGAGAAAACATTCCTCTCCTTAAAAAGATACGGCATAAATAAAGCAGCTCCAGAGAACACCCCTCTGGCTGTAGCAGAATGGCACAATCCAATTATCCAGCCCCATCTACTGAGGCTGGTGTAATGCAATAGATCCGTCGTTTACCAGATTATCAGGAGGATGGTCAGCTACAGGACACTTTAATGAGCCTGGCTGATGGTGCGACAGGTAATTGCAGCCGCCACAACCCCCTTGTGCAATTGGATCCTGCATTTCTTCACTTGCAGACTCCAGTCAGTTTGGATTGGCAAAAACATCTCCTCCACTATCTCAATCAGCACAAGTGCACCACAGGGATGTGTGCTTAGCCCCCTGCTCTATACGCTTTGTACCTAAGACTGTGTGGCTAAGCACAGCTCCAACACCATATCCAAGTTTGCTGATGACACCATGGACCCTATCAAAGGAGGTGATGAATCAGCATAAAGGAGGGAGATTGAAAATTTGACTGAATGGTGTCATAACAACAATCTCTCACCCAATGTCAGCAAGACACAAGGAACTGATTGTAGACTTCAGGAGAGGGAAACCAGAGGTCCAAGGTCTTCATTGGAGGAGCAGAGGTGGAGAGGCTCAGTAACTTTGAATCCCTGGGAGTCACAATCTCAGGAGGACCTGTCTTGGACTCATCATATAAATTTAATTGCAAAGAAAGCACAGCAGCACCTCTATTTCCTCAGCAGTCTGCAGAGATTTGGCACATCATCAAAAACCTTGACAAACTTCTATCGATATAGGTAACATACACAAAATGCTGGAGGAATTCAGCAGGTCTGCTAAGTTCCTCCAGCATTTTGTGTGTATTACTTTGGTTTTCATCTGCATATTTTCTCTTGTTTTGTGATTAAACTTTTATAGATGTGCAGTGGGAAGTATACTGATTGGCTGCATTACCAGACAACCCACCCTGCAAAAACTCATTTCAGGGAGGTAGCACCATCAATTTGTGGCAGACTTCTGGAACTTCCAGGAGAACTGAGATGTCTGCAATAGAGTAGCTCCTTAGCAGTTAGCCAGCTAGTTTTAAATAATGTTAGCTATGCTAATGAATGAATGACACCTTTTAAACTCACCTCAAGTCATTTAACCCATCACGGACAATAGAAAAGTCGCTGTTGCAAACAGTGCACCAAGCAACATTGTCATCATTTTTGACCCCTATTAGACAGGGGTACACTTTAGTGTAGTCTGGGATGAAGTGCATTTTATATTTTCTTTTTTTTTGGAAAACGGCCATGGTGTGCATGTGCGTTCTCTCTCTCTCTCTCTCTCTCTCTCTCTCTCTCTCTCTCTCGCTCACTCGCGCTCAAAAAAATCAATCTCCAGGATATTGTATATAATTTGCGGGCGCCAGGGAGCCGCTATCAATATGCAGGAGACTCCCGGAACTTCCGGGAGAGGTGGGATGTCTGCATTACAGCCTGGTATGGTAACACCAATGCCTTTGAGTGGAAAATCCTACAAAAGGTAGTGGATTCCGTCCAGTACATCATGGGTAAAGCACTCCCAATCATTAAGCACATCTACATGAAACACTGCCATAGAAAAGTAGCATCCATCATTAGATATCCTCACCACCTAGGCCGTGCTGTTACCATCAGGTATAAGGTCCAAGAGCCTCAGGACTCGCACCACCAGGTTCAAAAACAGTTACTACCTCTCAACCTTCAGACCCTTGAACATAAGGGGATAACGTAACTCAATCTATTTCTGGTGTTCCCACAACTGATGTCGCACTTTAAGGACTATCGTGTTATTTATTGCTATTTATTTATATTTGCAGTTTGCTGTTCATTGATCCTGTTTACAGTGACTGTACTGTAGATTTGCTGAGTATGCCTGCAGGAATATGAATCTCAGGGATATATGTACTTTTATTTTGAACTTTGAGGCATTTCAAAACTTAGTACTTATTTTACAACATGAATTCAGGTTCAAATTAAAGACACAGCTCTTGTTAATTTAAATGACAGAAATAACTCAAAATAGATTCAGTTGCGAACAGTGATGATTAACTGTGAAGAAAAATGTACTAGAACACTCAGCTCTCAGAATATGCTGTTCTGTACCTGTGTAATGGGGCAAATGAAATTCCTTTGGCTCTGGGTCACTGCAATGTCCTCATCAATCTCATTGGCTGAAGTGCTCTCGCTCTGTGACTCTGCACCAACTGTAAGTTCAAGAGGAACAGTCTGAATAAACCAAGTTTGCCATTTATATACACCTCAGTTCAAATAACTGTTTATTGATTAAAAAGCTTTCATTCAAACAATAAAACAACAAGTTACAATCAGTTCCACTCTGATGAATGCAAATGTTATGAATAATCTATTTATCCATAAGGCTCTGCTTGGTTTAAACTTAAAGAAAGCTGCAGATATTTAATACATCCAGCCAGCAATTGGCTTGAATTTGAGTAAAGCACAATGGTGCCGAACAAATCAAAGCACAAGATTTTCTTATAAACAACTGAGTGCTTGAATTCACCCGCAATGTACAATATTTTTTGTGTGCAATTTCAAGCATACGCAAAACACATAGAACACTACAGCACAGTACAAGACTTCTGTCCCATGATGTTGTGCCGACTTTTAACCTACTCTAAGATCAATCTAAACCTTCCCTCCCACTTAGCCTTCCATTTTCTATCATCCATGTGCCTAAGTTTCTCAAATGTTCCTAATGTGTCTGTCTCTCCACCATCATGCTTAACTGTCATCAAAAAATTAGTTAATTTATTAAAATGGCAACAAAATTGAAACAAAAAAAGAAATTAAACTAAAAGATATAACGGGTGGGGAGAATGAAGCAAAAAGTATGAGGTAGTAAATACCAAATTTTCCTATTTTAAAGACAGAACCACAAAATAAAATATGGAAGTCCAGTGTAAACCAAACTTCACAAGTCACAAATGGGAGATCACCTCAGGAGCATTGTTCCCATACATCCTTACTATTCTCCATCCATTGCTGAGTGATTCATATCACTGAGCCTTTTGCAAAAGCAATACACTGATAAGAATTAGTTGATTTTTATAGCATCACATGATGTACTAAGGTAAATTGTCATGTTTCACATACTACAGCTATAAATGGACTATCTTGAAGTAGCTATTTTGCACACGATGAAACAAACATGATAGAATCAGGTTTAATATCACCAGCATATGTCTTGAGATTTGTTGAAAAATAAAATAACTGAATTACAGTAAATATATATATAAATAGTTAAATTAAATAAGTAGTGAAAATTAACCCGTTTAAGAATTTTATTCCATCTATCATCAGAAATCTGACAATTTAGGTCATCCTCCCAAGCTTTTTTTATTTTATCTAAAAAGTCTTGTCTAGAATCAATCAACAACTTATAGATAACAGTAATAGAACCATTAACAAAAGGTTTTAAATTTAAAAGATCGTCTAGTAAATTTTTATCAGGAGCTATAGGAAAAGTAGTTAAATGGAAACGTAGAAAATCTCTAATTTGAAGGTATCTGTAAAAATGTGTTTTTGTGAGTGCAAATTTATTTGACAATTGGTCAAATGAAGCAAGAGATCCTGAGATAAACAGGTCCCAAAAACACTTAATACCTAGTTCATCCCAGTCCTTAAAGACTTTGTCAGTCATGGAAGGGATAAAAAAATAATTAAGGAGAATGGGAGATGATAATGAAAAATTCACTAAACCAAAACATTTCCTAAATTGAGCCCAAATCCTTAAAGTTTGCTTAATAATTAAGATATCTGTTATTTTATTTGCTGAAAAAGAGTATGATCCAATTAGAGAGACAATAGAGGAATTTTTTACAGAATTAACTTCTAAGGAGACCCATGATGGGCAATCTTTATGATAAATATAAGGACCAGAAAAGTAATATTCCTTATATTGGCAGCCTAATAGTAAAACCTAAAATTGGTTTCTGTGTTAAAGGTATACCTTTATGTGTATTGCTATAACATTTTGATCAATTTTATTACAATACAATACAATTACAATGTTGAGATGTATCTATGTGTTGCACTCTGTAAATCTTGTTTTTTTTAATAAAATAAAAAAAAGTAGTGAAAATAAATGATAAAGTTTCATGCAAAGCCACAAATAGAAGGGTTGTGTATGGTGGTAATAATCTTCTGAGATGTGTCTATTTCAATGCTAGGAGTATTGTGGGGAAGGCTGACAAGCTGAGGGTGTAGAGTGACATGTGGAATTATGACATTGTAGCCATTAGTGAAACTTGGCTACAGGAGGGGCAGGACTGGCAGCTCAATGTTCCAAGGTTCCGATGTTTCAGACGTGATAGAGGAAGAGGAATGAAGTGTGGGAGGGGGTGGCATTGCTAGTCAGGGAAAATGTTAGAGCAGTGCTCAGGCACGACAGATTAGAGGGCTTATCTTCCGAGGCCATATGGTAGCTGAGTAGCAGGAAAGGTATGACCACATTAATGGTGTTGTATTATAGTCAGCGAGAAATGGAGGAGCAAATCTGCAGAGAGATAACAGACAACTGCAGGAAACATAAAGTTGTGATAGTAGGGGATTTTACTTTTCCGCATATTGATTGGGACTCCCATACTGTTAAAGGTCTAGATGGGTTAGAGTTTCTAAAATGTGTTCAGGATAGTTTTCTAAATCAATATATAGAGGTAATGACTAGAGAGGATGCAATATTAGATCTCCTATTAGGAAATGAGTTAGGACAGGTGACAGATGTGTATGTAGGGGAACACTTTGGTTCCAGTGATCATAATGCCATTATTTTCAACTTGATCATGGATAAAGATAGATCTGGTCCTCGGGTTGAGTTTCGAAACTGGAAAAAGGACAAATTTGACGAAATGAGAAAGGATCTAAAAAATGTGGATTGGGACAGGTTGTTCTCTTGCAAGGATGTCGTTGGTAAGTGGGAGGCCTTCAAAGGAGAAATTTTGAGAGTGCAGAGTTTGTATGTTCCCGTCAGGATTAAAGGCAAAGTGAATAAGAATAAGGAACCTTGGTTCTCTAGGGATACTGACACTTTGATAAAGAAGAAGAGAGAGATTTATGATGTGTCGGAAAAAGGGAGCAAATAAGGTACTTGAGGATTATAAAAAGTGCAAAAAAATACTTAAGAAAGAAACCAGGAGGGCTAAAAGAAGTCATGAGGTAGCTTTGGCAGTCAAGGTGAAGGATAATCCAAAGAGCTTCTACAGGTATATTAAGAGCAAAAGGATAGTAAGGGATAAAATTGGTCCTCTTGAAGATCAGAGTGGTCGGCTATGTATGGAACCAAGAGAAATGGGGGAGATCTTAAATGGGTTTTTTTGCGTCTGTATTTACTAAGGAAACTGGCATGGAATCAATGGAAATAAGGCAAACAAGTAGTGAGGTCATGGAACCTAGACCGATTGAAGAGGAGGAGGTGCTTGCTATCTTGAGGCAAATCAGAGTAGATAAAACCCCAGGACCTGACAGGGTATTCCCTCGAGCCTTGAAGGAGACTAGTGTTGAAATTGCCGCGGCCCTGGCAGATATATTTAAAATGTCGGTACCTACAGGTGAAGATGCCGGAGGATTGGAGGATAGCTCTTGTTGTTCCGTTGTTTAAAAAAGGCTCCCGCATGGGAGGTTAGTTAGGAAGATTCAGTCACATGGTGAGGTAGTAAATTGGATTAGACATTGGCTCAATGGGAGAAGTCACAGAGTGATAGTGGAGGATTGCTTCTGTGAGTGGTGTGCCACAGGGACCAGTGCTGGGTCCATTGTTATTTGTCATCTATATCAATGATTTGGATGATAATGTGGTAAATTGGATCAGCAAATTTGCTGATGATACAAAAATTGGAGGTGGACAGTGAGGAATGTTTTCAAAGCTTGCAGAGGGATTTGGACCAGCTGGAAAAATGGGCTGAATAATGGCAGATGGAGTTTAACACAGACAAGTGTGAGGTATTGCATTTTGGAAGGACAAACCAAGGTAGAACATACAAGGTAAATGGTAGGACACTGTGGAGTGCAGTAGAACAGAGGGATCTGGGAATACAGATACAGAATTCCTTAAAAGTGGCGTCCTCCACCCACCCCCCTATGGTGATGCAGCTATTTAGAATGCTCTCCATGGTAGATTTGTACATTTTCAAGTGTTTGAGGAGACATGCCAAATCTGCTCAAACTCCTAATGAAATATAGCCACTGTCTTGCCTTCTTTATAGCTGCATCGATATGTTGGGTCCAGGTTAGGTTCTCAGTGATACTGACACCCAGGAATTTAAAATTGTTCACTCTCTCCACTTCACACACCCTCGGCCACACGACCCAGCCAGGGTTGATCAGGCCCTAGCTTGTGTCCCATCAGCAATGGTCCATGGGTCTCATTTCTTGACCCATAGCCAACTGCAGCCTCTGTAATGGTCCTGATGGCTCTTCTATTTGCAGACTCATAATGCCAAGGAGAGAGTAGGTTCTGTAGAGCAAGCAGCCAGTAAAACTTCTACACCTCACCTCTACAAGCTCAAAACATGCCCTCCACCCCTGTCTTTGCCACTGCTCTATTTGGCCTTCTTATACTGAAATGCCTCCTCAATCCGGTCTTCTAAGGCACTATCAATTCCACCGTGACCAACTGCTTCGGGTTTCTGACAGAATCAAGCGTACAAACAATCCACATTATTTTAAGTCTATTGTATCAGAATCTGAATTATTAGCACTGACATACAGTATGCTGTGAAATTAGTGGTTTTGCAGCAGCAGTAATAAAATGACTATAAAATAAGTTACACTAAGGAATATATTAAAAATAAAGAAGTAGCGCAAAAAGACAGCCAAAAGTGAGATAGCGTTCACGGTCCATTCAGAAATCTGATGGCAGAGGGGAAGAAGCTGTTCTTAAAATGTATATTATGCATCTTCAGGCTCCTGTATCTTCTCCCTAATGGTAGTAATAAGAAAAGGGAACGTCCTAGATTGTGAGAGTTCTTAAAGATGGGTATCATCTTCTTGCAGAACTGGCTTTTCAAGATGTCCTCGGTGGTGGGACCTGTGCCTATGATTGAGCTGACTGAGTTTATGACCCTCTGCAGCTTTTTCTAAACATGTAACGTGTGTGCACACTAAAAACTCAGGTACGTGATTATGGTGACACATCCAAGTCCCAGTTGAAATCTACAGTATGTCTCCTTGTTGATGAGCCCTTGATTTATTTGGAATTACAGGTGAAGGGCACTGGTTGCTAATTATGTACTTTACCAATTTCTGTCAGGAGGACACAGGGAAAATATCAGCTGCAGTAGATAGATAGATAGATAGATAGATAGATAGATAGATAGATAGATAGATAGATAGATAGATAGATAGATAGATACTTTATTTATCCCCATGGGGAAATTCAACATTTTTCCAATGTCCCATACACTTATTGTAGCAAAACTAATTACATACAATACTTAATATAAATATGCATCTAAAATCACCCTCTCAAAAAGAATTAATAAATAGCTTTTAAAAAGTTCTTAAATAGTTTACTAAGAAATACATTGAATGGTAACTTAAGCTCAGTCCTGACCCCGGCACTTTAACATATTCTACCCCTGGCGTTTGAATTGTAAAGCCGAATGGCATTGGGGAGTAATGATCTCTTCATCCTGTCTGAGGAGCATTGCATCGATAGCAACCTGCCGCTGAAGCTGCTTCTCTGTCTCTGGATGGTGCTATGCAAAGGATGTTCAGGGTTTTCCATGATTGACCGTAGCCTACTCAGCGCCCTTCGCTCTGCTACCAATGTCATACTCTCCAATTCTGTGCCCACGACAGAGCCTGCCTTCCTTACCAGCTTATTAAGACGTGAGGCGTCCCTCTTCTTAATGCTGCCTCCCCAACACGCCACCACAAAGAAGAGGGCGCTCTCCACAACGGACCTATAGAACATCTTCAGCATCTCACTACAGACATTGAATGACGCCAACCTTCTAAGGAAGTAAGATGAATTGTGCCAGGGAGTGCTTGATTCAAAATACCCGATGGATGCATTTTCACTAAGAAGTGAAATTTTCACTATAATCATGAGGAATTCTGAGAAACCCCAAACAACACACACAAAATGCTGGACAAACTCAGTGGGCTAGGCAGCATCTATGGAAATGAATAAAGAGTTTTGAGCTGAGACCCATCTTCACATCCTATATGACTTTTATGAAGTTTTCCAGAGAAAAAGAATGCATAAAAATGAATCCAATTACAGGCTGATGTACCAATGCATTGTTAGAGAGACAGCCAGACAGGTTATTCGTTGCTGTTCCTTACACAACACCCCATGGATAGATAATGCTAATGGAAAAGGTGAGAAGTGATCTTCCAAAAGTAAAGGAAAATTAGAAACTTGTCAGAAATGTGTAAGAAAGGAGATAAAGGTTTATTTGGGGTGTGGGTGGGGGTGTTTGTGCATGTGGATGGGGGATGCGAGCATGAGTGCGTATTACATGGAACCCTATGTCGATTAAGCATGATCTAATAATATGGTTTACTCCTGTGCCTCAGATGAAAATTCAGGGAGATCAATGTGAAAAAAGTAGAACCTATGGATTCACTTTCATACTCTCAGTATTTATTACTTATTTATTTTTGTTTCTGCAGTTTGTTGTTTTTTGCACATTGGTTGCTTGTCCAAACTGTTGGGTGCAGTCTTCATCTTACTCTTCCTGAAGGAAGGGTAAGATGAAGGAACACATACCAATCCTCATAGAGGGATCAGAAGTGGAGAGAGTGAACAGTTTCAAGTTCCTGGGTTTCAACATCTTTGAGGACCTAACCTGGTCCCAACATATCAATACAGTTATAAAGAAGGCAAGACGGTGACTATATTTCATTAGGTGTTTGAAGACACAAAAAACACTCAAAAAGTTCTATAGATGTACCGTGGAGAGCAGTCTGACAGGCTGCATCACTGTCTGGTAAGGGGGAGGGGGTGGGCTACTGCACAGGACCAAAAGAAGCTGCAGAGGGACATATACTTAGTCGGCTCCATCTTGGGTACTAATCTACAAAGTACCCAGGACATCTTCAAGGAACTGTGTCTCAGATAGACAGCATGCATTATTAAGGATCCCTAGCACCCACGGCATGCCCTATTATCATTGTTAACATCAGGCAGGAGATATAGAAGCCTGAAGGCACACACTCTGCAATTCAGGAACAGCTTCTTCCCCTCTGCCATCTGATTCCTAAATGGACATTGAATTCATGAACACTACCTCACTTTTATAATATATATTATTTCTGTTTTTGCACAATTTTTAATCTATTCAATATACATATACTGTAATTGATTTACTTATTTATTTTCTTCTATATTATGTATTGCATTGAACTGGTGCTGCTAAGTTAACGAATTTCACAACACGAGCTGGTGATAATAAACCTGATTATGGTTCTATTGCAGTTCTTGGATTTACTGAGAATTCCTGCAAGAAAATGAATCTCAGGGATATATATGTGACATATACATACTTTTATAATAAAGCTACTTTGAACTTTAAGTGTACGCGTTTATATCCATGTGCATGGGCAGAATATTAAGTTTGACACCCAATAGATAAGGTAAATTCAAGCGGGCTTTTTCCAGAGGATGGATGAGACCAGAACTAGAGGTCATGGGTTAAGGGTGAAAGATGAAATGTTTAAGGGGAACCCGAGGGGGTGCTTCTTTACTAAAAGGGTGGCGAGAGCATGGAACAAGCTGCCAAGGGAAGTGGAGGATGCAGGTTCAATTTCAACATTTAAGAGAAATTTAGTTAAGTACATGAATGGAAGGGCTATGGTCCAGGTCCAGGTCGATGGGACGAGGCAGAATAATAGTTTGGCATGGACTAGATGGACTGAAGAGCCTGTCACTGTGCTGTAGTCTTCTATGACTGTTTGCTTAGAGTATGTGTAATACCTCTGTATGAGCAAGTGGGGGGGGGGGGTGGTGAGCAGATATACAGAGTATATACGATTAGAGTGTGTGTAGGAATTTCTGTAAGAGGACACTGACATCTGGGTTGGATGCAAACCCATACAGAAGGGCCTGGAGCTTGTCTCCTTTCAGCTTGGACCCACATCATCAAACCAATGTGTTGCTCCATCAAGAACACGTGACAGCTCTTTGCAACTGCCAGTTGGTATTAACAATAATCATGTGCACTTCTTTCATTACTCAGAATCAGAGCTGGAAACCCATTAGCTTCAGCCCCACGGGACTGCCGAAGAACACTGAAATCACTGAAATAAGCAAGCAGCAGCAAGTTGTCTTAATGCCTGTAATTCCATCAACAGAGGCTAATCTTACACTACAGGCACCTTGTGCATTTTTAAGGCCTATCAAAATGAGCCCATATAAATCTTTGGAGCTCAATTGAACACAAACTTTTATTCTTTGAAAAATGCTGAAAACCACTTTGATCACAGTAAAATCAAATGCTTGTGTGTTTAAAGAAGGAAACAAAATGCAAAACTATCCAGATACATTACATACTGTATATACTTACATTGTAAATTACATTTTGTAACAATAAAAGACAATAAATCACTATGTTATCTTAATATTAGAAAATACACTCAGTGGCCACTTTGAGGTACACCTGTACACCTTTTCATTAATGCAAACATCGACGGCTCCTCGGTAGAGATCGTTAAGAGCACCAAATTTCTTGGTGTTCACCTGGTGGAGAATCTCACCTGGTCCCTCAACACCAGCTTCATAGCAAAGAAAGCCCAACAGCGTCTCTACATTCTGTGAAGGCTGAGGAAAGTCCATCTCCCACCCTCATCCTCATCACATTCTACAGGGGTTGTATTGAGAGCATCCTGAGCAGCTGTACCATTGCCTGGTTGGGAAATTGCACCCTCTCGGATCGCAAGACCCTGCAGCAGATAGTGAGATCAGCTGAGAAGATCATTGGGGTCTCTCTTCCCGCCATTACAGACATTTACACTACAAGCTGCATCCGCAAAGCAAACAGCATTATGAAGGACCCCACGCACCCCTCATACAAACTCTTCCCCCTCCTGCCATCTGGGAAAAGGCACCAAAGCATTCGGGCTCTCACGACCAGACTATGTAACAGTTTCTTCCCCCAAGCCATCAGACTCCTCAATACCCAGAGCCTGGACTGACACCAAGTTACTACCCTCTACTGTGCCTATTGTCTTGTTTATTATTTATTGTAATGCCTGCCTGTTTTTGTGCACTTTATGCAGTCCTGGGTAGGTCTGTAGTCTAGTGTAGATTTTTTCTGTGCTGTTTTTACGTAGTTCAGTGTAGTTTTGTACTGTTTCATGTAGCACCATGGTCCCGAAAAACGGTGTCTCATTTTTACTGTGTACTGTACAAGCAGTTATGGATGAAATGACAATAAAAAGTGACTTGACTTGACTTGAAATACCGTAGATTCCGGACTACAGAGCGCACCTGATTAAAAGCCGCTGGCTCTAATTTTAGAAATAAAATCAATTTTTTACTTGTAAAGGCCGCACCGGATTTTCGGCCGCAGGTGTCCCACGTTGTAATATGAGATATTTACACAGAAAGATATTACACGTGAGGATTTTTTAACTTTTAATTAAATCCATATGGTAACAAAAACAAATACATATTGCAAATGCTTTTTTTCGAACCGTGCCCGTAACGCGGCTACTTTTAAATATACGTTGCGTATACTTCTTTACTGAACAACATTCCAATATCTCCTAACGACTGGTAAAAAATATATATACTGCAGCCTACCAGGAAAAGTTATTGATCGCCTTTAACTTAAAAGCAGCGTTTTCGCTCCGCCGCTCGACCCCCGCCGTCCCGTTTATCGCAAACGGCATTTAAAAGCAGCGTTTCGCTCGGGTCTAATGCCCCCTCCTTCCCGTTTATCGCAAACTGGTATCCCACAAGACGCGGCGAAACCGGGTGTGACGTCATAGCATCCCGCGATGTAGTACAGAAAACAAATATAGTTAAAACTCTTCTAACTTTAACTAGAAAATGAACTACTAAGCGAAAATATTATAAACTAAATAACTGCCATAAAGGCAGCACAATGCTTTTCTTCGAGTGTTTTCCATGTTGATGAGGGTGAGTACAAATGACTGATTTACAATAATTTAATTGTGAAAGTGCGCTTGATTTATCGTACAATTTCATTGGACCTCTGTGAACTACTCATCAATTTTATTGGTCTACTGTTACGAGGCAAAATGTTTTCGGCGGCATGAAAAAAAATAATGTATTAGCCGCTCCGTTTTAAAGGCCGCAGAGTTCAAAGCTGTTCAAAATGTGGGAAAAAAGTAGCGGCTTAAAATCCGGAATCTACGGTATCTGATCAGTCAATCATGTGGCAGCAACTCAATGCATAAAAACGTGGACATGTCCAGAGCTTCCGTTGTTGTTCAGGCCAAATATCAGAGTGTGGATGAAATGTGACCCAAGTGACTTTGACCGTAGAATGATTGTTAATGCCAGATGGGGTGGTTTGAGTATCTCAGAGACTGCTGATTGCCTGGGATTTTCACACACAACTCTAGAGTTTACAGAGAATGTATGAAAAAATAACATCCAGTGAGCAGCAGTTCTGTGGGGGAAAATTTCCTTGTTAATGGGAGAGATCAGAGAAGAATGGCCAGACAGGTTCAAGCTGACAGTAACTCAATGCACTAAAACAGTGGTGTGCAGAAGAGTATCTTTGAATGCATAACATGGTAAACCTTGGTGGATGGGCTGTAGCAGCAGAAGACCACAAACATACACTCAGTAGCCACTGTGGGGGACTGTACTTAGGTAAAGTGGTCACTAAGTGTATATTTTTTTCAAAACATACCAAAATCTTTACCAAGTTATATTCCTTTGAGAAGCTCAGAATGGGCCCATGTTATACAGTCTCTTAGATAAACTGAAACTATATCAGCAATCTAATCATTCTTATTTTCTAATGCTGAGAAATTGGGACTGGAGGTAATATCTACTCTATTCACTACAATTAAATTATTTGAATACAGTGTTTAGATGACATTGCCATGGAAAGTCCCAAGGTAACCGTATTTCACACCCAGCTGGAAGCCTGGTATGCTTCTGTATTAAATAGGGATTACTTGATACAAATTAAAGGCTATGTTCAATACTGTAGTATGAATGTGCCGAGACCTGTTTCTTCACCCAGTCAGCAATCTCAATGATATTTTAAAACAGTAAGTGAACATAGATTGTCATTTGAAAGGAATGCTGTGTTACAAATTCGACTCACTGGTACTACCATTTTTTTGTTTATACTGTAACTAGTTACAGAGCACATTCAAGAAAAAGACAGTTACTTAAAAAGGACATTAACACTGAAATACAGATTCTTTTTAATTCATGGATAATTATTGTGAATATCATTAACAAAACCTTGTTAAATGGTCAGTTTCCATAATAAAACTATTACAACAGTCTAGCATCTACCTTTACGTTATTCATTTTATCAACGTCAGAGCTCTCCGTACACTTGGAATTTTGAACAGGTGACAATGTATGGGGAACAAGTGAAAAGTGATGTAATTTTATTCTGCTCTGACCAATAAATGCCCAGCTCTTGCAAACATTAGTGGAGACATTTTGTTGAAGGATTTTGAACAATCCATATCAATAGACTTGAAAAGAAATTGAAGGATATGTATAAAGGAAATGGAAAAGCTCTAGTTATATTGTACATTTGTATTATTGTTACATGTTCCATCTTGTGTTAGAAATACACTCGGTAGTCACCTTATCGGATACAGAAGTATACCTTAATCAATTGGCTGCAAGAGTGGGATTCGGTGTGGTCTTCTGCTGATGTAGCCCATCCACTACAAGGTTCAATGTGTTGTGCATTCAAAGATGCTCTTTTGCATACTACTGTTGTAATGCGTGGTTATTTGGGTTACTGTCGCCTTCCTGTCAGCTTGAACCAGTCTATTGTTCTCCTCTGACCTCTTTCATTAACAGGCATTTTCACCCCAGACTGCCGCTCACTGGATTTTTTTTTGTTTTTTGTACATTCATCCATTCTCTGTAAACTCTAGAGATTGTTGTATATGACAATCCCAGGAGATCAGCAATTTTTGAGATACAAATCACCCCTTCTGTTGTCAACAATTATTCGATGGTTGAAGTCACTTAGATCACATTTCTTCCCCATTTTGATGTTTGGTCTGAACAACTGAACGTCTTGACTATGTCTGCATCCTTTTACACATTGAGTTGCTGTCATATGATTGACTGATTAGGTACTTGCATTAGCGTAAGGTATATCACTGAGTGTATGTTATTTTATGGCTGCTCTGCCCAATGAAGTCCAGCTCTAACATACATTAGTGGATTTTTTTTTTGAAAAAACTCTCCATTTCTATTACAAACAAGAGAAAATCTGCAGGCTAGGCAGCATCTGTGGACAAAGAGTATAGGCCGAGACCCTTCAATTAGGACTAGATTGATCTTAGACTAGGTCAAAAGGTTTGCACATATTGAACTGAAGTGCCTGAACTGTGGTTTACTGTTCTAACACTTGAGAAAGAAGTTGAAGAATACTGATATAGAAAAAGGAAAGGCTCTTGTTAAATGGTTCATTTCTATGACTGTTGCATGTCCCACCTTGTGTTAGAAATAAGGGAATATGATAAAGTGTAATAATTAGAGAGTTGAAGAAGAATCAACATTCATACCATAAAATTCTTGACATCTTTTTGCGGGCATATTCAATAAATCCAATAACCATAATAGAATGAATGAAAACCAAACCAACAGGATGGATAACCAGTGTGCAAAAGAAAAATAAATAATAAATAAACAATAACTATCAAGAACATGAGATGAAGAGTCATTGAAAATGAGTCCATAGGTTATGGGAATAGTTCAGTAATGGGGCAAGTGAAGTCATCTCCTTTGATTCAAGAACCTGATGGTAGAGGGGTAATAACTGTTCCTGAACCTGGTGGTGTGCGTGCCTGATGATGGATGCTGCTTTCCTGCAATAATTCTCTGTGATGACATTCTCAATGGTGAGGAGGGCTTTTCCTGTGATGGACTGGGCTGTATTCACTACCTTTTGTAGGATTTTCCATTCAAGATTATTGGTGTTGCCATACCAGACTGTGATGCAGCCAGTCAATATACACTCCATCACACATCTACAGAAGTTATGGCAGCAATTCAATACATACAAGCATGCAGCATTGGTCAAGAGGTTTAGCTGTTGTTCAAATTAAACATCAGAATTGGGAAGAAATGTGATCTAAGTGACTTTGACCACGGAATGATTGTTGGTGCCAGACACATGGTTTGAGTATCTCAGAAACTGCTGATCTCTTGGGATTTTTATGCACAACAGTCTCTACCATTTATGGAGAATAGCTCGAGAAACAAAAAACATCCAGTGTCCAACAGTTCTGTGAGTGAAAGTGCCTTGTTAATGAGAGAGGTCAGAGAAGAATGGCCAGACTGGTCAAGCTGACAGGAAGGTGACAGTAACTCAGATTATCATGTGTTATAACAGCGCTGTACAGAAGAGCATCTCTGAATGAACAACACATTGAACCTTGAAGTGAATGGACTACAGCAGCAGAAAGCCACGAACATACACTCAGTGGTCACTTTATTAAGTCCTGGATATACCCAGTAAAGTGGCCACTGAGTGTATATCAAAGCATTGTTCAACAGAATGAAAACATATCATTGAATATAGTGTGGTTCAGTGTATTTCAAAATAGATGCAATGACTTCCTTTCAAGGACAAAATTATCAATAGTTTTCTTTCATATCTTTTGAGAACATTTGCCTACTCCAACGTTAGCTGAAACCAAATTAAAAAATGACTCATATTCTCAACAGCCGCTAAGTTAATAAGGCACAGGGAATATATTACTGCATCATGCTACAAAAATAAAGCAAAGGCTTTGTGGGTCTGTTATAATAGCTACCAAAATGATTCTGTACACTCTCAAAATAGAAAGCATTAGAGCAGATTGAATTTTCAAAGTGTGCATAGGTAATCCTTTTAGATTTCATGTTAAGTATACGATTGTATCTGACTAAAAGCCCTACTTCTGTTTCTCAATAGATAGCAAACCAATTTCACTTCCTCCATGCTCGGTAAACTGAGAAGTTGAATCATTTAATTTGCTCCATTGTTATTTGTTTGACCTTTCTGCCCCATTTACTGTCTTCATTGATCCTCCAAAGCTGTCCTGAGCTGGCAGGTGAAAATGGTTAAAAAAAACCTGGACATCACCCAAATACAAGAGATTCTACAGATGCTGGAAATCCAGAGTAACACAACTCCTACAAAATAACTGAGCATCACGCTCATTCTTATTTTATTTTTGTTCTGCCCTTAATTTTGTGTGCAATACAGGAGAATAATGCATCAGGTAGGATTTGTTGCATAAAGTGATGCATTTTTTTTTGTTTTCACAAGCAAGTTGATGGAGCTTTGTACAAAAAGAAATGAGGAATACTAATCATATACTGTACGATGCTCAGAACTATTATAGAGTGCCATGTAAACAGGTGGTATATCATATCATTTTGGCCCTGATTGATTGATTAATCACTCCAGCAGATGGACCTCGATTTCCCTCACCTTTTAAGGATGAGCTTTATTTGTCATATGCACATTGGAACATACAGTGAAATGCATACATGTGACAAATAATCTACCGTAGATTCCGGATTTTAAGCCGCTACTTTTTTCCCACATTTTGAACAGCTTTGAACTCTGCGGCCTTTAATACAGAGCGGCTAATACATGGTTTTTTTTCATGCCGCCTCGTAAACATTTTGCCTCGTAACAGTAGACCAATAAAATTGATGAGTAGTTCACAGAGGTCCAATGAAATTGTATGATAAATCAAGCGCACTTTCACAATTAAATTATTGTAAATCAGTCATTTGTACTCACCCTCATCAACATGGAAAACACTCGAAGAAAAGCATTGTGCTGCCTTTATGGCAGTTATTTAGTCTATAATATTTTCGCTTAGTAATTCATTTTCTAGTTAAAGTTAGAAGAGTTTTAACTATATTTGTTTTCTGTACTACATCGCGGGATGCTATGACGTCACACCCGGTTTCGCCGCGTCTTGTGGGATACCAGTTTGCGATAAACGGGACGGCGGGGGTCGAGCGGCGGAGCGAAAATGCTGCTTTTAAGTTAAAGGCGATCAATAACTTTTCCTGGTAGGCTGCAGTATATATATTTTTTACCAGTCGTTAGGAGATATTGGAATGTTGTTCAGTAAAGAAGTATACGCAACGTATATTTAAAAGTAGCCGCGTTACGGGCACGGTTCGAAAAAAAGCATTTGCAATATGTATTTGTTTTTGTTACCATATGGATTTAATTAAAAGTTAAAAAATCCTCACGTGTAATATCTTTCTGTGTAAATATCTCATATTACAACGTGGGACACCTGCGGCCGAAAATCCGGTGCGGCCTTTACAAGTAAAAAATTGATTTTATTTCTAAAATTAGAGCCAGCGGCTTTTAATCAGGTGCGCTCTGTAGTCCGGAATCTACGGTATGTCCTCTTGTGGCAACCACTTCAGCCCTGGGAAAAAGCCTCTGACTATCCACACAATCAATGCCTCTCATCATCTTATACATCTCTATCAGGTCACCTCTGATCCTCCGTCACTCCAAGGAGAAAAGGCCGAGTTCACTCAACCTGTTTTCATAAGGCATGCTCCCCAATCCAAGCAACATCCTTGTAAATCTCCTCTTCACCCTTTCTATGGCTTCCCCATCCTTCCTGTAGTGAGACGACCAGAACTGAGCACAGTACTCCAAGTGGGATCTGACCAGGGTCCTATATAGCTACAACATTACCTCTCAGCTCCTAAATTCAATTCCACAATTGATGAAGACCAATACACTATACGCCTTCTTAACCACAGAGTCAACCTGTGCAGCTGCTTTGAGCGTCCTATGGACTTGGACCCCAAGATCCCTCTGATCCTTCACACTATCTTACCATTAATACTATATTCTGCCATCATATTTGACCTACCAAAATGAACCACTTCACACTAATCTGGTTTTAACTCCATCTGCCACTTCTCAGCCCAGTTTTTCATTCTATCAATGTCCTGCTGTAACCTCTGATAGCCCTCCACACTATCCACAACACTGTGTCATCAGCAAACCTACTAACTCATTCCTCCACATCCTCATCCAGGTCACTTATAAAAATCACGAAGAGTAAGGGTCCCAGAACAGATCCTTGAGGCACACCACTGGTCACCGACCTCCATGCAGAAGATGACCCGTCTACAAACACTCTTTGCTTTCTGTGGGCAAGCTAGTTCTGGATCCACAAAGCAATGTCTCCTTGGATCCCATGACTCCTTACTTTCTCAATAAGCCTTGCATGGGGTACCTTATCAAATGCCTTGCTGAAATCCATGTACACTACATCTACTGCTCTTCCTTCTTCAATGTGTTTAGTCACATCCACAAAAAATTCAATCAGTTCGTAAGGCAGGACCTGCCCTTGACCAAGCCATGCTAACTATTCCTAATCATATTAGGAATTCCTCTCCAAATGTTCATAAATCCTGCCTCTCAGGATCTTCTCCATCAACTTACCAACCACTGAAGTAAAACTCACTGGTCTCTAATTTCCTGGGCTATCTCTACTCCCTTTCTTGAATAAGGGAACAACATCTGCAACCCTCCAATCCTCCGGAACTTCTCCCGTCCTCATTGATGATGCAAAGATCATTGTCAGAGGATCAACAATCTCCTCCCTCGCCTCCCACAGTAGCCTGGGGTACATCTCATCCGGTCCCGGTGACTTATCCAACTTGATGCTTTCCAAAAGCTCCAGCACATCCTCTTTCCTAATATCTACATGCTCCAGCTTTTCAGTCCGCTGCAAGTCATCACTACAATCATCAAGATCCTTTTCCATAGTGAATAGTATTCATAGTAAAGTATTCATCAAGTATCTCTGCTATTTCCTCCGGTTCCATACACACTTCCCCACTGGCACACTTGATATGTCCTACTCTTTTACGTCTTATCCTCTTGCTTTTCAGATACTTGTAGAATACCTTGGGGTCTTCCTTAATCCTACCCACCAAGGCCTGCTCATGGCCCCTTCTGGCTTTCCTAATTTCCTTCTTAAGCTTCTTCCTGTTAGCATTATAATCTTCTAGACCTCCAGCATTACCTAGCTCTCTGAACATTTTGTAAGCTTTTCTTTTCTTCTTGACTAGATTTATTTCAGCCTTTGTACACCACAGATCCTGTACTCTACCATAACTTCCGTCTCATTGGAATGTACCTATGCAGAACTCCATACAAATATCCCCTGAACATTTGCCACATTTCTTCTGTACCTTTCCCTGAGAACACCTGTTCCCAATTTAAGCTTCCAAGTTCCTGCTGATAGCCTCATAATTCCCCTTACTTCAATTAAACACTTTTCTAACGTGTCTGTTCTTATCTCTCTCCAATGCTACTGTAAAGGAAATAGAATGATGATCACTATCTCCAAAATGCTCTCCCACTGACATCTGACACCTGACCAAGTTCATTTCCCAATACCAAATCAAGTACAGTCTCTCCTCTTATAGGCTTATTTACATATTGTGTCAAGAAACCTTCCTGAACACACCTAACAAGTTCCACCCTATCTAAACCCCTTGCTCTAGGGAGATACCAATTGACATCTGGGAAATTAAATCTCCCATCACGACAACTCTGTTCTTATTACACCTTTCCAAGAACTGTTTCCGTATCTGCTCCTCGATATCCCTGTTACTATTGGATGGCCTATAAAAAAACACCCAATAAAGTTATTGACCCCTTCCTGTTCCTAACCTCCACCCACAGAGACTCCGTAGACAATCCCTCCATGATGTCCACCTTTTCTGCAGAGTATCTGTGATCAAAAGTGCCATGCCCCCACCTCTTTTGCCTCATTTCCTGTTCTTTTTGAAACATCTAAAACCCAGCACTTGAAGTAACCATTCCAGTCCCTAAGCCATCCAAGTCTCTGTAACGGCCACAATATCATAGCTCTAAGTACTGATCCACGCTCTAAGCTCAACTGCTTTGTTCACAATACTCCTTGCGTTAAAACAGACACATCTCAAACTGTCGGCCTGAGTGCGTCCCTTCTCTTATCACTTGCCTATCCTCCTTCACACACTGGCTCCAAGCCTTCTCTATTTGTAAGCCAACTGCCTCTTCCCCAGTCACTTAAGTTTGGTTCCCACCTCCCAACATTTCTAGTTTAAACTCTCCCCAGTAGCCTTAGCAAACCTCCCCGCCAGGATATTGGTCCCCTTGGGATTCAAGTGCAAACCGTCCCTTTTGTACAGGTCACACCTGCCCCAAAAGAGGTCCCAATGATCCAGAAATCTGAATCCCTGCCCCCTGCTCCAATCCCTCAGCTACACATTTATCCACCACCTCATTCTATTCCTGTTCTCACTGTCATGTGGCACCGGCAGTAATCCCGAGATTACTACCTTTGCGGTCCTGCTTCTCAACTTCCTTCCTAACTCCCTGTAGCCTGTTTTCAGGACCTCTTCCCTCTTCCTACTTATATCATTGGTACTAATATGTACCACGACCTCTGGCCGTTCTCCCTACCACTGCAGGATATCGTGGATACGATCTGAAACATCCCGGACCCTGGCACCTGGGGGGCAAACTACCATCTGAGTTTCTTTCCTGCATCCACAGAATCGCTTGTCTGACCCCCTAACTATAGATTTCCTTGTTACTACTGCCCTTCTCTTCCTTTCCCTACCCTTCTGAGCCACAGGGCCGGACTCTGTGTCAGAGGCACGGCCACTGTTGCTTCCCCCAGGTAGGCTGGAGTACAGGAGTACTCATTGTCAAGGGGGACAGCCACAGGGGTACTCTCTGGTACCTGACTCTTCTCCTTCCCTCTCCTGACTGTTACCCAGTTGTCTGTCTCCCATGGCCCCGGTGTGACCACCTACCTATAACTCTTTTCTATCACCTCCTCGCTATCCCTGACCAGATGAAGGTCATCGAGCTGCAACTCCAGTTCTCTGAGGACTCACACGCATACTTCCGTTCCACAATTAACACAGGTAACCCTCCCTCGCCTCATCCTGTTACCACCTCTCTTGGAATTTTTCGCACAATAATCTCTAAAGTTTGGAGAGAATGGTGCAAAAAACCCCAAAAAAAAACATCCAGTGCACAGCAGTTCTTTGGGTGAAAATGCTGGTTAATGAGAGTGGTTAGAGAAAGGCCAAGATGGCAGTAACTCAAATAATCATGCGTTATAACAGTGGTGTGCAGAAAAACATCTCTGAACACACCACACATCAAGCCTTGAAGTGGATGGGCTACAGCATCAGGAGACCACACCGCGTTTCGCTCCTGTACCTAATAACGTGCCCACTGACTGCAAGTACTAAATATGGCTCTTGCTAGCTTGAACCAATGTATCCTGAATGTATATTTCAAGTTAAACAGTAATTACCTGGAATTAATTTGCTTTTCACAATTTTGATTAAAATATTAACATTCTCTTCCTGTTAAGTCTGAAGAATGTGTTCCAGGAGCCTTTCCTCATACACTTAGCTCTGAGTGACCACCTTAGTACTCCAAACCTTTAAAGTCTGTTTCCTGGTGTTATACTAGACATGCTGTTCAAAGTGAGGTTTTGTTAAATATTTGAGGAGAATATTACTCGTAGCTCTATTTCTAGACAGCAATTTCTATTTCTATTTCTGTTAGAAAGAGGACTTGGCATGACTATCTATGAATCTGATTGCTGGTACTCACGAGCAAGATGAGCAAGAAATGATAGCAAATAGCAGAAATAAAATAACACCCTACAGGAGAGGTGGAGATGGTAAGGGATGGAGGAAGACAATTTGGCAAGAATGTAAAAAGAAACAGAAATTAAACTCATCCATTATTAAATTTGTAAAACACTGAAAACAAAAGGGAACATGCTGCATTCTTGTCACCCTGATCACTTATTTCCATATAGGTTTATGACAAAAATGTTGTTAAATTTTGTCAGTAGTAAGTATTTGGTGTTATCAACATTTAGATGGATTTAAAATCATACTCGATGCACCTAATATTGGAGCATTTCTATATTCCAAGATAAAATAATGTAGATTATAGAAGCCTTGCCCCCCCCCCCCCCCAAAAGCTTACAATTATGTATATATTCAACAAGTCAAACAGCATCTTTGGTGAAGGAATTAGAATTAACATTTCAGATGAATGACCTTTCAGGATAATTGAAAGATCACTGACCTGAAACATACGCCTTATCCCTGACCATAGAAGATACTTGTATTGTTAGACATTTTCAATACTTTCTGCTTTTATTACAGGAATCTCAAGAATTTGTGTTGTTCAATTAACATGAATTTTCAGTCTAATTCTGTTCAAACTGATTGTTAGGACCTTCTTAATAATATAGGCAGTGCGCTATGTATTAAAGCTTTTCCCAAATGAACACAAATCATTTGTTGAATCAGCAATCTTCCTAGACATAGAAACATAGAAAACCTACAGCACAATACAGGCCCTTCGGACCACAAAGCTGTGCTGAACATGTCCTTACCTTAGAACTACCTAGGCTTACCCACGGCCCTCTATTTTTCTAAGCTCCACGTATCCATCCAGGAGTCCCTTAAAAGATCCCATCGTTTCTGCATCCACCACCGCCACTAGCAGCCCATTCCACGCACTCACCACACTCTGCGTAAAAAAAAACTTACCCCTGACATCTCCTCTGTACCTACTTCCAAGCACCTTAAAAACATGCCCCCTTGTGCTAGCCATTTCAACCCTGGGAAAAAGCCTCAACTATCTACACAATCAATGCCTCTCATTATCTTGTAGATGTTGGAAAGGAGAGTCAACATCTGCTTTAATAGCAGTGTAATGGTTATCATAAATTTGTTATATCTTCTGCTTGATCTCTGTCCATTTTTGAAATCAATGTTAAGGAAAATATTGCGACGTGCATAATGGACAGACAATTCATTACCATTGGTTAAGTGTCTCCATTTTATATAGAATTGCCTTGTCTCTAAATCTAAAAATCATTCTTTTATAGCAAATTATTTTTAAAAAACATACATTTTTAGTGGAAGTAGGGGTATCCACATTCACTGCTGCTGTGGCAGCAGTAGTTTCTTTATATTTACTTGTGATAGCTCAAGCCTGTAGGTATTTGGTAGATGAAATGAGACAGATTGAAGACAAAAAGTTCAAGGATTGGCTGAAAACCTCTTTGAAGAAATGCAGCACCCCACCGAGTTGTGGAATCTCTGGCCCACCACTGCTCAGACTGAAGATGAAGATTCTGTGCATACATTGGGAACACACATCTGAGACTGGTCACTGTTGGCCCTGCATGCAAGAGTGTGCAGTTACTTATTGATTTTATCAGCCATCTCAACCTACAAAACTGGAGTGGAAGCAAATTGTCCTCCATCCCAGAGGATTGCTGAAGAAGAATTAGAAAATTGATTAACCCATGTCTAAGGTTTGGATCTGTAGATTTAGTTCTCAGATCTAGCATCTGCAAATTGTGTTTTTTCCACTTACAGCTCTACAACTGAGTAATCTGGTTAACTTAAATATCAAGTACATGCTCATCAAATTTCAGAGAACAGGAGGATAAAAGACAATTTTATTTCAAAAATGTTATTTTATTCATAATTTTTGTCAGGATGTAATATAATATAGTAGCATTTTCAGTGCAAGTCATATCATTCCACTTACATTACATCAATATGACATCAGTTTCTCATTACCCACATTCCTCAGGCAAATAGAGCAAGAGATAATGTTTCAACAAACATCCCATCCCTTTAGTCTGCAGTAGTGAGAAAGCCTTAAACTGGTCAGCTGCACAAGCTTAAGTCAGCCTTCAACATGTCGTTGACAGCCATGTTTACAATATTCTGTTGTGTACAACTCCTTGCACCAAAACCGACAAGATGTAGGCAGACCAGACAGTGTCTTTCCCTGATCTGATCACCTTCCAGCAGAAGTTAGTATTCGTTGTAGAGCATTACTAGGAGTAGCCTGTTGAGCATTCAGCCCTGAGTTACACAGCTGTTGAGGGTGAATCTCAGGAAAAACTATTTTGTCTCTTTCCAGATTTCCTTGGAAAATACACACTCCAGAAGTAAATTGGTAGTAATCAATCTACGTATATAAGCTATCTTATATATTATATTTACTGTGTTCTTTATCATTGTGTTTTTATATCAGTGTGTTTTTATATCTCGCATCGGATCCAGAGTACCAATTATATTGTTCTCTCTTACACTTTGTGTACTGAAATGACATACAATAATCTTAAATTGTGAAGATTCTCTCCAGCACAGCTGCCCTGAGGGTGACATATGGTATCACTGAGACTCCATTTATATATTACCTGAATAAACTGACAGGAAGGGCACTTTACATCTCCAGACAAGCAAGATCTCGATATTTGTTAGAAAGCTGTAATGATAAAGCATTTCTGCAAATGCTTGGCTGGGAGCTGCTGATGGATCATGAGATGCTCCTCCTTAAATGCCATGAGAGAGACATTGATAAGCTGGAGCAGGGTGTTTAGGAACATTCCATCTACTTTTTAGGGATTGGGTGCCCAGCAACTTCTTGACTCTAATAATGGTGCATCCTACAACAGCACATCTAGGCTGGAGTAATACTTGCTGATCCAAAAAAGCCAGTGTCAAGACCAATGCAAATAGTTTCTTGGGTATGATAAGTCATGCCTCTGCAAAAATGGCAGATCTTGACAAACTATCCTCAAATTACAATATATCACATAATGCTTTTATGACTTCAGGACTCCTCAGTTAATGGTAGGGATCTGTGGCATAAAAAAAGGTTGGAAACTCTTGGTAGTGGATTAATTGTGACTGTCCATTCTAAAGCCATATCAGAACAAAGATATAGTGCTTTCCCAGCGTATATGATGAATAAACTCTTCTCGGGCTTCCAGCGGGTACAGACCGATTATAACCAATGTTTTGATGACAAACTCTGCCATCTTCTTCAGGGATAATGCCTGGGCAAGTCTAGTCCAGTGGTATTTACACGCCCGTAGACCAGCCCTCCTGATAGGTAAGTCCTCATCCAATCAGGTTCCGCTCTCCCATTTTGATTACAGTCGAATTCCAGTTCTTACTTAGAGCAAGAATTTCATCTTGGTAAAAATCTTTTCCTCTAGTTTTACTTCAATAGCTTCCTTTACGAGACCATCTCAAAAGCTATTGCACAGCACAGTAATTTTATGCTTTTGAAGTCAATCCAGTGTTCTAAACAATGTCAGCTTGGTCCTCCTGCAATCAAGATTTGATAAGGGTACCATCGATCTTTTTGAACACACCCTTACATTGACATACTTACTCTATAAAGGAAACTACTATGAACAAATGGATGGAGTGGCCTGGGGATCACCCACGACACCAGGTACAGGTAGTCCCCAGGTTACGAACGAATTCCGTTCCTAAGTCCGTCTTTAAGTCGGATTTGTACACAAGTTGGAACAGGTACATCCGGTATTTTTTAGTATCAGTTAGTCAAACATATGTCTTGGTATATAGTATATATATTACCTTTCTATGCATATAAAACACTTAAGAAACATATGTATTTCAATAATTAAACCAATGCGTTGCTTAGTAATAATTGTAGCTTTCATCGAGGCAGGGCCTTTCACATGCTCCATTATTTTCACTTTATTCTTTGAAATTGTTCTGATCATTGACCGACTGTAGCCTAACGCTTTTCCATTGACTGAAGGCGTTTCACCTCTTTCCGATTGCTTTATTATTTTCACTTTATTTTCAATCGCAATCATTTTCCATCAATGGAACAGAAAACTGCAGATTCAGCAGCAGCTGTGGGTCCTCTGCTCCCGCGGGTCCTAAAGTCCACCACATTGACACAAGTTAAATGGGACAAGTGGGGGCAGTGCCGACTGGAAAAGGGGGGGGGGGCAGTCAGAGTGAACCTTGCTAAGAAATATTTAAGCCAAATACAAAGTTGCACACTCAATACAGTGTCAAGGCAACGACTTAAATGGCGGACGGCGTCGTGATCTGACTTAAAATGGCAGACGGCGTTCTCCCTCCGTTCATAAGTACGAGTTGTTCGTAAGTTGGACGTGCGTAACTTAGGGCTTGCCTGTATTGCTAATTTCTAAATGGAGGGCTTTAAGGAGAGGGCTCCGAGTTAATCTCCCTTACATTCCAAATGCCTCTTCAGATATGTCGATAACATCTTTGTAGTGTGGCCTCATGGACTCCAGGCACTCCAACCGTTCACAATCATCTGAACAATATACATCCAAACATTCAATTTACGACGGAGATGGAGAAGAATGGTTACCTCCCATTCCTGGACATTCTAATATGACGGAAACCGGATGTTAGCCTCGGCCATGGAATCAATCAAAAACCCACTCACACGGACTTGTATCTCAACATTAACTCCCACCATCTCATCTCCCAATGTACAGTGGTTGTTTCTAATTCGATTAACTGTGCGAAAACTATTTCAGACCTGGAGAATTTCCCCAAGAAAATAAGACAATTACGTATGATGGTCCTACAGAATGGCTACAAGGTGAAGGAGATTAATTGGGCCCTTAAAAGGGCTAAACGAAAAAGCAGAAAACCTAAAAACGAGAAGGAACCTGTTGCAACAGCCTGTCTTCCTTATATTTCCATGGTTTCTGGAAGGATCACCAGGATCCTTAAGAAATACTGGATTAATACCATCCACAAATCCATAAAGAAGCTTAAGACACAGCTTATACAGATCAAAGATGACCTGGGACTCAGGTCGGCTGGCGTTTACAGGACTCCCTGTGAATGTGGAGCAGCATATATTGGCCAGATAGGTCGTACAGTGGAAACCTGCATCTAGGAGCACTGGAAGTGTATCCATTTAGGTTACCTGGAGAAATTGATGTTAGCAGAACACTGCATTCGCAATGGCCATACAATCGACTTCAACAGCACCAAATTACTGTGCTGCGCCAATGGCTTTTGGGACCAAATGGTAAAGGAAGCCATTGAAATAAAATTAGAGGAAAAGAATCTTAACAAAGATGATTAAATAAAAAACACAAAAAACAATATACTTGTCCATTTATTTATTGAGAAAAATTATCCAATATTACATGCATTTGTTGGAAAAAGTATGTGAACCTTTGCTTTCAGTAACTGGAGTGACCCCTTGTACAGCAATATCTTCAACCAAATGCTTTCAGTAACTGTTAATCAGTCCTGCACATCAGCTTGAAGAATTTTTAGGCTATTCCTCCTTACAAAACTGAAGCATAACTGCTTCAACTCTGTGATATTGGTGGGCTTCCTTATATAGAAACATAGAAAACCTACAGCACAATTCAGGCCCTTCAGCCCACAATGCAATGCTGAACATGTACTTACTTTAGAAATTATCTAGGGTTACCCATAGCCCTCTATTTTTCTAAGCTCCATGTACCTATCCAGGAGTCTCTTAAAACACCCTATCGTATCTGCCTCCACCACCATTGCAGGCAGCCCATTCCACGCACTCACCACTCTCTGTGTAAAAAAACTTACCCCTGACATCCCCTCTGTACCTACTTCCAAGCACCTTAAAACTGTGCCCTCTCGTGTTAGCCATGAACTACTTGCTTCAGGTCCACATTTCTATAGGATTAAGGTCAGGACTTTGACTCGGTCATTCCATTCTTTTTAAACCATTCTGTTGTTGATATACTCTTGTCTTTTGGTTCATTTTCTTATTAGATTATCCAACTTCTATTAAGTTTCAGGTGACAGACTGCTGCCCTAACATTCTCCTGTAAAATATCTTGATACAATTCTGAATTCATTGTTCCCTGAATGATTGAAGCTGTCCAGACCCTGAGGCAGTAAAGCAGCCTCAAACCATGATGCTCCTTCCACCATGCTTCATTTGGGATGAGGGCTTGGTGTTAGTGTCCAGAGCCCTTTTTCCTCCAAACATAGCAATGTGCGTTTCTGCCAGAAAGTTCAACTTTCGTCTCATCTGTCCACAGAAAATTGTCCCAGAAGTGTTGCAGAATATCTTTTGCAAACTTGAGACATGCAGTAATGTTTTTTTTGGAGAGCAGTGGTTTCCTCCATGGTGTCCTTCCATTCAGACTGACTCTGCCTCAGGGTTTCTCTGGCTAGTGTCAGCACCTTACTCAAACTATTATCCAATGGTGATTTATCTTCACAGCCTGGTGTACCAAGTGAGGGTTGTGCAGTTGTTTCTGCGGTAGCTTCAGTTGAAAGGTGAGACATTGAAGCACTTGGTCAGCCCTTATTAGGTGGCAAATCCTCTCGAGTTTCCAAGTCAAGTGACCTTGGGCACTTCTCACTTTGACCATAAATCATAAAATGAAGAATAGCACAGCATAGGAAAAGGCCCTTCAGCTTACGTTGTCTGTGCTGTCCATGGCACCAGTTTAAACTGCATATCTGCCTGCAGTCATCTCTCCATTAACTGCCTTTTCATATGTCTCTGAATACCTGTTAAATTTTCCTATGTAACTCCTTCCACTATTTCATATAGCACTATTCCACTATAGCATATTCCAGGCACCTAACACTCTCTGTGTTTAAAAAGAAAAATTGCCTTCTATGTCTTCTTTAAACTTTCCCCCTCTTCCCTTAAATCTGTACCATCCAGTATTTCACATTTCCACCCTAGAAATAAGTCAATGACTTTCCAACCTATTGGTGCCCTCATAACATTATGTACTTCTATCAGCTGTTTTTAAAACCGAATTGTAAGCATTTTTTCCCCTTCCCTTCCTGACTCATTAGGGATCCTGCACCAATGTTAACATTTCAGGGTCTGCACTGAATCAGCACAGCTCTTGTGTAGTTTGGCAGTAGGATGTGATCTTGCTACAGTTCTTCAGCGGTTAAAATTTGCCTGATGAACCCATGCCAAGTTGGAAATGCTATAGGAACTGCAAGCTCATTCAATTCAATAAGCAGCTGCCTGCAAAAATAGGAAGTTATAGTTAATTCACATCTTTTAATTAATTGATTTTTATCTTCTTGCTGCTGTCATTGGGCAGGAGGTACAGGAGCCGTAGGGCCTACACCACCAGGTTCGGGAACAGTAATTACCCTTCAACCAATGGGCTCACTTTCAAGTACTCCCCAACTCATATTCTCAGTATTATTCACTTACTATTTAATATTATATTTTTATTTTCTTCTCAACTCAAGCTGGTAAAACCTGAGGTACAGGCATAGCGAGGCAGATTAACTTCTCAATTGCTGGGTGTCTGACACTCCGAGGGAGGAGTTGCAAGTACCGTAGATTCCGGACTACAGAGCGCACCTGATTTTAAGCCGCTGGCTCTAATTTTAGAAATAAAATCATTTTTTTAATTGTAAAGGCCGCATCGGATTTTAGGCCGCACCGGATTTTAGGCCGCACCGGATTTTCGGCCGCAGGTGTCCCACGTTGTAATATGAGATATTTACACAGAAAGATATTACACGTGAGGATTTTTTAAACTTTTAATTAAATCCATATGGTAACAAAAACAAATACATATTGCAAATGCTTTTTTTCGAACCGTGCCCATACGCGGCTACTTTTAAATATACGTTGCGTATACTTCTTTACTGAACAACATTCCAATATCTCCTAACGACTGGTAAAAAAATATATATATTGCAGCCTACCAGGAAAAGTTATTGATACCTTTAACTTAAAAGCAGAGTTCGCTCAGATCCAAAGCCGCTCGCGTAATGCGCTCCCTCCCTCCGTCCCGTTTCATCGCAAACCGGCATTTTCCCACAAGACACCGCGAAACCGGGTGTGACGTCATAGCATCCCGCGATGTAGTACAGAAAACAAATATAGTTTAAACTAAGTAGGCAGCACAATGCTTCGAGTGTTTTCCATGTTGATGAGGGTGAGTACAAATGACTGATTTACAATAATTTAATTGTGAAAGTGCGCTTGATTTATCGTACAATTTCATTGGACCTCTGTGAACTACTCATCAATTTTATTGGTCTACTGTTACGAGGCAAAATGTTTACGAGGCGGCATGAAAAAAATCATGCATTAGCCGCTTCGGATTATTGGCCGCAAAGTTCAAAGCTGTTCAAAATGTGGGAAAAAAGTAGCGGCTTAAAATCCGGAATCTACGGTATTTAGTATTGTGCCTTTCTGGAGGTTTACATAAATATTGTCCAGTAGGCCTAATGGTTTAATGCAATTGTTAAGTGATTTGGGGATGATACCTGTTGCATATATTACATTAGGACAATGTTTACCTTTTCATGTTCCATCATCTTTCCATTTCCTCTTTTAATTCAGCATATTTCTGGTGTTTTTCACTTATTGATTTCTGTATGTTGTGCGTGTTTGGAATAGCTATATCTATTAAGTAAATTGATCTTGCTTGTTTGCCTTGTAATATTATATCCGGACAGTTATTATGGGTTGTAATAATGGATCAGTCACAATATAATTTGTAGGACTCTGACTCTAAACTTGGATTAGGCTTGTATTTAGAGTAAGATCTGATGTCCTTTATAAGTTTGTATTTTAAAGCAAGATTTTGGTGATTGATATTTGCCACTTGATTGTGCCTGTGCAAGTAATCAGATTGAGTTGAACTGCTGCAGGATCCTGCATTGGGTTGGATTGTTTCTGGTTTCTCTTGGCATTTTCTACATTTATCATCTTGAATTTGTTGGTTTTTATTATGTATTTTTCAATTTTTTTGTGTTAACCTCCTGGTTCAGTATTGAACAAGAAACCCTTCTGTTTCTGGGAACATGAGGCAGGTGTTCGACATCTAGTCTGCTCAGATCAAGGGGATGCTCTTCCACTGGTTAACTTTTGCTTCAATAGTGATAATGTCCTCATTTTACTGGGTTGCGCTCTCATTTAAGTTTAGTGGTGTGTACTTCTTTTTGGAATTGCATATGCTCACATGGAGTGCTGATCTCTGTTTTCATTGATGAAAGTATATCCTCAGAATTTTTCTCTGTTATGTAGATTTTTAATGTTTTGTTGTTCTTCTTCCCCTTCTGCCATAAATTGTGTTAATCTAAGTGCACTTGAATGTACATAATGTTTTCTGAAATTTGTCATTTCAGTTCTCATTTTTCTTTGTAAATTTTCCACATCAGATTTGGACCAAGGTATTATGCCAAAAGAATATATTAATATACAGTGGCTATAAAAAGTACTCGCTCCTTGGAAGTTTTCATGTTCTATTATTTTACAACATTGAATCACAGTGGATTTAATTTGGCTTTTTTTTTGATACTGATCAACAGAAAAATACTTTCAAAGTGAAAACAGATCTTTACAAAGTGTTCTAAATTAATTACATATATAAAACACAAAATAATTGATTGCATAAGTATTCACCCCTTTCAATATGCCAAACCAAATCATCACTGTGGTGTAGCCAAATGGTTTTAGAAGTTACATAATTGTTTTTAGAAGCCAAATGGTTTTAGAGGTCACACTAAATGGAGATCACCTATGTGCCATCAAGGTGTTTCAACACATTGTAGTAAAAATACACCTGTATCTAGAAGGTCCTACTGCTGGTGAGTCAGTAT
The DNA here is from genome assembly GCF_048418815.1 of Hemitrygon akajei. Taxonomy (NCBI): domain Eukaryota; kingdom Metazoa; phylum Chordata; class Chondrichthyes; order Myliobatiformes; family Dasyatidae; genus Hemitrygon; species Hemitrygon akajei. The sequence continues at coordinate 145,648,281 of NC_133124.1, read as the reverse complement.
CCTGGCAAAAACTACATCATGAAGACAAAAGAATACACCAAGCAACTCCATGAAAAGCACAAGTCAGGAGATGGATACAAGAAAATTTCCAAGTCACTGAATACCGAGAGGTAATGTTCCAGATCTATAGGACCCTGGTCAGACCCCACTTGGAGCACTGTGCTCAGTTCTGGTTGCCTCATGACAGGAAGGATGTGGAAGCCATTGAAAGGGTGCAGCGATTTACAAGGATGTTGCCTGGATTGGGGAGCATGCCTTATGAAAACAGATTGAGTGAACTCGGCCTTTTCTCCTTGGAGCAACAGAGGATAAGAGATGACCTGATAGAGGTGTATAAGAGGCATTGATCGTGTGGATAGTCAAAGGCTTTTCCCCAGGGCTGAAATGGCTTTCATGAGGGGGCACATGAAAAGGCCTTCGCGGACAGGACTAAGGAAAACCCCAAGGGGCATAAGGTGATGAGAGGCATTGATCGTGTGGATAATCAGAGGCTTTTTCCCAGGGCTGAAATGGTTGCCACAAGAGGACACAGGTTTAAGGTGCTGGAGAGTAGGTACAGAGGAGATGTCAGGGGTAAGTTTTTTTACACAGAGTGTGGTGAGTGCGTGGAATGGGCTGCTAGTGGCGGTGGTGGATACAATAGGGTCTTTTAAGAGACATTTGGATAAGTACATGGAGTTTAGAAAAAGAGAGCTATGGGGAAGTCTAGTAATTTCTAAGGTAGGCACATGTTCGGCACAACTTTGTGGGTCGAAGGGCCTGTATTGTGCTGTAGGTTTTCTATGTTTCTATATCCCATGGAGTACAGTTAAGTCAATCATCAAGAAATGGAAACAATATGACACAGCTGTAACTATGCCACGAGCAGGCTGTCCTCAAAAACTGAGTGACCATGCAAGAAGGGGCCTAGTGAGGGAGGCTACCAAAAGACCTCTGACAACCTTTGGCAAACAGGGTTTGCCATGATAACAGGGTTGTTATCATGGGTGACTTTAACTTCCCTAATATTGATTGGCACTTGATTAGTTCCAAGGGTTTAGACGGGGCAGAGTTTGTTAAGTGTGTCCAGGATGGATTCCTGCCACAGTATGTTGACAGGCCTACTAGGGGGAATGCCACACTAGATCTAGGTATTAGGTAACGAACCGGGTCAGGTCACAGATCTGTCAGTGGGTGAGCATCTGGGGGACAGTGATCACCACTCCCTGACCTTTAGCATTATCATGGAAAAGGACAGAATCAGAGAGGACAGGAAAACTTTTAATTGGGGAAGGGCAAATTATGAGGCTATAAGGCTAGAACTTGCGGGTGTGAATTGGGATGATGTTTTTGCAGGGAAATATACTATAGACATGTGGTTGATGTTTAAGGATCTCTTGCAGGATGTTAGGGATAAATTTGTCCCGGTGAGGAAGATAAAGAATGGTAGGGTGAAGGAACCATGGGTGACAAGTGAAGTGGAAAATCTAGTCCAGTAGAAGGCAACATACATGAGGTTTAGGAAACAAGGGTCTATTGAGGAATATAGGGTAGCAAGTAAGGAGCTTAAGAAGGGGCTGAGAAGAGCAAGAAGGGGGCATGAGAAGGCCTTGGCGAGTAGGGTTAAGAAAAACCCTAAGGCATTCTTCAATTATGTGAAAACAAAAGGATAACAGGAGTGAAGGTGGGACCGATTAGAGATAAAAGTGGGAAGATGTGCCTGGAGGCTGAGAAGTGAGCGAGGTCCTCAATGAATACTTCTCTTCGGTATTCACCACTGAGAGGGAACTTGATGACGGTGAGGACAATATGAGTGAGGTTGATGTTCTGGAGCAAGTTAATATTAAGGCAAAGGAGGTGTTGGAGTTGTTAAAATACATTAGAATGGATAAGTCCCCGGGGCCTGACGGAATATTCCCCAGGCTGCTCCACGAGGCAAGGGAAGAGATTGCTGAACCTCTGGCTAGGATCTTTATGTCCTCGTTGTCCACAGGAATGGTACCGGAGGATTGGAGGGAGGCAAATGTTGTCCCCTTGTTCAAAAAAGGTAGTAGGGATAGTCCAGGTAATTATAGACCAGTGAGCCTTACGTCTGTGGTGGGAAAGCTGTTGGAAAAGATTCTTAGAGTTAGGATCTATGGGCATTTACAGAATCATGGTCTGATCAGGGACAGTCAGCATGGCTTTGTGAAGGGCAGATCGTGCCCAACAAGCCTGATAGAGTTCTTTGAGGAGGTGACCAGGCATATAGATGAGGGTAGTGCAGTGGATGTGATCTACATGGATTTTAGTAAGGCACTTAACAAGGTTCCACACAGTAGGCTTATTCAGAAAGTCAGAAGGCATGGGATCCAGGGAAGTTTGGCCAGGTGGATTCAGAATTGGCTTGCCTGCAGAAGACAGAGGGTCGTGGTGGAGGGAGTACATTCAGATTGGAGGGTTGTGACTAGTGGTGTCCCACAAGGATCTGTTCTGGGACCTCTACTTTTTGTGATTTTTATTAACGACCTGGATGTGGGGGTAGAAGGGTGGATTGGCAACCTTGCAGATGACACAAAGGTTGGTGGTGTTGTAGATAGTGTAGAGGATTGTGGAAGAGGATTGTTGCGGAGAGACATTGATAGGATGCAGAAGTGGGTTGAGAAGTGGCAGATGGAGTTCAACCCGGAGAAGTGTGAGGTGGTACACTTTGGAAGGACAAACTCCAAGGCAAAGAACAAAGTAAATTGCAGGATATTTGGTAGTGTGGAGGAGCAGAGGGATCTGGGGGTACATGTCCACAGATCCCTGAAAGTTGCCTCATAGGTAGATAGGGTAGTTAAGAAAGCTTATGGGGTGTTAGCTTTCATAAGTCGAGGGACAGAGTTTAAGAGACGCTATGTAATGATGCAGCTCTATAAAACTCTAGTTAGGCCACACTTGGAGTACTGTGTCCAGTTCTGGTCGCCTCAGTATAGGAAGGATGTGGAAACATTAGAAAGGGTACAGAGGAGATTTACCAGGATGCTGCCTGGTTTAGAGAGTATGGATTATGATCAGAGATTAAGGGAGCTAGGGCTTTACTCTTTGGAGAGAAGGAGGATGAGACGAGACATGATAGAGGTGTACAAGATATTAAGAGGAATAGACAGAGTGGACAGCCAGAGCTTCTTCCCAGGGCACCACTGCTCAATACAAGAGGACATGGCTTTAAGGTAAGGGGAGGGAAGTTCAAGGGGGATATTAGAGGAAGGTTTTTCACTCAGAGAGTGGTTGGTGCGTGGAATGTATTGCCTGAGTCAGTGGTGGAAGCAGATACACTAGTGAAGTTTAAGAGACTACTAGACTGGTATATGGAGGAATTTAAGGTGGGGGGGGTTATATGGGAGGCAGTTTGAGGGTCAGCACAACATTGTGGGCCGAAGGGCCTGTAATGTGCTGTACTATTCTATGTTCTAAACAGCAGGGGGCATATGTACAAAATTAACGGAGGGAAGTTTAGGGGGGACATCAGGGGTAAGTTTTTTACACAGAGGGTTGTGAGTGCCTGGAATGACTTGACAGGGATGGTGGTGGAGGCTAAAACATTAGGGGTATTTAAGAGCCTCTTGGACAGGCACATGGATGAAAGAAAAATGGAGGGTCATGGGGTAGTGTGGGTTTAGTACTTTTTTTTTAAGGATTATATGGGTTGGCACAACATGGAGGGCTGAAGTGCCTGTACTGTGCTACAGTGTTCTATGGTAACTCTGGAGGAGTTACAAGCTTCAGCGGCTGAGCTGGGAGAGACTGCCCATACAACAAATGTTGCCTGGGTGCTTCACCAGTCACATCTCTACGGAAGAGTGGCAAAGAGAAAGCCACTGTTAAAAAAACTCACATGAAAGTTCAGCTAGGGTTTGCCAGAAGGCATGTGGGAGACTCTGAAGTCAGCTGAAAGAAGATTCTAAGGTCTGATGAAACTAAAATTGAGCATTTTGGCCATCAGACTAAATGCTATGTTTTAAGCACCGCACATCATCAAAAACACACCATCCCTACCATAAAGCATGATGGTGGTTGCATCATGCTGTGGGGATGTTTCACTGCAGCAGGTCCTGGAAGGTTGTGGAGGAAAACCTGATGCAGTCTGCCAGAGAACTGTGACATGGGAAAATATCTGTTTTCCAGCAAGACAATAACCCCAAGCATAAAGCCACAGCTAAAAAACAACAAAGTTAATGTCCTGGAGTGCCAAGTCAGAGTCCAGACCTCAATCCAATTAAGAATTTGTGGCTGGTCTTGAAAAGAGCTGTTCACTCACAATCCCAATGCAATATGACAGAGCTTGAGGAGATTTGTAAAGAAGAATGGGGAAGAATTGCAGTGTCCAGGTGTGCAAAGCTGTTAGAGACTTATCCACACAGGCACAAGGTTGTAATTGCTGGCAAAGGTGCATTTACTAAATATTAACTTGAAGGGGGTGCATTATTATGCAATTATTTTCTAGTATTTTCAAAAATTGCTTTAGCTTAACTGTTGAAGGAGCATATAATTTCAAATCATGCATGTATAAAAGATATGTTAAGGTATATTTCATTTTGTTGTTTCTGATCTGATACCTGATTTTCATCCAATTCAGTAAATTACAGAGCTGGTTTAAAGTTAGACAGAACCATAGTGGAATTAGAGAGTTGCCTTAGAAAATGCCTCCGTTTATTTTGATAGTAGTGGCTGTTCTTTTTTGGTTGTTGTTAGATAGGGTGATTATCTTGCAGAAATTTCACGTGTGGTGTGGTGTGGTGTGTGTATTAACCATGAGTTGGAACAGAATCAAATGCCTTTTGGTATTCAACATAGCCACATGACAGATTTCTGCTTTTCCACCAGGCTTGATTTAGAATTACAGAATCTATTATCAGTTGTTCTTTACATCTTTCCATACCTTTACGGCATCCTTTCTGCTCTTCTGTAAGAATATTGTGGTGATTAGCTGCGAGGTACGTGATATTATTTTGTATTTGCAGAGTTTGTCTTTTGCAAGTTGCTTGTTTGTCACTTTATGTTTGTGTGTAGTTTTTCATTCATTTTATTACATTTCTATGTTCCACTGTGAATGCCTGCAAGAAAATGAACCCCAGTGTAATATGTAGTAACAGATGTACTTTGATAAATTTACTTTCAACTTTAATTGTTTTGTTTGTTTTTTTTGGTTTTTATGTTTGCATGTGATCTACATGAAGCAGTGACATGGACTGCCAATTTCTGATCAGTTTTGCTTGTATGTGGAGGTTACTGTGCCCTTTGTAGATTCTGACATCCAGAAATCATTGTGCTGCACGCCCTTCCACAGTTCTGAACACTGTAAACCACTGATTTGGGTACAACTCAACTCGCAAGCTATTGCTTTCAGGTATTTTATTTCAAAGGACTGGAAAGATCTTGTTGGCTTGTCCACAGTCAGAGTAAATTTATTATCAAATATACATATATGTTAGCATATACTAGATATATCCAGTGATTATGGCCTCTGATGTGTTCCTCTGATGGTCTTCGATGTGTTACTCTTTTTAGTTAAGGTGACTGCGTGGAGTCGGCCCTTCGCGCCATGCTGCCCCAGCAACCCCACAAATCACAGGATAATCAATCAACAACCAATTAACCTACCCGGTACAACTTTGGACTGTGGAAGGAAATGGGAGTACCCGAAGAAAACCCATGCATCCCACAGGGAGGACACACAGAGACTTTCATCAGTACTCATTAACAAAACAAAAATCCATAAAAAGTCATTCATTGCTTTTTCAAGTGGTAGAAGCACATGATAGCAACATTTAAGAGGTATTTAGACAAGCTCAGGAACAAGCAGGAATAGAGGGATATGGATCACAAATGTAGGCAGATGCGATCAGTTACATTAATATTGGAACTGACATGATCAGCCAAAGGACCTGTTTCTTTGTTGTATAAAAGGGTTAATTCTGTATAATTATTCCCAAGGGAAAAAATCCTAGATTATCAGTCACAAGTCGTTTTTTGGAAATCTTCCTCTTCATTATTTTCCTACACCAAAGAAAGTATGACCTGCGACCAGTCCGATAATATTATTTCTCTGTTGCGAACTACATCAGAATTCTAAACAACTTACAGGACTGAAAAAAACCGTAGTGATGTTTATGATCTGCGTGAGCTTCCTCTTGCCATGTTTACTTTAACTCAGCATTTCACATTAATTAACTACCCCTTTCTCCCTTGCACTATTTAAATTTCTCTCTACTCAAATGTATGCTGATTAAAATAATTCCTTGGATTATGTTTTAACTATTCAGTAATGAAAGTGGATTAAACAAAAACCCACTGGATGCCTTCTCTTTAAACTATCAGCTGATAAACTTTAGGAGTCATGTGGAACTGCGCCTGCAGCAAATGACCCAAGAATGTACAGTACAGGATCTGAACAATCTGCATGCCTAGGTTTATGTTTGATTAACTTCATTTCAATTAATTGTACATATAAGATGCAACATCAAAATGGCTTAATTGTAAATATACATATTCACTTCTACATTAAAAGATTCTGTCCTAAACATTCTTCTGTTTCTTCCAGGAAAAAGACCTAAAGACCATAAGACCATAAGACATGGGAAAGGAATTAGTCCATTCAGTCCATCAAGTGACGAAACACATGAGGCAACTCGTCAAGAGGAATAAGGAAGCATATGTTAGATATAAGAAGCAGGAAGTAGGAGCGGCTTATGACAAATATAGGGTAGCCAGGAAGGAGCTAAAGAAAGGACTTGGGAGAGCTTGAAGGGGGCATGAGAAGGCCTTGGCATGTAGGATTAAGGAGAACCCCAAGGCGTTCTATGCATATGTGAAAAACAGGATGACGAGAACGAAGGTTGGACTGCTAAAGGATAAAGAGGGCAACATGTGCCTGGAGGCGGAGGAGGTTGGGGAGGTCTTAAGTGGATACCTTGCTTCAGTATTCACAAGTGAAAAGGATCTTGATCAGAGTGAGGTCAAAATAAAGCAGGCCTGTGTGCTGGACAATGTGGAGATTACGGAAGAAGAAGTGCTGGATCTTCTTAAAAACATCAAGATTGATATATCCCCAGGGCCGGATATGATACACCCCAGGTTGTTGTGGGAATTGAGAGAAGAGATCGCTGGAGCATTAGCTATGATCTTTGAATCCTCTTTGGCTACAGGGAAAGTGCCGGAGGACTGGAGAATGGCAAATTCCCTTGTTTAAAAAAGGCAATAGGGAGAAACCTGGGAACTACAGACCGGTGAGTCTTACGTTGGTGGTCTGCAAACTACTGGAAAGGATTCTTAAGGATAGGATCTATGTGCATTTGGAGAAGTACAGTCTACTCATAGATAGTCAACATGGCTTTGTGAAGGGAAGATTGTGCCTCACGAGCCTGATTGGGTTTTTTGAAGAGGTAACAAAAGAAATTGATGAGGGCAGGGCTGTGGATGTGGTCTACATGGACTTTAGCTAGGCACTTGACAAAGTCCCTCACGAGAGACTCATCCAGAAAGTCATGAGGCATGGGATAAGTGGAACCTTGTCTGGATAAAAAACTGGCTTAAAGGAAGAAAGCAGAGGGTAGTTGTGGAAGGAAAGTATTCTGCCTGGAGGTCGGTGGCTAGTGGAGTGCCGCAGGGATCTGTCTTGGGACCCCTGCTATTTGTGATTTTTATAAATGACCTGGATATAGAGGCGGAAGGATGTGTGAGTAAGTTTGCAGATGACACGAAGATTGGAGGAGTTTTGGATGAAGCGGCAGGTTGTCGAAGGTTACAAGAGGATACAGGCAGGCTGCAGAGTTGGGCAGAAAAATGGCAGATGGAGTTCAATCCGGACAAGTGTGAGGTGATGCATTTTGAAAGGACAAACCAGAAGACTGAGTACAGGATTAATGGTCAGTTACTTAAGAGTGTGGATGAACAAAGGGACCTTGGGGTTCAAATCCATACATCCCTCAAGGTCACTGCACAGGTTGATAGGGTAGTTAAGAAGGCCTATGAGATGCTAGGCTTCATTAACAGGGGGATTGAGTTCAAGAGTAGAGAGGTCACGTTGCAACTCTACAAATCTCTGGTGAGACCGCACCTAGAGTATTGTGTTCAATTCTGGTCACCTCATTATAGGAAGGATGCGGAAGCTATGGAGAGGGTGCAGAGGAGATTTACCAAGATGTTGCCTGGTTTGGAGAACAAGTCATATGAAGCAAGGTTAACAGAGCAGGGACTTTTTCTCTTTGGAGCATAGAAGAATGAGAGGGGACTTGATAGAGGTCCACAAGATTATGAGAGGCATAGATAGGGTGGATGGTCAGTACCTGTTTCCCAGGGCACCAATAGCAAACACCAGAGGGCATATGTACAAAATTAAGGGAGGGAAGTTTAGGGGAGACATCAAGGGTAAGATTTTTTACACAGAGGATTGTGAGTGCCTGGAATGACTTGCTAGGGATGGTGGTGGAGGCTAAAACATTAGGGGTATTTAAGAGCCTCTTGGACAGGCACATGGATGAAAGAAAAATTGAGGGTTATGGGGTAGTGTGGATTTAGTACTTTTTTTTTAAGGATTATATGCTTTAGCACAACATGAAGGGCTGAAGGCCTGTACTGTGCTATAATGGTCTATCGTTCTATGGTTCTAAGTCTAACTCACCATTCAATCATGGCTGTTTTATTACCCCACTCTCTTGCCTTCTTTCTGTAACCTTTGACACTTTTACTAATCAAAAATCTATCAGCCTTCACTTTAAGTAGACCCAATGACTTGACCTCCATTGCTGTCTGTGGCAATGAATTCCACTGACTAAAGAAATTCCGCCTCATCTCAGAATCAGATTTATTATCACCAGTGTGTGACGTGAAATTTGTTAACTTGCAGCAGCAGTTCAATGTAATACGTAATCTAGCAGAGAAAAAAAATAAAAATTTAAAAATAATAAACAAGTAAATCAATTATATACTGAATAGATTAAAAATGTACAAAAACAGAAATACTGTAAAAAAAAAAGTGAGGTAGTGTCCAAAGATTCAATGTCCATTTAGGAATTGGATGGCAGAGGGGAAGAAGCTGTTCCTGAATCACTGAGTGTGTGCCTTTAGCCTTCTGTACCTCCTATCTGATGCTAATAGTGAGAAAATGGCAAGCCCTGGGTGCTGGAAGTCCTTAATAATGGATGCTGCCTTTCTGAGTAGCTGAAGATGTTCTGAGTACTTTGTAGGTTGGTACTCAAGATGGAGCTGACTAGATTTACAACCTTCTGCAGTTTCTTTTTGGTCCTGTGTAGTAGCCCCTCCATACCAGACAGTGATGTAGCCTGTCAGAATGCTCTCCATGGTACAACTATAGAAGTTTTTGAGTGTATTTGTTGACATGCCAAATCTCTTCAAACTCCTAATAATGTATAGCCATTGTCTTGCCTTCTTTATGACTACATCGATATGTTGGGACCAGGTTAGATCCTCAAAGATCTTGACACCCAGGAACTTGAAGCTGTTCAATCTCCACTTCTGATCCCTCTGAGGATTGGTATGTGTCCCTTCGTTTTACCCTTCCTGAAATCCATAAACAGCTCTTGCATCTTAATGACATTGTGCCAGGTTGTTGCTGCAGCACCACTCCACTAGTTGGCAAATCTGTACTAAAGGAACATTTTTCTATTCTGAGGCTGTGCCCTCTGGTGTTGACTCTCTTATTATATGAAGCATCCAGTCTACATCCACTCTTTCCAGACATTTCAATATTTGGGAAGTTTCAATGAGATTCCACCCCCACCCCCCCCATTCTCTTAACCAGTGAGTACAGGCCCGGAACCTTACTGGGAAGAGTGAGGACTGGGGCAATATAGAATAAAAGGACACTATTTACAAGGCGTACAGAAGTAGAGGGACCTGGGAGTAAGCTATAGAATGCACAAATCCTGTGACCAGTGACATTGCATAGGGGTCAGTATTGGGACCCTTGCTCTTTATGACAAATGTGAACGATTCGAACATGGCTGTATATGGTATGATCAGTGACTTCACAGATAACAGAGGTTAATGGATGTTGATAGTGGGGAGAGACAGACAGACAGACATACTTTATTGATCCCGAGGGAAATTGGGTTTCGTTACAGTCGCACCAACCAAGAATAGTGTAGAAATATAGCAATATAAAACCATAAATAATTAAATAATAAGTAAACAATGCCAAGTGGAAATTAGTCCAGGACCAGCCTATTGGCTCTGGGTGTCTGACACTCCGAGGGAGGAGTTGTAAAGTTTGATGGCCACAGGCAGGAATGAGTCTCTGGCTGAATGTACTCCTGTGCCTAACCAGTACATTATGGAGAGGATGGGAGACATTGTCCAAGATGGTATGCAACTTGGACATCGTCCTCTTTTCAGACACCACCGTCAGAGAGTCCAGTTCCACCCCCACAACATCACTGGCCTTACTAATGAGTTTGTTGATTCTGTTGGTGTCTGCTACCCTCAGCCTGCTGCCCCAGCACACAACAGCAAACATGATAATACTGGCCACCACAGCCCCGTAGAACATCCTCAGCATCGTCTGGCAGATGTTAAAGGACCTCAGTCTCGTCAGGAAATAGAGACACTACATAGAGAGACAGAAATAGAGTGCTACAGGCAATACGATATGTTGGTGAAATAGGCTGATATTCTGTTTTGTAACTCCATAAGCTAATCAGAAGAAAAACATGGAAATAGGGAGATGCGTGTCAACCTAGTTTTTTTACTTTAGTGCTCTGCATGCTCTGGTTTTCTCCCTCAGTCCAAAGACATATCAGTTGGTTAATTAGGCATTGTCATATCAGGTTAATTAGGCATTGTCAATTGTCCCATGATTAAGCTACGGTTAAATTGGAGGATTGCTGGGTGGCACGACTCAAAGGGCTGGAAGCGCCTATTCTGTGCTGTATCTCAATAAATATATACAGTAAGGTGCCGGAAAAGTGCCAGTATCATCATGATAGATCCCATCCACCCTGCTCAAGGACTTTTTGTCCCACTCTCATTAGGAAGGAGGCTACACAGCATCCATGCCAGGACCACTAGACTCCCCAAGCAGTACAACTGATCAATAACTCCACCCACTAACCTACCACTCCATACCCCAACCACCACTGCTTTATCATTTCTTATTTGCCATTTTATGTATAGACACTCCTGTGGTAAGTGTCACTTTATGGATGTACAATTAGAAAATAGAACATAGAATAGTACAGCACATTATAGGCCCTTCGGCCCACAATGTTGTGCCAACCCTCAAACACTGCCTCCCATATAACCCCCCACCTTAAATTCCTCCATATACCTGTTTAGTAGTCTCTTAAACTTCACTAGTGTATCTGCCTCCATCACTGACTCAGGCAGTGCATTCCGCGCATCAACCACTCTCTGAGTGAAAAACCTTCCTCTAATATCCCCCTTGAACTTTCCTCCCCTTACCTTAAAGCCATGTCCTCTTGTACTGAGCAGTGCTGCCCTGGGGAAGATGCACTGGCTGTCCACTCTGTCTATTCCTCTTAATATCTTGTACACCTCTATCATGTCTCCTCTCATCCTCCTTCTCTCCAAAGAGTAAAGCCCTAGCTCCCTTAATCTCTGATCATAATGCACACTCTCTAAACCAGGCAGCATCCTGGTAAATCTCCTCTGTACCCTTTCCAATGCTTCCACATCCTTCCTATAGTGAGGCGACCAGAACTGGACACAGTACTCCAAGTGTGGCCTAACTAGAGTTTTATAGATCTGCATCATTACATCGTATCTCTTAAACTCTATCCCTCGACTTATGAAAGCTAACACCCCAATTGATCTATGTATATAAGCTATATTATATTTTTGTGATTTTTTTCATTATTATGTTTTTTTTATCTTATTCAGGTTCTTTATTTGTGCTGCATCAAATCTGGAGTTACAATTATTTCATTCTCTTCTACACGTGTACTGGAAATAACATTAAACAATTTTGATCTTAATCTTGATAACTGTTCCTGAACCTGGTGGTGTACCCCCACCATCTAAAAAGGAATAAATGGCTAAAGGGATGGTAACCTAATGCATTCAGAAGCATATGGAAAACCACAGCAATGTAATTTAAACTTCACACTGCAATCATTCCAAACTCCATAGAAATATCTCCTCTCATTCATTGCAACAGAATATACTGGCAGAACACCAACTGAGCAACCATAATTTGCCTGGCGTACAAAAAAGCTGGATCAACTCAGCAGGTTGGGCAGCATCCGTTGAAAGAAGCAGTCAATGACCTGCTGAGTTCATCCAGCTCTTTTGTACGTCTTGATTTGACCACAGCATCTGCAGTGTACTTTGTGTTTATAATTTGCCTGGCTCCAGGTGTCATCCCTGAGATTCACTGAGACTAGTGAAACTTTTAACACCAAAATCATTCTGAGGTTAAAAAGAAACATTAGAAACAAGATTAGGAATAAGTCATATGGCTCTTTGAGCCTATCCACCACTTAACTTCTCTGATTATAGGTCTCAACTCTACTTTTCCATCTGATTTCTCCAACACCCATTTCCTCAATAGTTCAAAAATCTTGTAGTAACACACACAAAATGCTGAAGAATTCAGCAGGCCAAGCAGCATTTATACAGAAGAGTAAAGAGCCAATGATTCAGGCTAAGACCATTCACCAGGGCTGGAAAGGAAGGGGGAAGGAGCCAGAATAGAAGGTGGGGAGAGGGGAAAGTGTGCCACCTGGAAGGTGAGAGGTGAGACCAGGTGAGGGGGAAGGTGGGTGGGTAGGAAAGGGGAGATGAAGGTGATAGGTGGAAAAAGTAAAGAGCTAAAGAAGACTGAATCTAATTGGAAAGGAGAGTGGCCCATAGGAGAAAGGGAAGGAGTATAGGCACAAGGAGGAAGTGAGGAGAAGAGAAGGGGCAAGAGGGAAGTCAGATGGGGAATGGAAAAGAGAAATGAAAGAGGGAGAGAAATTACTGCAGGTTGGAGAAATCGCAAAAATCTCTCACAGCCTGTGTACACAATGACTCATCAGCCACTGCTCTCAGAGGTACAAAATTCCAAAGATTCACAACCACCTGAGGGAAAATATTTCTTCTCATCTCAGTTTAAATGATAACTGCTTATGCTGACACCATGCGTCCTAGTTATAGATGCCTCAGGAGAGGGAAATCCTTGCAATATCTGCCTTGCAAAGCCCTCACAGAATGTTTAATCTTTCAATTAGATCACTTCTTATAAGTACAGAGAGCATTAGTTTAGTAACAATCTTCCCTCATAAGGGATTGGTGGAGGGGCAGGAGGTGTTAAGGAAAAAAGTAGGATGCAGAAGGACTTAGACAGATTAGGAGAATGGGCAAGAATGTGGCAAATGAAATATAATGTTGGAAAATGCATGGCCATAGACTTTGGTAGAAGAAATAAATGTACAGACTATTTTCTAAATGGGGAGAAAATCCAAAAATCTGAGATGCAAAGGGACTTGGGTGTCCTTGTGCAGAACACCTGAAAAGGTTAACTTGTAGGTTGAGTTGGCGGTGAGGAAAGCAAATGCAATGTTAGCATTCATTTCAAGAGGTCTAGAATATAGGAGCAGGGATGTGATACTGAGGCTTTATAAGGCACAGGTGAGGCCTCACCTTGAGTATTGTGTATAGTTTTGGGTTCCTCATCTTAGAAGAAATGGACTGGCATGGAACGTGTCCAGAGGAGGTTCACAAGGATGATTCCAGGAATAAAAGGGTTGTCATACGAGGAACGTTTGATGGTTCTGGGTCTGTACTCGCCGGAATTCAGTAGGATGAGGGGGAATCTCATTGAAACTTTTCAAATGTTGAAAGGCCTAGACAGAGTAGATGTGGAAAGGATGTTTCCCATGGTGGGAGAGTCTAGGACAAGAGGGAACAGCCTCAGAATAGAGGGGCATCCATTCAAAACAGAGATGCAGAGAAATTTCTTGAGGCAGAGGGTGGTGAATTTGCGGAATTTGTTGCCACGTGCAGCTGTGGAAGCCAGGTTGTTGGATGCATTTAAGGCAGAGATTGATAGGTTCTTGATTGGACATGGCATCAAAGGTTATGGGGAAAAGGCTGGGAAATGGGGTTGAGGAGGAGGGAAAAAAGGATCAGCCATGATTGCACTCAATGGGCCAAATGGCCTAATTCTGCTCCTATATCTTATGGTCTTAAGAAAATTCCTTCTTGCCAGAAATCAACCAAGCAAAAGAACTGTTACTGCACTCTCCCCCAAGGCAACATTATAAACCCTCTATACACAGAAGCCAAAACTGTGCCAAGTACTCCATCGTATGGTCTTCCAAAAACCTGGGCAGAGGTTGATGGTTTGCTACTGCTTGTGCAGGTGAAGGGGAGATGGGGCTTTGGGGTTCTAGTGCTTTTGTATCGTTCATTCTTCTGGGATTATTCTGTTTTCATGGGTGTCTGTGAAGAGTAAGAATTTCAGGTTATATACTGTATACCTTCTCTGACAATAAATGGAACTATTTGAGATTATCTATTCCTGCCTCACTTCCCACATAATACTGCACCTACCATTTATTGTCTTCAGTTCATTATAGGAAGAATGGTTTAAAATAGCACTAGTAATACAGCAATACCTTAACCAGCAGCAAACAAATCTACTAACTATTCTATTAATCACAGCTTTCTTGGACAACGATCATTACAATCAGTGACCTGTAGCTCCCCTTTTGAAGTTGAGCTTTCAAACTGCTTGTACAACCTGACATTTTTGCAGTGTGAACTGAAGTCTTGAAGGTGCTGAGCAGTTGTGATGCAGTATGCAGAAACAAATATCACTGTGATGATTGTACGCTCTATTATCAATTGTTTGGTGACAGTAAAGTAAAATGTATGGGCTGAATCGAGGTGGCGGGACCCAGGCCCAAGAGCGAGGAATGAGCCAATATTGCTAAGCAGACTTGGAGCCAATTTGAAGTGACAGATCTGAGATGAGGCGTGGCAGAGTTAAGGGAGTGGGGCCTGAGCCCAAGAGTGAGAATGAGTCACTATCTGGCTATTGCTGGTGGACTTGGAACCAATTTGAAGTGGCAGATCTGAGATGGCTGTGGTAGAGTCGAGGCAGCAGGGCCTGGGCCTGAAAGAGAGGAATGACAACAGCAGTGACCCCTATGGCACACCACTAGTCACAGCCTCTAGAGAGGCAACCATCTACTACCACTCTGTCTTATGATGATAGGTTGAGCAAGCTAGGTTTTCACTTTGGAGCAAAGGATGAGAGGTGACTTGATAGAAATGTACAAAATGACAAGAGGTATATCAGGTGGGTAGCCAAAGATTTCCTCCCCGGGCAGAATACGAAGGGGTATAATTTTAAGGCGATTGGAGGAAAGTATTAGGTGGAGTGAATGTCAGGGAAGATTTTTTTTAACACTAAGAATGATAGTGGCACGTGGCCAAGTGGTTAAGGTGTTGGACTAGCGATCTGAAGGTCGTGAGTTCAAGCCCCAGCCGAGGCAGCGTGTTGTGTCCTTGAGCAAGGCAATAAACAACACACTGCTCCAGTCCTCCCAGCTGAAAACGGGTACCGGCAAAATGCTAGGGGTTAACCTATCCAGGATGAAGTCTCGTACTCTCAGTTCGCTTCACACCACAGAAACCAGCATAAGCACCGGCAAGGGTAGTGGAGGCAGATAGATTAGGGACCTCGTACATTTAAGAACCTTGTACATAGGCACAGAGAATATAGAAAAATGGAGAGCTATTTGGGAGGGAAAGGTTAGACTGATCTTAGAGTAGTTTCAATGATTGACAAAACATCAATCTAAATTGTATTCAGTTGAGACCCCAACAATGAATATACAATAGACAGCATGGAGTAAATGAGGTGCTCGAGGAATATAAAGAATGTAAGAAGAATCATAAGAAAGAAATTAGAAAAGCTAAAAGAAGATACGAGGTTGCTTTGGCAAGTAAGGTGAAAATAAATCCGAAAGGCTTCTACAGTTACATTAATAGCAAAGGGATAATGAGAGATAAAATTGGTCCCTTGGAGAATCGGAGTGGACAGCTATGTGTGGAGCCGAAAGAGATGGGGGAGATTTTGAACAATTTCTTTTCTTCGGTATTCACTAAGGAGAAGGATATTGAATTATGTTAGGTAAGAGAAACAAGAAGGGAAGTTTTGATTAAAGAGGAGGAAGTACTGGCGCATTTAAGGAATATAAAAGTGGATAAATCTCCGGGTCCTGACAGGATATTCCCTAGGACCTTGAGGGAAGTTAGTGTAGAAATAGCAGGGGCTCTGACAGAAATATTTCAAATACCATTAGAAACAGGGATGGTGCCGGAGGATTGGCGTATTGCTCATGTGGTTCCATTGTTTAAAAGGGTTCTAAGAGCAAACCTAGCAATTAAAGGCCTGTCAGTTTGTCGTCAGTGGTGTGTAAATTAATGGAAAGTATTCTTAGAGATGGTATACATAATTATCTGGATAGACAGGGTCTGATTAGGAACAGTCAACATGGATTTGTGCGTGGAAGGTCATGTTTGACAAATCTTATTGAATTTTTTTGAAGAGGTTACGAGGAAAGTTGACGAGGGTAAAGCAGTAAGATGTTGTCTATATGGACTTCAGTAAGGCCTTTGACAAGGTTCCACACGGAAGGTTGAATCATTAGGTATTACTATTGAAGTAGTAAAATGGATTCAACAGTGGCTGGATGGGAGGTGCCAGAGAGTAGTGGTGGATAACTGTTTGTCAGGTTGGAGGCCGGTGACTAGTGGTGTGCCTCAGGGATCAGTACTGGGTCCAATGTTGTTTGTCATATACATTAATGATCTGGATGATGGGGTGGTAAATTGGATTAGTAAGTATGCAGATGATACTCAGATAGGTGGCGTTGTGGATAATGAAGTAGGTTTTCAAAGCTTGCAGAGAGATTTAGGGCAGTTAGAAGAGTGGGTGGAAAGATGGCAGATGGAGTTTAATGCTGATAAGTGTGAGGTGCTACATTTTGGTAGGAATAATCCAAATAGGACATACATGGTAAATGGTAGAGCATTGAAGAATTCAGTACAACAGAGTGATCTAGGAATAATGGTGCATAGTTCCCTGAAGGTGGAATCTCATGTGGATAGGGTGGTGAAGAAAGCTTTTGGTATGCTGGCCTTTATAAATCAGAGCATTGAGTACAGAAGTTGGGATGTAATGTTAAAATTGTACGAGGCATTGGTAAGGCCAAATTTGGAGTATTGTGTGCAGTTCTGGTCACCGAATTATAGGAAAGATGTCAACAAAATAGAGAAAGAGAGAGAGAGAGAGAGTACAGAGAAGATTTACTAGAATGTTACCTGGGTTTCAGCACCTAAGTTACAGGGAAAGGTTGAACAAGTTAGGTCTTTATTCTTTGGAGCGTAGAAGGTTGAGGGGGAACTTGATAGAGGTATTTAAAATTATGAGGGGAATAGATAGAGTTGATGTGGATAGGCTTTTTTCCATTGAGATAGGGGAGATTCAAACAAGAAGACATGAGTTTAGAGTTGGGGGCAAAAGTTTAAAGGTAACACAAGGGGGAATTTCTTTACTCAGAGAGTGGTAGCTGTGTGGAACGAGCTTCAGTAGAAGTGGTAGAGGCAGGTTCGTTATTGTCATTTAAAGTAAAATTGGATAGGTATATGGACAGGAAAGGAATGGAGGGTTATGGGCTGAGTGCAGGCCAGTGGAACTAGGTGAGAGTAAGCGTTTGGCATGGACTAGAAGGGCCGAGATGGCTTGTTTCCGTGCTGTAATTGTTATATGGTTATATGATTAATGACCCCGTAGCATGCAACCAGTCACAGTCAATATAAAACTGTTCCTCCTTGATCTAAGCCAATATATTATCATCCTAATTTGAGGTTAACTCAGTTCCATGAGACTGTACTTCTGGAGTAATATCTCATGTGGCACCTTACTGAATGCTCTTTAAAAATTGACTAACATTACAGCCTCAGGTTTTGTCCATCTGTCCTGCTAGTTATCAGAAATACTTCAATGATCTCTAATTATCAGGAAGTCTGACAATGGCACATATCAAAAACTCTACGCCTGCCATGTCGGTCACTCATCAATATGGCTTCCCGACAGAAATGTTCTACGACAGATACCATAGCATTTGTCATGCACCTAGCCCTGATACATCTAGAAAACAGAAATAAATTCGATATGTCAGAAAGCTGTTTCTGTACTTCAGTTCTACAGACTTTCGAAAACAAACTCCTACTCCTCGGTCTAAATACACCATCTTCTGATAGTATGGATTCACAACCTCTCCATCCTCCCCATTATTTTTAACAAGGGCTGTGTGCTGAGCCCAATGCTATACACTCTGCTCTCACATGACAGTAGAGCTAAACACCTGAGCAATCACATTGTCAAGTTCACCAATGACACAACAGTGGAGGGGCTCATCACCAACAACGATGAGACATCCTACAGAGAAGGTGAAAGAGCTCAAGGCCTGGTGCCAGGTAAATAACCTCTTCCTCAATGTCAAAAAGACAAGGAGGAGGTTATCGACTTCAGAAAAACTCACACCATCAACAACCCCCTTTACACTGGCAGCTCAGCAGTGGAATGTATATATGTATATAGAACACCTGCAAGTTGTTTCCAACTGCTGCATATCTCACACAACCTCTCATAGTCCCAAAACACATTCGATACTCAAGAAAGCTCACCAACACCTCTACTTACTGAGTACGCTGAAGAGAGCTGGACTTGCACACCAATACCCACGTCATTCTACAGAAGCACTATAGAGAGCATCCTAACAAGTTGCATCACTACTTGGTACAGAAATTGCAGTAGTGAAACTGCACTGTGGCAGACAGGAAGACCCTGCAACAGGTAGTCAAAACTGCCCAATGCATCACCAGCACCAGATTACTTGTCATCTGTACATTACTTGTACAGAGTCGACTGTACTTCCTAAGAAGGTTGGCGTCATTCAATGTCTGTAGTGAGATGCTGAAGATGTTCTATAGGTCAGTTGTGGAGAGCGCCCTCTTCTTTGTGGTGGCGTGTTGGGGAGGAAGCATTAAGAAGAGGGACGCCTCACGTCTTAATAAGCTGGTAAGGAAGGCGGGCTCTGTCGTGGGCAAAGTACTCGAGAGTTTAACATCGGTAGCTGAGCGAAGGGCGCTGAGTAGGCTACGGTCAATTATGGATAACTCTGAACATCCTCTACATAGCACCATCCAGAGACAGAGAAGCAGTTTCAGCGACAGGTTACTATCGATGCAATGCTCCTCAGACAGGATGAAGAGGTCAATACTCCCCAATGCCATTAGGCTTTACAATTCTACCGCCAGGACTTAAGAACTTTTTAAAAGCTATTATTAATGCTTTCTGAGATAGTGATTTAGATGCATATCATATTTTTTACTGAGTTAAGTATTGTATGTAATTAGTTTTGCTACAACAAGTGTATGGGACATTGGAAAAAAAGTTGAATTTCCCCATGGGGATGAATAAAGTATCTATCTATCTATCTATCTATCTATCAAGGACAGATATACAGTAAGGAACAGAACATCATGAAGGATCCCATCAACCCTGCTCATGGACCATTTGTCACACACCAGACACATAAACAGTTACTTTCTTCAAGCAGTTAGACTTATTAACACATCTGCCCACTAACTCACCCCTGCATGTTCTTAGCCACCACTACTTTATTATTTCCTGTCAGTCATCTTATGTACAGACTCTCCTGTGCCTAGCATTACTAGACTGAGACAGCAGCTATACTTCATTAGGATTTTGAAGAGATTTGGCATATCAACAAGTATACTCAAATCTTCTATAGTGTACTGTGGAGAGCATTCTGACAGGCTACATCACTGTCTGGTACGGGGGTTGGGGGGGCTACTGCACAGGACTGAAAGAAATTGCAGGGGGTTATAAATCTAGCCAGCTCTATCTTTGGTACTAGCCTACAAAGTACTCAGAACATCTTCAGGGAGCAGTCCATTATTATCAGAAAGGCAGTGTCCATTATTAAGGAGCTCCAGCACCCAGGGTATGCCCTTTTCTCACCATTACCATCAGGTAGGAGGTACAGAAAGCTGAAGGCACACACTCCACGATTCACTAACAGTTCCTTCCCCTTTGTCATCTGATTCCCAAATGGACATTGAACCCTTGGACACTACCTCACCTCTTTTAAAAAAATATACAGTATTTCTGTTTTTTGCACATTTTTATCTATTCAATATACATGTACTGTAATTGATTTACTTGTTTATTTATTATTTTTCTCTTCTAGATTATGTATTGCATTGAATTGCTGCTAAGTTAACAAATTTCACATCACATTGCCAGTGATAAACCTGATTCTGCTAGCTGAGATCTCATTCGCTCCATCAAGTGGATGAGGAGATAGTACTATTTTACAGCAGCAAAGTTATTCCCAGCATCTTGATTAATAGTTATTCTTCAATCATCTCTGAAAGGAAATTCTACACATTTTCAAGGAGTACAGCCACAAAATCTAAGCATGCATCACCATGGACTGCCACCCATGCTATCTTATTCCTTTTACCATTGGACAGGAGGTACAGAACTCTTGCAATAACTGTTTTAATTCTTCAAAAAAAAACAATGTAGGAAGAACATAAACCTAAAATACAGAGTTTGTACTCTCACCAAGAGAATCCTGACTTGATGTGTATACCCAACATTTTGTGCATTTATTGCAGATTTGCATATCTACCTTTTTTTTAGTTTCAGCATCCTTTGTTAGATTTTGTTCTTTTGCATTGTGCCTACTGCATGACTTCAGTACCTCTTTCTAAAGGCACTAAGACAATCTCCTGGGCGGTATAGTAGCATAGCCGTTAGTGGAACGTCTACCACAGTGTCAGTAATCCATGTTCAATTCAAACTGCTGTCTGTAAGGAGTTTGTATCTTCTTTGCATGACCACTTGGATAGATTTTAGGCACTCCAGTTTCCTTCCACATTCCAAAGACATACAGTTGGAGTTATTAAGTTGTGGGCACGTGGCAACACTTGCGAGCTGCCACCAGTACGTCCTTATACTGTGTTGGTTGTTGACACAAACAATGCATTTCATCGTATGTTTCGATGTTCATGTGCCATTTTACCCCACTGAGTCTGGATCATAAACTGAATCCTCTTACATAATGGAACTGTATCTTCAATGTTTTGATTGCAGCAAAAGGCAGTTCACTACCTCCTACTCAAGAGCAACTTGAGGTTGGTATCCAAATCCTGAATGTTATAAACACTTGAGATTCTGGGCAGTAAAACCTGTTACTTTGTAAATATATTTATAATTGTGCCTTGTGTAGCTGGATCCTGGACTTCCTGTCAGATCACCAGCAGGTGGTAAGAATGGACTCCCTCACCTCTGCCCCTCAGAGCTGTGTACTAAGCCCCCTCCTTTACTCTCTGTATGCCCATGACTGTGTTGCCATCCACAGCTCCAATCTGCTAATTAAATTTGCTGACAATACTACATTGATTGGCTAAATCTCAAATAATAACAAGGCAGCCTACAGAGAAGAAGTCATCACCCTGACACAATGGTGTCAAGAAAACAACCTCTCCTTCAATGTCGCAAGAACAAAGGAACTGGTTGTGGACTACAGGAGGAATGGAGATAGGCTAACCCCTATTGGCATCAATGGATCTGGGGTTGAGCTTTAAGTTCCTTGGCATAGCAAAGATCTCACGTGGTCTGTACATACCAGCTGTGTGGTGAAAAAAGCATAACAGCGCCTCTTTCACCTCAAACGGTTGAAGAAGTTTGGTACGGGTCCCCAAATCCTAAGAACTTTCTACAGGGGCACAATTGAGAGCATCCTGACTGGCTCCATCACTGCCTGGTATGGAAACTGTACTTTCCTCAATCGCAGGACCCTGCAGAGAGTGGTGCAGACAGCCCAGCGCATCTGTAGATGTGAACTTCCCTCTACTCAGGATATTTAGACACAAGTGCATAAAAAGGGCCCAAAGGATCATTGGGGACCTTAGTCACCCCAACCACAAACTGTTCCAGCTGCTACCATCCAGGAAACAGTACTGCAGCATAAAGCCAGGACCAACAGGCTCTGGGACAGCTTCTTCTACCAGGTCATCAGACTGATTAATTCACATCGATTTATTTCTATGTTATATTGACTGTCCTGTTGTACATACTATTTATTATAAATTACTATAAATTGCACATTTAGATGGAGACATAAAAAAGATTTTTACTCCTCATGTATATGAAGGATAAGTAATAAAGTCAATTCAATTCAGTTAGTTGCACTACTTAAAACATAATATATAAGCAGCTAACCTGGATTCTTGAAATTACTGTCACTTTCATTTCCAAGTCTCTATAATCGCAAAGGGTGCTGCCAAAAGGAAGCACAATCCGTCAGAGGATCACCATGATCCAGGCATTACACTCTTCTCGCTGCTGCCATCAAGCAGGAGGTACAGGAGCCACACGTCAAGTTGAGGAACCAGAGGCACTCCACCAGGTTCAGAAACCGTTATTACGCTAAAACAATTGGACTTCTGAACCAGCATGGAAACTTCAACTCACCTCAACTCTGAACCTACAGACTCACTTTCAAGGACTCTACAAGTCATGTTCTTAGTATTAATATTTTTATTTACACAGTTTATCTTCTTTTGCACATTGGATTCTTGTCAGCCTTTGTTTATGAATAGTTTTACATAAATTCAATTGTATTCCTTTAATTTCCTGCAAGAAAATTAATCTTAAGGTAGCATCTGATAACATATGTATATTTTGATAATATACATATGTAATATGTATACTTTGACTTTGAGTCAAAGGACACTGTACACAAAGGGATTGCAATATGATTGAGAAATCACTTATTACTACCCTATGTTGTTATTCAAGGCAACACCACCAAAGGCACATTACATTAACTAATATTCATTTGTGGTCTGTTAGTAAATTGGCTGACTGCCTATACAAACTGAGAACAATTCAGACATAACAGAATTCAAAGGATGACAAACTTAAGGCCTGAATTTCTGTTACAATCAACTCTCCCTTATCTTAAAAGGCCTAACATTAATAATTGAGGTGTGGAGTCACTTTGGTTAAGAATTGGAGCATTTGGAGATGTTGGTTGAGAGAAATGTGGCAGAACAGAGCATTGGCGAAATTCTTGTTTCCCTTGTAAAGTTGGCATGTATTCACTAACATCCAGATTCACAGAGTGCATGGGTTCACTACTTCTGCTGCAAAATGTCCGTGTATTTTACTGCCACATAGAATGGTCAGGTATTTTGTATACAGGAAGTCCCCGGGTTATGAATGAGTTCCATTCCTGAGTCCATCTTTAAGTCGGATTTGTACGCAAGTTGGAACAAGTACATCTGGTATTATTTAGCGTCAGTTAGTCAAACGTTTGTCTTAGTATATACAAACCCCTTTTCCAAAAAAGTTGGGATATTTTCCAAAATGCAATAAAAACAAAAAACTGTGATATGTTAATTCACGTGAACCTTTATTTAACTGACAAAAGTACAAAGAAAAGATTTTCATTAGTTTTTCTGACCAACTTAATTGTATTTTGTAATTATACACAAATTTAGAATTTGATGGCCACAACACACTCAACAAAAGGTGGGACAGAGTTAAAATAAGATTGAAAAGTGCACAGAATATTCAAGTAACACCGGTTTGGAAGACTCCACATTAAGCAGGCTAATTGGTAGCAGGTGAGGTATCATGACTGGGTATAAAAGTAGCGTCCATCAAAGGCTCAGTCTTTGCAAGCAAGGATGGGTCGTGGTTCACCCCTTTGTGCCAAAATTCGTGAGAGAATTGTTAGTCAGTTCAAAAAGAACATTTCTCAACACAAGATTGCAGAGAATGTAGGTCTTTCAACATCTACAGTACATAATATTGTGAAAAGATTCAGAGAATTCAGAGACATCTCAGTGTGTAAAGGGCAAGGTCGGAAACCACTGTTGAATGCGCATGATCTTCGAGCCCTCAGGCGGCACTACCTAAGAAACCGTCATGCTACTGTGACAATTATAGCCACCTGGGCTCGGGAGTACTTCAGAAAACCATTGTCACTTAACACAGTCCATCGATGCATCCAGAAATGCAACTTAAAACTGTATTACGCAAGGAGGAAGCCAGACATCAACTCTATGCAGAAATGCCGGCGAGTTCTCTGGGCCCAAGCTCATCTCAGATGGACCAAAAGACTGTGGAACCGTGTGCTGTGGTCAGATGAGTCCACATTTCAGCTAGTTTTCGGAAAAAACAGGCATTGAGTTCTCTGTGCCAAAGATGAAAATGACCATCCTGATTGTTATCAGCGAAAGGTGCAAAAGCCAGCATCTGTGATGGTATGGGGGTGCATCAGTGCCCACGGCATGGGTGAGGTGCATGTATGTGAAGGTACCATTGACTCTGAGGCGTATATTAGGATTTTAGAGAGACATAGGTTGCCATCTAGGCAACGTCTCTTCCCGGGACGTCCATGCTTATTTCAGCAGGACAATACCAGACCACATTCTGCACGGGCTACAACATTTCCTATTGAAAATGTATGGCGCATCATGAAGAGGAGAATCAGACAACAGAGACCATGGACTGTTGAGCAGCTGAAGCCTTATATCAAGCAAGAATGGACAAAATTTCCAATTGCAAATCTACTACAATTACCGTAGATTCCAGACTACAGAGCGCACCTGATTAAAAGCCGCTGGCTCTAATTTTAGAAATAAAATCAATTTTTTACTTGTACAGGCCGCACCGGATTTTAGGCCGCACCGGATTTTCGGCCGCAGGTGTCCCACGTTGTAATATGAGATATTTACACAGAAAGATATTACACGTGAGGATTTTTTAACTTTTAATTAAATCCATATGGTAACATAAACAAATACATATTGCAAATGCTTTTTTTCGAACCGTGCCTGTAACGCGGCTACTTTTAAATATACGTTGCGTATACTTTTTTACTGAACAACATTCCAATATCTCCTAACGACTGGTAAAAAATATATATACTGCAGCCTACCAGGAAAAGTTATTGATCGCCTTTAACTTAAAAGCAGCGTTCGCTCAGATCCAAAGCCGCTCCGCCGCTCCCCCCCGCCGTCCCGTTTATCGCAAACCGGTATCCCACAAGACGCGGCGAAACCGGGTGTGACGTCATAGCATCCCGCGATGTAGTACAGAAAACAAATATAGTTAAAACAGTTCTAACTTTAACTAGAAAATGAATTACTAAGCGAAAATATTATAAACTAAATAACTGCCATAAAGGCAGCACAATGCTTTTCTTCGAGTGTTTTCCATGTTGATGAGGGTGAGTACAAATGACTGATTTACAATAATTTAATTGTGAAAGTGCGCTTGATTTATCGTACAATTTCATTGGACCTCTGTGAACTACTCATCAATTTTATTGGTCTACTGTTACGAGGCAAAATGTTTTTGGCGGCATGAAAAAAATAATGTATTAGCCGCTCCGTATTAAAGGCCGCAGAGTTCAAAGCTGTTCAAAATGTGGGAAAAAAGTAGCGGCTTAAAATCCGGAATCTACGGTAGTATCCTCAGTTCCAATACGATTAAAAAGTGTTATTAAAAGGAAAGGTGATGTAACACAATGGTAAACATGCCTCTGTCCCAACTTTTGTTGAGTGTGTTGCAGCCATCAAATTCTAAATTTGTGTATGTTAACAAAATACAATTAAGTTGGTCAGTAAAACTACTGAAAATCTTTTCTTTGTACTTTTGTCAGTTAAATACAGGTTCACGTGAATTAACATATCACAGATTTTTGTTTTTATTGCATTTTGGAAAATATCCCAACTTTTCGGGAAATGGGGTTTGTATTTACCTTTCTATGCATATAGAACACTTAAGAAACATATGTATTCCAATAATTAAACCACTGCATTGCTTAGTAATAACTGTAGCTTTCATCGGGGCAGGGCTTTTCACATGCTCCATTATTCTCACTTTATCCTTTATCCTTTAAAATTGTTCCGATTGTTGACTAACTGTAGTCTAACACTTTTCCAATGACTGATGACGTTTCACCTCTTTCCAAATGCTTTATTATTTCCACTTTATTTTCAATCGCGATCAGTTCCCGTCAATGGAACTGAAACACTGCGGGCGGCAGGTCCTGAGCTCTGCCAGCTCCCGAGGTCCACTGGGTCCTAAGGACTACCGCACTGAATTCCCCGGGTCCTAATCTCCACCGCACTGAGTCAGGTTAAATGGGACGTGGGGGTTATGCTGGGTTTGGGTATTTGATCATCCACAATATTCCACGCGGGAATTTAAACTGGAGGTGGCAGTGTTTTTTTTTTACGAGGTCAAGTTGTGAGCTCGACATCAACCTGGCACGGATGGTACAGGAGTCACTGGATCAGGGGGACGTCACGTGATGACGTAGGATCTAGATGTGGAAATCCAGCTCTCCCATAAAAAACCAGTAAAATAATGCTTAAGTGAAGAAAAGTTAGTAAATACTTTTTTTAAATTACTTATAAACTATTCAGGATTGTCTTAAGATATGTCTCCTAAACAGAAGCAGAAGCTGGCGCAGCTTCAAGTTCTCCACAGCAGTTTATTTTTGAGACACACACACAAAATGCTGGAGGAACACAGCAGATCAGGCAGCATCTATAGAAAAGAATAGAGAGACAATGTTTCAGCCAGAGACACTTCATAAGGACTGACGTGATCCTGATGAGGGTCTTGCCCCAAACATCGTCTCTTTATTCCCTTCCCTAGACGCTGCCTGGCCTGCTGACCTCCTCCAGCATTTTCTGTGCGTTGCTCTGGATTTCCAGCACCTGCAGAATCTCTTGAATTTATTTATGATTTTACATTTACAGCCATTGAACTACCATACATGAGAATTCATATTTTTTTAAAAATTCTAGAGACTTAGATTCTTACATGCTCTGTTACACTAAATAAAAGCCACCAAAATTCATAACAATAAATTTATCATCTTAAACAATAAACTGACAGAAAGAATAATTAAGAGATTCAAGATTTAAAATTGTTTTAAACACAAGAAAATCTGCAGATTCTGGAAATCTAAAGCAACACACAAAATGCTGGAGAAACAGGTCAGGCAGCATCTATGGAGATGAATAAACAATAAAATTGTTTGATGTCATTTCCTGGCCGACTGGTGGTGCAATGGCATCAGCGCCGGACTCTGGATCAAAGGTCCCCGAGTTTGAATCCAAGTCGGGCCACCTCCGAGCACACTTTCCATCCATGCTGGTTTGAATGTCGAGCTAGCCACTCAGCCTTGCACAAAAAATACAAGGGTCGAGTCAGGAACGTTAATATCGTGACCCGGTTAATCCAAAATAAGACCAATCCTGACACCACTCGCCACGCAAGAATGGCTGACTGTCTGGTGCGACACGCTAAAAAAAATGTCATTTCCTGTACACAAATATAAAGGAGAACAGAATAATTGTTACTCTAGATCTCCAGTTCCAATGCAACGTAAAAGTACAAAAAATAAAGAATACAATAAAAAATAACACATTAAATATAAACACATAAGCTTATATACATAGATTGATAGCATATCCATAAGATGATGCTAGGCTGTACATAAGGTGACTTTGACAGAAAATAATAAAGAAGTGGTGGAGTTAGTGGGTGGAGGTGTTAATCAGCCTTACTGCTTGGGGAACGTAACTGTTTTTGAGTCTGGTGGCTCTGACGTGGATGGTACATGGCCTGCTTCCTGCTTGGAATGAGACAAACAGTCAATGAGCAGAGTGGGTGGAATCCTTCATGATGTTACTGGCCCTTTTCCGGCATCTTTTTGTATATATGTCCTTGATGGCGGGTAGACTGATGCCAGTGATGCATTAGACAGTTTTCATTACCTGTTGTAAAGCCTTCCTGTCTGCTGCAGTGCAATTTCAGTACCAAGCACTGATGTAGCTTGTCAGGATGCTCTCTGCTTCGCATTGAGAAAATGATGCGAGTATGGATGTGTAATGTATGACTCTCTTCAGCCTCTTCAGAAAGTTGAGGCACTGATGAGTGTAGGACGTGTTCTGGAACCATGAGAGGTTGTTTGTGATATGTACTGCCAAGGGTTTGAAACTGCTTGCAGTTTCCACTGCTGTGCCACTAGTATAAAGGGGGCGGGGGGGGGGGGTTACGAATGGTGAGTCTCCTGAAGTCAATAACCACCTGAAGATACTCTGCAGAGCAACACACACAAAATGCTGGAAGAACTGAGCAGGTCAGAACATCTGTGGAAAGGAATAAACAGTTAACATTTTGGGCCAAGACCCTTCAATGGGACTGGAAAGGAAGGGAAGAGAAGCCAGAATAAGGAGATGGGCGAGGGGTAGGATTACAAGCTGGCAGGTGAGTGTGAAAACTGGTACAGGGTGGGGGGGTAATGAAGTGAGAAACTAAGAGGTGATATGTGAAAAAGATAAAAGGCTGAAGAAAGAATCTGATCGGAAAGGACAATCGACCATGGGAAAAAAGGAAGGAGGAGGGGCACCAGAGGGAGGTGACGGGCATTTCAGGAGAAGGGGTGAGAGGAAAACCAGAATAGGGAATGAGAAAAAGGGAGAAGAGAGAAATTACCAGTTTCAGAAATCGATGTTCATGCCCTCAGTTTGGAGGCCACCCATGTGGAATATGAGATGTTGCTCCTTCAGCCCAAGTTTGGTCTCATTGTGGCAGTAGAGGAGACCATGGACAGGCATGTTGGAATAGGAACAGGAAGCCAAATTAGAGCCACTGGGTGATTATGCCTTTTGTAAGCAGTCACAGTAAAGATGCTTGGCAAAGTGATCCCCAATCTGCATTAGCTCTCACTGAAGCTGAGGAGACCATACGGGGAACACCAGATACTAGTCTCTCCTATCACCTTGTACTCCTTCACCTTCCTCTACCCTCCTTATACTGGCTTCTTCCCTCTTCCTTTCCAGTCCCATCAAAGGGTGTCAGTCCAAAACGGCAAAAGATAATTTGGGCAAGAGAAGATTAATAGAGGAAAAAAAAAAATCTTAATTTTGCAAATTTATTGGGGGTGAAATCTTGCTGGGTTGTGAGGTCACCAGTCTGGAGTGAAGCAGTGAGATTTCCTAATATTTCTCTGTGGGGAAAATAAAAACGACCTGTAGGAGGAACTCAGCGAGAAGCATTTGTCTGTGTGTATGGGCGGTAGAACTTTCAACATTTCAGGTCAAGACCCTGCATCAAGACTCAGGCAAATCTCTTCCATAGCCTCATATGAGACTGGGCCAAAGAATTGAGAGGTAAAGGGGAATGTAAGCATATCACTATTCAGCATATAGCTTCATCTGTGTTATTTTAATGTTTCAATAACTTATGCATTTCTATGTATTTCATTAATTAAATATTTAAACTTTTAAGAAATTATTTTACTTCAGTTAAGTTGTATAAGATATTGGTGAGGCCAAATTTGGAGTATTATGTGGCATTCTGGGTACCTACCTGCAAGAAAGATATCAATAAGATTGAAAAACTGCAGAGAAAATTCACAAGGATATTACTTGAGAACCTGAGTTATAGGGAAAGTTTGAATAGATTTAGTTTATTCCCTGGAGCATGAGGTATATAAAATTATGACAGATATGGATAGGGTCAAGGCAAGCAGGCTATTTCCACAGAAGTTGAGTGAGACTACAAGAGGTTGTTAGTTAAGGGTAAAAGATAAAATATTTATGGGGAACGTAAGTGGAACTTTTTAACTCAGAAGGTGGTGCGAGTGTAGAACAAGCTGCCGGCAGAAGTAGTAGATGCAGTTTCATTTGCTACTTTTAACAGAAGTTTGCATAAGTTTGGATAAAGCTATGGTCCAGATGTAGACTGATAGGATTCGGCTGGATAACAGTTCAGCAGGCTGGGTGGGCCAAAGAGCCTGCTTCTCTGCTACCGTGCTCTATGACTTAATTCTAAGTTTTTAAATCCCCCTATTCTTAAACTGGTAACGTGAACTATTTACTTACTACAGTCCTTTTGATGAAGGACTTATGCAATATTGTTGGGTAGGAAATTCCAGGCAGAATCTCCATTTCAAGTTAATGAAATGTGAACACTTATGCATTTAAGACCAAAAGCATTAAGAATGCAAAGGGACCCTACAGGTGGCAGAATCTCTATTTCAACTCTGCTTTCCTGTCCACCCAAATTACTAGATATCTTTGGAACTCAAAGATCTATTAATTTCAGTCTCAAATCTTCCTACTGTCTGACTTTCTTTGGTCACCAAGATTCAAGATTTAATTTTATTTATCACGTGTACATTGAAACATCCAATGATATACATCACTTGGTTGCATTAACAACCAACACACCTGAACTGTGCTGGGGGCAGTCCATAAGGGTCACTGCACATTCCAGCACCAACATAGCATGCCCACAGTGCTCGAGAACAACATAGAACACAACAAGCCACAAAACAACAGCAAAACAAGCCCCGTTCTTTCCTCCCATCCATGAACATACACAGTTCTCTAACCCCAGAACAGGCTGTTTTCTTCGGCTCCAGCAGACACAAACTCAGGTTCACAGACCAGGTTAAAAATTTCCAAACATTCATAACTCTTAAATAAATGCCCCTCATTTCAATGTTAAATGGTTGACTTTATTTGAATCTAATCACAATCAAATTCGAGCTTTTCTGAACAAAATAACAGATACTCAATATATATCTTGTAAAAACATTTAAAAAATTTAACATATGCAGTGTGAAGCAAAACAGCGGGTAATACCATAAATCTCCTCTGACTAACAACATTGCCAGGAACTGAACCTGATTCCGTGTTTTTGTCCACTAAGCAATTAAAAAAGTCATTTACTTTGGTTCTAATAAATTAGAACGGTAATAAACACTTGTAAATTGGGTAAGAGTGACTGGTTAAATTTTAATCCTGATTTGAATGAGTCAATATTTTCAAAGAAAACTTCGGCACAGTTGGTGGTGGGTTGAAGTTCATGTTCAATGGCGGTATAGGGGTTGCACAATTTCTGTTTGTGGAATCAAATGAACTTGCTCTGCTGTTCTTTGTTAAGGCAGCAAAATGCAGCTTGAATTGCGTTTTGCAACATACTTAAAAACTCCTTTAGCCAAATGCAACAATCAGCTAAAAGAACCTATTCCAACAAGGTAACATAAATCACAGCTCTCTTTATTCTGTAAAAGGAAAAGGAAGGCTTATGTTGCAACACGTCCTCACTCTAGCATGTGTTGGCAAATATCTGAAATGAATTCCAACAGAGCTCCTTTCATTTCTCCAAGGGACTTTCTGACAAAACCCAATTACACAAGAGTTCACTTGTTCAAAGAATACTCCATCTGAAACTGAACTTGCTTGAGTAATATTTAACTTTCAATGGTTGTTTTTGAGAACTAACCATTAGCAAAGAAAACGTTACAGAATTAGTTGCAGAAGTACTTGGAAGATCAACTCCATCCAGTTTTAATAAAAGCTTGTGAAAAACAATGCTTATCTGGAACACATCCAGTTACAGGATTCTAATCACTGCACAAAAACTCAAACAGCATCCATGGAGGGGAATAAACAGTTGACATTTTGGGCTGAGACCCTTCTCTCAGGACTTTGTTCTGAATTTCCAACATCTGTAGAATCCATTCTATTTATGTACAACATAGGTATCGAAATTGCAAGGCATCTGTGCACAGGTCCCTGCAACAGAATGAGGACTGCTGAGAGAATCATCAGGGTCTCTCTTCTCCCCATCCAGGGCACATACCAGAAGCACTGCATTCACAGAGCCCTCGGCATTGTCAAGGACCCCTCCCATCCTTCCCACAATTGCCTACCATGAGGCAGTATAAGAACAAGAACTGTTAGCCTGAGTAACAGCTTCTTTCCCCAGGCTGTGAGACGACTGAACACCCTCCTATCACCCAGGACACAATACTTCTGACAGTGCTAGTAGCAGTATACCTGTTGTATATTTAAACTACATGTTTTATATGCATTTTATGCCAACTGTTACATCTACAGAATATATTGTTTTATTATATGTTAATACTACTGCATTAACATTATTTTACATCCTGTATATTGCATCTTGGTTGCAGAGAAACACCGTTTCAAGTGTGTAATGCCCTGGCTAAGATTCTACTTCTATGCTGTAGTTTATATTAGCAATTTTCTGTAAAAGCAGTGAGCCATGTTAGAAAGAGTGATTTGGCTTTGGTAAGATAAGGACCCACGTTGTCCAACTTAGGAATGTGAGTCAGCCAATCAGAATTGTAGGATGTGACAGAAAGTTCTAGAGAGCTGTGGGGAAGAGTTTTTTGAAGGACAGTAGTTTGGTTCATGGTCTTTTGGCAGGAGATGCGGTAAAGAGATTGGGAGAGATGCCCATAGGATTCAAACTGACGGGAAGATGTGATTGCAAGGAATTTTTCGTGAGAAAGGAGCCCAAGATGGAAAGCTCAACCAGTGATTAGTAATGAGAATTCAGTACCGTGAGTAACAGTTATACCCAGCTTTTGGAAGAGATGAGCTCCAACGGCCATGTGTACATTATAGACTGGCTTAACTGTAATGGGCCCTTTTATATTTTTTTACCTTTCCTTTCTTTCACTTAGTAACTGTTCAATAAAGCTGAAATTAGTAAATATATTTTCTTTATAACTTTATATTGTGTACAATCTGTTATTTCTTGCTGGCCGATAACTGTGTATCACCTCAAATCAAGGTTTCTTTAATCAGAACATTACAACTTTCCTGTTTGGTTGAACCCCAAATCATACCAACCCTAGACGTATATTGCTTATGAATGGCGACTTTCTCCCTGCTAAGTCACATGGATGTTAGCAGAGTTAGCCAATGTGCCAGGTCTGTACACATGCCCTGATAAGAGAGTTACATGTGTATGGCTGAATAACAATAAACTTGAACTTGAAGATTCTAATCCTTTGTGGTTTTGTTATAAACACTCCTGACCTTTCACTATATTAAGGTCAAATTTCTCACTTTGTGTTTATCATGACAAGTATATCAGTCATGGAACACACAGTAGGAGCCAGGTTCTTTAGTGATCTGAACCACTGCCTGATGGGAGGCAACTCACTGCTTTTGATTGGTCTGCTGGAGGAGATGTCTGATTGCCTGCGGGCAGACAGAGCGCCAAAAGCAGTAAGCTGTATCTCACTGGCAGATCTCACTAACCCCACACAGCTCACAGCCCTGCTAATGCTGTCAGATGATCAAAAAACTTGGAAACAGGATAACAAAA
This sequence comes from Hemitrygon akajei, assembly GCF_048418815.1. Taxonomy (NCBI): domain Eukaryota; kingdom Metazoa; phylum Chordata; class Chondrichthyes; order Myliobatiformes; family Dasyatidae; genus Hemitrygon; species Hemitrygon akajei. The sequence goes on along the minus strand of NC_133124.1, from coordinate 145,615,022 downwards.
GAAGCAGAAATAACAGATAATTTAAAAAGCACATGAAACATCTGTAACTAAAAGCATAAATATACAATCTCCTAAATGAGAGTTGGTTACATGGTTCCAATAACTGGAGCTGTGATAGATGCACCAGCAGTTACGGGCATAACTTGAAGGGTGTCATGGTCCTGGCTGGCATTTCCCACCTTTTCCCTTTCCTCCCTAATTGGTCCTTAATCCCCACACTTGATTCCCAATCTTTCCCAATTCCTCTCAATCACCAGCACCTGGTTTCCATTAGCCACCAGAGGATAAGACTCCAACAGTTCCAGTCAGCCCTTGCCAGATTGTTGGTTGACTCTCAGAGAGAGAGGAACCTTGCTCCAAGTCTTCAACCCTGTATCTCTCTGTAAACTAAGTCTCTCAGGCCCTGACTCAGCCTAGTACCGATTCTACGCTTGTTATGGAGATTCTGCCTCCTGATCCTGCCTCCGCGTCAGAGTCCTACACTTGGGTTCGTTTTCCTGCCACGTCCCTGTCACAAAGGGATGGTTATTAAGTGATCAACCATTCTATAGGGAGTTAGGAAGGAAGTTGAGAAGCAGGACCACAGAAGTAGTAATCTCAGGAATACTGCCTGTGCCACGTGACAGCGAGTACAGGAATAGAATGAGGTGGAGGATAAATGCGTAGCTGGGTGGGTGGGTGGGTGGGTGGGGGGGGGGGATTCAGATTTCTGAATCATTGGGACCTCTTCTGGGGCAAGTGTGACCTGTACAAAAAGGACAGGTTGTAGTTGTATCTGAGGGGAACCAATATCCTGGCAGGGAGGTTTGCAAAGGTTATTAGGGAGAGTTTTAAACTAGAAATGTTGGGGGCTGGGAACTGAATTGAAGTGACGGAGGAAAGAGAGGTTGGCTCATAAATCGAGAAAGCTTGGAGACAATGCGAAAGGGAGGATAGGCAGGTGACAGAGAAGAGATGTACTCAGACCGATGGTTTGAGATGTATCTACTTTAACATGAAGAATATTATGAATAAAGGCCGTACTTGTGCGTACGGGCCTCACCATAGCCCTGATTTTCACTTCTGCGTAGCTCTACGCTGTAGTGAGCATACATTGGTGTACGCCAAAACGCTAGTTGGCTTTGGGGTTTCTATACCACTGTGTTGAGTTTCTTTGTGAGAGACATGGAGAGACATTCTTTGTGAATGCATTTCAAACATGTTTGCATGTCAGCAGGTAGATTTGACGATTTGGTTAATCTATTTTGCATCGGTCTACAGACATGGCGGAGAAGAAGCAACCGGAAATGCGTAGGAGGAAATGAGGTGCCACCAAGCGGACCAATCACAGTTGCTGTGGTCTGCGGCCCCGCGGCGCATGAGTTACCTTTTTGGGGAGGTGCACGTCACCCTATGGCATGGGGTAGGGCGTAGGTACAGCGTAGAGTATGCAGTACCTACGGTGTAGATATGACACACAAGTATAAATCAGCCTTAAAGCGGATGAGCTTAAGAGTGTGGATCAGCACTTGGAGCTATGATGTTGTGGCCATTACAGAGATTGGTGGTGCAGGGGCACGAATGGCTACTTCAAGTGTCAGGCTTTTGATGTTTCAGAAAGAACAGGGAGGGAGGCAAAAGAGGTGGGGGCATGGCACTGTTGATTAGAGATAGTGTCACGGATGCAGAAAAGGAGGAAGTCATGGAGGTGTTGTCCACGGAGGCTCTGTGGGTGGAAGTTAGGAATAGGAAAGGGTCAATAACTCAACTGGTTTTTTTTATATAGACCACCCGATAGTAACAAGGACATCGAGGAGCAGATAGGGAGACAGATTCTGCAAAGGAGTAATAATAACAGGGTTGTTGTGGTGGGAGATTTTAATTTCCCAAATATTGATTGGCACCTCCCTAGAGTGAGGGGTTTAGATGGGGTGGAGTTATGTTAGGGGTGTTCAGGAAGGTTTCTTGACACAATATGTAGATAAGCCTACAAGAGGAGAGGCTATACTTGATCTGTTATTGGGAAATGAACCTGCTCAGGTGTCAGATCTCTCAGTGGGAGAGCATTTTGGAGATAGTGATCACAATTCTATTTCCTTTACCATAGCACTGGAGAGGAATAGGAACAGATAAGTTCAGAAAGCGTTTAATAGGAGTAAGGGGAAATATGAGGCTATCAGGCAGGAACTTGGAAGCATAAATTGGAAACAGATGTTAACAGTGAAATATACGGAATATAGCAAATGTTCAGGGGATATTTGCATTGAGTTCTGCATAGGTACGTTCCAATGAGACACGGAAAGGATGGCAGGATACAGAAACTGTGGTGTACAAAGGCTGTTGTAAATTTAGTCAAGAAGAAAAGAAAAGCTTACAAAAGGTTCAAAAAACTAGGTAATGATGGAGACCTAGAAAATTACAAGGCTAGCAGAAAGGAGCTCTAGAAAGAAATTAGGAGAGACCTAAGGGACCATGAGAAGGCCTTGGCAGACAGGATTAAGGAAAACCCCAAGGCATTCTGCAAGTATGTTAAGAGCAATAGTATAAGATGAGAGAGAATAGGACCAATCAAGTGTGACAGTGGAAAAATGTTAATGGAACCGGAGGAGAGAGCAGAGGTACTTAATGAGTACTTTGCTTCAGTATTCACTACGGAGAAGGCGAATGGAGGGATGACTTGCAGCGGACTGAAAAATTTGAGCATGTAGATATTAAAACAATGTGCAGGAGCTTTTGGAAAGCATCAAGTTGGACAAGTCACTGGGATCAGACGAGATGTACCCCAGGCTACTGTGGGAGGTGAGGAAGGAGACGGCTGAGCCTCTGGTGATGAACTTTGCATCAGCAATGAGGACAGGCGAGGTTTTGGAGGATTACAGATTTGCAGATGTTCCCTTATTCAAGAAAGTGAGTAGAGATAGCCCAAGAAATTATAGACCAGTGAGTCTTATCTCAGTGGTTGGTAAGTTGATAGAGAAGATCCTGAGAGGAAGGATTTATGAACATTTGGAGGGGCATAATATGATTAAGAATAGTCAGCATAGCTTTGTGAAGGGCAGGTTGTGCCTTACGAGCCTGACTGAATTTTTTGAGGATGTGGCTAAACACATGATGGTAGAGCAGTAGAGGTAGTGTATATGGATTTCACCAAGGCATTTGACAAGTACCCCATGCAAGGCTTATTGAGGAAAATAAGGAGGCATGGGATCCAAGGGGACATTGCTTTGTGGATCTAGGACTGGCTTGCCCACAGAAGGCAAAGAGTGGTTGTAGATGGGTCATATTCCACATGGAGGTCGGTCACTAGTGGTGTGCCTCAGGGATCTGTTCTGGGACCCCTACTCTTTGTGATTTTTTTATAAATGACCTGGATGAAGAAGTGGAGAGATGGGTTTGTAAATTTGCTGATAATGCAAAGGTTGGAGGTGTTTTGGATAGTGTGGAGGGCAGTCAGAGGTTACAGCGGGACATTGATAGGATGCAAAAATGGGCTGAGAAGTGGCAGATGGAGTTCAACCCAGATAAGTGTGAGGTCGTTCATTTTGGTAGGTCAAATATGATGGCAGAATATAGCATTAATGGTAAGACTCTTGGCAGTGTGGCGGATCAGAGGGATCTTGGGGTCTGAGTCCATAGGACACTCAAGGCTGCTGCGCAGGTTGACTCTGTGGTTAAGAAAGCATACAGTGCATTGGCCTTCATCTATCATGGGACTGAGTTTAGGAGCCAAGAGGTAACGTTACAGCTATATAGGATCCTGGTCAGACCCCACTTGGAGTACTGTGCTCTGTTCTGGTTGCCTCACTACAGGAAGGATGTGGAAATCATAGAAAGGGTGCAGAGGATATTTACAAGGACATTGCCTGGATTGGGGAGCATGCCTTATGAGAACAGGTTGAGTGAACTCAGCCTGTTTTTCTTGGAGTGACGGAGGATGAGAGGTGACCTGATAAAGGTGTATAAGATGATGACAGGCATTGATCGTGTGGATAGTCAGAGGTGTTTTCCCAGGGCTGAAATGACTAGCACGAGAGGGCACAGCTTTAAGGTGCTTGGAAGCAGGTACAGCGATGTCAGGGGTAAGTTGTTTTTTTTTTATAAACGCAGAGAGTAGTGAGTGTGTGGAATGGGCTGTCGGTGACGGTGGTGGAGGCAGATACGATAGGGGCTTTTAAGAGAATCATGGACAGGTATATGGAGCTCAGAAAACGAGAAGGCTATGGGTAACCCTAGGTAATTTCTCAGGTAAGGACATGTTTGGCACGGCTTTGTGGGCCGAAGGGCCTGTATTGTGCTGAAGGTTTTCTATGTTTCTATAATTCAGATGAATGAGCGGTGACCTAATTAAAACCTACTGAATGGTGAAAAGACTTGATAGTGGATGTGGATAGGATGTTTCCTGTGGATGAGTGTCTAGGGGCAGAGAGGCAGGTTCAGAATAGAGGGGCACCCTTTTAGAATGGAGATGAGGAGTAATTTCTTTAGCCAGAGAGTTGAGAATCTGTGGAATTCAGTGCCACAGGCAGTGGTGGAGGTCAGGTCTTTAAAGCAGAGGCTAATGGATTCTTGATTTCACAGGGCATGAAGGGGTATGGGGAGAAGACAGGAGATTGGGGCTGAGAGATAAAATGAATCAGCCATGATGAAATGGTGAATCAAAGTCGATGGGCCAAATGGCCATATTCTGCTTCTATATCTTATGGTCTTATGGAGTATCAGAGGTAGGAGATTGAGAGAGAGGTGGAGAACAGGTAATTAAGGAAAGGGTAGGAGGTGGGCGGTTATGGAAGAGGTGGGGAGGCAAAAGGTTGAAGGAGAGGCAGGGAGGAGGTAGGGAGAAGTCTGGAAGCAGGAGAGGAAATGTTGTTGGAAGAAACACTCCCAAAATTTAACATCTTCTCAGGCTCGAAATCCCCATAAATGATCTGTATTAGTTCCACACACAGTAAGAATCATTCAGCTATTGCTTTATCTCATGTATACAATGCCATGCTAATAAAACAAGAATGATGGCAAAAAAGAGCATCTAAATTTGCAAAATGTACTCATTGCAAATTGATTTCATGATATTGGAAAGAGACATTTTTTTCCTCATGCAGAACACAATATATGGTACCTATAAGAAGTTTTCACCCCTTTGGAAGTTCTCATATTCTATGTTTAATCACAGTGGATTTATTTGGCTTTTTTTTTGACACTGATCACCAGTAAAAGACTCTTCCATGTCAAAGTGAAAACAGATCTTTACAAAGTGATTTAAATGAATTACAAATATAAAACACAAAATAATAGATGCATAATTACTTACCCCTTTGAGCCCGTGCTTAGTAGATGACCTTTGGCAATTGCAGCCTTGTGTCTGTGTGGATAGGTCTCTAATAGATTTCCATATCTGTACACTGTAATTTTCCCCCATTCTTCTTTACAAAACTTCTCAAGCATTGTCTAATTGTATGGGTATTGTGAGTGAACAGCACTTTTCAAGTCTAGCTACAAATTCTCAATTAAATTGAGGTCTGGACTCTGACTTGACCACTCCAGAATATTAAGTTTGTTGTTTTTAAGCCATTCCTGTGTAGTTTTGGCTTTATGGTGGGGTCATTCTCTTGCTAGAAAACAAATCTTCTCCCAAGTTGCACTTCTCTTGCAGACTGCATCAGGTTTTCCTGCAGGAATTCCCCATATTTTGCTGCATTCATTTTACCCTCTACCTTCACAGGCCCTCTAGGGCCTGGTGCAGTGAAGCATCCCCACAGCATGATGCAGTCACCACCAGGCTTCATGATAGGGATGGCATGTTTTTGATGATGTGCGGTGTTTGGCTTACACAAAACATAAATTTTAGCCTGATGGCCAAAAAACTAAATTTAGGTTTCATCAGACCATAGAATCTTCTTCCAGTTGACTTTAGAGTCTCCCCACATGCCTTCTGGCAAACTTTAGCTGAGATTTATGTGAACTTTTTTCAACAGGGGCTTGTGTCTTTGCCACTCTTCCATCAAGCTGCGACTGGTGAAGCACCCAGACAAGTCAAGTTTATTGTCATTTCAACCATAAACTGCTGGTACAGTACACAGTAAAAATGAAACAATGTTCCTCCAGGACCCTGGTGCTACATGAAACAACACAAATCTACACTAGACTATGAGACTACACTCTCTGATGGTGGTGTCTGAAAAGAGGATGCTGTCCAAGTTGCATGCCATCTTGGACAATGTCTCCCATCCACTTCATAATGTACTGGTTAGGCACAGGAGTTCATTCAGCCAGAGACTCATTCCACTGAGATGCAACACTGAGCGTCATAGGAAGTCATTCCTGCCTGTGGCCATCAAACTTTACAATTCCTCCTTCGGAGTGTCAGACACCCTGAGCCAATAGGCTGGTCCTGGACTTATTTCCACTTGGCATAATTTACTTATTATTATTTAATTATTTATGGTTTTATATTGCTATATTTCTACACTATTCTTGGTTGGTGCGACTGTAACGAAACCCAATTTCCCTCGGGATCAATAAAGTATGTCCGTCTGTTTGTCTGTCTGTCTGTCTGTGAGACAGCATAAGGCTACACTAGACTACGTAAAACACATAAAAACTGCACTACAAACCTGCACATGACTACATAAAGTGCACAAAACAACGCAGGGCAGTACAATAATTAATAAACAATAGGCATAGTAGAGGACAAATTACAATATAATAATAAATGATGTAGATGTCAGTCTAGACTCTGAGCATTGAGGAGTCTGATGGCTTGGGGGAAGAAACTGTTGCAGTCTGGTCGTGAGAACCTGAATGCTTCTGTACCTTTTGCCAGATGGCAGGAGGGAGAAGAGTTTGTGTGAGGGGTACGTGGGACCCTTCACAATGCTGTTAGCTTTGCAGGTGCAGCGTATGGGATAAATGTCTGTAATAGCGGGAAGAGAGACACCGATGATCTTCTCAGCTGACATTACTAACTGCTACAGGGTCTTGTGATCTGAGACGGTGCAATTCCCAAACTAGGCAGTGGTACAGCTGCTCAGGATACTCTCAATACAACCCCTGTAGAATGTGGTGAGGATGGGGTTGGGAGATGGACTTTTCTCAGCCTTCGCAGAAAGTAGAGACGCTGCTGGGCTTTCTTTGCTACGGAGCTGGTGTTGAGGGACCAGGTGAGAATCTCCGCCAGGTGAACACAAAGAAATTTGGTGCTCTTAATGATCTCAATGGAGGAGCCGTCAATGTTCAGCGGGGAGTGGTCGCTCCTTGCTCTCCTGAAGTCAACAACCATCTTTTTTGTTTTGTTCACATGCAGAGACAGGTTGTTGGCTCTGCACCAGTCCATTAGCCGCTGCACCTCCTCTCTGTAAGCTGACTCGTCGTCCTTGCTGATGAGACCCACCACGGTCGTGTCATCGTCGAACTTGACGATGTGATTTGAGCTGTGTATTGCTGCACAACTGTTGTATGTGCAGACTCTCCCATCTCAGCCACTGAAGTTTAGGTTATCATAGGTCTCTTGGTGACCTACCTCACTAGTCACTAGTTCTTGCATGGTCACTCAGTTTTTGAGGACAGCCTGCTCTAGGCAGATTTACAGATGTGCCATATTCTTTCCATTTCTTGATGATTGACTTAACGGTATTCTAAGGGATATTTGGTGACTTGGATATTTTACTGTATCCACCTCCTGACTTGTTCTTTTCAATAACCCCTGTGCGGAGTCTTCTTTTGTCTTTATGGTGTAGTTTTTGCAAGAATTCTGACTCACCAGCAGTTGGACCTTCCAGATACAGGTGTATTTTTACTACAATCAAATGAAACACCCTGACTATACACAGGTGATCTCCATTTAACTAATTGTGTGACTTCTAATTATAGAATTATGGAAATATAATTTCCAGCTTTCCAATACCAACTAGGACACATTGTTTCCTCAGGGTAAGGAAATATAAAAGAAGAGCACACAAAATTAAGTTGAGAGGGTAAAGATTTAAAAAGGACCCAACAGGTATGTATTTATTTATTTTTACACAGAGGGAGGAGGATATATGGAACAAGCTTCCAGAGTAAGCCGTATAGGTGGCTATAACTACAACATCTGAAAGGCAGGTACATAGAGAACAAGGGTTTAGAGAGATATGGGTCAAATAAAGGCCACTGGGACTAGCTCAGATGGACTTCTTGGTTGGCGGGTCGAATGGCCTGCTTCTGTGCTGTACAAATCTGTAAGTGTTTTCCTTACCAACTGTGTTTGGTGGACAGTTATATAATAATCTAACATTTATCGAACTATAAACACTGAAAAGCTCAGCCCTTTTTTTTCCCTGTAGAAGCGACAACTAAAGGCTTTCTTTTCACAGCACGAAACAGAGGGCTAGTGATTTGTTTATACAACTTCAAATACAGATTGTCTGCAGCTAAAAATCAGGGTATCTCACAACCAAAGAATTTGATGCACATTTCTAGGCATACTGGGGCCCATCTGTAATTTTGTTTCCTCATCTTGTGGCAAAGTTTTTTCCTCCTTGGTACTTTTGTCAAGCATAATACTCAACGATAATGCAACAGGTACAATTTATCTTAATTGTGATTGCTAATTTCACTGCTCTGAAAAACAGCACAGCACAACCAGCTTTACTGATCCTGAGGCAGCCTAACAGATTAACAGATTAAAGAGCCTAACAGTCATCTCTGATCTCTGTGACCACATGTCCTTAAACATCTTGCCTGGTGAAGCCAGAGTTGCATTTCCTCCCAGCTTCACACCACTTTGGACGGCTACATTTTTTTTGGTTTTACTTTTAGTTTTTTTTAGGTTTATGCAGATGGTTTTGGTGATAGAGAGGGGCTTCAGGGTTAGGTTGGGGTTTAAGGAGAAATTGGAGGTTAGGCCAGAGCCTAAGCCAGCACTTCACATTTGAAGACCAGCAACATGGATGTACAACATCCATGGTCAGATGTCATCCAGTAGACTAGCGAGTTGTCGGTGGGTTCAGAAATTAGAGTTGTGTGTGGCAGGAGCACCCTTAATTACAGAAATAGGCAAGACCAGACTCCAAGGCCTAGTGTTTGAGTTTCTGTCATCAGCAATCCAGAGCTCGAGGCCTAGTGTTCAGACTCCTGTCATTAACAAGTCTGGAATTCGAGGCCTAGTGCTCAAGTCATCGGTGGTTTCCTGGGGTCAATACTGAAGATCTAAGCCTGAAGGTAAATCAGATTTCCAGAAGTTGAAGCCCGATGGTCAGTTATTTTGGGAGTTTGAAGGCTCGATGTCTGCGAGTCCAGGTCCACTGGAAGCTGGAGGCAGGACACTACCTGTCCTAGGGTTGGTGGACTATGTATAAGCATTTAGGAAAAGGTCTTGTTTCGTTACTTGTTGAGTTCTGTACTGTTCTGCTGAGCATTGTGGACATGCTATGTTGGTGCTGGAATATATGACAACACTTGCAGGCTGCCTTGGGTTGTGCTGGTTGTAATGCAAATGAGGCATTGCACCGTATGTTTTAATGTACATGTGATAAAGAAATCTGAATCTGCATAGAAAACTCTAACCATACTTCCTTCAGCCAGGCAAGTGCATTCTCCTCCACAACAAGCTTTTTCAAATTGCAGGCATTCATTGAGAAAACTTGTGCCCTTGCAGAGTCCTCCTCAGTAATCTCCTGGCTGAGGCACTACTAAAATTCCATGGCTATCCATGCACAAAAAAAATGTATCTAAATGCACTACTGGTGCACAAGAGATTCTACAGATGCTGGAAATCCATAGTAACATACACAAAATGCAGGGAAGGCAGCATCTATGGAGGGGAATAAACAGTGGGTACTTCAGCCCAAGACCCTTCACTGATCTTCAGCAGCATGCCCACATCCATCTGACTTCCTTGGATTAGTCAGTCACCCTCCCCCCATCACAGTAGAATCTATTTATTCATTAGCAACATACTCCTGGAGGTGAAGGACTATGGTTTGTACAGTGGTATGTCTCTTTAAGAGCTGGCTGCAAAGAGCACACCTGTTGTGGTAAATTTTATAACTGTGAGAACTTTGCAACACATCAATGGGGAATACTGATAATAGCAGGGTGATCAAGCCACTCTGTTCTGCAACACTCATATTTGTAGTTTACTCATTATATGACTGACTCAAAAATTAGGATGATGGTGCCGTATTAACACAAAAAAGATCATACAAGGCAATTTTTATGTCTTGTTCTCAGCATTATTTGTTGTTTGGAAAGTTATACTAAACATAAAAGGAAATGATCCAACACAAATACTCCTATATACTGTACACAAGAGATTCTGCAGATGCTGGAAATCCAGCGTAATACAGACAACATGCTGGAGGAATTCACAGGTCAGGCAGCAACTATAGAAGTGAATAAGCAACACACACAAAATGATGCAGGCCAGGCAATATCTATGGAAAAGAATACAGTCGACATTTCAGGCTGAAACCCTTCAGCGAGACTGGAGAAAAAAGCTGAGGAGATTTAAAAAGGTGGGAGTGTGGGAAAAGAGAAACACAAGGTGATAAGTGAAACCTGGAGGGCAAGGGGTGAAAAGCTGGGAAGTTGATTGGTGAAAGAGATAGAAGGTCATGTATGAAAGAAAGAAAGGGGGGGGGGGAGAGGAGCACCAGAGGGAGGTGATGATAATGTGAGAGAGGGAAAAGGGGATGGGAAATGGAGAAGGTGGGGGTGTGTGGGTGGCATTACCAGAAGTTTGAGAAATCCATGTTTATGCCATCAGTTTGGAGTCTACCCAAAGGGAATACAAGGTGGCATTCCCCCAACCCAAATCACGTCTCATCACGACAGTGCAGGAGGCCATGGATGGATGTATCAGCATGGGACTGGGAAGTAGAATTAAAATGGGTGGACACTAGGAGTTCTTGTTCTGGCAGATAGAGCATAAGTGCTCAGCAAAGCAGTCTCCCAATCTTTGTCGGGTCTCACCGATATACAGGAAGCCACAATGGGAGTACCAAACACAATATATGACTCCAACAGACTTACAGGTGAAGTGTCGCCTCACCTGGAAGGACTGTCTGGGGCCCTGAATGGTAGTGAGGGAGGAAGTGTAGGGGCATGTGTAGCACTTGTTCCACTTGAAAGGATAAGTGCCAGGAGGAAGATCAGTGGGGAGGGATGAATGGACAAGAGAGTTACTTAGGGAGAAATCCCTGCAGAAAGCAGAGGAAGCGAGAAAGATGTGCCTGGTGGTGGGACTCTGTTGGACGTGGCGTAAGTTTGGCAGAATCATGTACTGGACATGGAGGCTGATGGAGGCTGGTGGTAGGTGAGGACAAGAGGAACCTATCCCTATCCCTGGTAGGGTGGCGGGAGGATGGAGTAAGAGCAGACGCATGATTTTCTTTTGTTTGTGAGGTAAATAAACAGCCAGATGTTTCAGGCCGAGGCCCTTCATCGGGACTGGAAAGGAAAAGAGAAGCCGCCACATCACTACTGTTGTTGAATTACTTTGCTCAGTTGGATGTAACATAGAAAAAAAGGAAAAAAAGCATACAAAGGAGTGAGGAGAATGCTCCTACTGGAGCATTGAAAAGTACAAACTTTGTATAATTTATCTAGTACAAGACTAAGATACAGCACAAAAGGATCCAGGATACATATGTAAATGCCATTACGTAGTTTGAGAACTGCAGGTAGAATTATCATGGTGTGGCAATAGTGTGGCACTGTTGAAAGCACCTTGACTGGCTGCTTTACAACCTAGTATGGGAAATCCAACATACAGGAATGCAAGACAGGTATCAATCACAATATCAGGCACAGCATTTTCACTATTGACAGTACCCATGTCAAGGTGATGACATCGATTATCAAGTATCCTTACCACCTGGGTCACGACCTCTTCAGGCAGGCAGCAAGTACAGATGCCTCAAGTACCACACCACCAAGTTCAAGAACAGCTACTTCCGTACAATCATCAGGTTCTTGAATCTATCTGCATAACCAGTACCACCTTGGCAATGAAACACCATGGGCCACCTCTTGCACTAAAGATCTTCCAATGTGCCTTTTTTTTTTGCACCAATGTCTTGCTTTTGCAGTCTTTTTTTCCACTGCATGATGTGATCTTATGTATAATTTATATCCTGTGTATTGTCTTGGGGTATATGGGGTGTCCAGGTAGGGGATAGCAACTCTGGTGATGGAACTTGTGAAGTCCACATTGGGGCAGTACACTCACCTTTGGTTCCCACCAGACACTCAGCTCTCACCTGTGGCTCCAAGTAGCTGTTTGCACACGACTGCGGCCATACCTTGGTACACTGCTTCGGCAGGCAGGCTAAACCAGGTGAGGGTAGCCAGTGGCCTCATACCCCAGTGAGATAGGGAATGCCTGTCCGAGCTTACAAAGTCAGCTCTGGCAGACTGGTAGGATGAGATCTACAGTGAGATCCAACGGCTAAGAAGGTGGTACTGCTATATTCTACGGAGAGCAAAGGGCATGACAAGGCACAGAAGATGTCATGGTGATCCACTGCAACCAAGGAAGACCTCAGTTTGTGACTATTCTTTGTACCACTGGACCGGGACTTCTGAGGTCGAGGGAATGGAATTGCCTCAGTGCAATGGTTTTCCTACTTTAAAAACTCTCCTGGACAGGTTTTCTGTCATTGTTGGATATGATGGACAACCACCAGTCTGCACCTATGTGACAGTGATCCTGATGCAAGCAAGCTTTTCAATCTATAGTACTTAATCATACTTGTGCACGACATTAAACTTGACTTAAAATGAAATTATTAAAAAATGAACACATGCACACACACACACAGAGATAGAGCGATAGAGAGAGACACAGAGAGACACAACGAGGTAGAGAGAGAGAACGCAGTGCGAGAGAGATATAGAGAGGGCAAGAGCGAGAGAGATACAGAGAGCGAGGGCAAGAGAGAGAAAAAAAATGAGATAATGGAGGGCTATGGTCCAGGTAAAGGTCAATAAGGACTAAGCAGAATGATAATTCAACAGGGATGAAGTCGGCCAAAGGCTCTGGTTCTGTGCTCTAATGTTCTATGATTACATCACAATCAACCAAAGACACCAGTTTTGTTATAACTCCAGCACTGTTACCAGTCACTGCACACATTATTTTAAGAAAGATAAGAAAGACATAGAGAGGGAAAGAAAATATCCTCTAACTAAAATAACTTCAATTAAGTGGATAGTCTGGAGAAACCAAATATTCTCTTTGGAATGGAGACACTAAGAGGCGACCAGATAAAGGCCATTAATATCAAGAAGAGCCTAGATAAAATGGACAGAGAAAAACTTTTCCCACTGGAGGAAGGGTCAATACAAAAGGACATGAAAAGGAGATGGGTAAAGAATCAAAATTAATTAGGAATCTAGCACTGATGGGATTCTGGCAAGCACCATGAGGGATCGCAATCGAAGCTAGATCAATCATGGTGGCTAAACAGAGTAAAATATTTGTAAGACCTTTGGGAGAAGGTCTATCTTGTAATCCTTGCATTAGGCCATCAACATGATGAAATGTGGCCCGGGAGGGGCAGACTTGAGTCTCTCTGCTTGGGAGCCAGGGTTGGATTAATCTTCATCTGGCATCTCCTATAACAAACACACTGAATGCCACCAATATTGACACACCAACGCATTCACCCCCCCTCCCCCCGGAGATCTGATCGATGACCCCACCTCACTCCTCCCAGACTTTACAGCCACAAAAAGACTCAGAAATCGACATGCCAAAACAGCACAAACACTTCACCGATAGGGTGCCAGACAAACCCCAGCCTGCCCCTGTGGTACTCCAACCCAGGATGTTCCCCATCTGGTCCAAACATGCCCTCTCACCAAGATCTGAGACAGCTTTGCCACAGTCCATCGATGTGGCCACAAGCTGGAGGACTGACTTGACAAGAAATAATTAGAAGTGTGAAGAGAAAAATGCCTGTCATATGAAACAACAAAACAACAACAAGGCCACCAAAAACTGATAGACTATTTGTGTGGTGTGACCTGTGATCCTGTTTCTAATTTTTAAAGAGAAAACAGTGACATTCTAAAAAATATTTGAAATGCAGCAGTTGAAGGAGAAACAGTGAAATTTCACGTAAAGAGAATTTTATTTAACTAGTGAAAACATTATGACACATCAAGCAATACAATAGTTATCAGGTCCAATTGTCTCGTAGCCATAGTTACTGCACTGTGTTGCTCATAACAAAACTGTTATCATCTCAATAAATCTTGATTACGCAACACAGAACCTGTTGGTGCATGGCAATAACCTTTTTCCATAGATACAAGAGAGTTCTTATAATCAATGTATTTGATAATTTGCTTTCAAGCTCTTCAACTGCGACTGGTAACCAATTGAAGAGTGATTATACACTTAGTGGCCACTTTATTAGGTACAACTTTAATGCAAATATCTGATCATGTGACAGCAACTCAATGCATAAAATCATGAAGACATGGCCTAGAGATTCAGTTTTTGTTCAGACCAAACATCAGAATGGAGAAGTATGATCTAAGTGACTTTGACCATAGAACAATTGTTAGTGCCAGTTTTGAGTATCTCAGAAACTGCTGATCTCCTGGGATTTTCACACACAGCAGTCTCTAGAGTTTACAGAGAATGGCACAAGAAACAGAAAAAAAAAACATCCAGTGGGTGACAGTTCTGTGGGTGAAAAAGCCTTGCTAATGAAAGAGGTCAGAGGAGAACAGCCAGACTGGTTCAAGCTGGCAGGAACTCAAATAACCATACGTTACAAACTATACTTGACCCACAGATTAAATTTTTTCATAACTTTCTCAGGGAAAGAATATTGAAAATGAGCCAATGAGATTCCCAAATTTCAAAAAATGGAAAAGCAAAAGGCAATTTTTTATAGGCTAGTTAATTTAGTATCTATTTTTAGCAAGATGCTACAGTCAAAAAACAAAAAAGGTGTAACTCATTATTTAGGAAGACTTAAGCATAAGAGATACTGCAGGTCAACACACACAAAACGTTGGAGGAAGTCAGCATGGAAGGTCAGATACATAATTCCCTGAAAGTGGCGTCACAGGTAGACAGGGTTGTAAAGAAGGCTTTTGGCATCCTGGCATTCATAAATCAAAGTATTGAGTATGGGAGTTGGGATGTTATAGCGAGGCTGTATAAGACATTGGTGAGGCCAAATTTGGAGTACTGTGCGCAGTTCTGGTCACCTAACCATAGGAAGGATATCAATAAGATCGAAAGAGAGCAGAGAAGTTTTACTAGGATGTTGCCGGATCTTTAGGAGTTGAGTTACAGGGAAAGATTGAACAGGTTAGGACTTTATTTCTTGGAGCGTAGAAAAATGAGGGGGGGGATTTGATAGAGGTTTACAAAATTTGAGGGGTATAGACAGAGTAAATGTAGTAGGCTCTTTCCACTTAGATTAGGAGAGATAAGTACCAGAGGACATGGCTTTAGGGTGAAAGGGGAAAGGTTTAGGGGGAACATTAAGAGGAACTTCTTCACTCAGAGTGAGGTGGGAGTGGGGAACGAGCAGCCATCTGATGTGGTAAATGCAGGCTCACTCTTAAGTTTTAAGAATAAATTGGATAGATACATGGATGGGAGAGGTCTGGAGGGTTATGGAATGGGTGCAGGTCAATGGGAGTAGTGTAATAAAGTTTTGGCACAGACTAGAAGGGCCGAATGGCCAGTTTTCTGTGCTGTAGTGTTCTATCGTTCAATGGTCAAGCAGTGTTTATGGAAAGAAACCAAGAGTTCATATTTTGAGCTGAGTCCTTTCATCAGGACTCACATGTGACTCGGGGCATCCTTCAATTGCCGCGGCACTTATCTCTGCAAGTCCACTAAGGAAGTGGAAGCCTGTAAATCAATGTCTTCTGGAGAATGGAGGCCAAAGATTGCCTGTCCTGGGTTAGAGTACTATGTACATTTGAGGGTTGTTGGTTAGGAAGGAGAGACAGGGCTTGTTTTGCTGTTGTTACTTTGTCATGACATGTTCTGTTTTGTTGTGTTCTGCCTTGTTCTACAGAGCACAGTTACCATGCTATGTTGGTGCTGGAATTTGTAGTGACACCTGTGGGCTGCCCCAGCACATCCTTGTGATTGCAGGTTGCATTTCAATACATTACACTCGGATCTGAATTTGATTCATTTATATTTACATTGATGACCTAGAAGGGGGAACAAAATGTATGTTTTCCAAGTTTGCTGATAGGAACATAGGTGGAAGGGATTCTGCAAAGGAAAATGCAAAGGAAGATGTGGCTAAACACGTTGATGAAGGAAGAGCAGTAGATGTAGTGTATATGGATTTCAGCGAGGCATTTGATAACATACCCCATGCAGGGCATACTGAGAAAGTAAGGAGGTATGGATCCAAGGGGACATTGCTTTGTGGATCCAGAACTTTGTGGATGAGTTGGTAAGTTTGCTGATGACACGAAGGTTGGAGGTGATGTGGATAATGTGGAGGGCTGTCAGAGGTTATAGAGGGACATTGATAGAATGCAAAACTGGGCTGAGAAGTGGCAGATGGGAGTTCAACCCAGATAAGTGTGAAGTGGTTCATTTTGGTAGGTCAAATATGATGGCAGAATATGGTATTAATGGTAAGACTCTTGGCAGTGTGGAGGATCAGAGGGATCTTGGGGTCCGAGTCCATAGGATGCTTAAAGCAGCTGCGCAGGTTGTCTCTGTGGTTAAGAAGGCGTATGGTGTTTTGGCCTTCATCAATTGTGGTATTGAATTTAGGAGCTGAGAGGTAATGTTGCAGCTATATAGGACCCTGGTCAGACCCCACTTGGAGTACTGTGCTCAGTTCTGGTTGCCTCACTACAGGAAGGATGTGGAAGCCATAGAAAGGGTGAAGAGGAGATTTACAAGGATGTTGCCTGGATTGGGCAGCATGCCTAATGAGAATAGGTTGAGTGAACACGGCCTTTTCTCCTTGGAGCAACAGAGGATGAGTGGTGACCTGATAGAGGAGTTCAAGATGATGAGAGGTATTGATCGTGTAGATAGTCAGAGGCTTTTTCCCAGGGCTGAGATGGTTGCCACAAAAGGACACAGGTTTAAGGTGCTGGGGAGTAGGTACAGAGGAGATGTCAGGGGTAGGTTTTTTACTCAGGGAGTGGTGTGTGCATGGAACGGGCTGCCAGCAACGGTGGTGGAGGTGGATACGATAGGGTCTTTTAAGAGGCTTTTAGATAGGTACATGGAGCTTAGGAAAATAGAGGGCTACAGGTAAGCCTAGTTATTTCTAAGCTAGGGGCATGTTCAACACAACTTTGTGAGCCGAAGGGCCTGTATTGTGCTGTAGGTTTTCTATGTTTCTATGTTTGCGGATGACACGAAACTGGGCGGCCGTGTTAGCTGTGAGGAGGATGCTAAGAGGATGCAGGGTGACTTGGATAGGTTAGGTGAGTGGGCAAATTCATGGCAGATGCAATTTAATGTGGATAAATGTGAGGTTATTCACTTTGGTTGCAAGAACAGGAAAACAGATTATTATCTGAATGGTGGCTGATTAGGAAAAGGGGAGGTGCAACGAGACCTGGGTGTCATTGTACACCAGTCTTTGAAGGTGAGCATGCAGGTACAGCAGGCAGTGAAAATGGCAAATGGTATGTTGACATTCATAGCAAAAGGATTTGAGTACGGGAGCAGGGAGGTTCTACTGTAGTTGTACAAGGCCTTGGTGAGACCACACCTAGAGTATTGTGTGCAGTTTTGGTCCCCTAATCTGAGGAAAGACATTCTTGCCATAGAGGGAGTACAAAGAAGGTTCACCAGATTGATTCCTGGGATGGCAGGACTTTCATATGAAGAAAGACTGGATCAACTAGGCTTATACTCACTGGAATTTAGAAGATTGAGGGGGTATCTTATTGAAATGTATAAAATTCTAAAGGGATTGGACAGGCTAGATGCAGGAAGATTGTTTCCGATGTTGTGGAAGTCCAGAACGAGGGGTCACAGTTTAAGGATAAAGGGGAAGCCTTTTAGGAAAAACTTCTTCACACAGAGAATGGTGAATCTGTGGAATTCTCTGCCACAGGAAACAGTTGAGGCCGGTTCATTGGCTATACTTAAGAGGAAGTTAGATATGGCCCTTGTGGCTAAAGGGATCAGGGAGTATGGAGAGAAAGCAGGTACAGGGTTTTGAGTTGGATGATCAGCCATCAGCCTACTCCTGCACCTATTTTCTATGTTTCTATGTTGAAAATCGAAAGATTGAGCAATTGTGGAAAAATCTGGAAAATGGAGTTTACTGTGGGGAAGTGTAGTATCACATACTTCGGTAAGAGGAATTAAATAGTAAGCTATTAACTAAATGGAGAAAACCTGCAATGAGAGAATTTGCTGGGGTTGTAGGTGTACCAGTGTATGAAGCACAAAATATTAGCAGGCAGGTCAAACTTCAAGAACTCAAATGGTAATGTTGGCATTAACAACAGGAAGACTTTGTTATAGTTCTATAAGGTGTTGATGAAGCCACAGTTGGAATGCTGTAAAGCTCTGCCCCCCCCCCCCCTTTTTACCTTAATAAAAAGGATATAGTAGCATTTGAGGAAGTCAAAAGGGGATATGAGGGCTGTCTTATCAGGAGAAGCTAGACAATTTTAGTTTGAAGGAGCAGGAATAGTACTTTGTTCATTAGCCTTTAACCATCAGGCTCCTGAAGCAGTGTGGATAACTTCATTCATTCCACAACCTATGGACTCACTTTCAAGGTCTCTACAACTCCTGTTCTCAGTTTTATTTGTTTGCTTGTTGTTTCTTATTTTGCACATTAGTTGTTTGTCAGTCTTTGTGTGCACTGATTCTATCACATATTTTTGTTCAACTGTGAATGCTTGTAAGAAAATGAATCTCTGTGTTCTGTATGGTGACATATACATACTTTGATAACAAATTTACTTTGAACTTTGAAGAATGAGTGGTGACCTAATTCAAACATATAATATCCAAAGGGCACTTGACAGGGTGGATGTTGAGATGTTTCCATTAGTGAGAGAGTTACAAACAATAGGACATGGCTACAAAATAAGGGTATGGTCATAGGAATCTGAGACGCAGAGGGACTTGGGAGTCCTTGTGCAGAACATCCTGAAGGTTAACTTGCAGGGTGCATTAGTGTTGAGGAAGGGAAATCCCATGTTAGCATTCATTTCAAGAGGTCTAGAATACAAGAGCAAGGATGTGATGCTGAGGCCTCACCTTGAGTATTGTGAATAGTTTTGGGCCCCTCATCTTAGAAAAGGTACTGGCATTGGAGAATGTCCAGAGGAGGTTCACAAGAATGATTCCAGGAATGAAAAGGTTATCATATAAGGAACATTTCATTGCTCTGGGTCTGTACTCGCTGGAATTCAGAAGGATGAGGGGGTGATCTCACTGAAACCTTTCGGATGAGATCCCCCTCATGGTGGGAGAGTCTAGGACAAGTGGGCACAGCCTCAGGATAGAGGGGCGCCCTTTCAAAACAGAGATGCGGAGAAATTTCTTTAACCAAAGGGTGGTGAATTTGTGGCCACATACAACTGTGGAGGCCAGGTCATTGGCCGCGTATTTAAGGCAGAGATTAATAGGTTCTTGATTGGACATGGCATCAAAGGTTACAGGAGAACGCCAAGAACTGGGGTTGAGGAGTTTAAAAAAAAAGGATCAGCCATGATTGAATGGTGGAGCAGACTCGATGGGCAGATGGCCTAATTCTGCTCCTATAGCTTATGGTCTTTTTAAAACTGAGGTACATAAAAAACTCTTCTCTATGAGGGTAGTGAATCTCTGGAATTCTCTGTCATTGAAACTGAAGCCAAATCGTTAGATATATTTAAGGCAGAGATGGACAGGCATTTGAAAAATTGAGAAATTGTGGCTAATGTTGGAACTGGTACAGAAGAGAAATTGATATCAATGTTGATCAACCATGAACATATTGAGTTCTAGAGCAGGCTTGAGGGGCTGAATGGCCTACACCTGCTTCTATTTTCTTGTGTCCTTATGTTCTTCAATTTTCTTCCTTGTTTTTATTTTTGGAGATTATGAATGGTATGCCATAGGAAAGGAACTACTCCTGCTAAGGCATAGGTCAAAAAGAAACAGGGCTAGCAGCATTTCCAATCCCATTTTTAAATCTATTTTCAGTCTTATCATAAGTCTAGCTCCTCAATTGATCCTGCCCTTTCTGTTTTCTTCCACATTGGCTCACTAAAATTGAAATAAACTGGGAGCCAATGAAAGACAGTGACCACATAACTGGTGGGTGAACAGGATTTGTCTGTTATGCAGCAACATTTCTGAGGATCTCAACTATATGAAGGATGTGTCATGATTTCACCAGTGAACATTTTCCTTCTGAAATTTTAATAAATAGTAAAGAAATTACATGAACATAGAATGTTACAGCACAGTACAGGCCTTTCAGCCCATAATCTCGTGCTGTCCTTTTAACCTTCTCTAACCCTTCCCTCCCATATAACCCTCCATTTTTCTACAGCCACGTGCCTATTGAAAAGTTTCTTAAACATCCCTAATGTAGCTGCATCTAGTGCACTCTAGGCATTCACCGCACTGTGTAAAGAACTTAAATTTGATGTCCCCACTATACTTTCCTCCAATCACCTTAATACTATGCCTCTTGTAATAGCTACCTCTGCCCTGGGAAAAAGTCTCTGGCTATCCACACTATCTTTGCTTCCTATCATCTTGTACACATCTTTGCTCGAAAGGGAATAGTTGTAGCTCACTCAACCTATGTTCATAAGGTATGTCCTCTAATTGAGGCAGCATTATGGTAAATGTCCTCTTCACCCTCTCTAAAGCTTCCACATCCTTCCTATAATGAGGCTATCAAAACTAAATACAACATTCCAAGTGTGGTTTAACCAGGGTTTAAAGAGTTGCAACATTTCCTTGTGGCTCTTGGGAACTTAATCCTCTGACTAATGAAGATCAACACACCAAATGCCTTCTTAACAACCCTATCAACTTGCACAGCAACTTTGAGGGATTCATGAACGTGGACCTTAAGATCCCTCTGTTCCTCCACACTCAAGAATCCTGCCATTAACCCTGTATACTGCCTTCAAATTCAACATTCCAAAATGAATCACTTCACACTTTTCCAGGCTGAACTCCATTCTGTCATTCCTCAGCCCAGCTCAGCAACCTATCAATACCTTTTTGTAACCTAAAACAACCCTCCACACTATCCACAATTCCACAGACCTTCCTTATTATTAAACAATGTACAGCTCATTCTTACCAACTGAATGCATCAACAATAATTGGCATTACATTATTGTGCATCATATAAATTCTGCCACACACCCTGTTTTGCTATGTCAGTGAAGTGCATATGCACTTCAATCAATGTAACAGGCTTATACAAAACTATGATTTTAACAAGTCATTCACAATACCGATCCAGTTTACTGTAATGTTTTACTCACTGGGTGTGCCAACCTAAATGCAAGAATGATCTTTAAATCATTTCAACTAGTTTTCATTGTAGGTTGCAACATTATATAAAAATGCACAAGTAAGTTTGTTCATATGCACGATGTCCTGACGAAGAGTCCCGGCCCGAAACGTCGACATCCTTATAGATGCTGCCTGGCCTGCTGTGTTCCACCAGCATTTTGTGTGTGTTGTTTGATATAAGAGAGTTTCTGACACTCGAAGATGACAAGAAGAGATGATCTGTAAAGATCAGCAATGCAAACTTTTATTTCTGATCAGGACACAGGGAAAGGCAATACTAAGCTGGACAAGTGCAAGGGCAGAATCATTAAACCTAACTCCAAATATGATAGATTAGAACTTCTCAGCTTCAATCTCATTGCCATTTTCATGTGGACACTTACTCCACACTCCATTTGCAGAATGGTAACATTGCAGGTTTTATAAATAAAATGTTGGAGGCATTTGATGTTTCAGAAAAGCCATAGCAAGTCATTTATTAAACACCATAAAAACTTAACACAAAACATGCTAAAAACCTTAACATAATTACATCATCATGTCAGACTAGCCTCTCAAAGTGAAACCCCAACTCATGTCGGTGATTGTGAAATACGTACATTTTCACCAATTGCGTTACCTGAGACAGGCCTTTTAGAATTCACTAAAACCACATTGTGAGCATGTCCAGAGCTTAGCTTGGGTCCTGTGTTCCATGGGTGGAGGAACCACAGATGCCTCTGGCTCGTCCAGAGGTGTATTAACATGCTCATGGTCATGTGGTGATGTCAGGGGCATGGTAATAGAATCATTCAAATCTTGGTGGGCCAGTTTAAGGCGATCTACCAAAATACATTCAGCTTTGCTCCTCTGACCTATGATAAAAGTCTTTTCTCTCCGTTCCGAAATGTAGAACAGGCCATCGTAAGGAGCCTAAGGAGATGTTGATGTGTATCATGGCAAACAAAAACAAATGAGGCGTAACGCAGGTGAACAGGTACCCAAGAGTGCCGTACGCCATGATGGGAGGTAGGAATAGATGAAAAGGAATTGAAAAGGAACTGAGGAAGGTAAAACTCTGTTGAGAGGCTGACCAGGTGCTTATAGCATCAGGAATGAATCCATCAGCTATGGATGATTGCAGGTCTTCTTTTTGAGCTGTTCTGAGCTGCAGCAGGACCTATATGTATGGCCTCAAAGGTGGTAGTGAGAGGCATTCATTTTTCCCTTTGATATGTTGTATATCAGTTCTGAACTTTGATATGTCGGTCCTGTGGCAGTGCTGCCATGCAGACCAAGGGTCTGATATTTTGACCAGCATGTGCATAAGGGGCTTGATTTGAACTGAATTGAATTGAATGAGGAGTAACAGTCTTTATGTATGTCTCCATCTACAAACGTAAATGTGCAATGTGCAATCATAGTAATTTATAATAATTTATAATAAATAGAACAGTCAATGTAACATAGAAATACAATCAAATTATCGTGAGTTAATCAGTCTGTCGGCCTGGTGGAAGAAGTTATCCCGGAGCCCGTTGGTCCTAACTCTTATACTATGGTACCATTTCCTGGATGGCAGCAGCTGGTATAGATCGTAGTTGGGGTGACTCGGGCCCCAATGATCCCTTTTTCCCTTTTTCCACACCTGTCTTTGTAAATGTCCTAAATCATGGGAAGTTCACAACTACAAATGCACTGGGCAGTCTGCACTTATTTCTGCAGAATCCTGCAGTTAAGGGAGGTACAGTTCCCATACCAGGCAGTGATGCAGCCAGTCAGAATGTTCTTAATTCTGCACCTGCAGAAAGTTCTTAGGATTTGGGGGCCCATACCAAACTTTCTCAATCGTCTGAGGTGAAAGAGGCATTGTTGTGCTTTTTTTTAAACCACACAGCTGGTGTGTACAGACCACATGAGATCCTTGGTGATGTGGATGTCGAGGAACTTAAAGCTGTTTACCCTTTCAAGCCCAGATCCACTGATGTCAATAGGGATTAACCCGTCTCCATGCCTCCTGTAATCCACAACCAGCTCCTTTGTTTTTGCAACATTGAGGGAGAAGTTGTTTTCTTGACACCATTGTGTCAGAAAGATGACTTCTTCCCTGTAGGCCACCTCGTTATTGTTTGAGATTAGGCTAATCAATGTAGTGTCGTCAGAAAATTTAATTAGCAGTGTTACGTTCCCCAGTAACCGGGTGATTTATCAGCAAAGATAGATAGGTCCGCTGAAGCCTGGTGCTACTATTTTCAAACATTTTTATTTATAAAGGGGCACAAACGTATGGTTAATACAAAACATTCAGATCATATACGTCGTCACAACTCAATCTAAAGCACAGGTATAGTAGTAATCAATCAGAAATAAGCTCTATCGTTGTCTAGGGGTAATGTAGATATATATTGTTTACTGGATATCTAAAAGTCTTTTGCGGTCACTGCAGTTCCACCAGCTGCCGTCGTTGTGGTGTCGCGTTGGTGCACTTTTGTTAGAAAGAGAGGGAGAGAATTGAATGAAACAGTTACCCGACAGGTTTTCCAACCTGTAGGAGTTCAGTTTGTCGGAGCCTCGTTGGGGAAATGAACGCTCATCGGTGGCCTCCCCTGTAGCTAAGCCGTTCTTCCGTTGTGGGGTCGCCAATCCCAGGCAAGGAAAAGACGCACACGAACCCCACCACCGGCTGTTGCTATCAAAACGCTGTCACAGGATCTCTAGCGTGTCTTCTGGTGCGTCTGAAGGGGTCCTCCCCCCCCAGACCCTCCTTTATACTTTCTCATGGGATCGCCGGTGCCAATCTCTCTCTCAACCAGCCCACTTTGCCCGAGGGCTTTACACGTGGTCTTCATGAGACAATAGTCAAAGAGTCGCTTTATTCTGCTTCCCAGGGGAACGTGGTCTTCAGCACGTCTCCCGCTCTCTCTCCCATTTTCCTGTGTTTATTCAGCACGTCTCTCCCCCTCTTGGGTTATTTGACCCCCCCTTGACTAGGGCTCTTGCGAATCTCACAAAGGAGGGGGCTGGGGTCATAACAGCAGATTAGAGCTGTGGGTGGCGACACAGTCATGGGTATACAAGGAGTAAAGGAGGGGACCTAGTACAGCCCTGAGGGGTTCCTGTGTTGAGAGTCAAAGGAGTGGAAGTGAGGGAGCCCACTCTTACCACCTGCCAGCGATCTGATAGGAAGTCCAGGATCCAGCCACACATGGCAGGGTGAAGGCTGAGGTCTCTGAGCTTTTTGTCAAGCCCGGGTGGAATTATGGTGTTGAATGCTGAATTGTAGTCCAAGAACAGTATTCTCATGTAAGTATCCTTCTTCTCCAGATGTGCAAGGACAGTATGTAGAGCTGTGGCTATTGAGTCTTCTTTCAATCAGTTCTGTCGGTTGGCAGATTGTAGGGGGTTCAGTTTGGGTGGTAGCATACTGCAGATGTAATCCTTAACCAGCCTCTCAAAGCATTTGCTTATTATTGAGGTGGGTGCGACAGGACACCAGTCGCTCAGGCATGTTACCTTGGTCTTTTTTGGTACAGGGACAATGGTGTATAATTTGAAGCAGGAGGGCACTCTACACTGGAAGAGGGAGAGTTTAAAAATGTCAGTAAACACACCTGCCAGTTGTACTGCGCACATCCTGAGTACTCATCCTGGGATGCCATCCAGTCCCATAGCCTTGTAGCTGTCCACTTGTTGGAAACATCTGCGTACCTCAGCCTCAGAGATGAGCAGGTTCAGGTTGTAGCGGTGGCTTTCGTCGGAGGCTCAAAGTTAGCGACATCGAACTGAGTGTAAAAGCAATTGAGTTCACCCGGGAGAGAGGCCACGATGTTGGCGGCACCACTACGTTTGGCTTTGAAGTCTGCAATGATATGCAACCCTCGCCACAAGTCGTGCACTATTCGTTGTGGATCTTAACTCCATCTTGTCCCTATATTGTTGCTTCACAGTATTGATACCTTTGGACAGATTGTACCTACTTTTCTTGAGTTCCAGCTGATTGGTGGCAATGTAAGCTCCATGTCACACAGTAAGTACTGCTCGCACGGAACTAATGATCCAGGGTTTCTGGTTCAGGATGACCCTGACCGACTTTTGAGGGACAACATGCCCTCAAATCCTTTTGTTCCCCAGACCTGGAATACTTGGTGCTGCTGGCATTTAGCAGGGTTAATAATCAACCTATGTTGGCTTAAGCGCTTGAAAAGCATGCAGAGATTATACGCATGTTCAGATTTGGATACACTGGTAAACAAAAAGAAAATCTAATTCTTTTAATGTAGAGTCCATCAGCAGTTGGAAAGTCTGTGCTGCATGTTTCAGCCCAAACAGCATGTGTATAGAAACTCAAAGAGGCCAAATGGGTTATCACAGATGCTTTGAGAATATCCTCCAAGTATACAGTCACCTGATGGTAGCCCCTAACCAAATTGACTTTAGAAAAAAATTGACTTTCCAGCTAAACATGCTGAAAAGTCTTGGATGTGAGGGAACCGGGTAATGATCTAGGGTGGTGACCTCGTTAAGATGTCAGTATTCGCCACATGGGCAGCAACTACCATCAGACTTGGGGACCATATGAAGAGGCAAAACCTAAGCGAACAGTGCCGAGTCTTTTCATGTTGGCAAACTCGGCCTTTGTGGTTGCCAACTTTTCTGGTTCCCATCCATGTGCGCAGGCATTGACTAATAGGCCAGTTGTGGAAATGTGGTGCTTGACCCCATGCCTTGTGACTGTAATTAAGAATGTGGGCTTGGTGAGATTTGGGAATTCACCCAGCAGTCAAGTAAACTCTCGCTTGACAGCATCGTTGTGGGAAACTTACTGGAGGAGCAGGGACCCAAAGACCTTGAACCGGACAAGCCAGTACAGGAGTCCTGCGCTTTACGAATGTTAGCTTTACACCACTTCACTTTTACAAAAGACCTACATTAGTAACTTGTTTTCGCATTACAAAGAGGATTTTCACTTTTACGAAAATTTTTCCCATAAAAATCAATGGTTCTTTGCTTTATGCCATTTCGGCTTAAGAAAGGTTTCATAGGAACGCTCTACCTTTGTAAAAGGGTGTGGGGGGGGACACCTGTAGTTCTTAAGATCAACTGACAGTCCTTGGGCAAACAGCAAATCTGCACCGAGTGGAGGTCTAGCCATTTTAGCTACGATGAAGTCCCATGTGCAACATCGCACACTGAAGCAGAGCTTCACCCATCATGTCCCACAAGTCTTGATCCTGTTGCCATTGGTGACCTCCAGTGAGATTACGTCACTCTTTGCCTTCTTATCAATAGCTGATGCTGGCAGCACATTCACTTGAGCACCCGTATCACAAAAGAAGCATCACCTAAAAAATGTACACAGATCTCTGATGTCCCACTGCACTGGCACTGTTGAAGCTGCAAAGTGGTCGGCACCTCCAAAACGGGCATGGTAAAAACACAGGCCCAATGTCATTTGTTTCGCAGTCACGGGTGTCCTTATGTTTGGGGCCTTGCTGATTGGGCTTATTGAGGTGGAGAAAGGAGGAGGAATTGTGCATCCCTGTCTGGCTCAGTGTAGACGATCATCATTTTAGCAAGCTCCCTACAGTCCTTCACGGGTGCATAAGCAAGGGCTATGCGAACTTGATCAGGCAGTTACTGCATGAAGAGTTCTTTAGAAATAAAACAAGAAATGTTATTTCCCAGGAGAGACAGCATGTGGTCCATTAGCTCTGAAGGCTTACCATCACCAAGACTGGGCAAGGAGAGCAACTGTTCGGCGTGCTCAGACTCTGATAGTCCAAACGTCTGCAAAAGGTGAATTTTCAGCGATCAGTATTTATTGTGTCCAGGCGGGTATTCAAGCAGACTCACTACTCTCACAGCCACGGAATTCTTGAGCAACGCTACCACATAGAAATATTTGCTGTTATTGGTGGAGATTTCTCACAGGGTGAACTGGGCTTCAACTTGTACAAACCAAGCGATGGCATTTTGCTCCCAAAACTCTGGCAGTTTCAAAGTGACTACATTGGCCGATATGCAATAACTCCAGAATCATCCTAGAGAATCGGGGTCACCAATGCAGGTCTTCACAAATAAAATGACAGAGGCTGTTTATATTTTAGAGAAGCTGCAGCAACTCATTTATTGAATAAAAAAAAACTGAACACAAGGCCGCTGAAAACCATTTAAGTCATCACATCTGACCAATCTCTTAAAATGAAACCCCAACTCAATGTTGGTGGTTGCAAATTACGTATATTTCTGCCAATTAAGTTATCCTACCACACTGCAGCTTAAAGAGGGGTTTTTATGAAAATCTAAGAACACAAGGTCCAGTTTAAAGTATTCCTTCTCAAGGTGTGAGCACAGCCTCATACTGCTCTGTATAGGTAACTTAATTTTTGTTCAAGCATACAATAATATTTTTTTAACCATTAACTCACCCATTAGGTATTTAATGCAAATATCTATTAACATATTAAGAAAGTGTTAAAACAATATTGCCGACTTACAGGTTGCACCCTAACCATTTAAAGAGTAGCCTCTTCTCATTAAAAATCAATCACCTAAACACTAAAATATAACTGTAATTGTGGGTTAATGTACTTTTTTTCTGCTTAAACTACAGGTAATAACATACACAAAATGCTGGAGGAATTCAATGAGTCAGGCAGCATCCATGGTAATGAACAAACAGTCGATGTTTTGGGCTGAGACTTTTTTTCAGGACTGGAAAAGAAGGCGGAAGACACCAGAATAAAAAGGTTGGGGGAGGAAAAGGAGGATAGTTAGAAGATGATAGGTAAAGCCAGGTGGGTGGGAAAGGTAAAGGGCTGGGGAAGAAGAAATCTGATAAGAGAGGAGAACAGACCATAGGAGAAAGGGAAGAAGGGGCACCTGGGGAAGGTGATAGGCAAGTGAGAAGAGGTAAGAGGCCAGAGTGTGGAATAGAAGAAGAGGGGGAGGGATTTTTTTTTAAATCGGAAGGAGAAATTGATATTCATGCCATAGGGTTGGAATCACTGAGGGAACAATCCCTGCAGAAAGTGGAGAGTGGGATTGGGGAGGCAAAGGTGTGTTGGTGGTAGGATCCCTTTGAAGATGAAGGAAGTTGCAGAGAATGATGTGTTGGATGCAGAGGCTCATGGGTTGTTCGATAAAGATGGGAGGAATTCTATCACTGTTACGGCAGTGGGTGAGCAAAGATATCTGAGAAACGGAGGCAATGCAGGTGAGAGTAGCATTATTGATGGATAAAGATCAAAGATAATGATAACATTGCTGTACATCTTGATATACACTCAGCAGCTGCTTTATTATTTATTTACCTCCTGTTCCTAATAAAGAAGCCACTGTTGGTTGTGGTCACCTGCTGCAATGCCCATCCACTTACAGGTTTGATGTGTTGTACATTCAGAGATGCTTGTCTGCACATCGCTGTTATAACACATGGCTATTTGAGTTACTGTCATCTTCTAGTCCGCTTGAAACAATCTGGTCATTTTCCTCTGACCTCTTTCATTAACAAAGCATTTTTGCCCACAGAACTGCTGCGCCCTGGATGTTTTCTTGTGTTTTGCACCATTCTCTGTAAACTCTAGAGGCTGTTGTCTGTGAAAATCCCAGGAGGTCTGCAGTTTCTGAGATATACAAACCACTCTGTCTGGCACTAACAATCATTCTGGGATCAAAGTCACTAAGATCTAATTTCTTCCCTATTTTGTTGCATGGTCTGAACATCTGAAACACTTGATGATATAGAACCATAGAACATATCATAGAAGCATATCTGCATGCTTTTTTGCACTGAGTTACTGCCATATGATTGTCTGATTAGATATTTGCTTAAATAGATGCTTAAAACATCTATTTGCATCTCTTCCTAATTTAAATGAATATACATTGATAACAGGTGGAAATTTTAACTGTTGCCTGAATCCCTCGATGGACAGGTCTGCATCCAATCAGGTACTTCCAAACAAATCCGCTATTTTTATTAATTCCTTTTTAGTTGTCTCTGTAATTTTAGAAATTTGGAGGTTTTTACATCCTAACGATAAAGAGTTCTCATTCTTTTCTCATGTATATCGTAATTACTCTAGAATTGATTACTTTTTTATCGACTCTCGATTAGTTCCGTCTGTTGCTGCCTGTGAGTATGACGCAATTGCCGTTTCCACTCACGCGCCCTTGAAATTATCAATCAAATTGACTGATGTAACTTTTAGCGCTAGACAATGCCGGTTCAATTCTACTCTGCTTCATGACTTAAACTTTGTTAACTTTATTAAATAACAGATTGCCTTTTTCTTTTCAACTAACTAACTTTACGGAAGAAATTTCCAGTGGGATATTATGGGATACTTTTAAAGTATACATCCATGGGCAAATTATTTCACATTCTGCTGGATTGAAAAAACGAATTAATAATAAAATACGTACATTGGTTGATAAGATTAACGAAAGTGATAAAAAAAATTCTGCTGCTCCTAATCTGGAGCTTTCTAAAAAGAGAGTTGAACTTCAGATGTAACACAGTTTGTTATTAACATCACTGATTGAAAATCAATTACTTAAAGCTGTCAATTAGAGAGAGAGAGAGAGAGAGAGAGAGAGAGAGAGAGAGAGAGAGAGATATTTCATAAACAGGATGGTATTTTGACGGTTGACCATGACAAAATTAATAAATCTTTTCAAGAATTCTATACCTCTTTATACCAATCAGAATTTCCCGACAATTCTATCATAATGCATGAATTTTTAAGGAAATTGAATATTCTGAAATTACCACTTAATGAACGTTTAGCATTAGATGCACCCATTATGGAAGAAATAAAGAAAGCAATATAGGCCTCTCAGTACCAGTAACTGTGGTGTTAACTGTTCAGGCTAACTAAATGGCTTCTCTGTATTGTTATTTAATGCTGTAATGGGTTTCTGTGTCTGGAATGTTTGGGCTATGACTGCAGATAAGGGGGGAACTAACCAATGGAGCACTGTTATGCTATCTTCTTGTATGTGTAAGCTGAGCGGGAGTTCGTAATCTTTTTTGGGAGGCGAGTGAGGACGGACATGTGAGGAGCAGACAGCGGTTCCGGGGCGGCGGAAACTGGACGTCAGCAGTTCGGACGGTGGCCGAAGGCTCAGAAGGTCGTTGTTGATGGAACCAGAGGCATGAGCTCCAACGTATTAAAATATTATGTGCACATACTGATGAACTTACTGATTTGGCATCTTTAGGTTATCTGTTTCTACTAACCCATCACTAAGAAATAACTACAAAGTTGCAATTATTTACTTGCTTTTGGTGTATTGTTTGGTATTTGTGTTGCGAGCGTGTACTGAGGTGGTATTACACTGTATTTGCACTGAAGTATCGCACCATTGGCGGGCAACGGCAGTTCATCCAAGGCAAACGGGGGGTAAATTGGGGGCACGGATGCTACAGCAATTTCTTCGATGAATTCTGGTAAAGCACTTGGCTTGGATGCGTATACAGTAGAATTTTTAAAATTTACTTTGTCCTTGGTTATGTAGAATCTTTAAGGATGCCTTATTTGTAGGTAAATTATCACAATCCTTTTATGAAGCATCTATTTCTTTAATTCCTAAAAAAGATAAAGACCCCACTGAATGTGCATCATATAGACCTATACCTTTGTTGAATGTGGACTCCAAAATCTTTTCCAAAATATTGTCATTTAGATTGGAAAATGTATTGCCACAAATTGTCTCTGACAACCAGACAGGATTTATTAAAAATCATTATTCGTATTTTAATGATAGGAGGTTAATGAACATTGTACATACTTCGTCATCTAAAACTCCAGAATGTGTTATTTTGCTTGATGCCAAGAAAGCGTTTGATAAGAGCTGAATGGGAATATATACGCTTGAGAAATTTAATTTTAGCCCAAAATTCATATCTTGGATTAAATTGATATATCATACACATTTGACTTCTGTACTTACCAATAATCAAAAATCCCCCTTTTTCAAGCTTTTTTGATGTACTAGACAGGGCTGTCCTTCGTGATTCACCCAATATATTTGGCATTATTCGTAGGAATGGGTCGCATAAGGTATCACTATATGCCGATGATCTGTTATTATATATCTCTAACCCAGAGAAATCCATCCCTGCAGTAATATCACTACTTACTCAGTTGAGTAGTTTTTCTGGTTATATATTGAATCTTAATAAGAGTGAGCTTTTTCCATTAAATATGCAAGTTCCAATCTATAGACAATCACCATTTAGACCGGTTACTGATTATTTTACTTATTTGGGTGTTAAAATTACTAAGAACCATAAGGATCTATTTAAAGTTAACTTTTTACCCTTAATTGATCATGTTAAACAACTGTTTACTAAATGGTCCCCATTGTCCTTATCATTAATTGTTCAAATTAATGCTATTAAGATGATTATTTTACCTAAATTTCTGTATCTATTTCAGGCGGTACCAATCTTCATCTTTAAATCCTTTTTTGATATTATTGATTCTAAAATTTCTTCATATATATGGCAGAATAAAAATCCTAGGTTAAGTAAGAAATATTTACAGAAATCAAAAAAGGATGGCGATTTGGCATTGCCGAACTTAAGATTCTATTACTGGGCAATTAATATACGATGTTTAACGTTATGGACACAAGATTTGGATGAAATTCAATGTCCACGATGGGTGAACCTCGAGTGCGAGTCTGTACAGGGGTACAGCTTTTCTTTTCTGGAAAATGAAGGGAATAACATGTTTTCATGATTTATTCATGGACAACTGTTTCATGTCTTTTGAACAGTTGTCAAATAAATATAATTTGTCTAGATCACGTTTTTTTCAGATATTTACAGATTAGAAACTTTTTGAACGTTATTTTACCTACTTTTCTGATACCACATCAAACTGAAATTACAGAAAATTTTTTAGGTTTAAACCCCTATCAGAAGAGTTTAATAGCAATTATTTACGATCTGATTACAAAAATATGTCTAGGTACATCTGATAAAATTAAGAATGAATGGGAAAGAGAACTTCAGGTATCTTTACCTACAGAGAAATGGGAGAAAATTCTCCAATTAGTTAACACTTCTTCAATGTGTGCTAGACACGCTTTGATACAATTTAAGGTGGTTCATAGGACCCATATGTCTAAGGATAAGTTAGCTCCTTTTTTATTGCCATATAAATCCTGTCTGTGACAGATGTAATTTTGAGGTAGCTTCCTTGACATATATGTTCTGGTCTTGCCCTCTTTTGGAAAATATTGGAAAGACATTTGTGATAGTATTTCAGGAGCTTTGCGTATTGATTTGCAACCTCATCCTATTACTGCAATTTTTGAATTACCAGTGATGGACTCTAGCCCCCTTCATATTGCCATGTGATTGCATTTGTTACATTAATAGCCAGAAGATCCATTTTATTTAAATAGAAAGATTCTAATCCCCTGACTACACTTCAATGGTTTTCCCAAATGATAACATGTTTAAACTTAGAAAGATTAGGAGTGGTGCTATCGATCCTTTGGTTAAATTTGAAGGAACTTGGAGGCCATTTATTCAACATTTTCATATGATGTAAGTTGACCATTTCCGAATCCTTTTCAATAACTTTTTGTTCGCGTATAGAGGAGTGGAGTTAATGACAAATAATGATTTTAACTGATGAAACATGGCAGCCCTGCTTTTGTTTTGTCTTGTCTTTTTTCCGGTTTATTTTTTAGTTTAGGGGGACTTTTTTTGTATAAAAGTTTTTGTATCTTTTTCATATTCAGTTATTAAGAGATTGGGAGGTTTAGATTACATTATTACTCAGAATCTGTGTCTGTATACGTTAACCATTATTAATGTAATCCCGATCTCTTTGTATCATTATCATTGTTATGTTTATCAATTCAAAACTTAATAAAAAGATTGAAAAAGATATTTGCATTAATGAGGTGTACAGGTGTACCTAATAAAGTGGCCACTGAGAGTATCTGGAAATAATTTCAAAATATGGGTACACACACAGCAAATACCGCCCTCTGCTGAAAGAGCAACAATGTTGGTGACAAAGACGCATGTTGGATATTACCATAGATCCCTTCATGCTGTTTCTTTCAAGACACCCACAGATCAAATATGGAACAAAATGACCACTGTAAATTTTTGTTACTTCTTTCCGCTAATCATGTGATCAGCTTACTTTGATGATACAATTCTTTTAAAAATCTGCCCACAGAATTGACCTTTAATCACCAATACGTGAACAATTGTGGAGCAACCACCAGGCTAGAAGGCAAGTTTCATTACTTATATTTTTTGCCTGGGCCAACACTTGCACTGAACTAACCAATATTTCCATCTTATTTACCTACTCCTAAATAGTTCCCAATCATGGACAAGAGAAAATCTGCAAATACTGGAAATCAAAATAATACACACAAAATGCTGCAGGAACTCTGCAGGCCAGCCAACATCCATGGAAAAGAGCAAACAGTCAATGTTTCAAGCCAAAACCCTTCATCAGGACCCACACATGGAACTGGGACTGGCTGAGTGGACACTATGATTGGCATGAAGGGGCTGTATCCTCACTGTATTGCTCTAGGCCTCCATGAATCTCTAAACTCACATCCTTGGAAAGACAAAAGCCCTCACAACCTTAATCAACTATCTCTCCTCACCCCCAATCCAACAAAGACCCATCATTCAACTCAATCCCACCTCTCCCTCAACCACCCTGGCAATGAATTATTACATCAATCATTCTGGGCCTATAACAAACATCCTAACCACCCGCCCCTGTGGTGGATCTTTCTTCGGAAATCAAGAATGAGGCATAAAACCTGTTGCTTACAGCCATTTGATTAAATGTTACACAAAGAAGAAAGAAAGAAAGAAAGAGGAGCCAAGAAAACAAAGGAGAAAGGGAAAAGGCAGTCATGGGCCTCTCATACTCTTTGTAGAGATTAACAACATTCCAATGATTACAATTAACCTATAAAATAACCAGATTCAAGTGGAGTGACACTTGCTACAGAGAACTAAGAAACTTCTAGAAAAATACAGAAGCAACTGTGGGGAGAGGGTTATAGACTGCATACAAGAGCGGAAGAGAAAACAAATTCACTAGGCAATTACATGCATATAGGTGATTATATAAATTGGCATGGCAACAAAAGCAATCCATATTACATGATGCAATTGTGACTGAACATCTGGTTAGAACAGATATCTAAACAGCTACATTCCTGCCCCTCATTTCCCAGAACTGCCAACTAGTTCTATTTATATTTACTTTCTCAATCTGCGAACTGCTGTAATGTCCTGCATACAAAAACTGAATAAAATCTTATGGGCTTCAAGGATCAACACCTAGTCAAAGCCACCATGGGAAAGTTGTTAATTGGAGAAAAGAATTAATTAATAAACAAGACACCCTTTTCATGTTTTCATTCTTGTATTGGAAATAATTTCCTTAACATAGTATGTCCTCCTCTTCTCCATTGTTCTTCAAAACATTTGCTATCACTGCTTAATGTTCTCACAACAAACATTTTAAGTCATTCCTTTGTTGCATGCCAACACTAAACTGCATTCCCAAAGCATCTTCAACAGGGTTAAACACTGCTGCTAGGTACATCACAGAAGCATCAACAAACAAAATTTGGCAAAAGACTCTGGAACAGGTAAAAAAAACTAGATACATGGGTGATTAGCTGCTGTAAAATGTCCCTTTCCTGCAGATGAGGAAGCTGATGGGAATGTGGGGAAAACAAGAGCAACACACACAAAATCTGAGGGGGGAAAAAGATCACCTATGATTGAATGGCAGAGCAGGCTCGATGAGCCAAATGGCCTAATTCTGCTCCTTTGTCTTATGGTCTTAAATGCTGGAAGAACTCAGCAGAGCAGGCAGCATCTATGAAAATGAATACATAATCTACATTTCAGATTGAAACCCTTCATCAGGACTGGAAAGGAAGGGAGACAACTCCAGAATAAAAAGGTTAGGGGGGAGTGGAAGGAGGACATGCTAGAAGGTGTTGGTGAAACCAGAAAAAGTGAAGGGCTGGAGAAGAAGGAATCTGATAGGAGAGGAGAGTCGACCATGGAAGAAAGGGAAGATGGAGGGGCACCAGGGGGAGGTGATAGTCAAGAGAGGAGAAGAGGCAAGAAGCCAGAGTGAGGAATTGCAAAAGAAATGAAGAAATAAAAATTATCAGAAGGAGAAATCTATGTTCATGCTAAAAGGTTGCTATCATTTACAAAAGGATTGATACAATGGATCTGGTGGTCAGTACAGAATCAGCTTTGTTTGTCGTAGTGGGAGATTTTAATTTCCCAAATATTGATTGGCATGTCCCAAGAGAGAGGGGGTTTGATGGGGTGAAGTTTGTTAGGTGTGTTCAAGGTGGTTTCTTGACACAATATGTAGATAAGCCTACAAGAGGGGAGGCTGAACTTATCTGGTATTGGGAAATGAACCTGGTCAGGTGTCAGATCTCTCAGTGGGAGAGCATTTTGGAGATGCTGATCACAATTCTACCTCCTTTACCATAGAATTGGAGAGGGATAGGAACAGACAAGTTAGGAAAGTGTTTAATTGGATTAAGGGGAAATATGAGGCTATCAGACAAGAACTTGGAAGCATAAATTGGGAACAGATGTTCTCAGGGAAATGTATGGAAGAAATGTGGCAAAACTTCCGGGGATATTTGCATGGAGTTTTGCATAGGTACATTCAATGAGACAGGGAAAGGATGGTAGGGTACAGGAACTGTGATGTACAAAGGCTGTTGTAAGTTTAGACAAGAAGAAGAGCTTACCAAAGGTTCAAAAAGGTAGGTGATGATAGAGGGCTAGAAGACTATAAGGCTATCAGGAAGGAGCTCAAGAAAGAAATTAGGAGCCAGAAGGGGCCATGAGAAAGCCTTGGCGGACAAGATTAAGAAAAACCCCAAGGCATTCTACAAGTATCTGAAGAGCAAGAGGATAAGACATGAAAGAATTGCACCAATCAAGTGTGACAGTGTATGGAATCGGAGGAGATAGCAAAGGTACTTAATGACTACTTTGCTTCAGTATTCACTAAGGATCTTTGTGATTGTAGGGATGACTTACAGTGGATTGAAATGTTTGTGCATGTAGATATTAAGAAAGAGGAAGTGCAGGAGCTTTTGGAAAGCATCAAGTGGGATAAGTCACCAGGACCAGACGAGATGTACCCCAGGCTATTGTGGGAGGCAAGGGAAGAGATTGTTGAGCCTATGGCATTGATATTTGCATCATCAATGGGGACGGGAGAGGTTCCGAAGGATTGGAGGGTTATGGATATTGTTCCATTATTCAAGAGAGGGAGTAGAGATAGCCCAGGAAATTACAGACCAGTAAGTCTAATTTCAGTGGTTGGTAAGTTGCTGGAGAAGTTCCTGAGAGATAGGGTTTATGAACATTTGGAGAGGCATAATATGATTTGGAATAGTCAGTATGGCTTTGTGAAAGGCAGGACATGCCTTACAAGCCTGATTGAATTTTTTGAGGAAGTGACTAAACACATTGATGAAGAGCAGTAGATGCAGTGTATATGAATTTCTGCAAGGCATCTGATAATGTACGCCATGCAAGGCTTATTGAGTAAGTAAGGAGGCATGGGATCAAAAGGGAAATTGCTCTGTGAATACAGAACTGGCTTGCCCACAGAAGGCAAAGAGTGGTTGTAGATGGGTCATACTCTGCATTGAGGTCGGTCACCAGTGGTGTGCCTCAGGGATCTATTCTGGGACCCCTACTCATTGTGATTTTTATAAATGACCTGGATGAAGAAATGGAGGGATGGTTAGTAAATTTGCTGATGACACAAAGGTTGGAGGTGTTGTGGATAGCATGGAGGGCTGTCAGAGGTCACAGCGGGACACCGATAGGATGCAGAACTGGGCTGAGAAGTGGCAGATGGAGTTCAACCCAGATAAGTGTGAGGTCGTTCATTTCAGTAGGTCAAATATGATGGCAGAATATAGTATTAATGGTAAGACTCTTGGCAGTGTGGAGAATCAGAAGGATCTTGGGGTCCAAGTCCATAGGATACTCAAAGCTGCTACGCAGGTTGACTCTGTGGTTAACAAAGCATACGGTGCATTG
Source organism: Hemitrygon akajei (assembly GCF_048418815.1). Classification (NCBI taxonomy): domain Eukaryota; kingdom Metazoa; phylum Chordata; class Chondrichthyes; order Myliobatiformes; family Dasyatidae; genus Hemitrygon; species Hemitrygon akajei. The sequence continues at coordinate 145,577,463 of NC_133124.1, read as the reverse complement.
GCCTTCATCTATTGTGGGGCTGAGTTTAGGAGCCGAGAGGTAATGTTGCAGCTGTATAGGACCCTGGTCAGACCCCACTTGGAATACTATGCTCAGTTCTGGTTGCCTCACTACAGGAAGCATGCGGAAACTATAGAAAGGGTGCAGAGGAGATTTACAAGGATGTTGCCTCAATTGGGGAGCATGCCTTATGAGAATCGGTTGAGTGAACTTGGACTTTCTTTCCTTAGAGTGACGGATGATGAGAGGTGACCTGATAGAGGTTATAAGATGATGACAGACATTTATCATGTGAATAGTCAGAGGTTTTTTCCCAGGGCTAAAATGGCTAGATGAAAGGGCACAGTTTTAAGGTGCTTGGAAGTAGGTACAGAGGAGATTATTAGGGGTAAGTTTTTTTTAAACGCAAAGAGTGGTGAGTGCGTGGAATGGGCTGCCGGCGACGGTAGTGAAGGTGGATATGATCAGGTCTTTTAAGAGACTCCTGGACAGCTATATGGAGCTCAGAAAAATAGAGGGCTATGGGTAACGCTAGGTAATTTCTCAGGTAAGGACATGTTTGGCACAGCTTTGTGGGCCAAAGGACCTGTATTGTGCTGTAGGTTTTCCTATGTTTCTAATCTCTATGACTCTATAGAACGAAAATGTAGGGGGAAGGCAAAGAGAGGAAATTCCAGAAGTATGTACTTGACACTTTTGAACTTTGACTGCTGAAACCATATCCATAAAACACAGTCTCAGTACAGTGATTAGAACTGGTGACTAAAGAGATTTGAATTGGACGAACACAATTCAGAGGATTACAGAGCTGGTTGTGATAAGAACAAGGTTGATTGATGTTATGATATTAAATGAGAACTCCAATAGGAATTTATGGAAGTGTTGACTATCTGGGTATAGATTTCATTGTACAGATGTGTTAACTGGATGCATTACTGCCAACTATGAAAATTTCAATGCCCAGAAGTGGAAAAGCCTACAAAAAGTAATGGATACAGCCCAGTCCATCCACAGGCAAAGCCCTCCTCACCATTGAGCCCATTTACATGGAGCACTGCCACAAGAAAATGAATCTCAAGGTAGTATATGGTAACATACACAATGCCTTGAAAAAGTATTCAGCCCCTGAGTATTACAACCAAGGATTTTGATCAATTTAACTGTGAATTTTTATTTGTGAATCACATGTTCCTTTTTTCACAGTAAAGCCCAGAAACAGGCATAATTAAAGCCTGAAACACTAAAAATTCAAAACCTGAGATATGAACATTTCAAAAGAATTCATTCCTCTCTCCCCCACCCCTCTCCACTATGCTCAGAACTTAGTTGAACCACCTCTCACAGCCATTACAGCCAGTAGTCTTCTTGGATAAGTCTTTATTAGCTTTGCACAACGTGATGGAGCAACATTTGCCCATTCCTCCTTGCAAAATTGCTCAAGCTCTGCTGGATTTGCTGGGGAGCAGTGGTGGACAGCAATTTTGAGATTTTGCCAGAGATGCTCGATTGGGTTAAGGTTAGGATTCTAACTGGGCCACCTGGGGTGTCCTGGAATCTCCCAGCCTCCCGGACGGCCATATCTGCACCAGGTGTGCTGAGCTGCAGCTCCTGAGGGACCGAGTTAGGGAACTGGAGATGCAGCTCGATGACATTTGCCTGGTCAGGGAGAGTGATGAGGTGATAGAGAGGACTTACAGGCAGGTGGTCACACCAGCTCCATGGGAGACGGACAAGTGGATCACAGTCAGGAGGGGGAAGGGGAAGAGTCAGATGCTAGAGAGTATCCCTGTGGCTGTACCCCTTGACAATAAGTACTCCCGTTTGAGTACTATTGGGAGGGGCAGCCTACCTGGGGGAAGCGGCAGTGGCCACAACTCTGGCAGAGTCTGGCCCTGTGGCTCAGAAGGGTAGGGAAAGGAAGAGGAAGGCAGTAGTGAGAGGGGACTCTATAGTCAGGGGGTCAGACAGGTGATTCTGTGGACACAGGAAAGAAACTCAGATAGTAGTTTGCATCCCAGGTGCCAGGGTCCGGGATGTTTCTGATCGCGTCCAAGATATCCTGCAGTGGGAGGGAGAACAGCCAGAGGTCGTAGTACATGTTGGTACCAATGAAATAGGTAGGAAAAGGGAAGAGGTCCTGAAAAAAGATTACAGGGAGTTAGGAAGGAAGTTGAGAAGCAGGACCGCAAAGGTAGTAATCTCGGGATTACTGCCGGTGCCACATGACAGTGAGAACAGGAATAGAATTGAATTTTTTGAGGATGTGACTAAACATAATAATGAAGGAAGAGCAGTAGATGTAGTGTATATGGTTTTCAGCAAGGCATTTGGTAATGTACCCTATGCAAGGCTTATTAAGAAAGTAAGGAGGCATGGGATCCAAGGGGACATTGCATTGTAGATCCAGAACTGGCTTGCCCACAGAAGGCAAAGAGTGGTTGTAGATGGGTCATATTCTGCATGGAGGTCGGTCACCAGTGGAATGCCTCAGGGATCTGTTCTGGGACCTCTACTCTTTGTGATTTTTATAAATGACCTGGAGGAGGAAGTGGAGGGATGGGTTAGTAAGTTTCCTGATGACACAAAAGTTAGAGGCGTTGTGGATAGCGTGGAGGGCTGTCAGAGGTTACAGCGGGACATTAATAGGATGCAAAAACTGGGCTGAGAAGTGGCAGATGGAGTTCAACCCAAATAAGTGTGAAGTGGTTCATTTTGGGAGGTCAAATATAATGGCAGAATATAGTATTAATGGAAAGACTCTTGGCAGTGTGGAGGATCACAGGGACCTTTGGATCTGAGTCCATAGGACGCTCAAAGCAGCTGCGCAGGTTGACTCTGTGGTTAAGGTATATGGTGTATTGGCCTACATCAATCATGGAATTGAATTTAGGAGCCGAGAGGTAATGTTACAAATATAGTACCCTGGTCAGACCTCACTTGGAGTACTGTGCTCAGTTCTGGTCACCTCACTACAGGAAGGACGTGGAAGCCATAGAAAGGGTGCAGAGGAGATTTACAAGGAGGTTGCCTGGATTGGGGAGCATACCTTATGAGAATAAGTTGAGTGAACTCAGACTTTTCTCCTTGGTGCAAAGGAGGATGAGAGGTGTACAAGATGATGAGAGGCATTGATCGTGTGGATAGTCAGAGGCTTTTTCCCCAGGGCTGAAATGGTTGCCACAACAGGACACAGGTTTAAGGTGCTTGGGAGTAGGTACAGAGGAGATGTCAGGGGTAAGTTTTTTTAACTCAAGACAGTGGTGAGTGCGTGGAATGGGCTGCCAGTAGCGGTGGTGGAGGCGGATACGATACGGTCTTTTAGGAGTGTTAGATAGATAGATAGATAGATAGATAGATAGATAGATAGATACTTTATTTATCCCCATGGGGTTGAAATTATACTGGACATGAGGTAATGGTCTTGTGATGGTGGAGTGATGTCATTTTCCCGCCAGTAGAGGTCATGTGACAGGTTTTTTTTACATGGTATAAAAGGAAGACCCACCCTGTCAGGTGGGGCAGTTCGTGGCGGGATTTGCCAAGCTGACTTCATGTCCCTGCGTGATTTAATGTGATGACGCAGTTTAGTTGAAAAATGAAGTTTTATATAATGCCTAAAGTTTAAAAGTTCATTGCCAGTGGGTTCTTTGCTGGTGGAGAGTGAAGATAAGAATTTGGAAGATAAAAATCGAGGAGAATCGATTTTCGACGGTGGATTGGTTACGACCTTACTTGATCCTCATTCGGAAGGATTTTGTTGACTGTTCTCGTGTTAATCTCCGCTGGGATAGCGGGAGATTGAGGTCAGAGTGTGGAAGAAGAGGTTAGTGCCATTAAACCATTACGTTTTATAAAATTCTTCGTGGGAAAGTTCGACGCCGGGGATAGGACAACGACGTGGAAGAGAATTTAAATCGCCTTAAAAAGTCTCTCCTTTTAAAAGGACTGTGAGCTTTTGAACTTTCGGCATACCGCTTTAAAGAACTGTTTACTTTCGGCATACCGCTTTAAAGAACTGTTTTTTTTCAATACCGCTTTAAGACCTGTTTGAACTGCAGCGCTATTAAGAACTGTGAATCTGCCGTACAGCAGCTGTTTTCCGGTTACGTTTGAGTTTGTTTACTTTTGAGGGGGTTTGTTTTCAGTGTTTAATAAACGTGTTATTTGTTATAAAAACCCTTGCCTAACTCATCTATATTTATTGTTGCCTGAATACGTAACATAATTATGGGGGCTGCGTCCGGATTTGGATCATTTGAGTTTAAAATGCTTGTTGAATTTTGAATCGGTGTTTTGGTAACGGGGAATACTCGATTCTTTTGTTTGATTGGTTTGTGAGTGGTATTCGGCAACGATGAATATTGATGAGTTTCTGGATTCGCCAGCCGCGGATTTGTTAGCGAAGGCGAAAAAAACTGAAGTATCTGAGATTGCTAATAGATTGCAACTTAAAGGTATTTTGGCGACTACATCAAAAGCTGTAATACAGAGAAAAATCGCATCACATTTCGTGGCTTCGGGTGATTTTGATGAATCAATTTTAGAATCGTTTCCAATAAGTAATCTGGAGATGCAGTTGCAAATCGAACAAATGATGTTAGAGAGGTGTAAATTGGAAATTGAACAAAAGCAGAGAGATTTTGAATATGCAATGGCGAAATTAAGGTCTGGGAATCAGTCTTCTGATTCTAAAAAAACGTTTGTTGCTAGCCAAGAAATTAAATTGGTCCCTCCATTTAGTGAAACAGAAGTGGAAAGATATTTTCAACATTTTGAAACTATTGCTCGGATGTCAGACTGGCCGAAAGATAAATGGTCTGTGTTGTTACAGAGTGTGATTAAAGGCAAAGCACAACAAGTTTACACAGCTTTAACTGCTGCGCAAGCATTAGATTATGATATTGTGAAAATGAATATTCTCAAAGCATATGAATTAGTCCCAGAAGTATATAGGGAAAGATTCAGGAGTTTGAAAAAGTCTGTGGAAAAGACTTATGTGGAATTTGCCTATGATAAAGCTATGTGTTTTGAGAGATGGGTTTCTTCTAAAAATGTAAATGAGGACTATGATACATTGAAAGAGCTGATTTTAATGGAGGAATTTAAAAGAAGCATTCCCGTTGAAGTAAGGACCTACTTAAATGAGAGGGATACTGATAAATTGCAGGACTGTGCTAGATTAGCTGATGAGTATGTTTTAATCCATAAGAATAAATTTCCTCAGGGTAGAATTTTTAAGAGGAAAAATAATATGGAGACTCAAGGTAAATCAGAAATTAAATCAGAGGTTAATGAGAAAGGTAAGGAGGAAGGAAAACCTGTGAGGGAAAGACAGTTTGGTCTTATTTGTAACTATTGTAAGAAGCCTGGCCATGTAATAGCTAACTGTTTCAAATTGAAAAAGAAAGAGAAGGAAGCAGTTCCAGATGCTTGTGTGCAACATACTGAAGCACCTGTAAAGTTACAGGGTTTGGTAAACACAAATGAGGATTTGTTAGAGTCTGACCAAGTTAGAAAGGGATATGATCATTTTATACCTGAAGGGTTTGTATCCTTGAAAGAAGGATCTACTCTGGTGCCAATAAAAATTCTTAGGGATACTGGAGCTTCCCAATCATTGATGTTAGATAGTGTGTTGAAGTTTAATGAAGAGAGTGATACTGGTGAGGTAAATTACATAAGAGGTGTTGGAAGTGATTTTATGCCTGTACATTTACATGAAGTAAATTTAAAGTCAGGGTTAGTTACAGGATTTGTTAAAGTAGGATTACAGCATAGCTTACCTGTGAAGGGTATTTCTTTATTGTTAGGTAATGACTTGGCAGGTGGACAAGTTTTTCCCTGAAGTGCATTTGACAATGGAGTCAGAGGAACCAGAGATGAATTCTAACACAGATTTTTCCTGGGTTGTGACTAGAGCTATGGCTAAAAAAATTGATGTGCAGAATGAGGTTGTTACTCATGACTGTTCAACTCAGGATTCGAGTTTTGAGGATGTGTCAGAGACTTTCTTACCTTCGTTCTTTGAACAAGATTCTGGGAGTAAGTCTGACTATGAAGATTTATCTCTGTCTCGGAAGGAGATGATAGCAGAGCAGAATAGAGATCCTGAGATTATAAAATTAAGGGAACAAGCTTTACTAGGTAGTGAAATTGAGAAGGTGTCAGTAGGATATTATTTGGAAAAAGGAGTGTTGATGAGGAAGTGGAGGTCGCCTACAATTCCTGCAAGTGAGGAATGGAATGTTGTTTATCAGGTAGTTGTTCCTAAAGTTTATCGGAATGAGATTTTGACTTTAGCTCATAGTGTGCCTTTAGGTGGACATCAAGGGGTAAGGAAAACTGTGGACAAGATTTTAAAACATTTTTACTGGCCTGGTCTAAGAAAAGATGTGGCGATGTTTTGTACTTGTACTTGTACTTGTACTTTGCCATACTTGTCAAATTGTGGGTAAACCAAATCAGGTTACACCAGTAGCTCCATTACAACCTATTCCAGCATTTGGTGAACCGTTTTCTAAAGTTATTGTAGATTGTATTGGTCCATTACCAAAGACAAAAACTGGTTATCAGTATTTGTTGACTATCATGTGTACTTCGTCTAGGTTTCCAGAGGCAGTACCACTTAGGAATATAAAAGCTAAAACTGTGACGAAGGCTCTTATAAAATTCTTTACTTATTTTGGATTGCCTAAGGAAATACAAACTGATCAAGGCAGTAATTTTATGTCTGGATTGTTTCAACAGATAGTTTATAAATTGGGAGCTAAGCAAATCACTTCGTCTGCATACCATCCAGAATCGCAAGGTGCCTTGGAGAGGTTTCATTCTACTCTCAAGAATATGATTAGGACATATTGTGTGGAAAATGAAAGTGATTGGGATGAGAGTATAAGCTTACTTTTATTTGCAGTAAGGGAATCGGTACAGGAATCTTTAGGTTTTAGTCCATTTGAATTTGTGTTTGGGCATAGAGTTAGAGGACCTTTAGCTTTATTGAAGGAACAGTGGATTAGTAAGGAAGTACACACTAATTTGTTGGACTATGTTTTGAAATTTAAGGACAGGTTACATAAAGCTTGTAGTTTAGCCAAGGAAAATTTAAAGTTGGCTCAGGAGAAAATGAAAACTTGGTATGATAAGGAAGCTAGGATGAGGATGTTTAAGCCTGGAGATAAGGTGTTGGTTCTTTTCCCAGTGCAGACAAATCCTTTACAAGCTAGATTTCATGGTCCTTATGAAATTGTGTCTAGAATCAATGATGTGGATTACGTAATAAAAACTCCAGATCGTAGAAGGTCAACACAACTTTGCCACATAAATATGATTAAACCATATTTTGAGAAACAGTTTGATACTGTGACTGTTGTGGTTAGTGAGAATGAGTTTGATTTAACTGGGAACATGATAGATGATTCATCTGACTTTCATTCTAAATCTAACATTGTTTCTGTTAGGTTACCTAATTCAACCATTCTGGAAAATATGGATGAGAAATTAGCACACTTACAGCTAGAGCAGAAACAACAGATGAAGGAATTGATTTTTAAGTATAAGGATTTGTTTCCAGATGTTCCGAGAAGGACTACTATAGCTTCACATGATGTAGATGTTGGAGATGCCAAACCTATTAAACAACATCCATATAGGATGAACATGGAAAAATGTGAACTTGCTGAGAAAGAAATTGAATACATGTTAGAGAATGATATTATTAGACATTCTAACTTGAATTGGAGTTCGCCATGTGTTATGGTGCCAAAACCTGATGGTAGTATTAGGTTTTGTACGGACTATAGGAAGGTGAATGCTGTAACAAAAACAGATGCATATCCAATTCCTAGAGTAGATGATTGTGTAGATAAGGTTGGAAAAGCAAAGTTCCTTACAAAGATTGATTTATTGAAAGGGTATTGGTGTGCTCCATTAACGGACAGAGGTAGAGAGATTTCTGCATTTGTAACTCCATCTGGGTTATATGAGTATAATGTTCTTCCATTTGGGATGAAGAATGCCCCAGGTACTTTCCAGAGGATGATTAACTCTGTGATTCAGGGATTGAAAGATACTGATGCTTATATTGATGATTTAGTGACAGGAAATGATACTTGGGAAGCACACATAATTGCGGTGGAGAAATTGTTTGAAAAGCTTTCAAAAGCTAACTTGACTATTAATTTAGCCAAGAGTGAATTTGGACATGCCACGGTCAAGGTAATGTAGCTCCTGTTCAGGCAAAAGTTCAGGCAATTTTAGAGATTCCCACTCCAACGGGGAAAAAAACTCTCAGAAGGTTTTTGGGAATGGTAGGATATTATCGAAAATTTTGTAAGAATTTTGCTAATGTTGCCCTTCCATTAACTAACCTTTTGCAGAAGAATGTGAAGTTTGTGTGGACAGTGCCTTGTCAGGAAGCATTTGAAAAATTGAAAACAATGATATGTCAACAACCTGTGCTTAAGGCACCTGACTTTGGAAAACCTTTTTCATTAGCTGAAGATGCTAGTGATGAAGCTGCGGGAGCAGTATTGATGCAAAGGAATGAGGGTGATGAGGTTGATCATCCAGTAGCTTACTTTTCTAAGAAATTTAATAAGCATCAAAGAAACTATTCAACAATAGAGAAAGAATTGTTATCTCTTGTTTTAGCTTTAGAATATTTTGAGGTATATGTTGGTACAACTCAAAAACCACTTATTGTTTACACTGATCATAATTCGTTGGTTTTTCTGAGTAAGATGAAAAACAAAAACAGAAGATTGTTAAATTGGAGTTTGATGTTACAAGAGTACAATATTGTGATAACTCATATTAAAGGTAAAGATAAGGTGGTTGCTGATTGTCTATCTCGATGTTGAATGTACAATGTAATTTTTTTTTTGGAGTGGTTTTTTTTATTGTAACACTCCTACTGTATTGTATATTGTGTATGTTATAATTTATACATCTGTTTTTCTTGTAAGTAATTGTTAAAATTTTTGTTCTTGTCAGACCAAAAATGTTTTTTTTGGAGGGAGGTGTTACGTACCCGTGACACGTGACAGTGGTACCCTTGTCACGTGACTGGGGTTGAAGTTATACTGGACATGAGATAATGGTCTTGTGATGGTGGAGTGATGTCATTTTCCCGCCAGTAGAGGTCATGTGACAGGTTTTTTTTACATGGTATAAAAGGAAGACCCACCCTGTCAGGTGGGGCAGTTCGTGGCGGGATTTGCCAAGCTGACTTCATGTCCCTGCGTGATTTAATGTGATGACGCAGTTTAGTTGAAAAATGAAGTTTTATATAATGCCTAAAGTTTAAAAGTTCATTGCCAGCGGGTTCTTTGCTGGTGGAGAGTGAAGATAAGAATTTGGAAGATAAAAATCGAGGAGAATCGATTTTCGACGGTGGATTGGTTACGACCTTATTTGATCCTCATTCGGAAGGATTTTGTTGACTGTTCTCGTGTTAATCTCCGCTGGGATAGCGGGAGATTGAGGACAGAGTGTGGAAGAAGAGGTTAGTGCCATTAAACCATTACGTTTTATAAAATTCTTCGTGGGAAAGTTTGACACCGGGGATAGGACAACGACGTGGAAGAGAATTTAAATCGCCTTAAAAAGTCTCTCCTTTTAAAAGGACTGTGAGCTTTTGAACTTTCGGCATACCGCTTTAAAGAACTGTTTACTTTCGGCATACCGCTTTAAAGAACTGTTTTTTTTCAATACCGCTTTAAGACCTGTTTGAACTGCAGCGCTATTAAGAACTGTGAATCTGCCGTACAGCAGCTGTTTTCCGGTTACGTTTGAGTTTGTTTACTTTTGAGGGGGTTTGTTTTCAGTGTTTAATAAACGTGTTATTTGTTATAAAAACCCTTGCCTAACTCATCTATATTTATTGTTGCCTGAATACGTAACAGGAGGCTTTTAGATAGGTACATGGAGCTTAGGAAAATAGAGGGCTATAGGTAAGCCTAGTAATTTCTGAAGTAGGGACATGCTCGGCACAACTTCGTGGGCTGAAGGGCCTATATTCTGCTGTAGGTTTTCTATGTTTCTATTTTCTATCAATTTTCTGCATCTGAAGCCATTCCATGGTTACTTTGGCAGCCTGCTTTGGGTCATTGTCCTGCTGGAAGACAAACCTCCTCCCCAGTTTAATCTTTTGGGCAGAGGCTAGCAGGTTTTTATCCAGGATCACTCTGCATTTAGTAGCATTCATCATCCCATCAACCCTGACCAGATTTCCTATACCTGTTGCTGAAAAGCATCCCCATAGCATGATGCTACCTCCACCATATTTTACAGCAGGGATAGTGTTACCTGGCTGATGTGCAGTATTAGATTTATACCACACATACCGCTTAGTTTTGAGGCTGAAAAGTTCCACTTTAGTCTAACCCAACCACAAAACTTTGTTTCACACCTTTACAATGCCTTCTAGGTGATACTTTGCAAAGTCTTTACAGGCAAGGATATATTGTTTTTTCCCCAGCCAGGGCTTCTTCCTTGCCACTTTTCCATAAATACTCTCCTTGTACAAGACCTTCAAGATTGTGGAGTCATGAATTTATCTTCAGTTTTAGCCACTGACCTGCAGCTCATTCAAAGTGACTGTTGGCATCACAGTAGCCTCTCTTCAAGTGCCATTCTTCTCTGGTGACTGTTTAGAGGGGCAGCCTGACCTGGACAGTGTGGCTGTGGTTTCATATTTTTTCTACTTTTCCATAATGGAGTGCATCAAGTTCCAAGACACGTTCAGTGCTTTTGAGATGGTCTTGTACCTTTCCCCAGATTTGTGCTTCTCTATTAACATTTTCCTAACTTGTCTCGAATGCTCTTTTGTCCATTTTGGTTTTGTCTGTTGAGAATCTACATCCTGTTGGACCTTATAGAGAACGCGTTTTTTTTTATTGTTAGGAGTTCATTGAAAACAGGTGATCCTCCAGTTTTCTACAGCAACAAACTGGATGAGTTGATAAGGCAGTCATTAATGCAGTAATTACAAAGGGGATAATACTCTTTCAGCCTCACAATTTTGGACTTTAATTTTTAGTAAATTTTTGACAGGTTTTGGAATTTTTCCCTTGATTTAACATGATGCACAATGGTTTAAAGATTTTTCAAAAATCGTACTTCAATATATTTTAAATTTAGAAAATGAGACAGTAAAATGTGAAAGTAGTTGTGGGGTTGATATAATTGAATAACTTTTCAAGGTACTGAATGCACACTAACAATAAATTTACTTTGAACTATGAAGAATTGATACAAACAATAACCCATAGTTGGTGAGAATTAGGAGAATAGCAGTTGAGTTTTGAGCATAGCAGAGGTTTGGATGTTATCAAGTTTCTGAAGCACAGAACAAGGGAATGAATGGAACGACAATTCTGCAGATGACCAAATGCTTGGATGAGGGCTTCAAACAGTCAGGCACTGTTAGAAAAGTGGAAATAAACAGTCTTAGTGATGACACCATTGATACATGGAAACTGATGATATGTTTACACATAGCACAGCCAAGGCCCAGTGCAAAGACTAGAAATAGGAAGGTGCCAACAAATCCTTGGAAACATCAGAGATAATGTCACAGAAACACAAACAGAAGTCAATTTGATCATTCTCTGGCTGTAATTGCAATCCCATCTCACTGGACAACAATGGAAACATGTTTGAGAATGTTGCAGTAGGCAACCAAGTCAAAGGATCTAGAACAGAGTCAGGGTTCAATCCCACCATTACTGGTGAGAAGCTTGAGCATACTTCCTGTGACCATGTAGGTTTCCTCCAGGTGCTCCGGATTCCGCCCACATTCCAGAGTAGAGGTTAGGTATGCTATGTTGGCACCAAGTGTAGTGACATGTGCGGGCTGCCCAGCACAATCCTTGCTGATTTGATTTGACACAAACGATACATTTCACTGTATGTTTTGATGTACACATGACAAGTAAATCAGAGCCTGAGGATCACACACAAAATACTAGAGGAAATAAAGCTACAGCTAATCAGTATGTCAGGTCTTTGTGAAACCGTTAGAGGGACTTACACTTGCAATTCTAGAAAAGGTCAAATGGATTTATAACTATACAGCACAAATAAGGACTTTAACAAAGGGACGATGGAGAATGACAGAGTTTGTAAGTAAGGTGGAGGCAATGATTTCTTTGATGAAAGAAAGGTATCAAAATAAGGGAGAAAAAGTACCATATGGCTATGTGTATCATATATGAGAACAAGAAAATCAGCAAGATACAGTGTACCCTTGTGTTATGGAGGGGCTGCATTTCAAGAAAACCATCTATATCAAGATGTTCTTTCACACAAGCCCTTCTTTTCTCCTCTAAATCCCATGTCATAAATGGAGATGGATTGTTTCTCTTAACACTTACGCCCCTGCTGTTACCTGGTTTATAAGAAACTCTGTAGGCAGAAGAGAAATGTGTGATAACTGGTCCTGAATCTGGTGGTGTGGGGCCTAAGGCTCCTGTACCTATTGCCCAATGGCAACAGTGAGAAGAGACCATGCAATGATTGGTGGGGGTCCCTGATAATGAATGTTGCTTAAGTTGGCAACAGTATTGGTTCTTCCCTAGACAGAACAAAATTCAGAGTAGCAGCTTGGCTGACAGCATCAGCCTTGGATACCTAAGAATACTATTTCAACAGGGTTGATTTTGCCACTCCAAGGGGTTCTCTTCAGGCCGGGAATACAAATCTGTCTGGAAGGATTCTTAGCCTAAAATAGTTCAACACACCAGCACTTTGCTTTGCAAAGAGACCTCCTCATAAAGGAGGCAGAAAGAAAAAACAAAGTAGAAAAGGCATTCAGTAGTGGTAGTTGTAAATGGTTAAAACATTCAAAAGAAATAAAGGACAATCAGAAGTTCATTTGTAGAATACAGTTTTGTAAACAGATCAGTTGAATGCTTTGACAGCTCTGTCGCAATTTTCTCAACTCTCATCCCAAACAGAAAATTCATCAAGCCCCGATTTCTCACCGTGCACAATGCCACTCCTATTCACACCACTGCAGTACACCCATTTCCAAACTTTTAAAAACTTAACAGGCAGTATGGTAGTGAGGCCATCAGCCTAACAGTTTACAGTGCCAATGAGCAAGGTTCAATCCCACCACTGGCTGTAAGGGGTTTGTACGTTCTCCCCATGACCACGTTCCACTTTCATCCCACATTCCAACAACACACAATGCGGGCTCATGGACTGAGTCCATGCTGAGAGAGACCATGCTGAGTCACTAAGTAAATTACCAACATTAGGAACTTTGTTTCAGCTTGAAATGAACCATAATTGGGTTTCAATTTCACACAAGGGTTTTATTTAACTTTTCAAACATGGTACTAACCTCTGCCACTGTTACCCTTGACACAGTAGCACAAGAGGTATATCTGCACGATTTATTTTGCCTATTGACAGAGGGCTCAGGATGATTAAAAAAAATGCATTTATATCTCTGATATAAGAGGCGAATCTTCTCCTTGAACAGTATCTTATAAATGCATTGTCCTTGCAATTTGCTGATCCTATCAATAAATTATTGTATCTCCTAATTTAATACTGACTGAAATTTGAAAGAGCATTCAGAACAGCACAATGATTAGTAATGTAGGGAAGGTAGGGAAGAGACAATGAAAAAAGTAAACCAAGTGCTCTTTTCTAATAGCCCTTCACACAGACGGTGGTGGTTGTGTAGAACACCCTGCCAGGGGTGTTGGTAGAGGCAGATACATTAGGGACATTTAAGAAACTCTTAGACAGACGCATGGATGATAGAAAAATTGAGGGCTATGTAGGAGGGAAGGATTAGATTGATCTTAAGAGTAGGTTAAAATGTCAGCACAACATTCTGGCTGAAGGCTCTATACTGTGCTGTAATATTCTCTGTTCTATGTTCAGTTATCTGCATGGTTGAGAATAGAAAGATAATTGAGGGGAAAAAAGGGTGTAGTGATTAGGGTTTATTGTTCTGCTCTTAAATAACACCAAGTAGTTGAGAATATTCTTGTTGAAGAATGGGTACTAATCCTCTGCATCATTTTCTATGGATACAAACTTGTTCCATTACATTTTTGGACATCTACATTGGAAGAGAGCACAGCAAAGTAACTTGCAGGCAAAAATGTATCAAAGGGCAGTACTCTAGCTCTTAAACTCACTGCATACTACAGAGGACATGATACTTCCAAAGAAAAAGGAAATACCAAATAGAGATTAGAGATGCTGCATATTCAATCACTGATATAAAAATTAGAATAAACTGGAAATATTCAGATCAAGTTGCACATGTAGAGAGACAAACTGTGCACCAGATGGAAGATAATCACCCCAAAATAATTGGGCACAAACTGTACAGAAACACCTCCAGTTCTGCACATATTTACCCTTGTTCACTTCCTGCAGGTTTAGGACACCTGTGAAAATGCAGAACTCTAGAATTTATAGAACAAGTTCCAATAAAGACTTCCTGTGATGCTGCTGCTGGGATTTACTTGAAGCCCACTCACATGACAGTGGTAGCGACACAAGATACCTTGCTTCTTTGGATTAAGATCTAACACTCTGCAAGCTGAGTTCTCAAAATACGTATCAAACAAGTGCATACCTAATATTTATGTGTTTCAGCAGTAGGTTTCAATTCACTCTCTCAGATGTGATTACTTACTTTCTCTCATCACATTCAAAGAACACAGAAACAGGTTCTTCAGTCTATTAGCACATGCCAAACTATTATCTGCCTAGTCCCGTCAACCTGCACTGGGACCATAGCCCTCTCATCTATGTACTTATTCAAATTTCTCTAAAATGATGAAATAGAACTTGCATCCAGCACTGGCATTAATCTGCTGAATATTCCTATTTTGCTTTAAACTGTAATTGCAAAAAGACCACTGGTGTCCCATGTGTTGACAGCTACTGACAAGAGCTGTCAACAATATCAGTAGACAGATGGGACTCAATCTTACACAGAACAAGACTATACTTTAATGCTTCTCAAATTGTTGAAACATTGTATGAGCATTTTGCACTTGGTGGCAAAAGCAAGAGGTGTGTTGTGTGGAGAATGACTCATGTTTACCTTTATAACATCAATGATGAATCTAAATGTAAATTATTAATTGTAAAGTGGTTTTGGGACATCTGGAGAATGTCAGGGTATTCATATCAATACCGGCCCTTTAAGAATATGACATACCTAATCTCTTTAAAACTTTTTTTTACAACATAGAAAAAAATCACATCTAACTATAATTTTTAACTAAATACAGCTTCGCTGAGTGGAGGAGTTCTTTCAATTCCTTGAAAGCTTCCTCCTGCTCTTCACCCCACTGCCACTTAGTGTCATTATGAAGCAGCTTATACAGTGGGGCCAAAACCTTTGAGAGGTCCGGAAGAAACTTGCCATAATAATTCACCATGCCCAAAAATGATCTGAGTTCAGTGATGCTCTTGGGGCTTGGGGCTTCCTTGATAGCTCTCACATTGTCCTCCACTGGGCAAAGCCCCTCAGCTGTAATCTTGTGTCTCAGGTACGTCACACTCAGAGCCAGGAACACACATTTTCCGCGTTTCAATCGCAGCCCTGCGTCTGAGAGCCTCTTCAGCACCCGTTCTAAGTTAGCCAGATGCTCCCCCTCCGTGGCTCCTGTGATCAAAATATCATCAAGATACACTGCTATGTCCAGAATCCCCTGCAGCAAAGAGTCCATTGTCCTTTCGAAAATGGTGGGGCAAGATGCCACTCCAAACACCAGGTGATTGTATTTGAATAATCCCTTGTGCATATTGATTGTGACATACTTCTTTCAATCCTCATCGAGCATCAGCTGTTGGTAGGTGTGGCTCATGTCCAGCTTTGTGAACAGCTTACCTCAACAGGGTCGCAAACAGGTCATCCACCCGAGGCAATGGGTACTCCTCCAGCTTAGAGACCTGTTTCACCGTAAGCTTGTAGTCCCCACATATCCTCACCATTTTATCTGCCTTCAAAACTGGAACAATGGGAGCCGCCCACCTTGAAAACTGGACGGGCTCAATGATGCCCAGCCCCTGTAAACATACAACAAGCTGGAGGAACTCAGCAGGTCGCAGCATCCATGGAAACGAGCAGTCAACGTTTCAGCCCGAAATGTTGACTGCTCATTCCCACAGATGCCGCCCAACCTGCTGAGTTCCACCAGCTTGTTGTACGTGTTGTGTTGACCCCAGCATCTGCAGTGTACTTTGTGTTTATGACCCTGTAAAAGTTCCAGCTCCTTCTCGACTTTGCCTTTCATGGCATAGGGAACCAACCTGGACTTAAAAAACGTGGTGTGGCCTCAGGGTCAACATAGAGTTTCACGGTCACGCCCTTCGGTGCGCCCAGCTCGTCCCTGAAAACGTCACTATACCGCTGCAGAATGTCCTCCGTCATGTGTTAATTTCATGCCAGTTGAGTCAGATTTTGCGAAGCCAATCGAGGCCCAAAAGGCTGGGCCCACTGTCCTTAGTTATCACCAGCCTGGCTTCAGCCTTCTGACCCTAGCTGAAATATCCACATATAACACCCCTAAATGAGGTATGGGCTGCCCCGTACAGGTCCTGAGTTTGAGCTCAGATGGTCTGATGGGAGGCAGGTTGGATCCCCATGTCCTCCTGTAGGTCTCCTCACTGATGACTGATGCAGTAGCCCCTGAATCAATCTCAAACTTAATGTCCTTTCCCTTGACAGTGACTGTGGCATAATATGGTTCAGGTGGTCCCTCATCCGTTTCCACCCCAAACATGTTGTAGGCACACATTGCCTCCTCGTCTGCTTCTTCTAGGTGGTGTGTGGCTGGCTGAGCCTGTTGATCTTTCCCCTGCCCAGGCTTAACCTTACCCTTTAAACTCCTGAACCTTTTAAGCTAAATGTCCCTTTTTGCTACAAGCATGGCAGACAGTGTTTGAATTTGCAAATATTTGCATAGTGCATCCCTCCACACCGAAAACATTTCACCCGCTTTGCCTGTTTACCAGTATCCCTCCTGACTTGGAGCACTGCCGCCGACTGCGACCCCCCATGCCCTTTCTGGATATCCTTAGCATTATTAGCAGCCATCTTCATGCCTTGGGCAATCTCTAGGGCTTTCTTGAAAGTCAACAGTGGGGTTTCCTCCAACAAGCGGTGTTGTGTGGTAACATTATTAATGCCGTACACTAATCTATTACGGAGCATGTCATCCAACCCTGCCCTGAAATCACAATGCTCCAACAGCTGCCGAAGCTCAGCCACTGACCTGGCTTCCTGAAATGGCCGTGAAACTTACACCGTTGGACTATCACCGAAGGTTTCAGATTGTGGTGGTCCCCCACAAGCTTGACCAGTTCATCATATGGAATTTCTCCCAGTTTCCACCATGTGGCTAAGTTCCTTATCAACTTGTAAGTCTTTGCCCCCCCCCCACACACACTCAGGAGAATAGTGCACTTCTTAGCCTCCTCAGTAATTCCATTAGCACAGAAAAAGTGTCCTCATACTCCAGCCAGTCCTCATTTCCCTCCACACATTCACCAATAGTACTGAACGTAGCCATCCGAACGCGAGGCTCCTCATCCTTGAAATGTGTTGACACGTCCACAGACCCAGTTCACCCTGTTGCCAAAAATAGGCAGTAACATCTACTTCAAAAAAGGACCACTTGACAAGTTCATGGACAAAAGAACATCTTTATCTGGGACGGCAAATGATATTTACAATACAGAGGCTTCCAGGTACCTCGTGTGGCGTAGGTGGTGGAACTATAAACAATGCACACTGGGAGTACAAACCCCGCCGACCCTGAAACCAACCTCTCGTTACCAACAGCTTCCCAATTAGTATTAACTTACTGTTAATAATACTCACATTACAACAGTAATAATGACCAGTAATATGTCATGTAAAAGTAAAACTTAAAAAACTGAAGAAGCAAAACCCTGAACAATTAATTGACTACTCACAATTAATTAATCTCATTAATCTCATCCTCACCGCAGAAATCCACACCAGGCTTACTTCCCTCACAGGAAAATAGCCACTCACAGGAGACCTTGCCCACGCCCAGGATTACGGCTGCACAGGTGGAAGGTCAACTGAGGAAGATCTGTACCAGCAAGGTGGCTGGACCGGATGGAGTTTCCCCACGATTACTGAGGGCCTGTGCGACTGAGCTGGGAGAACCACTACAGCGTATCTTCAACATGAGCCTGGAGCAGAGAAGAGTACCCAGACAGTGGAAAACATCCTGTATTGTTCCGGTACCGAAGAAACCACAACCAAAGGAGTTGAATGACTTCAGACCTGTTGCCTTGACGTCGCACGTGATGAAGACCATGGAGCGGCTGATAATACAGAATCTGAGGCCACAAACCAGGCACGCCCAGGATCCTCTTCAGTTTGCGTATAAGGAGAAGGTGGGAGTGGAGGATGCTATCACGTATTTGCTGCACAAATCACTCTCTCACCTAGATGGGGTCAGTTGTGCTGTGAGGATTACATTCCTTGACTTCTCTAGTGCCTTTAACACCATCCAGCCCAAGATCTTAGGGCACAAACTAACGGAGATGGGAGTAGACTCTCACATGGTGGATTGGATAGTGGACTACTTGACAGATAGACCTCAGTATGTGCGGTTGGGAGACTGTAGGTCTGACACGGTGGTCAGCAGCACAGGAGCGCCGCAGGGAACCGTACTCTCTCCGGTCCTGTTCACCCTGTACACATCAGACTTCCAATATAACTCGGAGTCCTGCCATGTGCAGAAGTTCGCTGATGACACGGCCATAGTGGGGTGTGTCAGGAATGGACAGGAGGAGGAGTATAGGAAACTGATACAGGACTTTGTGATATGGTGCAACTCAAACTACCTGCGTCTCAATATCACCAAGACCAAGGAGATGGTGGTGGACTTTAGGAGATCTAGGCCTCATATGGAGCCAGTGATCATTAATGGAGAATGTGTGGAGCAGGTTAAGACCTACAAGTATCTGGGAATACAGTTAGATGAGAAGCTAGACTGGACTGCCAACACAGATGCCTTGTGCAGGAAGGCACAGAGTCGACTGTACTTCCTTAGAAGGTTGGCGTCATTCAATGTCTGTAGTGAGATGCTGAAGATGTTCTATAGGTCAGTTGTGGAGAGCACCCTCTTCTTTGTGGTGGCGTGTTGGGGAGGAAGCATTAAGAAGAGGGACGCCTCACGTCTTAATATGCTGGTAAGGAAGGCGGGCTCTGTCGTGGGCAAAGTACTGGAGAGTTTAACATCGGTAGCTGAGCGAAGGGCGCTGAGTAGGCTACGGTCAATTATGGAAAACTCTGAACATCCTCTACATAGCACCATCCAGAGACAGAGAAGCAGTTTCAGCGACAGGTTACTATCGATGCAATGCTCCTCAGACAGGATGAAGAGGTCAATACTCCCCAATGCCATTAGGCTTTACAATTCAACCGCCAGGACTTAAGAACTTTTTAAAAGCTATTATTAATGCTTTTTGAGATAGTGATTTAGATGCATATCATATTTTTTACTGAGTTAAGTATTGTATGTAATTAGTTTTGCTACAACAAGTGTATGGGACATTGGGAAAAAAGTTGAATTTCCCCATGGGGATGAATAAAGTATCTATCTATCTATCTATCTAAAGAAGAAAACTTAAAGACAAAAATTTGCAATTGAGGTAAGGAATAGATTTCAAAGTCTAGAAATAGAATCTGTTGAAGATGATAGCAATCATGTAGAAATGAAGTTTGATTCTCTAAAGGATGCCTTGGTAGAATCAGCAAAGTCAGTGATTCCTAAAGAGGAAAAAAGCACAAAGAATAAATGGATGACAGATGAAATCAAAAATCTAATGGAAGAAAGGAGACGGAAGAAAGCAAATCCCATAGAATATAAGTCCTTAGATAAAAAGTTAATAAACAAAGTTAGATAAACAAATCAAGAATACCACTGGTAAAAAGCTCTGTACTTCAGGTGGATGTTTGAAAGCAAAGGACGGTACCATTATCATGGAAAAAAATGAGATTATGAACAGACGGACTGAGTATATTCAGGAACTGTTTGAAGACGATCGAGTCGAAAAACCAGAAATTAAGAAGAACATTGAAGGTCCAAGTATTTTCAAGTTTAAGTTCGACCATAAACTGCTGGTACAGTACACAGTAAGAAGGAAACAACGTTCCTCCAGGACCCTGGTGCTACATGAAACAACACAGATCTACACTAGACACTGTGAGACAGCACAAGGCTACACTAGACTACATAAAACAACATAAAAATTGTACTAGACCTGCACAGGACTACATAAAGTGCACAAATTGTGCAGGGCATTACAGTAATTAATAAATAAGACAATAGGCACAGTAGAGGACAAATTGCAATATAGTAATAAATGATGTAGATGTCAGTCTAGACTCTGAGTATTGAGGAGTCTAATGGGGGAAGAAACTGTTGCACAGTCTGGTCGTAACAGCCCAAATGCTTTGGTACCTTTTGCCAGATGGCAGGAGGGAGAAGAGTTTGTGTGAGGGGTGCATGGGGTCCTTCACAATGCTGTTAGCTTTGCGGGTGCAGCGTGTAGTGTAAATGTCTGTAATAGTGGGAATAGAGACCCCAATGATCTTCTCAGCTGACCTCACTAACCACTACATGGTCTTGCGATCCGAGATGATGCAACTCCCAAACCAGGCAGTGATGCCACTGCTCAGGATGCTCTCGATACATCCTCTGTAGAATGTGGTGAAAATGGGGGGTGGGGAGATGGACTTTTCTCAGCCCTCGCAGAAAGTAAAGACACTGCTAGGCTTTCTTGGCTATGAAACTGGTGTTGAAGGACCAGGTGAGATTCTCCGCCAGGTGAACACCAAGAAATTTGGTGTTCTTAACGATCTCAACAGAGCAGACATCAACGTTCAGCAGAGAGTGGTTGCTCCGTGCTCTCCTGAAGTCAACAACCATCTCTTTTGTTTTAAAATCCTGAAGTTCGTAATGCAATAAATAAGATGAAGAAAGGAAAGGCAGCAGGTCCTGATGAATTAGTAATAGAACAAATTATCGCCCTTGAACTGGAATAATACCAGAAGAGATGAAAAATCAGTATTTATCACTCTTCCTAAGAAACGTGGAGCAATAGAATGTGAATTACATAAGACCATAAGTTTAATGAGTCATATCACCAAGATACTTCTAAGAATTTTGATGACAAAAGCTAAAAGTAAGTTACAAGCTGAAATAGGTAAAGAACAATGTGGTATTGTGAAAGACAAAGGTGCAAGAAATGTGATATTGATGTTAAGGATACTAACAGAACCAGCTATTCAAGTGCAAAATGATTTGTTTGTTTTATCAACTATACAAAAGCACTTGATAAAGTGAAGCACAATAAGTTATTTGAAATATTACAGGAAACTCTAGATCTAGATTCGAAAGACCTCCGCCTAACCAGAAATCTGTACTGGAAACAAACTGCCGCTGTAAGAATAGATGGAGAAGTGTGTCAGTTTACAAAAATCAAGAGAGGTGTTCGACAAGGGTGCGTTTTCTCCCCTGATTTGTATAATGTGTACAGTGAAACAATATTACAAAAATAAGAGACAACTTGGGAATTAAAGTTGGTGGCAAAAACATCAATAATTTCAGATATGTGGATGACACTGTGTTAATTGCAAGTACAGAGGAAGAACTACAAAACTTAATTGATATAATTGTTGAAGAAAGTACAAAAATGGGCCTATCTATCAATTGCACAAAGACAGAATGTATGGTGATATCCAAAAAGGAGAATCCTATCTGCAGACTGAGAATAAATGGGGAAGACATAAAACAAGTACAGAACGTTTGCTACTTAGGAAGCTGGGTGACATCAGATGGCAGATGCGACACGGACATCAAAAGAAGAATAGGGATGGCAAAAGACACCTTTACGAGAATGAAGAGTATACTGGCCAACACTAAACTAGGCATGACAACCCGCCTCAGAGTACTGAAATATTATGTTTATCCAGTTATGTTATATGGATCAGAATGTTGGACAATATCTAGTAACATGAGGAAATGAATTGAAGCAGCAAAGATGTGGTTTTTGAGGAGGATGCAAAGAATATCATGGACAAAACGAATATCTAACGAGGATGTCATGAACAGAGTAAGCACAAAGACAGAAATAATGTATGAGATTATGAAAAGGCAACGTAACTTCATTGGACACGTGATTAGGAAAGAGGAGTTAGAATGCATGGCAATTATGGGAAAGATTGAAGAGAAGAAAGCAAGTGGAAGGCAAAAACAAATGACGATGGAGACAGCAGCCAGAGAACTGGAAATGAATACCAATGAATTGATCCACATGACCCGAAACAGGAGTGTGTGGGCCATGGCAGTCAAAGCTTAAACTGGCCATGGCCCCTGATGATGATGAGTGGCATTTTCTTCATGATTAACTCATCATGGTACACAGATGTGATAGATCTGTCTCAGTCCTGCTCCCCTGATCTGGAACATATAGTGGTCAAATGTTGTCCATTTTATCTACCAAATAGCAAGATTTACAGGGAAAGTCTTGGGGGATCTGCAGACAAATGTTGTGTTAGGGAAGAGGTTAAAAAATAGAATAGCACAACAGTTAGCGTAACACTTTACAACTCTAGCTGCAAGACCGCTGTCCATAGGGAGTTTGCGCATTTTCCCCTGTGACTGCTTGGATTACTACCAGTGTCCTGGTTTCCTCCTACATTCCAAAGATGTATTAGTTAGGTTTAGTAAGTTGTGGGCATGCTATATTTGGGCCATAGCATGGTGACACTTGCAGGCTGCCCCCAGCATATTCTCAATACAAACAACACAATTCACTGTATGCTTTGATATTTCAATGTACATGTGACAATAAAGTTAATCTTTAATTCCCATCCTACTCCTGATACCAAGCACCAGTCAGTACAGAAATAAGAGAGCAGATACGAATGTTTGGCTGAAAAACAGTAATGAGGGAGGAGTTGTGATTCCTGGAGCACTGACATCAGCTATGAGGAAGATGGAATGTTATACAGGCTGGAAAGAATGTATTAAAAGTGGGGATAAATCCTTGAGGGAAAGTTGTATAGTGCTGTGAAAGGAGGTTTAAAATGACTTTACAATGTTACAATACAGGAAGGCAGTACTGAAAAAGAGAACAAGAGTGCAGAAAGATAAATAGCAGAACAAGATTTTTTTTTGTAGACCAAGAGAAAATCCCTGACGCGTTTATATACACAGGAAATTTTGCAGATGGTGGAAGTCCAGAGTAACACATACAAAATGCTGGAGGTACTCAGCAGATCATGCAGTATCTATGGAAAGGAATAAAGAGTTGAAGGTTTGGGCTGAAACCCTTCATCAGGACTGATAAAAGGTCTTGGCCTGAAATATCAACTGTTTATTCCTTCCCATAGATGCTGCCTACTTGCTGAGTTCCTCCAGCATTTTCTGTGTGTTACATACTAGGAGGCATTCTAGGAATCTTGTGTTTATGACTTCCAGCCAATTAAATAAGGTTGACATACTGTGGATTCACATAACCATGCCTGTAACAGAAACCAGATTAAGAAATTGCAGTGCTGGAGAGGGAGGAAGCACTGGAATGACCAACAACCAAATCTGTTAAAAAAAACATTAACAGATTGGGATTATTCTATAGGATAATGAGGAGTAAAGTGCCAGGAAATTCAACTATCCAGGATAGCAGTAACATTTTGGGCAAAAAGAGTGCAGTAACTTGTGTGTGTTCAGGTGTACTTGTTCTTGTCCCAGAGGAAGATAGTTTTTTGGAAATTAGCCAAGCCAAATCAAGTAAAAATCAGTTTGAGAAGTCACAAAGGAAACAGTGATTATAATATCATACAATTTAAAACCAAGTATCAACTTTATTTGCTATACACATTTACATGTATCAGGAAATTGTTGTGGTGTGGGTCAGGGCGCAACATGCAACAAAAAAACTTCATTTAACTATTATAAAGAATAAAGATAGCTCTAACAGAGCATTAAGATCACTCAAAGGTAAAAATAATCATTTGGTGAGCTTCAATGGGATAAGAACAGATCTGGCCCTCATAAATAAAAAACTAAACTTGCCAAACAAAGCAAGTCCCGAGGATCTCAGTTGAAAACGTCACTGTTTATTCATTTCCATAGGTGCTGCCTGACCTGCTGAATTCCTCCAGTAGTTTGTGTGTTGCAATCAAAGCATTACTTGAACAACGTGAGGCCTTTAAGGTTGAGATGTTTTAGCTACAAGTTACAAATATTCTCAGAAGGGTAAAGAGGTCAGGAAATGAAATCCAGACCTCTAAAAGACAGGAAAAAAAAAGCATCTGACAGATGCCAAAAACAGAAGAGAGAACCAGAAATTACAGAGTTCAGCAGGAGATTTAAAACAGGAGCAAAAACGTGAAAGGGTAGTAGAGAGGAAGTTCAGGTGTCAATAGACCCACACTCAATGATATGGTACAGCTTCTTCCCCCCTCTTATTACATTTCTGAACTGTCCATCAACCCACAAACTCTTATATTCCTTTTTTCACTATTTGTTTGTTTACTTACTTATGGTAATTTCCACTGTACTGCTGCCACAAAACAACAAATTTCACGTCGTGTAGGACAGTGATAATAAACCTGATTCTGACTCTTCTGATTGTTCTGACGTAGAGTTGTTATGGACTCGCTATGTTTTCTTCCATTTTGTAATTCGGTGTCAAGGTGATAAACTGCTAGCATTTTAAGTCTTGGAGAAAGTATGAACATTATATATGAGAATAAGAGAACGAGCATTTAACAAATGCTGAAATGCCAAGGGAGGAAAAGAGACATGGAAAAGTGATAAACCAAAGCAGAAGGAATGAGAGACAGATGCAGAGCGAGCAGGGGCAAGGTACCTGGAAAGGCCAGAAAGGTGGTGGAAACAGGGTAGCAGGGTGAGAGGCTGAGATGGTGAGAGAAAATGGATGTAAGAGATCAAATGAAGCATGCCAAAAGGTAAAGAGCTGCTGCAGTTGGTGACTTCCATTTCCATGTAGAAATAAAAAATACGCTGAACTTTTGTATGTTTCAATAAAGACCAGAAGATACGGGAGTAGAAGTAGGCCATTCAACCCACCAAGTCTGTTCTGCCATTGTATCATGGCTGATTTATTATCCCTCTGAATCACATTTTCCTGCCTTCTCCCAATAACCTTTACCAACCTTATTAATCAAGAACCTATCAACCTCTGTTTTAAATATACCTAATGACTTGGCCTTCACAGCTGTCCATGAGAATGAATTCCACAGAGTCACCACCCACTGACTACAGAAATTCCTTCTAATCTCTGTTCTAAAGAGATGTCCTTGTAATTTGAGCTGTGCCCTCTGGTCCTAAACTCCCCCACTTCCGGTTACAAGCCCAATCTATGTAGGCCTTTCAATATTCGATAGGTTTCAGTGAGATCCCCCCCGCCCACCACCCCCCCCCCCCCCCCGCCAAGTACAGGTCAAGAACCACTAATGATTTATTTTTACACCAGTTTTTATATGGTTCCAAGCATTGCACACACATCCAAGCATGGCAGTGATTGCACATTGATCAATCTGTTAATATTCAAATAAATTATCATTTGTACTTCCCTGAGGCTGGTATTTGGGGAACGCCAGATTCTATGACCAATAATTACTGACAGAAATACAGCAAGAATAAACAATGAAATGCAAGTTTTATTCATCAAAAAGTAGAACTGACTCCCAGGTACTTATCCTCATTTCAATCACTTGGGGTCAAGGTTGGCTTGCTTCAAAAGAGTATAGAGTGCCTGGAAATATATTCTTTTTACATGGAGTGACCTTGACAAAATGAGGTTTTGGTCAAAAGAGATCCAAGATGATTGGATGCTGTGTTCCACTGCATGGACTTAACAAATGCTCACACCTATGTATGCTTTTCATACTATCACTCTCTCTTGCTCACACCCTTTTTAACAATGGCCATTCCCTGCTCAAGCTCCCATCACTATGACCCTTCCACTAATTTTCTCCCTCCACCCACACCTCCTCCTTGTTTTTTCCAACCCCTGCTTGTTTTACTCCTGTCCTGATCTCCCTTTCCTTGGCTCTTGGCAATCAAAGTACCATTAACACTTCTCCATGAAAATTATTGGGAGTACTTTCATAACCTTCCTCTTGACTAGGGTTTTTTTTTCTTTTTTTTTCTTCTTTTCTTGCTTTCAGCTCCCTTTATTTTCTGGTAGTAGGCATTACTATCCTCTGTTGCTAAATGTATTCACAGTCTGGGAGTTTGACTGTCCTGACCTATACTCTTTATACTGTGTTGTGGTCGGTCTGGAGTTGTTTTTTTTCTTGTGTTGTGGGGCTTGGGGAGGACACTAAGCTTACTTGTCTTTAATTTAGGTGCTTTTTTGTTAAATTCTCTTCCTTTGTAGCATATTGTTATTGTATGCTTAATTTTGCACTGTATTAATGCTCCTCATTGGGATTTGGGGTTTTTAATTTGTAAAATGTTTTGAAAAACTAATAAAAAAATTATTTTAAAAAAATAAAAAAAATTATTGGAACCAAGTCAGATATGATCATACTGCTATTATTCTATACCAGGTGTTAATAGGTTTTAACTTGTTATTAAAAGTAAATGCATAGTGTCACTTCTAAATAATTTTGTTACAATGGAGGATTTAGTAATTGTAGTGGTGTTTTTTTAAAATAATTTTTTTAATTGAATTTTCAAATAGGTTACAGAAAGAAAAAAAATTATCAACCCTTCCCCCCCCCAACATATCCCTATAGAAAAAAAAAGGAGGGAGTAAGGAAGGGAGGGGGGGAAGGAAGGAAGGGAGGGAGGGAGGGGAAGGAAGGGAGAAAGGGAGGAAGGGAGGAAGCCTGGATATCGGAAGATCCCCACATGCTCCAAGGAGTTCGTAATAGCTTTAATATGTATATTTATTTCTTTCCCCAGATAACCAATAATTTTATCTTCGGAGCACCTATATATTTAATCCTAGCTTTTGTAAATAAGGGCACCAAATTTTCAAAAATATTTCATATTTATCTCTTAAATTATAAGTAATTTTTTCAAGTGGAATGCAGCTAAAAATTTCATTCTTCCAACGATCTATACTTAAGTATGAATCCGATTTCCAAGTAACTGCAATAGCCTTTTTGGCTACTGCCAATGCAATTTTTATGAATTCTTTCTGATATTTATTCAACTTGGATTTCGATTTTATCCCTTCAATATCGCCTAGTAAAAATAATGTTGGATTATGAGGAAGTTGTATTCCAATAATTAGTTCCAGTAAAACTCTTAAATTTGTCCAAAAAGGTTGAATTTTAAAACAAGACCAAGTAGAGTGTAAAAAAGTACCAATTTCTTGATTACATCGGAAGCATTGATCAGATAAATTTGGGTTTAATTTATTTATTTTTTGTGGTGTAATGTATAATTGATGTAAAAAATTATATTGCACTAGTCTTAGCCGGACATTTGTTGTATTTGTCATACTGTCAAGACATAGTCTTGACCAATTTGTTTCTTCAATTTTAATATTCAAATCAGTTTCCCATTTTTGTCTTGACTTATGAATTCCTTGTTTAATTGCCTGCTTTTGAATCAAACTATACATACAAGAAATAATTTTTTAAATTTTTCCTTTTTGAATTAAAATTTCTATTTCATTAGGTTCGGCAATAACATTGCAATAACCCAATTTATCTCTTAAATAAGCCCTTAATTGGAAATAACAAAAAAGAGTGTTGTTTGATCATTTATATTTATTCTTTAATTGATCAAATGACATTAATATACCTCCTTCAAAACAATCTCCTATATATCTAATCCCTTTTTGAAACCAGTTGTATAAAAGTTGGTTACCATTGTAAAAGGAATAAGTTTATTTTGAATTAAAGGTCTCTTTGCTAATAAAAATTTCTTTATCTCATCATCAACATTTATCTTATTCCATAAATCAATCAAATGTTTTAATATAGGAGATTCTTTCTTTTCCCGTATCCATTTAGATTCCCACTTATATATAAAATCTTCTGGTATATTTTCTCCTATTTTATCTAGTTCTATTCTAATCCATGCCGGTTTATCTTCATCAAAAAAAGATGCAATAAATCTAAGTTGATTTGCTTTATAATAATTTTTAAAGTTTGGAAGTTGTAACCCTCCTAGGTCAAATTTCCATGTCAATTTTTCCAACGATATTCTTGACATCTTACCTTTCCAAAGGAACTTCCTCACACATTTATTTAACTCTTGAAAAAACTTCTCTGGTAATTGTATTGGTAGTGTTTGGAATAAATATTGTAATCTAGGGAATACATTAATTTTTACAGCATTTACTCTGCCTACTAATGTTATTGGTAACATCATCCATTTATCAAGATCTTCTTGAATTTTTTTCAATAATGGTAAATAATTTAATTTATATAAGTTCTTTATTTCATTATCAACTCTTATACCTAAATATTTTATACCATTTATCAGCCATCTAAATTGAGTTATTAATTGACATTGACTATAATCTCCTTTAGTAAGGGGTAGAATTTCACTTTTATCCCAATTTATTTTGTAGCCTGATATTTTCCCATATTCTTCTAATCTAGAAGATAATTTACGCAGTGAATACAATGGGTTTGTTAAATAAAGCAAAACATCATCAGCAAATAAATTAATCTTATATTCCTCCTGGTTAACTCTGAAACCCATAATATCTGGGTCTGTTCTAATTAATTCAGCTAATGGTTCTATCGCCAACACGAATAAAGCAGGTGATAATGGACAACCTTGCCTAGTTGACCTTGTTAACTGAAACGATGTTGAAATTTGACCATTTGTCATTACTTCAGCTTTGGGTATTTAAGGTTTTAATTCATTTTATAAAAGATTTTCCAAACCCATACTTTTCCAATACCTTAAATAGAAAATCCCATTCCAATCTATCAAATGCTTTTCTGCATCTAAAGCAACTGCCACACTCATTTCCTCCCTCTTTTGTGCCAGATGAATTATACTAAGTAACCAAGTTACATTATCTGCCGATTGTCTATTTTTGATAAATCCTGTTTGATCCATATGTATTAATTTTGGTATTTAGATAATCTATTAGATAAAATTTTTGCTATTATTTTATAATCGGTGTTCAACAAAGAAATAGGTCTATATGATGTTGGCTTTAAAAGATCTCTATCTTTTTTTGGCAATACTATTAAAATAGCTGTCGAAAAAGATTCTGGAAGTTCATGTGTTCTTTCTGCTTGATGTATTAACTCCATAAAAGGAGGAATTAGTAAATCTTTAAACTTTTTGTAAAATTCGGGCAGAAAACCATCTTCTCCTGGGGATTTATTACTCTGAAGTGATCCTAGAGCTTCTTCGACCTCTTTTAATGTAAAAGGCATATCTAATCCCTTCTGTTCTTCCGAATTCAATTTTGGAAGAGTTATTTGTGATAAAAACCTTTCTATCTCGACATTACAATTTTGTGATTCTGATTGATACAGTTCAGAATAAAAATTCTTAAAAGTTTCATTAATTTCTAAAGGTTTGTAAGTAATTTTATTTACACTTGTTCTAATTGCATTTATCATTTTGGA
The DNA here is from genome assembly GCF_048418815.1 of Hemitrygon akajei. Classification (NCBI taxonomy): domain Eukaryota; kingdom Metazoa; phylum Chordata; class Chondrichthyes; order Myliobatiformes; family Dasyatidae; genus Hemitrygon; species Hemitrygon akajei. The sequence continues at coordinate 145,547,846 of NC_133124.1, read as the reverse complement.
AGTCTGGTCTGTTTTTAACTGCCAAGCAAGAATCTTGTGTGATCTTTCACCTAGTTCGTAATATCTCTGTTTAGTTCTCATAATTGCTTTTTCTGTTCTGTATGTCTGAAGTGTATTATATTGTAACTTCTTGTTAACAAGTTGTCTTCTTTTTTCTTCTGTCATATATCTTTGAGATTCTTTTTCTAATTTTGTAATCTCTTTCTCCAATTGATCTGTTTCTACCATATATTCCTTCTTAATTTTAGAAGTATAACTTATTATCTGACCTCTCAAATATGCCTTCATTGCTTCCCATACTATAAATTTATCATCAACTGAATGTAAATTTGTATCTAAAAAAAACTGAATCTGCTCTTTCATGAAATCACAAAAATTTTGGCGTTTTAATAATATTGAATTAAATCTCCATCTGTAAATCGATTCCTCTTTATCCATCATTATCATTGCCATTATCAAGGGGGAATGATCCGACAATATCCTTGCTTTATATTCCATATTTTTCACTCTGTCTTGAATATTCGTTGATAATAGAAAAAAATCTATCCCTGAATAAGTTTTATGTCTATTTGAATAAAATGAATAATCTCTTTCTTTTGGATTAATTCTTCTCCATATATCAATCAAATTTAAATCTTTCATCAATGATAAAGTTAATTTTGCTACTTTTGATTTTGTAACAACCTTTGATGATCTATCTAAAACTGGGTCTAAACAAAAATTAAAATCTCCACCTATTAATATTTTGTCATATGTGTCAGCCAAATTCAAAAAGGCCTCTTGTATAAATTTTACATCATTTTCATTTGGTGCATAAATATTCATAAGAGTCCATAGTTCTGAAAAAATTTGACAATGTATAATTACATATCTCCCCGCAGAATCAATTAATACATTTTGTACTTTAATTGGTAAAGTTTTATTAACCAAAATTGCAACTCCCCTCGCCTTTGAGTTAAATGAAGCTGCGATAACATTTCCGACCCAATCTCTCTTTAATTTCTGATCTTCTATCTCTGTTACGTGTGTTTCTTGTAAAAAAAAAGCTATATCTATTTTCATTTTCTTAATATATGTTAAAATTCTTTTTCTTTTCTACCGGTCCATTAAGCCCATTAACATTAAAACTTTAAAAATTCAGTAAATTAGTCATTATTTTTAAACAGGGTTACTCCAATCTATAATAATACCTAATCTTTCAACTTTCGTAGTACCTTGGGGAATCTTTTTAAAATTCTTCATGTTGCTATGTGTCTCCCCCCCCACCCCCCGATTGTCCAGGCAAAGAAAGAAAGATAAAAGAAAAATAGATTATAAAGAAAAAAATAACAAAATACCCCCCTACTAATATTGTGAATGAAAAAAAAAACACATTACCCCCCTCCATTGTACGGTCATGGCAATCGTCATGATTACACACGTGAATCCTGTAGCAATTGATCCGAAGTTCCCTCAGCTCCCCCGTAACATAAAAAAGTATATATAAGAGAAAAAAAATCACTACTCTCGATTAATATTTCTCAAATTTTAACCTTTCTCCCCTGTATCATATAATTAAGAATATATTTAAATATTCTTCTGTCCTTAAACATCCATCAGTTCCATTCACTGTCCCTATCTTCATCTTTAATCCATTTCACTTTTAAATCTTTGACTGTAATTAGCGAATATTTGGGAGTTCTTGTGCGAATTCTTCTGCATCCCGATAATCAGTAAAAAATCTTCTTTTTCCGTCATCCAAAAAAATTATCAGGGTTGCCGGGTGGCGCAATATAAATTTATAGCCTTTTTCCCATAAAACTTTTTTCGTTGGGTTAAATTCCTTCTTTCTCTTCAAAAGATCATAACTTATATCAGGATAGAAAAGAACTGTTTTCCCTTCTATCATCAATGGCCTGTTTCTCTTTCTGGCACGTTGGGCAGCTGCCTTCGGGATCTTTTCTTTATCTTGTTATCTTAAGCATTTTATCAAGATTGATCGTGGGTTTTGATCAACTTGAGGTCTTGGTCTTAAGGCTCTGTGAACCCTTTCAATTTCAATTAACTTTTCATCCTTTTATCAAACATAATCTTCATATTTTAATATCTTTTTTAAATTACTTTTAATTCATGCATTATTTGCACCAAAGTTTTTCTTATGTCTCCATCACCTCCAACCTCTTCCTGTTGCTCTTCTTTGTTTGCCTCTTCATCTTCGTCTGATTTATCCAGAGAATCTGATTCCACCTCATATTCACTTTCACTTTCAGTTCCGATCATAGCTGGGATTTGTAGTTTGGGTTGCTCGTGTTTGCGCATGCCCCTTTCTTCACGCATGCGCAATTCCTGTTGCTCTTTTTTTTGGAAACGGTTGATGGTGCCGCAGTTTCCTGTTCTGTATCGCCAGAGTTAAAATGCAGTTGAGCCCAAGGCTCTTTCATAGTGACCGGCCTTGACTCTTTTCCAACTTGTGTTGTCTTCAAAGTAGTAGTTTTCTTCTGCTTCTGTTTAGGAGGCATATCTTAAGACAATCCTGAATAGTTTATAAGTAGTTTTTAAAAAGTATTTAATAACTTTTCTTCACTTAAATGTTATTTTACTGTTTTTTTTTTTACGGGAGAGCTGGATTTCCATGTCTCGATCCTACGTCATCATGTGACGTCCCCCCTGTAGTGGTGGTTAATAGTGTTATTGTAAGACAGTTATAATGGTGGCAATTCTTTTTTATGCTTATATAAGGAACACAAGTTATGTGCTATGGGCAAAATGAACTAAATCAGCCAGCTTCAGTGATTAATTTCTATGCAGTTCTATGGATAAGTAGTACATACCTAGTTTTTCTTTTTTTAAAAGAAGGGGAGATGTAGAGGTAGTTAATAATGTTATTCCGATGCCACTCAGTTAGCCACTCCCACATGGGAGCTTTTTCTACTGAGGCTAGGGGAGAAAAAAACCAGAGGTCATGGGTTAAGGGTGAAAAGTTTAAAGGGAACATTGGGGGGGCTTCTTCACAGAGAGTAGTGGGAGTGTGGAATGAGCTGCCAGATGAATGCGGGCTCACTTTTGACATTTAAGAAAAACTTGGACAGGTATATATGGATGAGAGGGGTTTGGAGGGATAATGCCCAGGTGCAGGTCAGTGGGACTAGGCAGAAAAATGGTTTGGCACAGCCAAGAAGGGCCAAAAGGCCTATTTCTGTGCTGTAATGTTCTATGGTTCTATGGGAGGATTCACATACTGTGCAAACAGGGTTATCGATAAAGTTCAGTTAAGTATCCTGCAGGCTGGTATCCTGGTGTGCTCTGCACTAACCCTCAATAATGATTGTAATAAATGCAATCTTAAGTTCCTAGAAAAATATCTATAGCACCGTAAACAGAATCACATGAGATTCTGCAGATGCTTGAAATCCAGAACAACACATGCAAAATGCTGGAGGAACTCAGAAAGTCAGGCAGCATCAATGGAAATGAATCAGATCCTGAAGGATCTCTGCCCAAAACATCGACTATTTATTCATCTCTATAGATGCAGCCTGACCTACTGAGTTCCTCCAATACTTTGTAGGTATTGCAGTAAACAGAATAACAGCCAAATTATTTATTGTGTACTCTTTCAAAATAACCTGAATCAAATGACTCACAGTGAGTCATATTACTTTCATTTGGCATTTATATTACTTACAGGGATCCCGGTTAATATTCAACTCATTGTAAATTCAGCAATTTGTGAAAATACTGGTTTCCATGACACATTCTAAAGTTTAAGCTGGCTGTTCATAATAAATACCTGCAGCTATAAGCCAGTTTTACTCAGTGCACCTTTCTTATTCTGCAGTGGACAGATGCCAGAGAAATTCAAGGTTAATGGCTTTCAATACCATCATATTGCCAGCACATCATAGAAAAATATACCAAACATTGCCAAGGTACACAAAGACTCTAATAACCAGAGTTTATTACTATTTCATCTTCCTGTGTCACCCAGAACACAGGTCAGCATTTGAGTTGCAACAAGATCATTGCTGTTGGCACAGCACAAAGAAAATGCAGAACAAATAGACCTTGACAACTTTGACAGAATCTTGTACATTTAATCAATGAATCATCATTAATGAAGTAAGCCTGGTATAGTTGTGTTCATGCAAAGCCTTTGCTCCTCATGCAGAGATTCCACATATCGGGAGGAGAAACCGAAAAGCTGTCAGCACAAAATAATCCAATAAATTTATTGTAATAAACATTCAGTGGTTCTGTTTCAGGTCTACTTTATATACATGGTCAACACACATGAGAAACTCTAAGAGAACCAATTGATAGAACAAGGAGATGCTGGTCAGTAACAACAAAGGCATAATGCTGAAGACTCACTGGGAAGGAACTGCAAGCATGTTGGGGTCATCTATTGTATCTGGTATTCCTGGTGTGGCCTCCTCAACGTTGGTGAGACCCAGCTTCATCACGCACCTTCTCTCCATCTGCCACAATGGATGAGCTTTCCTGGTGACTACCCATGTTAATTCTTCTTCCCATTTTGGTCCATGGCTTCCTCTACTGACACAATCAGGCTACTCTTAGGAGCAACACCTCATATTCCAGCTGGGTAGCCTCCAATCCGACAGCAATCTTTTACTATTCCCCATTCTGGTTCCCCTCTTACCCCTTCTCTTATCTTCAACTATCACCTCATTCTGGTGCCCCTTCTCCTTGGTTTTCTCCCATGGTGTACTTCCCCTGCTATCAGATTCTTCCTTCTTTTCGCCCTTTACCCAACACCTCCTAACTTCTCACTTCTTCTTCCCCCTCACCTGGCTTGACCTGTAGCCTGCCAGCTTTTACTCCTCCACCTCTCCCACCTTCTAATTCTGTCTTCTTCCCTCTAGTCCTGATGAATGGTCTCGCTTAAAATCTCAACTGTTTATTCCTCTCCATAGATGCAGACTGACCTGCTGAGTTCTTCCAGCACTTAGTGTGTTGCTCCAGATTTCCAGCATCTGCAGAATATCAAGTTTTTAAATGCTTTAGAAATCTTATTGCAAATTCATTTCAATAATTCTCATTTATTCTTGTGAATTGATCCATGTTGTGTTTACGTTGGTATTGTCATAATATGACAATTTCCAGTTGCATGGAAAATGGTACCATAAAAAGGGTGGAAAGAATTAGTTTTGTGATTTGGACTCCTGTGGTCTGGGAGCTGTCAGCAAGAGGCCGGAGACTTTTCCGCCAGAAGGTGAGGATTGAAAAAATAATCCAATGTGAATCAGAGATCCTCGTTTATTGAAAAGAGCCTAGGACCAGATCAATCTGAAATTGCGATGGAAAGACAGATGAGAAAATGAAAAGAAAACAACACTGAACTTAGCCCCAGACAGAACTATTGTTCTTCCATAACAAAGAAGAGAAAATCTGCAGATGCTGGAAATCCGAGCAACACACACAAAATGCTGGAGGAGCATCTATGGAAAAGAGTACAGTCAATGTTTCAGGTCGAGACCCTTCATCAGGACAATCTGCTTTCTGTCTGTCCAAAACAGCATCTTCTTATTTATTACATTTCACAGGGATAAATCCTGTGATTATGGACATCAACTGTACTCTTTTCTGTAGATGCTGCCTGGCCTGCTGCGTTCCACCAGCATTTTGTGTGTGTTACTATTATTGTTCACCTATATACAAATTCAGTCATGATTTGGAAAATAAAACACAAAACAGAATTGTCCAATCTGTGCAACCAGTTCTGACATTTGCATCTCCTCACAGATGTAAGACCAACATCGGAGCAGAATTAAGCCATTCAGTTCAAATGCTCTGTTCCGCCATTCCATTCCTTTCAACCCCTCTCCAGAGTGAAATAAAATTAAACTAAAGTATAGAATTATACTTTAGGTATGTTAGATAGGAGAAAACATAAAACTTTGGAAAAAAAGCAAAGTGACCAAAATAGAGAAGAAATAATTTGATTACTGTAATATCAATTCCAGTAGAGCACCATATGATCCTGTATTTTATTTACTGGCTCAGATCACATTTATTTAGATCAATATTACATTACTACACCACAAAACCTGCTGACAGTGGAAATAATAAGTTACACAATCACCCTTTTGTTTTCCAAATAACTCTGGTTCATATAATACATAGTCTCCTAGTGACTGGTGAATTACCTCAACAGCCTACCATCTAAATGCACTCTTACCAGGAGTGAACCCACAGGTACAAATGTTCTCAGGTAAGCCAGAGCTGGGAGCTGCTCAGCAAGACTCTGCGTGGTGCCTTTCTGAATGTAACTAATAATCACATTGAGAAAATGCAGAGGGGTCTGCAAAAACGCTTGTACAACAAATCGCTTGACTAGCTTATCGAAGATAAAACCCGCAGAGCTTATTTTTTAAATTGAATTCTCCAACATAAAAGCAATTAAATATATGCAATTAATTCAAGCAAACAAAACATTAAAGTACCTCTTACTCAATATCTTCCATGTGGCAGCTAGTTATTCCCAATTCAAATGTTGCTTTTGTATTAATCGAGTACTGGGATGTCTGTTGAACTTCAGTGACCCCTACTGGAATTATTGAGGAGTGCAAGGCAAAGAACAGTAGTCCCATCATCAGTAAAAAACTGACTGGGAAGATTGGACGTCGATATTCAATTTATGTCATTCTTCAGTGGAGTTCAATGGGGATAACTGTGCATCTATAGAAGGTTGTGAGTAGTAATGTACTAGTCAAGCTCTCTGCTCTATCATTTCATCATTCCATTCCTCTCAACACCTCCACCCCTCCCCCCCCACCCCCCACCCAAGAGCTGGTGAGCTTTCCTGACTGGAATTTATTATATAAAACAGTATATACAAGGCAGTTTTTCACTTCCTTCCTTCTGCCCTGTTTATCCACATCATATTTGGATTTCCCCATCACCCTTTCCTCATCTAAAATCCTTGTTCCTTTATCTAGCCCATGTCAGTAATATACCTCCCCTCATTAAGGACCCTCCATCATGACGGACCCTCACCATCCAGAACATGCCCACGTCTCATTGCTACCATCAGGAAGATGGTACAGAAGTCAGAAGGCACACACTCAACATCTTAGGAACAGCTTATTTATTTGTTTGTTTGTTTATTTATTTATTGGGATTCAGTGTGGAATGCTTCAAGGTCCTCGTATACACTACCGGTAAATGTCACTAAAAGGGGAGAAGGACCTCACTCATCCTCTCAGCAGTTGCATGCAACTATACCTTCTCCTCAGAACTATCTACGTTATGGATCAGCAAGTATTATGAACAACAAAATCTTTGAAACAAACTTCACTAGAATGGTAGTCTAAGTGGATAATGGTCTTTCTATTTGACATTTCCTTAATTGCCATGTACAAGCATCCCTGGATAATGACCGGTTCAGTATTTTTTTACAAATGCCCACAGGTCGGAAAATACCAGACTTCCACAGTACTGTAATGAATGGCATCAAAAGCCCATCAGATGATGGATAAGAAAGAACAATTACTACAAGCAGACAGAGAAAGGAAACTAGTTCAGCCAATCATAGGATTGGTGAGTCTGAAAGCCTCTGGGTCGGTGTGCCCAGAAGTCAGTTGCCCAATATCTATGAGCCTCCAAGTCCAGGCCAGGGACTAGAGCTCAGAGGCACAATATCTGCTAGTTTGATGCCAAGGGTTCTGGATCGGCCTGACCTGATGTTGGAGGCCAGACTTGTGAGCAAGTGGATGGGTTGTTGGGAGGATGGTAAAGGGGTTTGTTTTACTGCTGTTTTGTTGCTATTATTGTTTGTGTTGCTCTGCTGAACAAGATGGGTATGCTATGTTGGTGCTGGAATGTGTAGTGACACTTGCAGGCGACTCCTAGCACATCTAAGTTGTGTTGATTGCTAATACAAACAACACATTTCATTGTATGTTTCATGTACATGTGATAAATAAATGAATCTGAATGCATGTACATTGAACTTTTAAGTTCAATGATATTATGGGAGCTCATTAATTTGGAGGAGTGAGCATGTCAGGTGTTTGCAATCCAGGGAAGGCGAAATTCAGTTGCATTATGATACAAGCTACCAGCGTAAGTGGTGCATGCGAGTTTGATTTCAACATTTAAGATAAGTTTGGAGAGGCACATGGGGAATGAGGAATGGTAGAAGTATGGAGGGCTAAATCCCAGTACAAGTCAATGAGAGTAGGCAGTTTAAATTGCTCAGCATGGACTAGATGAGCTGAAGGGCCTGCTTCTGTGCTGACCCTCTCCGCAGTACCTTCAAAAGACAATGTCAAACTCCACAATGAGGCTATAAACACTAAGCATTGACACAGATGTGAAATAACCATTGCACTTACCTTGCCTTCTCATTTCATTCAGCTGACATTTAAAATGGAGATATTTATCAGTTTTAAGTAGATCTTCATCTTTGTTCAGATTTTTCAGTTCTTTAAACCTTTTATCTAATAGTAATCTCAGATCAGGCAATCGTTCTGTTCGTTCTTGCATTACCTAGAAAAAGATTTAAATTTATAAATGTGATTGGTTCTTAAGATAAATTCAAAAGGTTCTGAAGATGCTGGAAATCCAGAGGAACACAAACACACAAAGCTGAAGAAACTCTGCAAGTCAGGCAGCTGCAATTAGAGGAGTAAACAAAAGAAGTTTTGGGCCTAGACTCTTAATCAGTACTGCAAGGGCAGGGAGGCAGAGGCTAAAATAAAAAGATGGAGGAAATGGAAGGAATACAAGCTAACAGGTGATAGGTGAGGCCAGGTGAGGGGGAAGATCCTGGGATATGAAAGAAAGGTTCTTAAGATGGGAATTGATAAAGTTAACACCATCACCTAATGAGAGGCAGTTGCACATGTCTCAGCCTCTCCTAAGATAGCTACAGATTTCGAACCAAATCACAGATCTACTATAATTTGCAAAACACTACATTTTTGTACTATGTCGAACACTTCTATGTTGTTCAAAGCCAACATACAGAAATGTGTTACGTAGAAAAGGTTAATATCAAGAGGGTGGTTGGAAAAGGAAAATTCAAGAGAGTGTTATTCATTGGAATGCAAGGTTCTTAACTAGCAGATTTTGTAAAGCTTAAAAGCATTTTAAGCTAAAATGCTAAAAGTTTTCAACTGGTCCTCGCACAAATTATTAGCTTTGCAAAAATGTTTCTCATCATAAACACTTTGATCTGTCCAGACTAATGCAGGAAGTAACCAGCCATAACACTTTTTTTGTAACTCCAACATTAAAAGTCCAAACATTTTTTTTACTCCAGGCCTACCCAAGTTTCACACCCACAATTTAATATCAGATATGAGACCATGAAAGAAAAATATGTAAATTTGCAATGGTGAATATATCTTTAGCAGAGTGGATTTGTTATCAATCTGAAATAAACGCAAGATTTTCTTTACAATTTATAATGGATAGTGAGAAATGTCAGATTGTGGATATTTTTAAATGGCTATCCTTCCACCATCCTCAACCCACCTTTCATTATGGAGATTAGCTGGATTCTGGAACAGCTGGTCACACATTCAGATGTTTAATATTAGAACTTGGATTACATTACCAGAACAGAATTTGTTCCAAACACATGACCAAACATTAGCATAGCCAGCTGGAAAATCTATTTACTGTTAAGAAGGTTGAGAAAGTGAAGATAACTGGCGCACCAGTTGTGAGTTGGAGAGCTCCAAGACAGGAGGCAGCGCACAGATCCGGGACCGAAGTTTAAAAGGGGAAAGCTTTGCAGGAACTCGGCTATAACTGGAGCACCAATATGAGTTACAGAGCTGGGAAGGTTCAGGCATAAAAGAGAGACACTGCCTAGCAGAGCAGTCATCGATGGAGTGGTCTGAGGCAGAGTGGTAGGGCTTTGGCTCATTCGGGCTTCAGTAAGGTAAGTGGGTAGGTGGACTTCATTTTTTTTCCCTTGTTTTTTTTTTGGAGGAATAGAGAGCATGTCCGTAGGGGTAGTACTTTGCTCTGGGTGTCAGATGTGGGAATCCTGGGAATCTTCCAGTCTCCCAGACGAATGCATCTGTGCCAGGTGCACCGAGATATAGCTTCTAAGAAAACATGTTAGGGATCTGGAGCTGCGGCTTGATGACCTACAGCTTATAAGGGAAAGTGAGCAGGAGATGGATAGGAGCTACAAGGAGTTAGTCACCCCGAGGCTGCAGGAGTTAGACAAGTGGGTGTCTGTCAGGGAAGGGATGGAAAAGCTCAGATAGTAGAGAGCACCCCTGTGGCCATCTCCCTCAGTAATTGGTATCCCGTTTTGGATGCTGTTGAGGAGGTGTCCCGACAGAGGACGACCCCGGCAATCCGGTCTCTGGCACTGAGCCTGATTCCGTGGTGCAAAAGGGAGAGAAGAAGATGAGGAATGCGGTAGTCATAGGGGATTCAATAGTGAGGGGAACAGACAGAAGGTTCTGTCAGCCTAATAGAGATACCTGCATGGTGTGTTGCCTCCCAGGTGCCACGGTACGGGATGTCTTGGATCAGGTGCAGAGTATTCTGAAGGGAGAGGGTAAAAAGCGGGTGGAACCAATGACATAGGTAGAAAAAGAGAGGTCCTGAAGAGAGAATTCTATTATTTGTTAAGCGGGGTGCCGTGCACAATCCTAATCTGATGAGTCCAGGACACGAGGGCACAATTTCAGGATTGAAGGATGTCCATTAAGAACAGCGATGCAGAGAAATTACTTTAGTCAGACAGTGGTAAAACTGTGGAATTTGTTGCCACGAGCGGCTGTGGAGGCTAAGTCACTGGGTGCATTTAAGGCAGAGATAGATAGGTTCCTGATTAGCCAGGGCATCAAAGGGTATGGGGAGAAGGCAGGTGAGTAAGGATGACTGGAAGAATTGGATCAGCCCATGATTTAATGGCGGAGCAGGCTGGATGGGCCAAATAGCCTGCTTCTGCTCCTATATCTCATGGTCTTAGGGTGTCATGCTTACAACAAAAATTCAACTTGTACAGTATCAAAGTCCAAAGTAGATTTATTATCGAAGTATGTATACCATATACAACCTTAAGATTTGGGCAAGTATAGGAAAATAAAGAAATACAATAAAATCCATGAAAAACACACAATAAAGACCAATAAATATCCAAAGTGCCAGAGGGGAAAGTGGTGCGAGTAATAAAAAAGGTAACAAATAATACTGATAACACGAGCTGCAGAGTTCCTGAAAATGAGTCCACAGGCCGTTGAGCCAGTTCAGCATTGAAGCGAGTGAAGCCATCCACACAGAACCAGAAGTCTAATGGTTGGAAGAAAGCAACTAAGACTCCTGCACCTCCCACCTGATGGTATGAGAGAGAAAGGAGGGAAACATTTCAAATGCAAGCAGATGGGACGGGCTCAGGTGGAGAATCTTAGCTGGCAGAGAGTAGTGGGGAGAAGACCTGTTTGATTTCTGCCTAGGGCCTTGGGTTTTCATCCATCTTGAAGTCCAACCCAGCACACTCTCTTCCAGAGATGGCCAAACGTCAGCCTCTTCAAGGTACTGTATCTGCATTCCTGAGAGTCAAGTTCACTGAATTGTTCAGGAGATTGTAAGATCTCGTTTAGACAAGCGGCTCTCAAACTCTTTTGGGCTACTACCCACTTGACTCTTAGATCACAACCCTACTGCCTCCTCTTGCTTTCCAGCCTTTACATAAAAACTAGTTGGATTTTGATTTATAATATACAGTGAAAGAAAATATGAACTGCAAATTCAAAACAGTGACAAATAATTGCAAGAATTATTCAAATCTATTTAAACCTACAAATAAAGATTTCTTTATTAAAGTAAAAGCAATTTCATCACCAATTTTAGAACGTACATTAGTAGCCCAAATAGTCACCACTTCATTGTTTTTTCACCCCTCAATGAGTTGAATGGCCTTGTTGCAAAGGGGCTTGGGAGTCCTCATGCAGGATTTCCTAAAGGTTAATTTTCAAGTTGAGTCAGTGGTGAGGAAGGAAAATGCAATGTTAGCATTCATTTCAAGAGGACTAAATTATAAAAGGATGTAATGTTGAGGCTTTATAAGGCACGGGTGAGGCCTTACTTGGGAGTATTGACAGCAGTTTTGAGCCCCTTATCTAAGAAAGGATGTGCTGACATTAGAGAAGTTTAGAGGAGGTTCACAAGAATGATTCTGGGAATGAAAGGGTTACCATTATAAGGACCAATTGATGGCTCGGGGCCAGTACTCACTGGAATTCAGAAGAATGAGGGGGAATCTCATTGAAAACTATCAAATGTTGAAAGGTTTCAATACAGTAGATGTCAGAATCAGATTTATTATCACTGGCATGTGTCATGAAATTTGTTAACTTAGCAGCAGCTGTTCAATGCAATACATAATATAGAAAATAAATAAGTAAATCAATTACAATGTATGTATATTGAATAGATAAAAAACAGAAATAATATTAAAAAGTGAGGTAGTACTCATGTGTTCAATGTCCATTCAGAAATCAGGTGGCAGAAGGGAAGAAGCTGTTCCTGAACTGCTGAGTGTGTGCCCTTAGGCTTCTGTAACTCCTACCTGATGGCAACGGTAAGAAAAGGGGAATGCCCTGGGTGATGGGGGTCCTTAATAATGGATGTTGTGTTTCTGATACATCGCTAGAGAGCATGTTTCCTATAGTGAGGGAATCTAAGACCAGAGGACACAGCCTCAGAATACAGGGGCATCCATTTAGAACACAGTTGAGAAGGAAGTAGTGAATCTGTGGAATTTAGTACCACAGGCAGCTGTGGAGGCCAAACCATTGCGTATACTTGGGCAGAGGTTAATAGACTCTTGCTTAATCAGTGCAAGAAGGAATATGGGAAAAAGGCAGGAGACTGGGGCTGAGAGAGAAATAGATCAACCATATGAAACACTGGAACAGACTTGATGGGCCAAATGGCCCAATTCTGCTCCTACATCTAATGATAAGTTTGGGGATGTCTGAATTGAGAGTGCAGCAGACATTTACAATGGCATGCAAAAGTTTGGGCACCCCTGGTCAAAATTTCTGTTACTGGGAATAGCTAAGCAAGTAAAAGATGACCTGATTTCCAAAAGGCATAAAGTTAAAGATGACACATTTCTTTAATACTTTAAGCAATTTACATCTTTTACAGTTCCAAAATAACAAAAAAGAAAAAGGGCCCAAAGCAAAAGTTTGGGCACCCTGCATGGTCAATACTTAGGAAAACCCCCTTTGGCAAGTAACTCAGCTTGTAAACGCTTTCTGTAGCCAGCTACGAGTCTTTCAATTCTTGTTTGGGGGATTTTCGCCCATTCTTCCTTGCAAAAGGCTTCTAGTTCTGTGAGATTCTTGAGCCATCTTGCATGCACTGCTCTTTTGAGATCTATCTACAGATTTTCGATGATGTTTAGGTCGGGTATGGTGAGGGCTATGGCAAAACCTTCAGCTTGTACCTCTTGAGGTAGTCCTTTGTGGATTTTGAGGTGTGGTTAGTATCATTCTGTTGTAGAAGCCATCCTCTTTTCATCTTCAGCTTTTTTACAGACAGTGTGATGTTTGCTTCCAGAATTTGCTGGGATTTAATTGAATTCATTCTTCCCTCTATCAGTGAAATGTTCCCCGTGCCACTGGCTGCAACACAAGCCCAAAGCATGATCGATCCACCCCCTTGCTTAACAGTTGGAGAGGTGTTCTTTTCATGAAATTCTGCACCCTTTTTTGTCCAAACATACCTTTGTACATTGCGGCCAAAAATTTCTATTTTAACTTCATCAGTCCACAGGACTTGTTTCCAAAATGCATCAGGCTCGTTTAAATGTTTCTTTGCAAACTTCTGACACTGAATTTTGTGGTGAGGACGCAGGAAAGGTTTTCGTCTTCTGACTCTTCCATGAAGGTCATATTTGTGCAAAAGTCGCTGCATAGTAGAACAGTGCACCACCACTCCAGAGTCTGCTAAATCTTCCTGAAGGTCTTTTGCAGTCAAACAGGGGTTTTGATTTGCCTTTCTATCAATCATACGAGTGGTTCTCTTGGAAAGTTTTCTTGGTCTTCTTGACCTCCACCATTCCTGTTAACTGCTATTTCTTAATTATATTACGAACTGAGGAAACGGCTACCTGAAAATGCTTTGTTATCTTCTTATAGTCTTCTCCTGCTTTGTGGGCATCATTTATTTTAATTTTCAGAGTGCTAAGCAGCTGCTTAGAGGAGCCCATGGCTGCTGATAGTTGGGGCAAGGTTTGAGGAGTCAGGGTATTTATAAAGTTTTGAAATTTGCATCACCTGGCCTTTCCTAACAATGACAGGGCTTGTTCACAAACAAGCTAATTAAGGTCTGGGACCTTGGTAAAAGTTATCTGAGAGCTCAAATCTCTTGGGGTGCCCAACCTTTTGCATGTCACTGTATGTGGATCTTTCAAAACAGAGAAACATCCCAATAAGAAAGTAACATTTCATGCACAAGACACACCAGTTGTGGCTAACTATAAAGAAAAAGTAACTAGCTTTTCCAAAGACAGGTGGTAAATCTTAAAGAATGGACAGAATATAAAAAGAATAAAAAATGACTAAAAGGTGAATAAGACAGATAAAATTAAAATAAAAGATTCAATCAGAAATTAAAAACTTGGTTGTATGAAATTCTATAAAAGATTTTTTAAAATATAGTATCTTGGCCCTATAGAAAGTGAATCAGGACGATAAATAATGCAGAATAGGGAAATAGTGGAGAAATAAAGCAGATATGTTGCATTAGCCTTCACTAGAGAAGACACCAGTACACCCCAGAAATCACTATAAATCATGAACTGAAGGAGGAGGGAGGAATTCAGAACAATTACAATCATCAGCATACTGACACTGAGAAAATTTCTGAAGCGACATGCTCCCAAATCCTAATGGTCTTCACCCTAGCATCTTAAAAATAGTGACTGGTAGTAGCTTACAAAAGTAAAACTTAGCATATTGTTACAGACAGAACACAAGCCGGCTGAAAACAGAGAGTAGACAAAACTAAGTCTAATTTCTAGTAGCAAGATTTAGATTCAGTTTATTGTCATTTATAAACCACAAATACAATGCAGTTAAAAAATGAGACAACTTTCTCTGGAATGATATCACGAAAAAGCACAAAACAGACCACACATAATGAAAGGTGCATCAGGGCATCAGCCCTGGGGCTTCAACTTTGTGAATGTACAATATGTCAACAGTAATGACTGCAATTGCAATAACCAGCACAAAAGACAATTTGAAGACCTTCTTTTCTACCACACATTTCTAGGATTTTTATAAAATCCAATTGAATAGGTTAGTGATCAGAGAAAAAAAAATCAAAATAGATACTTAATAGCAAGTAAAAACTGTAGTTGACTTGCTCAGTCTTACTGGATAAACCCAAGGTTCCATCATCTAAAATAGCCATTCTCAATGGGGGCCATATGGCCCCCTTGGGGGCCCTGGCACATTTGAAGGAGGCCACCGACTGAAAACTGTGAGAAGGTGAGCCCCAAGTGTTTATGGGGGCCCTGGTAACTGAACCAATGAAATACTCAAGCAGCAAACTTCATTGGAGTCAATAGTTTCCCTCCTATTTATAATACCTTTCCAACACACCATTTGAATTCAGCTGGTAAATTCATTGCTTAAGCTCCTCCCACACAGCCTCACTTTAGTCAGTCGCGAATCAAACTGCACCGGGTCAATATATTCAATCAAAAGTTCTCGCATCCATTATCGACATACTTCATTGTGCAAAGATCAGCGTGTCTTGCTAGGCCTTTTTTAGCCTAGTAACTTTAAAGTATGTGTGCTTGGATATATTATACATTAAGGTAGGTTGTGAAAGGTATTTATTACTGCATATGAAGTCACCAAAAAAAAAAAAATCCCTGGCTCCAGGTGACAGCTTTTTTTTGTCAGTAATGTATCTGTATTTCATGCACTTATTCCCAAGTCAAAAACGTTTAGGCAGCCTTCCTAAACCATTTCCTAGTCAATGTTGTCAATTTAGCTAGGAAAAAAATAGCAAAATCATGCCTCATACTTTTAAAATTTAGGAGGACATCTCAATCTTTCGCTTTCAGTTGTCACAAAGGCTGTAAACTTCATCAAATCCCATGGTCTTCAGGATCGTCTTTTCCGGCAGCTGTGTGAAGAAAATGAAGAAGACTTCTGGATGCTGCTGCTGCATACTGAGGTGAGGTGGCTTTCCAAGGAAAACTGTCTTCAATGTTTTGTTACACTCTGGGACACCACAGTTTCCTTCATGTCTGATAAAGAACATGGAGAAAAACTTGTTGATGCTAAGGCGAACATATTTTATCTGGCAGATATCTTTCAGAAACTTAATTTGTTTAACAGGACCTTACTGGGCAAAGACAGTAACCTCGTACATTGTAAGGAAGCCATTGTTTCTTTCCTTAAGAAACTCGAAGTCTATTGCCATAACATGGGATGTCAGGAATTTTTTACGGTTTTCAAACCTCAAGACGATCGCAGAGACCATAGGATTTGATGAAGTTTACAGCCTTTAAACTGAAGGACGATGACCTTACCGTTTATGTGAAACATCTCAAGCAGATACACAAAGATATAAAAGAAAGATTTAATGACCTGTTAAACCTCGGTATCCTGGATTGGGTTTTGAATCCATTTGAAGTACAATCCACCCAAGTTGAGGCACAAATTCAAGAGAGTTTGATTGATCTTCAGAGTGGTATAACTGCACGTCGTCAGTTCAGTCAGTTTCAAAAAGATTTTTGGATCAAGTGATCTGCTGAATAAATTTACAACACTGTGGGAAAAAGCCCAAAGATTTTTTTTATTGCCTTTCCCTCAACCTATTTGGTTGAGAGTGGATTCTGCTAGGTAGTATCCTGGACAAAATCCAGGAACAGAATTGATATCGCAACAAGAGGTGACCTTTGACCAGTGTTTTGTCCAGTACGTCGGAATGTTCAAAGTTTTCTTGGTGTTCAATAATAAATGGGGGGATGTCACGTGATGACGTAGGGTCGAGACGTTAGGAATCCAGCTCCCTCGTAAAAAGTAATGAAATAGGGTTTAAATGAAGAAGAGTTAACAAATATCTACTAGAAACTATTTATAAGTAACTCAGGATTATCTTTTGATATGGCTCCTAAACTGAAACAGAAGAAAGCTACTACTTCGAAGACTGCGCAAATCGGCGGGGAAAAAGGCCTAACCGTATCGGCGAAGCCTCGGACTCAAGTTGGATCTCCTCCCAGCGAAGTGCATGGCACTTCTGATGATGCGGCACAGGAAGTTGCAGCAATGTCGGCGGTCTCTAAGAAGAAACGGCAAGAACAACGCATGCGCGAAGAAACAAGTATGCATGAACAGATATTAACAAAAGTAACAAAACTACAAATCCCAACTAAGGCTAGAAGTGAAACTGGAAGTGAATCGGAAGTGGAGTCAGACTCTTTGGGAAATTCAGAGGAAGAAGAAGAGGAAAAGAAAGAGGAGATTAAAGGAGACATAAAAGATATCCTGATATATACTATGAATGAATTAAAAGCTATAAGAAGGATGCAGAATACACTCGATAATGTGGTGGAAAAACAAAAGAAGATGGATAATAAAGTTAAAGAGATGGAAGTAAAAGTGGAAGAAAATACTGAAAGAATAGATAAGATAGAAGACAATAATCTTGCCTGGACAATAAAAAGAAAATGGATGTTGGAAAAAATAGATGCGCTTGAAAACTCAAGTAAACGAAATAATATCAAAATTGTTGGTCTTATGGAAGGTACAGAGGGAGAAAATCCAATAAAATTCTTTCAAGAATGGATTCCGAAAATTTTGGAAATGAAAGAAGGAAGCCAAGTAATTGAAATTGAAAGAGCACACAGAGCTTTAAGACCAAGACCTCAACAAGATCAAAATCCAAGATCAATTTTGATAAAATGCTTAAGGTACTAAGATAAAGAAATTATCTTGAAGGCAGCTACTCAAGGTGCTAAAAAGAGAAATGGGCCATTGACAATAGAAGGGAAAAGAGTTTTTTTTAATCCAGACCTAAGTTACGATCTTCTGAAGAGGCGGAAGGAATTTAATCCAGTGAAAAAATCTTTATGGGAAAAGGGCTACAAATTTTTATTGAGCTACCCAGCAAAATTGATAATTTTCCTGGATAACGAAGAAAGAAGATTTTTCGTTGAGTACCGGAAAGCGGAGAAATTTGTACAAGAATTACCTTATGTCCACGAAGAGAAGTAAAGAATTATAGAAATGAAATGGACTAATGATGAAGACTGAAACAAGGCTGGACTTGACGGACAATTATTAAAAAAAAAGTTGAGGAGTATTAATTGGGAGTAGAGACATTAATTATTTTCTTTCTTTCCTTCACTAATATATTTTCTTTTTTTTTTTTTGCGGGGGAGCTAGAGGAGCTCCTGATCGATGGCTGCGAGTTTCACGTGTACAATCATGGTGATTGCCATGACCCGTAAAATGGGGGGGGGGGGTAATGTTGTGTTTTTTTTATTCGCAACATTAGTGGGGGGGGGGTACTTTGTTTTTTTTCTTATATATTAGTTATCTTTCTTCTATTTTCCTTCTTTTTTGCCTGGATGGTTGGGGAGAAAATCATAGCAACATGGAGAATTTTAAAGAGTTCCCAAGGTATTATGAATGATTAATTTACTTAATTTTTTAAGTCTTAATGTTAATGGAATTAATGTACCTGTAAAAAGAAAAAGAGTTTTAACATATATTAAAAAAAATGAAAGGAGATATAGCTTTTTTTTTACAAGAAACACATTTAACAGAAACAGAACATAAGAAATTAAAGAGGGATTGGGTTGGAAATGTCATTGCAGCTTCATTTAATTCAAAATCGAGAGGAGTTGCAATTTTGGTTAATAAATCTTTACCAATTAAAATACAAAATGTAATAATTGATTCTGTGGGGAGATATGTGATTATGCATTGTCAAATTTTTTCAGAATTATGGACTTTTATGAACATTTATGCACCAAATGAAAATGATGCAAAATTCATACAAGAAGTTTTTTTGAACTTGGCTGATGCACATGATAAAATATTAATAGGTGGAGATTTTAATTTTTGTTTAGATCCAGTTTTACAAAACCAAAAGTAATAAAACTAACTATCATTAATTAAAGACTTAAACCTGATTGATATATGGAGAAAAATTAATCCAAGAGAAAGAGATTATTCATTTTATTCAAATAGACATAAAACTTACTCAAGGATTGATTTTTTTTATTATCAAAAAATATTCAAGATAGAGTGAAAAGTGTGGAATATATAGCAAGAATACTGTCAGATCATTCCCCCTTGATAATGACAATGATAATGATGGATAAGGAGGAATCGATTTATAGATGGAGATTTAATTCAATTTTATTAAAACGTCAAGATTTTTGTGATTTTGTGAAAAAACAGATTCAATTTTTTTTGGATACAAATTTACATTCAGTTGAGGATAAAATTGTATTATGGGAAGCGATGAAAGCATATTTAAGGGGTCAGATTATAAGTTATACATCTAAAATTAAGAAGGAATACATGGCAGAAATAGATCAATTGGAAAGATATCATAAAGTTAGAAAAAGAATCTCAAAGATATATGACAGAAGAAAAACAAAGACAACTTGTTAATAAAAAACTACAATATAATACACTCCAGACATATCATACAGAAAAAGTAATTATGAGAACTAAACAGAAATATTATGAATTAGGTGAAAGATCACATAAAATTCTTGCTTGGCAGTTGAAAACAGAACAGGCTTCTAAAACAATAAATGCAATTAGAACAAGTGTAAATAAGGTTACTTATAAACCTTTAGAAATTAATGAAACTTTTAAAAAATTATATACTGAACTATATCAATCAGAATCACAAAATAAGATTGCTTAGATAAATTTTTATCACAAATAACCCTTCCAAAATTAAATTTGGAAGAACAGAAAGGATTAGATATGCCCTTTACATTAAAAGAGGTTGAAGAAGCTTTAGGATCACTTCAGGGTAATAAATCCCCAGGAGAAGATGGTTTTCCTCCTGAATTTTATAAAAAATTTAAAGATTTATTAATTCCTCCTTTTATGGAATTAATATACCGTGGAAAGAATGCATAAACTCCCACAATCTTTTTTAACAGCGATCATAACTGTATTGCCAAAAAAAGATAGAGATCCTTTAAAACCAACATCATATAGGCCTATTTCTTTGTTGAATACAGATTATAAAATAATAGCAAAAATTTTATCTAATAGAATATCTAAATATTTACCAAAATTAATACATATGGATCAAACAGGTTTTATTAAAAACAGACAATCAATGGATAATATAACCCGGTTACTTAGTATAATTCATTTGGCACAAAAAAGAGAGGAAATGAGTGTGGCAGTTGCTTTGGATGCAGAAAAAGCATTTGATAGATTGGAATGGGATTTTTTATTTAAGGTATTGGAAAAATATGAGTTAGGAAAATCTTTTATACAATGGATTAAAACCTTAAATACTAATCCTCAAACTAAAGTAGTTACAAATGGTCAGATTTCAACACCATTTTGCTTAACAAGGTCAACTAGACAAGGCTGCCCATTATCACCTGCTTTATTTGTATTGGCAATAGAACCATGAGCTGAATTAATTAGAACAGATTCAGACATTGGGGGCTTTAGAGTTAATCAAGAAGAATACAAGATTAATTTATTTGCTGATGATGTTTTGATTTATTTAACAAACCCATTGCAATCTTTGCAAAGATTATCTTTTAGATTGGAAGAACATGGGAAAGTATCAGGGTATAAAGTAAATTGGGATAAAAGTGAAATTTTACCCCTTACCAAAGGAAATTATAATCAATGTCGATTAGTAACTCAATTTCGATGGTCAATAAATGGGATAAAATATTTAGGTATTAGAGTTGATAATGATGTAAAAAATTTATATAAACAAAATTATTTGCCATTATTAAAAAATATAAAAGAGGATCTTGATAAATGGATGATGTTACCAATAACATTAATAGGTAGAGTTAATGCTGTAAAAATGAATATATTTCCTAGATTGCAATATTTATTCCAAACTTTACCAATACAATTACCTCAGAAGTTTTTTCAAGAACTGAATAAATATGTAAGGAAATTTCTTTGGAAAGGAAAGATGTCAAGAATATCATTGGAAAAATTGACATGTAAATTTGATTTAGGAGGGTTACAACTTCCAAATTTTAAGAATTATTATAAAGCAAATCAACTTAGATTTATTGCGTCTTTTTTTGATGAAGAAAAACCAGCATGGATTAGAATAGAATTAGATAAGATAGGAGAAAACATACCAGAAGATTTTATATATAAATGGGAATCCAAATGGATATGGGAAAAAAAAGAATCTCCTATATTAAGACACTTGATTGATTTATGGAATAAGGTAAATATGGACGATGAGATAAAGAAATCTTTATTAGCAAAAAGAACTTTAATTCAAAATAGACTTATTCCTTTTACAATGGATAATAAACTTTTACATACCGTGGATTCCGGACTACAGAGCGCACCTGATTAAAAGCCGCTGGCTCTAATTTTAGAAATAAAATCAATTTTTTAATTGTAAAGGCCGCATCGGATTTTAGGCCGCACCGGATTTTCGGCCGCAGGTGTCCCACGTTGTAATATGAGATATTTACACAGAAAGATATTACACGTGAGGATTTTTTTAACTTTTAATTAAATCCATATGGTAACAAAAACAAATACATATTGCAAATGCTTTTTTTCGAACCGTGCCCGTACGCGGCTACTTTTAAATATACGTTGCGTATACTTCTTTACTGAACAACATTCCAATATCTCCTAACGACTAGTAAAAAAATATATATATTGCAGCCTACCAGGAAAAGTTATTGATACCTTTAACTTAAAAGCAGAATTCGCTCAGATCCAAAGCCGCTCGCGTAATGCGCTCCCTCCCTCCGTCCCGTTTCATCGCAAACCGGCATTTTCCCACAAGACACCGCGAAACCGGGTGTGACGTCATAGCATCCCGCGATGTAGTACAGAAAACAAATATAGTTTAAACTAAGTAGGCAGCACAATGCTTCGAGTGTTTTCCATGTTGATGAGGGTGAGTACAAATGACTGATTTACAATAATTTAATTGTGAAAGTGCGCTTGATTTATCGTACAATTTCATTGGACCTCTGTGAACTACTCATCAATTTTATTGGTCTACTGTTATGAGGCAAAATGTTTACGAGGCGGCATGAAAAAAATCATGCATTAGCCGCTTCGGATTATTGGCCGCAAAGTTCAAAGCTGTTCAAAATGTGGGAAAAAAGTAGCGGCTTAAAATCCGGAATCTACGGTAATTGGTTCCAAAAGGGGATTAAATATATAGGTGATTGTTTTGAAGGAGGTATATTGATGTTGTTTGATCAATTAAAAAATAAATATAAAGAACACTCTTTTCCATTATTGTCAATTAAAGGCTTATTTACGAGAAAAGCTGGGACAAACAATGTTGATGCCAAAACCTAGTGAAATAGAAATATTAATTCAAAATGGAAAAATTAAAAAAATTACATCTTGTATGTATAATTTGATTCAAAAACAGACAATTAAATCAGGAATTCATAAATCAAGACAAAAATGGGAATCTGATTTGAATGTTAAAAGTGATGGAAAAAACTGGTCAAGATTATGTTCTGATAGTATGAGAAATACAATAAATGTTTGACTTAGATTAATACAATATAATTTTTTACATCAATTATATATACCACAGAAAATAAATAGATTAAATTCAAATATGTCTGACCAATGTTTTCGATGTAATCAAGAAATTGGTACTTTTTTACATTCTACTTGGTCTTGTTTTAAAATTCAACCATTTTGGATAAATCTAAGACTTTTATTGGAACAAATTACTGGAGTACAACTCCCACACAGTCCAGTATTATTTTTATTAGGAGACATTGAAGGGACAATACCGAAACTTAAATTGAATAAGTATCAGAAAAAATTTATAAAAATTGCATTGGCAGTAGCCAAAAAAGTTATTGCAGTTACTTGGAAATCTGATTTATATTTAACAATGGATTGTTGGAATAATGAAATACATAGTTGTATTCCACTTGAAAACATTACATACAATCTAAGAAATGAATATGATATATTTTTGAAAATTTGGCTCCCATACTTACAAAAGATAGGATTAAATACATAGGTCCTTTGAAGATAAAATTATAAAGTAATTAGGGAAAGTAAAAATAAATATTAAAATTATTTTAAACTCCATGGAGCATGTGGGGATCTTTCTTTAGATAAGGGTTGGGGGGGGAGGGTTAATATTATTTTTCTCACTATTTTATCATCACGTTTATTCTTTGTAATTTTCTAAAATTTAATAAATAAATAAAAATTAAATTGATTGTTAAAAAAAAATGATTTTCTGTCTATCCGTTCATGTTGTATCCCTGTTTGAAAGGGGGACCCTGAAACCTGAGAAGCGGCCAAAAAATGGTTGAAAATCACTGATCTAAAACATGCAAGTGGCAAATGGAAATGATAGGGAGAGAAGAGTGCTACGTTATGATTTTCTTGTTTTTTTGATACCATAGATATAGTAAGAAATACCTTTAATGCAGTTGCCATTTTATTATGTTAAACTTTTCTAATGATATAAAAAGCAAATTCAAACTACAAGTGGCTAATATCAATAAAGTCATCTTTTACTAAACTTTCTCATCAAAAGTAATTTAGAAAAACAGACAAGTATTGAACTCATTAATTTGAGATAACATACCAGTTATGCATACACAAACAAAATTGTTAGTGCACTGTCTAGATATTAACCAGAGTGGGTTATTCCATTGCAACCATTCCTAATAATGTCGAATGAAGATTCTGGTCATTTCTAATTTTAAGTATAACAACTTCTCAAGTTGGACAACAATCCCAGTATAAAGGCAACAAACACATCTTACTGATGTTCAAAAGCAAATGCACTCAACAGTCACTGAAGAAGGATTTCTATCAAGGCATGGAGTAGTTTTCATCATTGTAAACTAAAGTTAGATAATCATGTGCATGTATAAACACACACCAGTGCATGCATACATACCTAACCTTTTTCTCTTTCCAAAAGTGCTGCTTTTCATCTGATTCAGAAATTCAAACATTTCTGCCAAACATCTTCAATACAGCTCTCCAAATGCTAATTAACCTTTTTCTCTGATTAAGATTTACAGTCCATGAGTACATGCACGAACTGGGAAAACCCAGAAGTTCTCTCTCCAGCACTCGTCGTTTGAGCATTGCTCACCTCACGTTTCGTTCATTCGCTACCTGAGTTGTGAGCAAGAGGAAGGAGTTTAAGACTAGTAAGGGATGGCTGGCAGGCTATGTAAAGCGTTACAGCCTCAAAAACTTAAAGATCATGAGAGAATCGGGATCGGCTGATGTCAAGGCGGCATCGGCGTTCCCAGAAGAGCTATGATGGTTACGTCTGTACTGAACATGTAGACTTTTTTTTTCTCTTGTCATTATTCCCTAAACAACAGTATAACAACTATTTATATAGCATTTGCATTGTATTAGGTATTATAAGTAATCTAGAGATGATTTAAAGTATACGGGAGGATGTGCGTAGGTTACATACAAATACTACGCCATTTTATATAAGGGACTTGAGCATCCTCATTTTTTTGGTATCCACAGGAGGTCCTGGAACCAATCCCCTGCAGATAAGGAGGGCTGACTGTATATAAATTTCTCCAAAATTAAACCAATCAGATGATGTTCGTGCCCTTATACCCTCATTTTAAATACTGGTAGCTCCTCTGTACCTGGGAAGGATTTGAAGATTATGCAAGTTAGCTCCCTGTCCTTGGCAACAGCGGATGTAATTTGAAGATGTGACTTCAAGAGCTGCTTCGCATAATTTTTCATCAGCTTTCACCCATTTATTAACTCCACCACACATCCTTCCACTAAGATTCTGAATATTGATTGTGTTAACATTCACCAAGGCAAGCTGAAATTATTCCATCATACTCCTGACTTGTATTCTAAATGGTGGAAAAGTAGGTGCAGAATCAGAAAATAAATCAATGTGTAGGGGAACAGCTTAGCTGGAACTGTGGCTTGTTCTGGGGCCCATCATCAGCACCAAAACTAGCATGCATCAAGTCCCACAGACAAAACACATGGGAAAAGATAATTCAGCAAACTTACAATACAATCATACCAATGACTGATTTTTTCCATGGTTTAAAAATATATGGACACAATGACAACCTTATACACAGGAAATGAACTGCGAGTTGCCCTAATAAATCGTAGCACAGAAATAGCACTTAATATTGGATTTTTTCCTACAAATTCTTAACAATAAAACAATAAAGTTAAAAGTCTGAACCTAAATTTGAATATTAAACAAATTTTTTTTTGATACCTAAATTATAATTTGGTCGAACAACATTGTGAAATTGAAACCACGCAAACTGTCAGTTGCTAAGGGCCTGTAATAGAAAAATGGTTGGGGCAACATTATTGAATAAAACACCGCGACTACAATGTGTGAAGAAATTGTGAGGCTTTGCCCCTGCAAAGATTTGTCCCACACCTTCATACATGTTAACTGTAAAATCTAGAATTTGTTGCCAACAATAGCAATATTTAACTTGTGCAGGTGATATCCCTCTATCTGTTATTTTAATTAAAGCTTAGTTTAATTTAGCTTAAACTCTCATTTGAAGAGTCAGAAATGGGGATGTGTTAGTACAAGTCACTGGTTAAAACTCTGCACCTGAGAACGTGAAGAGGGTAAGGGGTATGTGTAGAAAGGGTGGGCGAGGGGTAAGTGTAGCAAAATATGTAGACAGGACCAGGGAGAGGATACGTTATTGGGGAAGTAGCTAAAATAAGATTTCAGACAGCAAGTGGCAACCACAAAGAAAAGGAAACCTGCGACCACAAGACAATGTGTTTGGCAAAGTATTTTGAGCTATATACCTATTTCCAGTGTTTTGCTTGCGTCCATACCCATTCCAAGTATTACGCTTGCGTCTATGCTTATTCCGAGTAATTTGCGTGCTTAGCTATGCAATAGCCAATCAATTGATGAATTTGAATCGGTAACCATATTTGTGAATGTAGTACCCTGCTTTTGGGTATAAGTATGACCTTTGTAAACCGCCAAATTGGGAGTTGGCTACCTTACGCCCTAAGTGTATGGGGCTGCGAACTCCTCTCTGAATAAAAACCGTTTCAGAGGTAATTTCGTGTCTCTGGTGTTTTTCCTCAACTGAGCAGGTTAATAATTTCAGGTTGGCGCACCTTTAGTTCTGTAGTCCAATATAAGGTAAAACTCAAAGCAAAATCAGCAAGACCTCAATAATTCCAATACAGTTATAAAGAATATACAAGATATGTAAATATTTAAAAGGTACAATCCAAATTGAAGAATACCTTATTACATCCCTAAACACTTCACATTCATCCACTTTTGGAAGATATCCTTACTTTCCAGGTAATGTGAGAGTCAATTTATGTACAGAAAGATTGTATACACCACAATGAGAAAAATTACCAGTTATTTGGCATGCTTGATAGCTCCTTGGATGACTCCAACAGTAATGACGCTGAGCTGGTGATTGGCTAAGTTGGAAAAAATAAGGAAGGAACCAGAAAAAGATCTTCCCACCTCAATAGAGAAATGAAAATATGATAGACCATAAGACATAGGAGCAGAATTAGACAATCTGGGCCATCGAGTCAGCTCCACCATTCAATCATGGCTTTTTTTTTAATCTCCTCCTCAAACCTAGTTCCCAGCCTTCTCCCTGTAACTACTGATGCGTCTCGAATCAAGAACCCATCAATCTCTGCCTTAAATACACCCAACAACCTGGCCTCCACAGCTGCATGTAGCAACAAATTCTACAAATTCACCACCCTTTTGCAAAAGAAATTTCTCTGCATTTCTGTTCTGAAAGGGTGTCCCTCTATTCTGAGGCTGTGCCCACTTGTCCTAGATTTTTACACCATGGGAAACATCCTTTCCACATCTACAAGCCTTTCAACATTCAAAAAGTTTCAATGAGATCCCCCCTCATCCTTCTGAATTCCAACAAGCACAGACCCAGAGCCATCAAATGTTCCTCGTATGATAACCCTTTCATTCCTGGAAGCATCCTTGTGAAACTCCTCTGGACCCTCTCTAATGTCAGCACCTTTTCTAAGATGAGAGGCCCAAAACTGTACACAATATTCAAGCCGAGGCCTCACCAGTGCCTTATAAAGCCTCAGCATCACATCCTTGCTCTTGTATTCTAGAACTCTTGAAATGAATGCTCACATGGCATTTGTCTTCCTCACCACTGACTCAACCTGCAAGTTCCACACAAGGTCTCCCAACTCCCTCTGCGTCTCAGATTCCTGCATTTTCTCCCTGTTTAAAAAAAAAGTCTGTACATTTATTTCTACTACCAAAGCGCATGACCATACATTTTCCAACATTGTATTTCATTTGCCACTTTCTTGTCCTTCTGCATCCTACCTGTTTCCTCAACATTACCTGTCCTTCCAGCAATTTTTATATCATCTGAAAATGTGGCAACAAAGCCATCTATTCCATCATCTAAATCATTTATATATAGAATAAAAAGAAGTGGTCCCAGCACCAACCCCTGTGGAACACCATTAGTCACTGGCAGCCAACAAGAAAAAAGGATCATTTAATTCCCACTCACTGCTTCCTACCAATCAGCCAGTGCTCTAACCATGTTAGTAACTTTCCTGTAATACCATGTGCTCTTAACTTGGTAAGCAGCCTCATATGTGGCACCTTGTCAAAGGCCTTCTGAAAGTCCAAATAGACAACATCCACTGCATCCCCTTTATCTATCCTACTTGTAATCCCCACAAAGAATTCCAACAGGTTTGTCAGGCAACATTTTCCCTGTAGGAAACCATGCTGACTTTGTACTATCTTGTCCTGTGTCACCAAGTACTCCATCACCTCATCCTTAACATCTTCCCAACCACGGGGGTCAGGCCAACTGGGCTATAATTTCATTTCCGCTACCTTCCTCATTTCTTAAAGAGTGGAGTAACATTGGCAATTTTCCAGTCCTCCGGCACCATGCCAGAGTCCAATGATTTTTGAAAGATCATTTCTAATGCAACCACAATCTCAACAGTACCTCTTTCAGAACCCTAAGGTACAGTTCCTCTGGTCAGGTGACTTGTGCATCTTTAGGTCTTTCAGCTTTTTGAGCACCTTCTCTCTTGTAACAGTAACTGCACCCACTTCTCTTCCTTCACACACTACAACATCAGGCAGACTACTAGTGTTTTCCACAGTGAAGACCGACGCAAAATACTCATTTAGTTCATCAGCCATCTCCTTGTCCCCCGTTATTATTTCTACTGCCTTATTTTCTAGCGGTCCTATATCCACTCTCATTTCTCTTTTATTTTTAACATACTTGAAAAAAACTTTTACTATCCACTTTGACATTATTTGCTACTTGCTTTCAAATTTCATCTTTTCCCTTCTAATGATTCTTTTAGTTGCTCTCTGTAGGCTTATAAAATCTTCCCAATAATTTTTGCTTTGTTGTATTCCCTTTCTTTTGCTTTTACAATTGCTTTGACTTCCTTTGTCAGCCACAGTTGTACTATTTTACCATTTGAGTACAGGTGGCTCCCGTTTTCCAAACGTTTGCTTTACCACAGCTCGCTGTTACGAAAGACCTACATTAGTTATATGTTTTCGCTAGCCAAAGAGTGTTTTTGCTTTTACAAAAAAAGGCAGCGCGCCCGAAGCAGCCAGGCTCCTCCCCTGGAACTGTACTCTAGCCATCATAGCTTAAACACGTCTGTGAGCATCTGTGCTTTATCTCGATTTATTTTGTGCATCCGTTAGCGAGATGAGTTCGAAGGTATCAGAAAAGCCTAAGTAAGGGTGTTAAGCTTAGTGTAAAACTGGACGTAATTAAACATTTCAATTGCGGTCAACGAAGTAAGGACATTGTCCGCGCATTGAACTTGCCTGCGTCCACCATTCGCACTAGTTACACAGAGAGAAAGAATCTTGAAAGCTGCCGATGTTACTATTGGTTCTGCTCATAGCAAAGTGGTCTCTTTTAGTCGGCATCCAATAATGGATAAAATGGAAAGTCTATTTCTTGAGTGGATTGATGGGTGAACAAAGCATGGTGTTCCGTTAAGTTATCTTATACTGAAGGAGAAACCAGTCAGTCGTTTTAATAAGCTGACAGAAAGCACTGGACGATAGTGATAAAAGTGTTGCGAAAGTGGAATTTGAAGGTAGTCATGGGTGGTTTGATCGATTTCTGAGGCGAGGGCAGCTTCATAGTTTAACTTTCACTGGAGAGTGCTTCGGCTGATACTGAAGCTGCCGAAAAGTTCCCAGCAGAACTGAAGAAAATAATTACAGAAGGTGGTTATTCATATAACCAAGTGTTTAACTGTGACGAAACTGCAATTTATTGGAAAAAAATTTTCCCATATGAATTAAAGACATTTTTACGAAAATGGAATTTAAAGGTAGTCATGGGTGGTTTGACCAGTTTTAAGCTTCATAGCTTAAAGGTTACTGGAGAGAGTGCTTCCGCCGAGAGCGCTTGCATGAGATTTTCGCTTCCCTTGATGGTGCTGCAATGATTGCAGAAAAGTATTTCTACTTTATATAGGTTGTGCATTCATCATATCATTCCTGCTTTTACTATATGCTAGTGTTCTCCTACAAAATCCTACCTTGGCACCTCACCATGGGAAAGGAGTGACACTGGCCAAACATCAGTGAAGTACAGCAGAGATTCGTTCTCTGGCAGGTCTAACCTCACCGTAAAGGTGATGTTCCATCGGTAAGCATGCCTTTGCTACTTTGTAGGTTATGCCTCTTCAGGCAAAGGCTGCACCCAACGAGGATGCCGGCAGCAGGGTGTCTAATGGTGTCTGTGGCAGATGAATCCAAATGGGTCAATGGTACAGCCACCTTGGTGGCATGTGGAGGAACCGGAGTGCAGGTCAATGAATGGCATCACTAGACTAGTTAGTTGTCACTGCAGGGCAGCTTCCTTATCCGCTAAGTCTGTTACACTCCTGTGTACCACTTAGCATCAGATTTGGAAGCCCAGAGAGACAGTATGGTGGGGGCACAACACCATCTGCCTTATTACTGTGCAAGGCGTGTTGGAGTAGGGTTTCTGGATGGTATGAAGAAATATGAAGCAGGTCATGAACGCAGATATTCGGTGCTGTGGGAGACAATGCTGATCCAGTGCTGGTCAGTGGCCCACAAACATGCCTGCAGAGACTAAACTCTCAGCACAGTCAACATCAAAACCGATGGACAGCCGAAGAAGAAGAAGAAGAGAAGATATGTTAGTGTTACTTTAGGTTTTATGTGTTATTTGGTATGATTTGGTAGGTTATTTTTTGGGTCTGGGAACGCTCTCAAATTTTTCCCATATAAATTATTGGTAATTGCTTCTTCGCTTTACGACATTCCGGCTTACAAACCGTTTCATAGGAACTTTCTACCTTCGGACAGCGGGGGAAACCTGTATTTCTTCACTTTTGGAATACACATGTCCTGCACCTTCCTCATTTTTCCCAGAAACGCATGCCATTGCTGCTCTGCTGACATCCCTGCCAGCAGCTGCTTCCAATTTACTTCAATCAACTCCTTTCTCACACCAATTTCCCTTACTCAACTGAAATACTGCTACATCAGACTTTACTTTCTCCCTATCAAATTTCAAGTTGTATTCAAATCATATTGTGATCACTGATTCCCAAGGGTTCTTTTACCTTAAGATCCCTAATCACCTCCAGTTCATTACTTAGACCCAATCCAGTATAGCTGGATGACCCTAGTAGGCTCAACAACAAGCAACTGTAAGAAGCTATCTCTTAGGCATTCAACAAACTCACTCTCGAGATGCATTACTAACCTGATTTTCCCAATCGACCTGTATGTTAAAATCTCCCATGACTACCATAACATTGCCCTTTTGACTCACCTTTTCTATTTCCTGTTGAAACCTGTCGTCCACCTCCCAGCCATTACTGGGAGGCCTGTATATAATTGCCATCAACGTCCTTTTACCCTTGCAGTTTCTTAACTCAGCCAACAAGGATTTAACATCTTCCGATCCTACACATCCTTCTACTGACCTGATGCCATTCTTTACCAGTAGAGCCACACCACCCCCTCTGCCTACCTTCTGTCCCTCTGATATAACATGTAACCTTGTACATTCAGCTCCAAACTGCAACCATCCTTCAGCCACAATTCAGTGATGGCCACAACATTATATCCAGCAATCTGCAATATTGCAACAAGATCATCCACCTTATTTCTTATATTACGCGCATTTGGATACAACACCTTGAGTACTGTACTTGCTATCCTTTCTGATTCTGTATCCCCAATGATTTGATACACAGCCTGTTGGCCGCAACTAAGTCCCATCACCTGCCTGCCCTTCCTGACAATTTGACTGCAGGCTATATTTACATTTTTACCATCCATCCTATCCCAAGTCCCTTCACTCCTATGATAGATAGGAAGATAGGGTTGCACAGTAGTGCAGTGATTTGCATAACACTATTACAGCCAGCTGTAAGATTCAATTTAATTTCCACTACTATCAGTGAGGAGTTTGCACGATCTCCCCATGACCTTGTGGGTTACCTCCAGGTGCTCAGGTTTCCTCCCACATTTCAAACACGCACTGGTTAGTAAGTTCTGGGCATGCTATGTTGGTGCCGGAAACATTGCAGCACTTGCTGACTAACCCGAGCACATTTTCAATCCAAATCACTGTATGCTTCGATGAAAATGTGACAAATAAAGCTAACCTTATCTTTAACACCAGGATTCCATGCAACAGAGCTACATTCAAGAATAGTGGAACATCAAAGCAGTCTTGATAATTCTACCTGATTTGTGACGCCTTCAACAACTTGTATGAATTGTTCAAGTTCTCGATCCATGGATACATAGTCCAGCATCAACTTTTCCATTTTCTTTACTTCTTCCACACTGCCTAGAAAACAAGTTCAAGTTTATTGTCATTCAACCATATACATGTAGACCGCCAAATTAAATAAAGTTCTTCCAGATCAAGATGCACAACCAAGTACATATAATTCACAGACATCACATAGGGTAATGTTACCACAGATAAACTAACAAATAACTAGGTGAATTTATGACACAAGTTAAAAAGTAAACAGTATATGCTACTGGCACTTCATAATTGATGAGAGCTGGGTGGCTGCAGGTAGAGGGATCATTGTCTCACAGCCAGGGGGAAGAAACTGTTTCCCATCCTAACAGTCTTTGTCCTAATGTTATGGTGCCTCTTGCCTGATGGTAGGCCATCAAAGTGACTGTTGGACGGATGGGAAGAATCATTGACAATGCTAAGGGCCCTGCATATGCAGCACTCCAGATAAATACAGTGCCTATAAAAAGTATTCACTCCCATTGGAAATTTTCATGTATTATTGTTTTACAGCATTGAAACACAGTGGATTTAACAGAAAAGACTCTTCAGTGTTAAAGTGAAAACAAATTCCTACAAATTGGGCTGGATTTTATTACAATTATTATACACAAATTAATTGATTGAATAATTAATTACCCCTTCAAGACAGTATTTAGTAAATACACCTTTGGCAACAATTACAGCCCTGAATCTGTGTGGATAGGTTTCTGCACATCGGAGCTTTGCACATCTGGACACTGCAAGCTTTCCCCCATTCTTATTTACAAAACTGCTCAAGCTCCATCAGATTGAAGAGTCCTTTTCAAGTTCAGCCACAACTTCTCAAATGGATTTAGGTCTGAACTCTGACTTGACACCCCAGGACATTAAGTTTGTTGTTTTTAAGCCATTCCTGTGTAGCTTTAGCTTTGTGCTTGGGGTCATTGTCCCGTTGGAAAACAACCCCTAGCCCAAGTCACAGTTCTCTTGCTTTCCTCCAGGCATCAGGTTTTCCTCCAGGAATTTCCTGTATTTTGCTGCAGTCATTTTACCTTCTACCTTCACAAGCCTTCCAGGGCCTGCTGCAGTGAAGCATTCTCACAGCATGATGTAGCCACCATCATTCTTCACGGTAGGGATGGTATGTTTTTGATGATGTGCAGTATTTAGCTTATGCCAAAAATAGCGTTTAGTCTGATGGCCAAAAAGCTCAATTTTGGTTTGATCAGAGCATAGAACCTTCTTCCAGCTGAATTCAGAGCTTTCTTCTCTGAACTCTGAACATGCCTTCTGGAAAATTCTAGCCAAGATTTCATGTGAGTTTTCTTCCCCACCAACAGTGGTTTTTTCTTTGCACTTTCCCATAAAACCATGACTGGTGAAGCACTTGGGCAACAGTTGTTGTATGCGCAGTCTCTCCCATCTCAGACACTGAAGTTTGTAACTCCTCCAGAGTTGTCAAAGGTCTTTTGGTGGCCTCCCTCACTAGTCCTCTTCTTGGGCGGTCACTCAGTTTGTGAGAAATGGCTGCTATAGGGATATTTACAACTGTGCCATATTCTTTCCAATTCTTGATAATTGACTGAATTGTACTCCAAAGGATATTCAATGACTTGGAAATTTTCTTGAATTCATCTCTTAACTTGTGCTTTTCAATAGTCTTTTTGCAGAGTTGCTTAGAGTGTTCTTCTGTCTTCATAGCATAGATTTGCCAGGATACTGACTTACCAGCAGTTGCACTTTCCAGATATAGGTGTATTTTTTACTACAATCAATTGAGACACCCTGACTACTACTACTTCTTCCTTGGGTTTTTATGGCAGTTGGCATCCACACTGTTGCATTGCTGCCAGCACCCTGACTACCCACAGGTGATCTCCATTTAACTAATTATGTGACTTCTAAAACCAAATGGTTGCACCAGTGATGATTTGGTGTGTCTTATTAAGGGGGGGTGAAGGGACTTCAGGGAGCACGAAGCGGCAGAAACAAATATCACTGTGATGATTGTACACTCTAATATCAATTGTTTGGTGACAATAAAGTAAAGTGAATACTTATAAAACACAAAACAATTGATTGCATATTTATAATTAAAGTCTTTTTCTGTTGATCAGTGATCAGTGTCAAAAAAGCCAAATTAAATGCACTGTGATTCCATGTTGTAAAACAATAAAAGACGAAAACTTCCGGTGGGGGGGGGGTGAAGACTTTATATAGGTACTGTATCTCGGATGGGTGAAGAGAGACCCAAATGATCCTCTCAGGAGCCCTCATAATTAAAAACAATTTGAAAGAACAAATTAGGATTTCACTACATCCTAGTTAAACCCAACAGTTTTGACTATTGATCTTCAATTACACTAAAGTTTACATTAAAACCAATCAAAGCCAATTTTGTCAACTGTCAAACTGTCGGGACTTTTCCCCACATATCCTTCACAAGCTATTAAAAATGAAATAAATTAGGAAAAAATAGAATTAGTAGAAGAATAATCATATTTCATAAATCACAGAGCTCAGCCAACGAGGACTTTAATATTCACATGCGGTGCTGAACTTGCCAACATCTACAGGGTTAAAAATCAAAGAGGCATTTCATATAGTCTCAGATCAAATTTATTCAATGTTGTTTCTTTTTTGGGGGGGCAGGGGAACATAAAATTCTAATTTCCAAGATTGTTAATATTATCATATTAAACTTTATTTTCATGGCCTGAACTTACTTTATGAAAATAATTAATGTCTCCCTCAGCCAATGTACCTGGGACATAAATTCAGTGACCACTTTAATTAGGTACAGGAGTGGAACCTGGTGTGGTGATGTGCTGATCTAGGTAGGTGAGGACAAGAGGAACCCTATCCCTTGTAGCGTGGCAGGAGGATGATAGAGGTGTATAAGATGATGAGAGGCATTGATCATGTGGATAGTCAGAGGTTTTTTCCCGGGGCTGAAATGGTTGCCACAAGAGGACACAGTTTTAAGGTGCTGGGGAGTAGGTACAGAGATGTCAGGGGTAAGTTTTTTTTTAACTCAGAGTGGCGAGTGCGTGAAATGGGCTGCTGGCAACGGTGGTGGAGGTGGATACGATAGGATCTTTTAAAAGACTTTTGGATAGGCAGATGGAGCTTAGAAAAGTAGAGGGCTATAGATGAGCCTATTAATTTCTAAGGTAGGGACATGTTCGGCATAACTTTGTGTGCCGAAGGGCCTGTATTGTGCTGTAGGTTTTCAATGTTTCTACAGTGGGGTAAGAGCAGACATGCGTGAAATGGAAGAGATGTGGTTGAGGGCAGCGTTGATGGTGGAAGAAGGGAAGCCCCTCTCTTTGAAAAAGGAGGACATTCCTTCATTCTAAAATGAAAAGCCTCATCCTTAGAGATGATGCGGCAGAAACGGTGGAACTGAGAGAAGGGGATTGCATTTTTACAAGTAGCAGGGTGGGCCGAGGTATAGTCCACGTAGCTATCAGAGTCCGTTGGTTTATCATTGATAGGTGGATAAGCTGTCTCCGGAGATAGAGAAAGGGAAGGGAAGTGTCAGAAATGGACCAGGTGAATTTGGGGGCCGGGTGGAATTTGGAGGCAAAGTAGATGAAATCAGTGAGTTAGAACCATAGAACATTACAGCACAGAAACAGGCCCTTCAGTCCTTCTTGGCTGTGCCGCACCATTTTTCTGCCTAGTCCACTCCCTTAGCCTCAGTGGAAAAAGCCTGCTTGCATTCACTCTATCTATACCCATCACAATTTTATATACCTCTATCAAATCTCCCCTCATCTTCTACGCTCCAAGGAATAAAGTCCTAACCTATTCAAACTTTCTCTGTAACTCAGTTTCTCAAGTCCTGGCAACAAACCTTCTCTGCACTCTTTCAACCTTATTAATATCCTTCCTGTAATTCGGTGACCAAAACTGCTCACAATGCTCTAAGTTCGGCCTCAGCAATGTCTTATACAACCTCACCATAACATTCCAACTCTTATACTCAATACTTTGATTTATAAAGGCCAATGTGCCGAAAGCTCTCTTTACAACCCTATCTACTTTTGACACTACTTTTAGGGAATTTTGTATCTGTATTCCCAGATCCCTCTGTTCTACTGCACTCCTCAGTGTCCTACCATTTACCTTGTATGTTCTACCTTGGTTTGACCTTCCGAAGTGCAATACCTCACACTTCTCCGCATTAAACTCCATCTGCCATTTTTCAGCCCATTTTTCCAGCTGGTGAGCAAGCTTTGAAAACCTTACTCACTGTCCACTACACCTCCAATCTTTGTATCATCAGCAAATTTTCTGATCCAGTTTACCACATTATCATCCAGATCATTGATATAGATGACAAATAACAATGGACCCAGCATGATCCCTGTGGCACACCACTAGTCACAGGCCTCCACTCAGAGAAGCAATCCTCCACTACAACTCTTTGGTTTCTCCCATTGAGCCAATGTCTAATCCAATTTACTACCTCACCATGTATACCTAGCGACTGAAACTTCCTAACTAACCTCCCACAGGGGACCTTGTCAAAGGCCTTACTGAAGTCCATGTAGACAACATCCACTGTCTTCCCTTCATCCACTTTTCTGGTAACCTCCTCGAAAAACTCTAATAGATTGGCTAAACATGACCTACCACGCACAAAACCATGTTGACTCTCCCTAATAAGTCTCTGTCTATCCAAATACTTGTAGATCCTATCTCTTAATACTCCTTCCAATAATTTACCCACAACTGACATCAAATTTACTGGCCTATAATTTCCTGGATTACTTTCAGAGCCTTTTTTAAACAATGGAACAACATAAGCTATCCTCCAATCCTCTGGCACCTCACTCGTAGATACCGACATTTTAAATATATCTGCCAGGCCCCTGCAATTTCAACACTAGTCTCCTTCAAGGTCTCAGGGAATACCCTGTCAGGTCCTGGAGATTTATCTACTCTGATTTGCCTCAAGACAGCAAGCAACTCCTCCTCTACAATCTGTATAGGTTCCATGACCTAACTACTCGTTTGCCTTATTTCCATAGACTCCTTGCCAGTTTCCTTAGTAAATACAGATGCAAAAAAACCATTTAAGATCTCCCCCATTTCTTTTGGTTCCATACGTAGCCGACCACTCTGATCTTCAAGAGAACCAATTTTAATCCTTAATATCCTTTTGCTCTTTATATACCTGTAGAAGTTCTTTGGATTGTCCTTCACCTTGACTGCCAAAGCAACCTCACATCTTCTTTTAGCCCTCCTATTTTCTTTAAGTTTTTTTTGCATTTTTTATACTCCTCAAGCACCTTATTTGCTCCGTTTCCTATACATGTATAACATGTATAACTCTTTTCTTCTTTATCAGAGTTCCAATATCCCTAGAGAACCAAAGTTCCTTATTCTTATTCACTTTGCCTTTAATCCTGACAGGAACATACAAACTCTGCACTCTCAAAATTTCTCCTTTGAAGGCCTCCCACTTACCAATCACATCCTTGCCAGAGAACAACCTGTCCTAATCCACACTTTTTAGATCCTTTCTCATTTCTTCAAATTTGGCCTTTTTCCAGTTTAGAACTTCAACCCAAGGACTAGATCTATCTTTATCCATGATCAAGTTAAAACTAATGGTGTTATGATCACTGGAACCAAAGTGTTCCCCTGCACACACTTCCGTCACCTGTCCTAACTTGTTTCCTAATAGGAGATCTAATATTTCATCTTCTCTGGTTGATACCTCTATATATTGATTTAGAAAACTTTCCTGAACATATTTTACAAACACTAAAATGTCTGGATCTTTAACAGTATGGGAGTCCAAATCAACATGTGGAAAATTAAAATCCCCTACTATCACAACTTTATGTTTCCTGCAGCTGTCTGCCATCTCTCTGCAGATCTGCTCCTCCAATTCTCGCTGACTATTGGGTGGTCTATAATACAACCCCATTAATGTGGTCATACCTTTTCTGTTTCTCAGCTCCACCCATATGGCCTCAGTAGACAAGCCCTCTGATCTGATCTGCCTGAACACTGCTGTAACATTTTCCCTGACTAGCAATGCCACCCCTCACCCTTCATCCCTCTGCCTCTATCACATCTGAAACATCTAAACCCTGGAACTGGGCTGCCAGTCCTGCCCCTCCTGTAGCCAAGTTTCACTACTAGCTATAATGTCATAATTCCACGTGTCAATCCACACCCTCAGCTCGTCAGCCTTCCCCACAATACTCCTCGCATTGAAATAGACACATCTCAGAAGATTATTACCACCACACACAACCCTTCTATTTGTGACTTTGTGTGAACTTTTAACTTCATTTATTTTCACCTCCACTCCACTATCTGCTCTGTCACTCTGATTCCCATCCCCCTGCAAATCTAGTTTAAACCCTCCCCTATAGCACTGGCAAACCTCCCTGCAAGGATATTGGTCCCCCTGCAGTTCAGGTGTAACCCGTCTCTCTTGTACAGGTCCCAACTGCCCCAGAAGAGGTCCCAATGATCCTGAAATCTGAAACCCTGCCCCCTACACCAGTTCTTCAGCCATGTGTTCATCCGCCAGAGCAACCTACTCTTACCCCCACAGGCACATGGCACAGGTAGCAATTCTGAGATTACCACCCTCGAGGTCCTGCTTTTTAACTTCCTACCAAGTTCTCTATACTCACTCTTCAGGACCTCCTCACTCTTTCTTCCTATGTCACTGGTACCAAAACGTACCATGACATCTGACTGCTCACCCTCCCACTTCAGAGTGCTGTGCACGCGATCAGAGACATCCCCAACCCTGGCGTCCCGGAGGCAACAAACCATCCGGGAGTCTCTGTCACAACCACAGAACCTCCTGTCTGTACCTCTAACTATCGTTACCCCTATCACTACCTCTCTCCTCTTCTTCCACCC
The DNA here is from genome assembly GCF_048418815.1 of Hemitrygon akajei. Taxonomy (NCBI): domain Eukaryota; kingdom Metazoa; phylum Chordata; class Chondrichthyes; order Myliobatiformes; family Dasyatidae; genus Hemitrygon; species Hemitrygon akajei. The sequence continues at coordinate 145,508,935 of NC_133124.1, read as the reverse complement.
TCCTTTCTGCACTGCAGAGCTAGACTCAGTGCCAGAGATCCAGTTGCCACTGCTTGTCCCAGGTAGGTCAACACCCCCCGCCCCCCCAACAGTATCCAAATCGGTATACTTGTTGTTGAGGGGAATGGCCATAGGGGAACCCTGCTTTGCCTGCCCTTTCCCCTTCCCTCGCCTGACAGTAACCCAATCACCTGTGCCCTGCTCCTTTGGCATAGCTACCTCCCTGAAACTACTATCTATAAACTCATCATTCTCCCGAATGATCCGGAGGTCATCCAGCTCCTGCTCCAGTTCCCTAACGTGGTTTGTTAGGTGCTGCAGTTGGATGCACTTCTTGCAGGTATCGTTGTCAGGGACACCAGAGGTCTCCCTGACTTCCCACATCCTGCAAGAGGAGCATTCCAACATCCTACCTGGCATTTTCTCTACTCTAAACAAACAAAACAAAACTTACCGGAACCTACACTGCCCGCTGTATATGGTGGTCGCCTTTTTAAGCCTTTGGCGTGGCTGACATCACACGTCTGTGCAGTCCAGCCTCTTTTCCCTGAGCAGTGTAAAAAAAAAAAAGAGGCTTCTCTCCGAGATTCCTTACTCCTTCACTCTCAGCCTCTTGCTCCGATTTTTAAAAGTTCAGCATAGGTGCAGGAAGTAGCACCAATTGCAGTCACTGATGTAGTGTCAGAAAAGTGCGAGATGGTCACCAGTGTAGGCTTACAACATAGACTGTTCCACGTAGACTACAAACAGGCAGACACAGCTGTGACCCATGCGAATGCCCATGGCTACCCAAAGGAGAAATTATTGAGAGTGTGGAAAAGTTCCACCGCACAGAGGAGAGTGGTGCTGGAGGTGAACTGGTTGGGTCTGGGGTCCAGGAAGAAATGGAGAGCTTTGAGGCCTTACTGGAGGGGGAGGGATGTGTATAAGGACTGGGCATCCATAGTAAAAATAAGATGATGGGGGGGGCCAGAGAACCTGAAATCCTTGAAAAGATCAAGAGTGTGTGAGGTGTCATGGATGTAGGTGGGAGGGGACTGAACCGGGGGGATAAAACAGTGTTGAGGTATGCTGATATGAGTTCAGTAGGGCAGGAACAAGCTGAAATAATGGGTCTACCTGGACAAGCAGGTTTGTGGATCTTGGGTAGAAGGTAGAAATCAGAGGTGCAGGGGCAAGAACTGAGGTTGGTGGCGGTGGATGGGAGATCCCCAGAGTCAATAAGGTTGGTGATGATGTGGGACTCAATGGCCTAAGAGGGGTCCTGTTTGAGGAGCAAGTAAGAGGTGTCTGAGAGTTGGCGCTGGGCCTCAGCAAGGTAGAGGTCAGTTCGCCAGACTACTACAGCACTTCTCTTATCTGCCAGTTTGATGGTGAGGTTAGGCTTTAGTGCGGAGGGAGTGGAGAGCCGAGCGTTTGAAAGGAGTGAGGTTGGAATAGGAGAGAGGAGTGTTAAAGTCTGGACGGTTAATGTCTTGTCAGCAGTTGGCAATGGAAAGATCCAGAGCAGAAGACCAGGGATGGGTGTCCAGGAAGACGAAGAGGGTTGAAGACGGGAGAAGGGATCATTGGTGTGGCATGGGGAGTCCTTGCCAAAGAAATAGCCTTGGAGTCGGTGGCAGAGGAAGATCTCAGCGTCGTGGCGGGCGCAGAACTGAGAGGCGTGGGTGCAGGCAGAACATTCTGTCTCAGAGAGAATAAAGGACGGAGGGATTGGATGAGAGCTGAGATCGGAAGGGGGAGGGGTTGCTGGTGTTTGAGGAGAAGGGAGGTTTGGAATGTTCAGCGATGGTGAGGTGAGAGGAAGATGGAGTCTCCGAGGACCCAGGAGCTGATAGTAGGGCCTGAAAGAGACAGAACTGTGGAGTAGTGGTGGGGAAAGGGGAGACAGCAGCAGCACGTGAAGACCTGGTCTGGAGGTCAAGGTAGGATTGGAGTCGGCACTTTGGCAATGTCAGAGGTTGTTGGAACCTGCATCGACGGTGGAGGAGTCTAGGTTTTGAGTCTGCTCTGGATTGTTAGAGCCGTTGAGATCAGCAGCAGAGATCGCGGACTGAAGAAGCAGGAGTTGGCCATTCAAAGTAAAACTTGCTCCATTCATCAACAAAATCATGGCTGGTCCAACTGGAACCTCAACTCAATATTCCTATCTACTGCAATTTTTTATCACCGTACTTATCACAAATCTGTCACATAAAAAATTAAAAGTTCTACTTTCACCACCTTTTAAAGAGAGTTTTAAAGACATGATGCTCAGAGAAGAAAATGGAGGATCTCATTAATACTAAATAGGCAACCCCCCCCCCAGATTAGAACACAGATGCAACCAATATTCAATCACTGTATATCAATAATTAGAACAGTATAATTTGCATACACTTCAGTCCAACATTCTGGGCCAAAGGGCCTGTAATGTGCTGTAGATTTCTATGTTTCTATGTCTCAACTGAACAATGCCTCAGATGATCTATTCAATTCCTGTGGTTCACATTTTCACTTAACTGTATTTTTCTGGGACATGAAACATCAAAAACAAAAGCTTTTGGTTACAATCTATAAGAAAATTCAAGAGCAATATAAAATACTGGGAAGTAAAAACAAACCTGGATTCTGATCATCATTCTAAATTATTGTACAAAATCTTTGAACAGATTTCCACCCAGGACATGCCCTCTTTTCATTGCTACCACCAGAGAGCACGCACAAGAGATTTAGGAACAGTATGTATGTATATAAATAAAAAACACATACACACATATGTACACATATATAATTTTTCTTATTGAAATTTATAGCTTATTTTATGTACTGTACTGCTGCAACAAAACAAATTTTATGACACACAGCATGTCATCAATAATAAATCTGATCACAAACAATAGGAGAATGGCCAGGCTCAAGGCAACAGTAACTCAAATAACCATGCATTATAACAGTGATGTGAAGAAGAGCTTCCATGAACATTCATCAAACCATGTATGGGCTAAGACCACACTGGTCTTAAAAGTGATTGGAAAGTTATAAGCTGTGTTTTCTGTCAGTTGAAACAGTTTTTCTCCTTTTATGCTGTACTTGATGCATACATGCCAAATTCATATGACATTTTAATTTTGTTTCCATCGTGCTGATATGTATACAGGCAGTCCCCGGGTTACGAATGAGTTCCGTTCCTGAGTCCGTCTTTAAGTCGGATTTGTACGTAAGTCGGAACAAGTACATCTGGTATTATTTAGCATCAGTTAGTCAAACGTTTGTCTTTGTATATATTTTACCTTTCTATGCATATAAAACACTTAAGAAACATATGTATCCCAATAATTAAACCACTGCATTGCTTAGTAATAATTGTAGCTTTCATTGGGGCAGGGCCTTTCACATGCTCCATTATTCTCACTTTATCCTTTAAAATTGTTCCAATCGCTGACCGACTATAGCCTAACGCTTTTCCAAAGACCGATGGCGTTTCACCAATTTCCAAACGCTTTATTATTTCCACTTTATTTTCAATCGTGACCATTTCCCATCAATGGAACAGAAACACTGCAGGCGGCGGGTCCCGACCACGACCGGCTCCCGAGGTCCACTGGGTTCTAAGGACAACCACACTGAATTCCCCAGGTCCTAAAGTCCACAGCACTGAGCCAGGTTAAATGGGACAAGTGGGGGCTGTGCTGGGTTGGGTATTTGATCCTCCACAATATTCCGTGTGGGAATTTAAACTAGAGGTGGCAGTGTTTTTTTTTAATGAGGTAAAGTTCCGAACTCAACATCAACCCAGCACGGATGGTACAGGAGTCACTGGATCGACATCAACCCAGCACGGGAGCGGTCTGTTGGTCTGTCACTGGATCGAACTCAGGAACCTCCATTCTTGAGCCCGGTGCTGATCTCACTGTGCCACCAGCCGACCAGATCCGGGGGGGGGGGGGTAAATCTTGCTAAGAAAATTTTAAGCCAAATACAAAGTTACACACTCAACACAGTGTCAAAGGCAACGACTTAAAATGGAGGACGGCGTCGCGATCCGACTTAAAATGGCAGACGGTGTTCTCCGTCCTCGGTTTGTAAGTACGAGTTGTTCGTAAGTCGGACGTTTATAACTCGGGAACTACCTGTATACACCTAGTAGCCACCTTCACACTCCTATAATTTGAGACCTATGATGTACAACAAGCACATTGGTATTTGTGATAACTAATGATTTACAAAGTTCCCAGGTGAGTCAACTGAGCTCAGAACAATGTTGAAGATTTTGAAAATATTAACAGCATAACATACACCAATCCCCCCCAAAAAAAACTTTTGCTACATGTGTAAATTGTAATCATGTGAGAAGACAAAAGAACACAGCTGATTTCGGCCTGAAACGTCGACTGTGCTTTTTTTCCCCCATAGATGCTGCCTGGCCTGCTGAGTTTCTCCAGCATTTTTGTGTGTGTTACAGCTGATTAAGGGTCAACAATATTATCAATACACATCAAATTGCTGAGGCAAAAAGATCAGGAACAGATATGAAAAAGACTGCCTGTGATACAAGCAAATATGTCTTTGTGTATGGATAGGGCTTATTGCAGACTGCTGCAAAAAATAATATTAACATTTTCAATGGAAGGCTGACACATACAGCAAAATCAATAATGTTTGTGTGTTAAACATATTTATCTCTTCCATAACAGTACTGTAAAGGAGGAGAAAGTCGCACATTTGCTAATCAGTAAGATCATGACTGAGACTGTGCCTCCTGCAACTTGCTGTATGTATCAAGTGCCCATAAAATATTTCTCAGTGTTGAATACACTTCACAATGAAAATCTCTTCTTCACGATTAAAGTCACTTCTGCAGTGGCCAATTCCAAAGTTTTTTTACAATCTTTTGCATGAAGAAACTTCTCTTCATTTTTGTTTTTAATTTTCATCTATTATCCCAAGATAATGCACTCTGGATTTCCACCATCTTGTATTTATAATGCCCTGTGAACCACGGGTTCATAGCATCTGCCATCCTATCCCTTCCAGAATTTTATATCTAAATGATATAATCTTTCATTCATCCAAACCAGTTGTTTGCAAACTTTATTAGCATTTCCCAACCTGGGATCCACAATCCCTCTGTTAATGGTAGGGGTCCATGGCATCAAATAGGAACCCCTGTTCTAATGAATCTATACTACACAAGATTCCAAAACAAATACAGTCGGACAGCACAGAAGCAGGCACTTCAGCCCATCTCTTCCATGTTAAAGTTGCTAACTGAGCTCGTACCATTCTCCTGTGTTTGGCCCATATCTCTCTAAACCTTTCCTACCCACTGTACCTGTTGAAAAGTCTATTATTTGTTGATATTGCACCCACCCTACCCATTCCTCTGTCAGCTCATTCCACATCCCCACCCCCTAGCTCTTGCATTGCATTTATACCCTTCACATCTCACCTTAAATCTATGTTCTCTAGTTTTTATCGCCCTACCCTAGGACAAGGACTGTGACCATTCACCTTATGGATTCATAGCAAAGTACAGCACAGAAACAGTCCTTTAGGCCCATTTAGTCCATGTCAAAACCATTTGGACTATCTACTCTCAATAACCTCCATACCCCTACTTTCCATGTCCCTATCCAAACTTCTCTTAAACATTAAAATTGAGCTCACATGCACCACTTGTGCTGGCAGCTCATTCCACACTCTCACGATCCTCTAAGTAAAGAAGCTTCCCCTCATGTTCCCCTCAAATTTCACCTTTCACCATTAACCCATGACCTTAGGTTGCAGTCCCTCCCAACCTCAGTTAAAAAAAGCCTGCTTGCATGTATCCTATCTACACCCCTCATAATTTTGTAACCCGCTAATCAAATCTCTTCTCAATCTTCTATGCTGTAAAGAATATAGTCCTAACTTATTCAATCTTTCCTTATAATTCAGGTCCTTAGGCAACATCCTTGTAGTAAACTTCCTCTGTACTCTTTCAACCTTATTTACATATTTCCTGTAGGTAGATGACCAAAACTGCACAAAATACTCTAAATTAGGCTTCACCAATGTCTTTACAATTTCAATATAACATCCCATCTTCTGTACTCAATACTTTGATTTAGGAAGGCCAAAGTGTCAAAAGCTTTCTTTACAACCCTAAATGCCTGTGATGCCACTTTCAATGAATTTTGGATCAAAACCCTTTGTTTCACATTACCCCTCAGTGCCCTAGCATACACTGTGCAAGGCCTATTCTGGATGAATCTACCAAAAAGCAACACCTTCCACTTACCTGCATTAAATTCCATCTGCCATTTGTCAGCCCATTTTTCCAGCTGGTCCAGATCTCACTTCTAGACCTGCGAGCTATGATAGTCTTCCTCACTGTTCACTACACCCCCAAACTTGGTGTCAACTGCAAATTTGCTGATTCAGTTAACCATCCAAATCATTAATATGGAAACATAGAAAACATACAGCAAAATACTGGCCCTTCGGCCCACAAAGTTGTGCCAAACATGTCCCCACCTTAGATGACAATGGACACAGCAGTGGCCACAGGCTTCCAATCAGAGAAGCAACCCTCTAATACCACTCTCTGGGTTCTCCCTCAAAACCAATGCCTAACCCAATTCTTGACCAACTTCCCATACAGGACCTTGTCAAATGCTTTGCCAAAGTACATGTGGTCAACATCCACAGCCTTGCCTTCATCAACTTTCCTGGTAACTCCTCGAAAATGTCTACGAGATTGGTTAGACATGACCTACCATGCACGAAGCTACTCTGGCTATCCTTAATTAGTCCATGTATATCCAAATACTCATATCTGGACCCTTAGAATACTTTCCAATAAGTTTCCCACTACTAATGTCTGGCTCACCAGCCTATAATTTCATGGTTTATTTTTGGAGCCTTTCTTGTACAGCAGAACAACATTAGATATCCTCCAATCCTCTGGTACCTCACCTGTAGCCAAGGATGATGGATATACGAGACCAAAATACATAGGAGCAGAATTAGGCCATCTGGACCATTAAACCTGCTCCTCCATTCAATCATGCCTGATTCCTTTTTTTTCTCCACCTCAACCCTGGTTCTGGCCTTCTCCCCGTAACCTTTGATGCCATGTCCTATCAAGAACCTATCAATCTCTGCCTTAAATGCACCCAACAACCTGACCTCCACGACTGAATGTGGCAAAAAATTCCACAAATTCATCACCTCTTGGCGATCTAGGAATAATGGTGCACAGTTCCCAGAAGGTGGAATCTCATGCGGATAGGGTAGTGAAGAAAGCTTTTGGTATGCTGGCCTTTATAAATCAGAGCATTGAGTATAGGAGTTGGGATGTAATGTTAAAATTGTACAAGGCATTGGTGAGGCCAAATTTGGAGTATTGTGTACAGTTCTGGTCACCGAATTATAGGAAAGATGTCAACAAAATAGAGAGAGTACAGAGGAGATTTACTAGAATGTTACCTGGGTTTCAGCACCTAAGTTACAGTGAAAGGTTGAACAAGTTAGGTCTTTATTCTTTGGAGCGTAGAAGGTTGAGGGGGGACTTGACAGAGGTATTTAAAATTATGAGGGGGATAGATAGAGTTGACGTGGATAGGCTTTTTCCATTGAGAGGAGGGGAGATTCAAACAAGAGGACATGAGTTGAGAGTTAAGGGGCAAAAGTTTAGGAGTAACACGAGGGGGAACTTTACTCAGAGAGTGGTAGCTGTGTGGGAGAGCTTCCAGTAGAAATAGTAGAGGCAGGTTCGATTTTGTCATTTAAAAAAAATTGGATAGGTATATGGACAGAAAAAGAATGGAGGGTTATGGGCTGAGTGCAGATCAGTGGGACTAGGTGAGAGTAAGCGTTCGGCACGGACTAGAAGGGCTGAGATGGCCTGTTTCCATGCTGTAATTGTCATATGGTTATATGAAAGAAATTTCTCCACATATCTGTGCCACGCAACAGCATGTATAGTAATAGAATGAGGTGGAAGATAAATACATGGCTGAGGGATTGGAGCAGGGGTCAGGCACTCAGATTTCTGGATCATTGGGACCTCTTTTGGGCAGGTGTGACCTGTACAAAAAGGACGGATTGCACTTGAATCCCAGGGTAACCAATATCCTGGCGGGAAGGTTTGCTAAGGTTACTGGGGAGAGTTTAAACTAGAATTGTTGAGGGGTGGGTACCAAACTGAAGAGACTGGTGATGAAGTGGTTGGCTCACAAATAGAGAAAGCCAGGAGACAGTGTGTGAGGGAGGATAGGCAGGTGATAGAGAAGGGATGCACTCAGACTGAAGGTTTGAGATGTCTCTATTTTAGGGTAAGGAGTGTTGTGAACAAAGCAGATGAGCTTAGAGCGTGGATCAGTACTTGGAGCTACGATGTTGTGGCCATTACAGAGACTTGGATGGCTCAGGGGCAGGAATGGTTACTTTGAGTGCCAGGCTATGGATGTTTCAGAAAGGACAGGGAGGGAGGCAAAAGTGGTGGGAGTGTGGCACTGTTGATCACTGCTGCAGAAAAGGTGGACGTCATGGAGGGATTGGCTACGGAGTCTTTGTGGGTGGAGGTTAGGAACAGGAAGGGATCAATAACTTTACTGGGTGTTCTGTTACAGGCCGCCCATTAGTAACAGGGATATCAAGGAGCAGATAGGGAAACAGATCCTGGAAAGGTGTAATAATAACAGAGATGATGGGAGATTTTAATTTCACAAACATCGATTGGCATCTCCCTAGAGCAAGAGTTTTAGATGGGGTGGAGTTTCTTTCTTTCTTTTCAAATCTTTTTATTATTATTATCCAAAATAACAAGAGTACATGGAAGTAAGTAACACTTACAATGTCTCAAAAGAGAAAAAAACAATATTAAGGATTGAAAAATATGGTGACACAAAAAAAGATAAGAAAAACCATACTAAATTAAGAAAACGGTAAGGAAAAAAAAGAACCCATTAGGTGTTCAACCCCGGAGCCATGTGTCATACAGAAAGCTTCTAAAGATAAACATCAAACTGTCACCAAAAAAATAATTATACCAAAATTTTGAATTAGATCATGGAGAAAATCTATCAATTAACTCAAATGGTAGTAACGAGCAAATGAACCCCATCTTTTCTCAAAATCAAACATAGGTTCGAAGGTTCGACTTCTCATTTTCTCCATATTAAGACATAACATCACTTGAGAGAACCATTGTGACAGAGTGGGAGCCGATGTATCCTTCCACTTCAACAAAATGGCCCTCCTAGCTATCAATGTAACAAACTAACATGTTGGTCAGACAAAGAAATACCACGAATATTTTGAGGTATTATTCCAAAGAGCACAGTTAATTTGTTAGGTTGTAAATTAATTTTAAGTGCTTTAGAAATTGTGGAAAAAACTGACTTCCAAAACTGTTCCAGTATAGATCAAGACCAAAACATGTGTGTCAGTGTAGCTGTCTCAGTTTTACATCTATCACAAATAACTATCAACATTAGGAAAGATTTTAGACAATCTCTCCTTCGTCAAATAGTAACGATGTACAATTTTAAATTGAATCAATGAATGGCTAGCACAAATAGAGGAAGAGTTAACCAGCTTCAAGATCCGCATCCAGTCCTCCGTTATAATAGTCAAATTAAGTTCCTTTTCCCAATCTTGTTTAATCTTAAAGAAAGAGCGCTTATCCAATTGTAATAATAAATTATAAATTCTTCCAATGGAACACTTCAACAAAGGGTTCATACTCATAATAGTATCTAACAGGTTGGCCTCTAATATGCAAGGAAAATTACTTAAATATTTTTGTAAGAAATGTCTAATTTGAAGGTATTGTAAGAAGTGTGAATATGAAAGAGAGTATTTATCAACTAATTGTTCAAAAGGCAGTCTATCTTCTTTAAGTAGATCCAAAAAAGAATTAATACCTTTATTTTTCCAAAATAAAAAAATTGGATCACTCAAAGAAGGCTTAAAAAATAATTTTGATAAATTAAACTACAAAGTTTAAATTTTTTAAGATTAAAAAATTATGGAACTGGAGCCAAATTTGTAAAGAATACTTAATCACAGGGTATAAATTTAAATTAGAAACTTTAGCTAATTGTATAGGTAGAGCAGCTCCCAATAATGAGGTTAAATAAAACTGTTTCACAGCTTTCAATTCCATATCTACCCAAATTGGCCACTCGTTCTTAACAACCCAGTATAACCAAAAGGACATATATCACACATTAACAGCCCAGTAATACATTCTTAAATTAGGCAAAGCAAGACCTCCATTCTCCACCTTGTAGCACATGGAGTAGGTCGCATTCCTAGCAGCTCTCTCTCTTTTAATATATTTTATATCCCACTAACAGATCCCTTTTAGTTTTGATGATTTACTACTTCTACTGAAGGATTTACGACTTAATTACAATGGCCAAAAAAATTCATTCTGGTATTGAACTGAGAAGTGGCAAAACTTTCTCTGAAATGGAGCAAACGGAACAAACCAAGAAAACGGAGAAACCTGTTACACTAGCGGGAATATTTTCTTCAATACAAGACATGAAGTCGGAATTCGGATCGCTTAATATTAAAATTGATAAGCTGGCCAGTTCAAACGGGAAGCTCGAAAAAGCTACGATTCAAGACTCTCTGAAAAACTTGGACTCTCAACTTCAAACACTTCAGCAAACTACAACCCACATTGAGAGTGAGCATGAACTATTCAAGCAAACTGTTAAAGATCAAGGAATGAAGATATCTTCAATGGAAAAGAAAATCAATGAAATTACCTCAGAACTATCTAAAACGAAGAAAAGAATGGTTGACTTAGATAGTAGAGGGCGTCGGAGGAATCTGCGTATTCTGGGACTGCCTGAAAATACTGAAGCTGGCGATCTGTTAAAATTCTTTTCAGATATGCTGTACTCACTTTTCAATGAGACCCTCGAAACTAGCTCACAGAATTTCATTTTCTCGGCGTTCAGCTGAATTACGTCCTCGAGCAGTTGTACTTTCTTTGCATTATTATACAACTAAATAAGTTATTATTCAAGAAGCCAGAAAGAAATGGAAATTATTCTTCAACACAAATTTGTATAGTCAAAGATTATTCACCTGAGATCTTTGCCAAAAGGAAGAAATATTGAGAAGTTATGAGTGAAATGTATAAATTAGATTTAAATCCCTCCCTACGCTTTCCAGTAAAGCTGATAATTTTTCCTGAAAAATCTCAATCATTGAGAATTTACTCTCCTCAGGAGGGATGGGAGTATATTAAAAATCTTAAAGTTAAGCCTACTGAATAAAAAATTAAAGTTACTCCGATTACTCAATAGGCAATTTTGAAGTATCTGCTGTATGAGTTGTTTATGGAGCTTTTGAGTTAAGTACATTCTATACCTTTTCATTCTTATATATATATACTCACTCATTAACTTATCTTTTTCGAGAGAAAGAACATTGCTTGTAACATTATTTGCCAGGATTTATTCCTTCTTTTGAATATATGTTTAAGCTACTTTAGCGGATTCTAAGATGGCTGTTGTTGATTATGTTTCTATTAATGTTAGACATAACATTATAGTAGTTGAATTCTGTTTGTGCCTTTTATTATGGCTATTTTTCGTGGGATTTTTGCTTTTTTTAATTATACGGAGCTGCAAGATGGAGAACAGGGTCAAAGGTTATTAGTTAGCATGGGACCAGCCTATCGGTTCCTTCATTTCTATCTATTGGGTGGGGGTCTATTAGAGTAGGTTCTTTTCTTGATTGGGCAGTTCTTTTGATGGATTTCTCGTTCGTAAACGTGTCACTCCCTCTGGTTGTACCCGCGCCTTTTGGTTTAATCTGTACTTGCGTAACATTTCTTTTATATAATATTAAACTCAATTTTAAACATGGATGTTAATAAAATCAATATATCTTGGAATTGGAACGGTGTCAATCATCCCATTAAGCGTAAAAAGATTTTTAAGAAATTAAAAACACAATGCTGATATTTTTGCGCAAGAAAATCATATACGAAAACAGGATGAGGACAGGTTTTTCCGCTTCTGGAAAGGGCCCTTATTTCACTCGCTGTCGGATAGTAAAACAAGAGGTGTTTCTATATTTCTTAGTCCCAAAATCCCTTTTGTACACCTTAATACTACTACTGATTCGATTGGAAGATATTTAATTGTTACCGGTTTATTATGCGAGCAAAGGGTAGCTCTGGTGTGTGTATACGCACCTAATGTAGATTATTCTGATTTTTTTAAGAAACTTTTTTCAGAGTTACCGAATCTCAATGAATATAAGCTGATCATGGGTGGTGACTTTAATTGTTGTTTAAATCCAGCGATTGACAGGTCATCAACCAATCCGTCACTTCCTAATAAAGCGGCAGCTTGTATTAACTCTTTTTTATTAGAATATCACCTTGTCAATATTTCGAGATATAAACACCCCAATGATAAAGATTTCTCTTTTTTCTCACACGGCCATCATAAATATTCTCGAATTGATTACTTTTTTTTAGATACACATCTGTTAAACTCCGTTGTTGAATGTGCGTATGACATCATTGCGCTTTCAGATCACGCGCCTTTAAAGTTAACCCTTAAGCTTTCGGATAGATTTTTGAAAATCTCATAGTGGAGATTGAACCCTGTATTGTTACAGGATCCATCTTTTGTTCATTTTATTAAGGAGCAAATTTCTATATTTTTTGAATTTAATACAACTGAAGGAATGTCAAATCTGATGAGATGGGACACTTTGAAATTTTTTCTTAGGGGACAGATATTCTCATATTCAGCAGCCTTGAGAAAGAAAACTAAAGCAGAATTGTCAGTGCTTATTAATAAAATTAAACAGATAGATAAAGCATATTCAGTTAAACCTACTGAAGACCTATATAAAGAAAGGGTCGAACTTCAATCACAGTATGATTTGCTTCTGACCTTTCCCATTGAACAGCAAATTTTTAAATCTAAATGTTTATTTTATATGCATAGGGAAAAATCTGCTAAACTTTTAGCGGGTCAGTTAAAGGCTGGGATGGTCAGAAGGCAGATTTTAAAAATTTGCTGACCAGATAGAACAGAAACTTTAGATCCTTATGAAATTAATAAGATATTTATGGACTTTTATTCTAATCTTTATTAATCTGAATTCTCTGATAGTACTATGACTATGAATAAATTTTTGCAAAGGTTAAACATACCCCAAATTTTAATTCAAGATGTCGATATGTTAGATGCATCTATTAAACAAGAGGAGATAGCCAAGGCTATATCCTCTATGCAATTAGGTAAAGCTCCAGGACCTGATGGTTATACGGTAGAATTTTATAAGACCTTTCATGAAATGCTTACACCACATCTTCATCAAACATTTACCGACTCTACATCCTCTAGGAACCTTCCTAAAATTTATACGAAGCACTAATTTCATTGATTCCAAAAAAAGGAAAAGACGCACTGGAATGTGTATCCTATAGACCTATTTCTTTACTGAATGTAGATTTTAAAATTCTCTCTAAGATTCTAGCAAATAGGCTTGAGACTATCTTGCCTAATGTTATCTCAAATGATCAAACAGGATTTATTAAAAATAGGTACTCACATTTTAATATTCAAAGATTATTAAATATCATTTATTCCCCTTCAGCCAAAGAATCTGAACGTATTGTATCTTTAGATGCAGAGAAAGCCTTTGATAGGGTGGAGTGGCTTTATCTATTTCAGGTTTTAAAGAGGTTCAATTTTGGTCCAGGATTTATTTCCTGGATTAAATTGATTTATCATGCCCCGGTAGCTGCAGTTTTAACTAATAATCAAAAGTCTCCTTACTTTAGATTATATAGAGGTACCCGTCAGGGCTGTCCCCTTAGTCCTTTATTATTTAATTTGGCTTTAGAACCACTTATTATTGCTCTTAGGGATTCTAATTCCGTGCAGGGTATTAGGAGAGTGGATAAATTACATAAGGTTTCGTTATACGTGGATGATTTATTAGCTTACATTTCAAATCCTAAGAAATCTATTCCTTCTATGTTATCTATATTTATGGAATTTGGTACTTTTTCTGGATATAAACTTAATATACATAAAAGTGAATTATTTCCTATTAATAATTATTCTGATTATTATATTCAAATACCTTTTAATATTGCCAAAAACCATTTTACTTACCTTGGTATCAAAATTACAAAAAATTTTAAAGACCTATATAGGTATAATTTCTTCCCTTTAGTTGAATATACTCAACAGGTGCTTTCTAAATGGTCACTTATGTCGATGTCATTGATAGGTCGAATAAATGCTATAATAATGGTTATTCTACCAAAATTTTTATATATATTTCAAGCAGTTCCCTCTTTTGTTCCAAACACATTTTTTGATAAAATGGATTCTCTGATTTTATCTTATGTTTGGAATAATAAAAGCTCTAGAGTGAATAAACTTTTATTGCAAAGATCAAAAAAAATGGAGGACTGGCTTTACCAAACTTTAGATTTTATTATTGGACAATTAATATTTGTTATATTACTTTCTGGATTTATGATATAGACGACCAAGATCGCCCTTCATGGTTACATATGGAGGAAAATTCAGTAATGGGGTTTTCATTAGCTTCTTTATTAGGAGCTCCTCTTCCATTTTCGCTCTCCAGAACAGGTAGACAAGCTCTTAACCCTATTGTTAAACATACTTTAAAAATTTGGTTTCAATTTCGTAGATTTGTTGAATTAAATGATTTTTTACTTTCTAGTAAAAAGAAATTAGTCTTTTTTAAACCATCAACTTTGGATAAGGCTTTTCTAACATGGAAAATTAAGGGAATAAAAACTTTTTTAGATTTGTTTTTACAAGACTAATGTCTTTTTCACAGTTAATGGATAAATATGATATCTCTAATATTTTTTCAGGTATTTACAGGTTAGGAATTTTTTTACGTGATTTTTTACCGATTTACCCCTTGGCTTGCTCTTTAAATATGGCTTATGTTATTTTTCAGTTTAAACCTTTTCAAAAACGATTAATAGCTATCATTTATAAACAGTTAATGAATGCTTGCATGTCGCCTAATAATAGGATTCAACGTACCTGGGAAGTAGAACTTCAACATTCACCTTCAGATAATCAATGGAGTAAAATTTATTATTTAGTCAATAATTCATCTATCTGCGCACGCCATACCTTAATTCAGTTTAAGATAGTACATAGGGCCCATATGTCCAAAGATAAATTGGCACATATTTTTCCGAATATAAGCCCTATTTGTGACAGATGTAACGCAGAAATGGCTACTCTAATTCATATGTTTTGGTCATGTGTAAGTTTAAATAATTTTTGGAGGGATGTGTTTGGAATATTATCTAAAGTTATCGATATGGATGTTCAACCTAATCCACACAGCAATTTTTGGGATTATTCCAGAGGAAGCAAGCAAAGTGTCTGCTTCCTCCCAACATGTGATAGCTTTTTCAACTTTACTGGCTAGGAGAGCTATTTCGCTACATTGGAAAGAATCTAACCCACCTACTGTTTTATATTGGCTCTCCTCCATTATGTCATGTCTAAGCTTGCAGAAAATTAGAAGCCGGACATTTGATACATCCTTTAATTTTGAACAAGTCTGGCGACCCTTTATTCAATATTTCCACATGATTTAATTTATTTTTATTTATTTTTCTTTATTCTCTTAGGGGGAAATCCTTATCCATGAAGGCTCAGAGATGACTGAAAGGATGTGTTTTTTTTCCTCTTTTTTTTCTAATTTTAACCTCAATTGGACTGCTCAATCTTTCTTTTTCTTTCCTTTTTTTCTCTTTCTTTTTTATTTCAGTTTAGTTAGTGGGGTTTTCTTTCCTTATTAATAAAATTTCCAATCTTCTTTTTTATGATTATGAGGAGTTGTAGTTTTTTTTGACCATTGTATATATAACAGCATAATATTTTACTTATTTGATTTTGATCAATCCACTTTCATAATGTCTCTGTTTCAGAAACATTTTCCTGATTTCTTGCGTAGCCAAATTATTTATTTCATTCCTAATTCTTTTAATTTCCCCTAATGTATCCTGTGCCAAATTCAATTTGTGTTTTTTCTCTAGTTCCTTCAGCTTATTTTGTAATTCCTCTAATGTTTTATTCCTTATTTTTTTCTTATATGAAGATATCGCTATAATTTTCCCTCTTAAGACCGCCTTCAGAGTATCCCATAAAATGGGAGGTGAAACCTCTCCATTATCATTAAATTCTAAGTAGAGACCAATTTCTTTTTTAATTTGTTCCTTAAAGTACGGCTCATTGAGTAGACTTGAATTTAGTTTCCAAATAGTATTCATTGGCTGTAGGTCAAAATCAACAGATAAATATATAAGTGCATGGTCACTTACATCTATTGTCCCAATTCCACAGGTGCTTATTTTGTCCTTGCCTTTTCCAAATGTTATGAAATAGTCTATTCTTGTATATACAGAATGGGGAGCAGAATAATGAGTGTAATCCCTTCTGTCAGGGAAAAGGTCCCTCCAGATATCAATTAAACCAACATCCTCAAAAAGTAAAGATTTTGTTTCATAGGTTTTTCTATTGGAAGAGTCTAAGTTTGGTTGTAATGGTAAATTTAAGTCTCCCCCACATATCAGGAGACCTTCTGTTTCCGTTACCATAATATCAGTAATTTTCTGAAAGAAACCAATATCTCTTCCCGGGGGTGCGTATATATTCAATAGAGTAACTGAATTGCTGTCTATATTCCCCCTTACCAGAATATATCTGCCTTCTTTATCTCCCATTTCAAATATTTTTTCAAAATTTAGCTTACTTGAGATAAGAATAGCAACTCCTCTCCTATGTCCTGATTTATATGAGGAGAAAAACAGATTAGTGAAGCCCATTCTCTTTAGTCTTTTACGCTCATTATCACTTAAATGAGTTTCCTGTAAATATACTACATGGGCTTGTTCTTTTTTCACTTTGGATAAAATTCTCTTACGTTTAATCGGATTTAATAGCCCATTGGCATTAAAAGAAATGAATTTTACCTTTTAACGCAAATAATAACAAAAATGGCAACGAACGTGTGATTCCAAGGCTGAGGTCTCTAGTAGATGACCCTGGGTTGAGCTAGAGGAAATGTCTAGCTGTGGGGGATAACCCCTCCTACTTGTGAGTTGAGGGCCCCCATTGCAGTATTCATAAAAGTCAGTGAACAAATCCATTACACAGACAAGATTGTCCTGTGTACTCCTCCTATATATACGTGTGTGTGTATATACACACATACATACACACACACATTACATACATACACATATATGCACACACATACATTATATATATATTCTCAATTTGGTGGGGAAAGGGAGTAAGTGAGTGAATAAAGAATAACAACTGAGTAATATAAAATCCACATTATAACAAGTATTTCTCGAGATAGGTATATCAACGTGTACTTTTGCTTCCGTTTAGCTTCTCAACATTTTTAAAGTTAGCCAAACCTTATGGCTGTTCTGAAGGGGGTGAGGACTGTCTTTGGGAAACTCCTAGTCTCTTCCTGAAATATTTCTCTCGGCCTTCTCCCGTCTCCTGCCTTCTCGATTCTCGCACTATTTCCAAAGCGGAGTGGGATAACATCTCAGCCAGGCTTTTCCTCGTTTTGGTCATGCTGACAGGCAACCCTCTGGCCTTCATATTTGCAGTCGCCTCTTCCACTGTCTGGTACAACCGCGTCCTGTTGTCATAAAACACTCGAAGTTTAGCAGTGTATGGAGTTTGAAATCTAATCTTATTTTGCTTTAGTACTCGCTTTACTTCAGAGTATTCTTTGCATTTCTGGAGAACTGCGGGGGGGGGAGGGTAATCTTGGTCGAAATATATTAATTTATCCTCTAAGAACATTCTCTTCTTACCCCAGGCCCTTCATAGAATCTCCACCTTGGTGCTGTACCGAAGGAATTTAATTATTATTGAGCGTGGCTTTCTATCCTGGGTAGGTTTTGGGACTAACTCGCAGTGGTCTCTTTCAACTTCCAGCTTCAGAGCCGGGGTAAGCTCCAGCGTGTCCCGCAGTAACTTTCCGACAAACTCTGTCATAGACCAGCCCTCCACTCCTTCAGGAACGTTGTAGATTCTGATATTTTTCAACCGTGATCTTCCCTCCAGGTCAAGCAGTTTACCTTCTTGGTGATGTATTATTTTTATTGTCTTACTCAGTATCTGTTCCACGTTTTGAACGCAATCTTCCACCTTCTCAATTTGAGTCTCTGCCACCACTATTTTTTGATTTACGCTGGTGAGCTCTGACTTAATATCACGGAGCTGCTGCTTTACATCTTTCTGGAACTCCATTATTTCTTTCAGGATTTCGAAGATATTCGCCACTTCGCCTGAACGAAGCCCGGCGTCGGGTAGGAGAGCCGCTCGCAGCACTCCTCTCAGACGCAGGCTCCGTAGTGTCGCTTTTTTATTTCCATTCTTTTTCCCCATTCTTGCCCTTCTTATCAGTTCAAATATTTTTTGAAAAATATTATATTTGATGGGTTAACGGGGCTCTGAATGCCCTTCCATATGCGCCACGTGTCACTAGTGTCCTGGAAGTGGCTATGGATTCACTGGGTGGGTGCACACTTTGCCTCTCTGATGGCCCGGGACAGTTTGGCCCTCACTGTTGTTAGGGCTGCCTTGTCACCTGCTCTGAAGGCGGAGTCATGGGTCCTCAGCAGCGCACGCATCTCCTCGGTCATCCATGGCTTCTGGTAAAGAGCGCTTAGTGATGGTCTTGAACACAGTGATGTCATCGATGCGCTTGCTGATGGAGCTAGTCACTGATGCCGTGTACGCCTCTAAGTTGGTAGAGTTGCCATGGGTTGCAGCCTCCCTGAACACGTGCCAGTCAGTGTGCTCAAAGCAGTCTGGAAGAGCAGAGATGGCTCCTGCTGGCCAGGTTTTCACCTGCTTCTGTACTGGTCTGGAGCACCTGACAAGCGGTCTGTATGCTGGGATTAGCATAACAGAGATGTAGTCTGCGTATCCAAGGTGGGGGTGGGGCTCCACCCGGTACACATCGGGATATTTGCATAAATAAGGCCCAATGTGTTCTCCCCTCTCGTTGCAAACCATGTTGACTTTACCCTATCTTGTCCTGTGTTACCAAGTAGTCCATCACCTCATCCTTAACAACTGACTCCCAACATCTTCCCAACCACTAAGGTCAGGCTAGCTGGTCTATAATTTCCTTTCTGCTACCTTTCTCCTTTCTTAAAGAGTGGAGTGACATTTGCAATTTTCCAGTCCTCTGGCACCATGGCAGAGTCAAATGATTTTTGACAGATCATTTCTAATGCCACCATAATCTCTAACCTTTTAAATCATCATTGGTAGTGGTATTAGGTATTCTAGACCTCTTGAAATGAATGCTAATATGGCATTTGCCTTCCTCACCACCGACCCAAATATCTCTTCTAGCACCCCAGCAATTTCTGCACTTGCCTCCTGCAGGATCCCAGGGAACACCTCGCCAGGCCCTAGGGAGTTATCCACCCTAACTTGCCTCAAGACAGCAAACACCTCCTCCTCTGTAATATGTATCTGGTCTATTAAGTCAATACTGCTTTGCCTCACTTCTGTAGACTCTCTGCCCATCTCCTGAATAAACACAGGTGCAAAAGATCCACAGAACCATAGAACATTACAGCACAGAAACAGGCCTTTTGGCCCTTCTTGGCTGTGCTGAACCATTTTTCTGCCTAGTCCCACTGACCTGCACCTGGGCCATATCCCTCCAAACGCCAATGTCTAATCCAATTTACTACCTCTCCATGTATACCTAGCAACTGAATCTTCCTAACTAACTTCCCATGCGGGACCTTGGTCAAAGGCCTTACTAAAGTCCATGTATACAACATCCACTGCCTTCCCTTCATCCACTTTCCTGGTATCTTCCTCGAAAAACTCTAATAGATTGGTTAAACATGACCTACCATGCACAAAGCCACGATGACCTTTTCTAATAAGTCCCTGTCTATCCAAATACTTGTAGATCCTATCTCTTAGTACTCCTTCCAATAATTTACCCACTACCGATGTCAAACTTACCGGCCTGTAATTTCCCGGCTTACTTTTTGAGGCTTTTTTAAACAATGGAACTACATGAGCTATCCTCCAATCCTCTGGCACCTGACCCGTGGATATCAACATTTTAAATATTTCTGCCAGGGCCCCTGCAATTTCAACACTAGTCTCCTTCAAGGTCCGAGGGAATACCCTGTCAGGTCCTGGGGATTCATCTACTCTGATTTGCCTCAAGACAGCAAGCACCTCCTCCTCTTTAATCTGTATAAGTTCCATGACCTCCCTACTTGTTTGCCTTGTTTCCATAGACTCCATTCCTGTCTCCTTAGTAAATACAGATGCAAAAAACCTATTTAATATCTCTCCCATTTCTTTTGGTTCCATACATAGCCGACCACTCTGATCTTCAAGAGGACCAATTTTATCCCTTACTATCCTTTTGCTCCTAACGTTCCTTTAAGATCCATTTAGGATCTTCCCATCTCCTTTGGCTCCATGCACAAATTACAATTCTGCTCTTCCAGAGGACCAGTTTTGTCCCTTACAATCCCTTTGCTCTTAACATATTTGTATAATTCCTTAGGATTCTCTTTCAACTTATCTACTCGGGCAACCTCCTGCCTTCTTTTAGCCCTCCTGATTTCTTTCTTCAATGTTCATTTGCGTTTCTTATATTCCATAACCACCTTATTTATTCCTCCCTGCCTATATTCCTGCTATGCACCTCCTTCTTTTCTGAACCAGGACCTCAATAATGCTTGAAAACCAAGGTTCCCCAAATCTGCTATCTTTACCTTTTATTGTGATAGGCACATACAACTACATTCTCTCATAATTTCACTTTTGAAGGCCTCTCACTTATTAAGTGTACCTTTGCCAGAAAGCTGCCTGCCCCAATCCAGGCTTGCCAGATCCTTTCTGATACCATCAACATAGGCCTTTCTTCAACTTGGAATCTCAACCCACAGACAAGACCTATCTTTTTCCATATTAAGATTTCCCTATTTCCATATTCCATACTGATTAAGGAAATTTCCTGAACACATTTGACAGACTCAATCACATCCAGACCTTTTAGTTTGTGAGTTGCAGTCAATATGTGTTACCTATGTCCCTGTCTTTCTCCAAGTACGAAGACAAACATTGCGTAGAGTTCTTCATATAAAATCTCACTACAGTCATATATAGCCTCACCGCGACTCGCTTACATATACCAACCCCTCCTATTAGAAAAAAGCCAACAATTTGTTTTCCTAACTGATCCCTCTTTCCACATTCTGTGTTAGGAACCAGCATACCAGGATTCTCCCTGGCACCATTTTAATTTTTCCCTGAAGTGAATTTTCCTAAAACTGTGACAAACCTCTACATGCACAGTTTAGAGTATCCTAACCAGTTGTATCACAGCTTGATATTGAAACACTAATGCACAGGAACAGAAACTGGTGGACACAATCCAAGCCATTACAAGCAAAGCTCTCCACAGCATTGTGCACATTTACAATCAGCGCTGCCACAAGAAAGCAGCATCCATCATTAAGGACCTCCACCATCCAGGCCATGCTCTCTTCTCACTACTACATCGGTCAAGAAGTACAGCCCCACACTACCAGGTTCAGAAACAGATATTTCCTTACAACCATCAGGCTCCTGAGGCAGAATGGATAACTTCACTCATCTCAATGCTAAACTTATCCACTCCCTCTCGACTCACTTTCAATGAATCTACAACTCATGTTCTCGGTATTATTTATTTACTTTTTATTATTTACACAATTTGTCTTCTTTTGCACACTGATTATTTATCAGTCTTTATTATGTATAGGTTTTTTATAAATTCTATCATATTTCTTTATTTTCTTGTAAATGCCTGCAAGAAAATGAATCTCAGGGTAATAAATCTACGTTGAACAGTCCATTCTATCTCACATTTATCTTTCTGTCCGCCCTAAGTTCCTCTGCAGCAGCTCACAGTTCCCTCATTTTGAAACATTACATACTGACTTTTTAAATCATTGCAAGTTAATGTAAAGCAGACACCCCAGAAGTGATCCTCAAGATACCACTGTTGTATTTATAATAAATCTGATCCCTACTTACCTTCATGCTCTATAAGGGCCAGTGCGACATCAGTTGTGACCTCAATTCCAGAACTGATTGACACATGACAAGCTTTCAGCGAAGACAATGCAGAATCCACAGAGCTTAAGGATATCACAGGCATGATGGTTGGCCGCCCAGGCATCTTATCACAATGTCAACCTGTACGCAACAAGAAGCAGACAATTAAGCAGTGAATATAGAACTTAACACAGTACAGACCCTTCAGCCCATGACATTGGGCCAACCTTTTAACCTACTCTAAAATCAATTTAACCCTTCCCTCCTACATAGCCCTCTCTTTTTCATCCATGGCCTACATGTCCCTAATATATCTGTCTCCTTCACCACTATCCCGGGCTGGGTGTTCCACACACCCACTACTCTCTGAGTAAAAATAATTACCTCTGACATCCCTCCTATACGTTCCTCCAAGCACCTTACAGCGCTTCTCCCTATAGATGCTGCCTAGCCTGCTGTGTTCTACCAGCACTTTGTGTGTGTTGTTGTTAAAATTATGCCCCCTTGTATTATCTATTTCTGCCCTAGGTAAAGGTGTCTGGCTGTCCACTTGATCTGTGCCTCTTATCATCTTGTATACCTCTAAGTCATCCCTCACTCTCCTTCTCTCCAAAAGAAAACAACTAGTTCAATCAACGTATCCTCATGAGACAGGCTGTCTAATCCAGGAAGCATCCTAGTAAATCTCCTCTGTACCCTCTCTAAAGCTTCCACATCTTTTCTTTAATCAGGTGATCATAACTGAACACAAAAGTGTGATCTAACCAGGGTGTTAAAGAGTACTGTGGAGAGCATTCTGATAGGCTGCATCACTGTCTGGTATGGGGGGGGTTTAACTGCACAGGACCAAAAAAAACTGCAGAGGATTGTAAATTTATTCAGCTCCATCTTGGGTATTAGCCTACAAAGTACCCAGGACATCTTCAAGGAGTGGTCTCTCAGAAAGGCAGCGTCTATTATTAAGGACCTCCAGCACCCGGGGCATGCCCTTTTCTCACATTCAGCAATTCAGGAACAGCCTCTGCCATCCGATTTCTAAATGGATATTGAACCCATGAACACTACCTCACTTTTTAAATATATATTACTTCTGTTTTTGCATATTTTTAATCTATTCAATATACATATACTGTAATTTATTATTATATTATTTTTTTCTTCTATATAATGTATTGCATTGAATTGCTGCTGCTAAGTGAATACATTTCAAGACACATGCCGGTGACAACAAACCTGATTCTGATCAACCTTATGCTAAACCAGGATCCAATACACACAAAATGCTGGTGGAACACAGCAGGCCAGACAGCATCTATAGGAAGAAAAGTCGGGCCGAAACGTTGACAGTGCTTCTCCCTATAGATGCTGCCTGGCCTGCTGCGTTCCACCAGCATTTTGTGTGTGTTGCTTGAACTAACAGCATCTGCAGATTTCCTCGTACTTACGTTGCTAAACCAGGGTCACTGTTGTTTTATGTCTCCTCCCCCCCCCCCCAGCGACCCAGCCCTTCACTGAAACCCTACCACAAATCAAGCCTCTTTTTTTTGTCGAGATTAGCACACAAATCTCACTCACCCAGCACTTCAGAATCCCAAACAAGACCTCGGCCTCGGCCTCACAGTTCAAATCGCCGCCTGCTTCGCTAACCGCGGAGCATCCTGGGATTTGTAGTTTAAGCCGTTCACACCCTGATCAGTACTTCCGGTATCCCCTAGCCGAAACTACAAATTCTGAAAAGCAATGCTGGTTGCAGGACCTCGTCGTAGACAACACCTGTTGTGGCTTTATTAATTTCAAAATCCTTTTCAGTAAAAATGTGTGCTTTTCAAGTGTGGGCTTGAAAATGCTCTCGTGAGCAGATGATTAAAGTTGGTGCGCATGCGCCGTTGTTTTTAATCGGAAGTAGCCGTCTAGGAACGTAGTGACAGCGGTGGTACTCGGAAAATATCGGCAGCGCCCGATATTTTCAACGTGCAGTTAGCAGCATAATAATAGCACAACTCTGAAACATCGGAGGGTGAGTGTAAGAGTAGAAAAATGTCAACCGAAACGAGCAACCAGCCACAAATAGAGACGGGTGCAGTAGCAATGTCTCGAGGTGGGACAGCAGAATCTCAGCGGCACCCAGCATCCGCGGGCGACCATGGTCGGTGCCAGCCAGCGGCATTCGCCCGCCACCGGCCGTCACGGTCAACCACGGACTGGCGGCAGATGTGGACTAATTACAGCGTCGTAGCACAACTGCACAAACAAGTTCCAGCATACCAGACGGCATTATTTTTGCATACAATTGAACCGTCAGGACTTGAGGTCTACAACAGTTTTGTGTTCGCAGGTAAGACCTCATAAAGATTTTAGGTGCATTTGACAGATATGCTCTGGGTTAGAAAAATGAGACATATGAACAGTACTTGTTCAACAAGCGGCAACAAGAACAAGGTGAGATCTTTGAATCGTTTCTTGCCAGCCTTAGATCTCTTGCAAAGACATGTAATTTTTGCTCATGTATGTCAGACAGTCTGCTGAGAGACAAGATCATACTGGGCATTAAGGAAAATGTCTGTTACAAGAGAGAAAACTAATGCTCAATAACTGCATTGACATCTGTAAAAGCACTGTAAAAGAAATGGCTGAATCACACCTACAAGCATTCAGTATGGCTGCAGATAGCAGGTCCGCTGCTGTCCTTGGGATTAAACCTCGAGCTAACAAGAAAGGTTCAAAGCATCCTGGACAGAAGGCTAGTGCTAGCGGTGGAGCCAGAGCAAAAGGCACCTTGAACAGCCACAGAAGCAAAGTGAACCCTTGCAAGTACTGTGGCACGGAACATGCAAGAGACAAACAACAATGCCCAGCGTACGGACAGGTGTGCAAGGCGTGTGGCATTTGAAATCACTTTGCAAAGGTACTGAAGCAGAAGCCCATGCATGGGGTGAAAGCACAAAGCAATAACCAAACCAACAGTGACAGCAGCACCGAGTTTATCAACAATGTTATGCTGGTGATCAACAGTTTGAAGACAAAGGATGACGTATTCACACAGATGCTCATCAATGGGGAGCCAATAGACTTCCAAGTCGACAGCGGGGTGAGCATTAACATTTTACCCCGCAAATACTTGGAGGGAGTAGATCACACACTAAGACAATGTACAAAAAAGCTGATGATGGAGAACATGACCACCATGGATGCAGAAGGAATGTGCAGAGTGAAATTGCGTAACCCCATGACGAACCGCAAGTATTCTGTCAAATTTGTTGTGGTCACTGATGACTTTACACAATTGCTGGGAAGCAGGGCCAGCCAACAAATGAAGCTGATTACGGTCAACGATGACAACTTTCTCAGGGTGCATGCACCTGCACTCAGAGAAAAACAATGCACACCAGAAGAACGCTATGCAGAGGTGTTCGATGATGCGCTCGGGGAGCTTTCGGGTGCAGCCCACTTGCAGATTGATGAGGAAGTTACCCCCACACGTCTACCTCACACTATGAAGCGGAAAGTGAAAGCTGAGCTTGATCAACTGGTAGACCGCAAGGTGATAGCTCCAGTCCATGAACCTACAAGGTGGGTTAGCTTGCTAGTGGTAGTAGAACGGCAATCTTCGTATATTTGTTGACCCTCGACCATTGAACAAAGCGCTGAGGAGAGAACACTACCCCCCCCTTCCGGTGATGGAGGATATTTTGCCAGATCTTGACCAGGCTAAGGTTTTCAGCAAGCTTGAAATGAGTTCTGCATTTTGGCAAGTGAAATTGGACAGTGAATCAAGCGTGCTTACCACCAACACAGCTTTCGGGCAATATAGATGGCTCAGACTTCCGTTTGAACCAGCGTTTCATCAGAGATCTTCCAGTGCAAACTGCATCAGGCGCTGAAAGGACTACTGCGAGTGATCTGCATCGCAGGCGACATTCTGGTATATGGAAAAGGGGAAACGCAGGGAAAGGCAATCGCTGATCATGATGTGAAACTTGAGCAGCTATTACAGCGCTGTGCAAAGCAGTATATCAGGCTCAACAAGAACAAATCTGTCTTCAGAGCGACAGAGATACCCTTTTTGGGACATCTCATCACAAGTGAGGGACTTCAGCCTGATCCTAGAAAGGTCGCTGACATTCTCAACATGCCAGGACCCACAGATGTGCAGGGAGTGCAGCGATTGATCGGATTTGTCAACTACCTGAGCTGTTTTCTACCAAGTCTCTCAGATACCCTTGAGCCAATAAGACAGCTGACAAAGCCAGATGTAGCATGGGAGTGGTAGGCTGAGCAGCAAAACGTTCTCCAAGATCAAGCGGATGGTATCCGAAGCACCAGTGTTAGCGTACTACAATTCTAAGGAAGAGCTAACCATCCAATGTGACGCCAGCAACAAAAGGCAGCACTCCTCCAGAATGGGCGTCCGATCGCATATGCAAGCAGAGCGCTAACGGACACAGAAATGCGTTATGCAGCAATTGAAAAGGAAATGCAATCGTTTTCGCACTTGGGTGTTTCCATCAATACACTTTTGGCCGCTTCACAAGAGTACTCTGCAATCACAAGCTGCTTGAAATGAGTTAAGAAGCCATTGGTGAAGGCACCAAAGCGCCTACAGGGAATGTTTCTTCACCTGCAGAGCTATGATTCCGACATCACCTACTGTCAAGGAAAGCTCATGCACCTCGCGGATACGCTACTGCAAGCAGTTAACTGTACTCCAGGCCAGGAGAACAGCTTCGACCAAGTTAACATGCTATCACACCTGCCAATCCGCGATGAGCGTCTGGAGCAGATTCACATAGAAACAGCAAAAGATAATACACTACAAATGTTTGAAATGCGTAATCATCAGCGGATGGCCAAGCGAACGTGACACGCTCCCAAAGCAACTCAAACCTTACTATAGCTATAGGGATGAGCTTGCAGTCCAAGAATGCTTAATCTTCAAAGGTGAGCGTGTCATCATACCGCAAAGTGAGCGAAAGCAAATGAAGGAAAGAATTCATTCGTCACATTTGGGCGTAGAAGGATGCCTCAGACACGCACATAAATGTCTTTTTTGGCCAGGCATGAACAGTGACATCAAGCAATATATTGCTACATGTGATGTTTGTTGCACATACAAAATGAGTCAGCAGAAAGAATCATTTATGAGTCATAAGGTACCTGCTCGGCTGTGGGAAAAGATAAGTACCAACCTATTTACATTCAAAGGAAAAGAGTACCTCATCACCGTCAATTACTACAGCAATTTCTTCGAGCTAGATCTTCTTTGCGATAAGACCAGCGCAGCCCTTATTTGCAAACTGAAGGCACATTTTGTGAGATATGGTAGCCCAACACAAGTGGTTAGTGATAATGGGCCACAATACACGTCAGTGGAGTTTTACAGAATTGCACGAGAATGGGATTTTGAGCACTTGTGTAGCAGTCCCAGAAATAGCAAAGCAAATGGAAAGGCTGAATCAGCAGTTAAAACAGCTAAGCGTATCCTCACAAAGAGCAACAAATCACAAGCAGATCCCTACCTCGCACTTGTAGACCAACGCAACACACCTTCGCAATGGCTCAGCACAAGTCCTGCTGAGCGTCTGATGAATCACCGCACACGCACGCACCCGCCTACAACAGCAAGTTTACTGGAACACAGAGCTGTATGCGAACGCAGGTGTACAAAACCGCGTCCAGCAGCAGGCCGACAATTACAACAAATCAGCCAAAGATCTTGCCCCACTTGCCAAAGGGGATATCGTGCACATGCAACCCATGGTTAAGGTAAAAAGAATTGGGAGAAAGCAATTGTGTGTTGGCGCCTTGATGCGCCTTGATATGTAGTTCAAACCCCTTCTGGGATCTACCGACGTAATCGCACACATCTACGAAAGACGGCTGAGGAACCGTCTGAAAAGCTAATCACACATGAACAGGCAAAATCAGGTCAAACAACTGAGATCAATGATCACAGTGTGCCTACCGCATCAAATGCACAGAGCCAAACACTAGCAGAGGCTAATGACAGAACACAAACACTAATACAAAGCTGAAACATGCAAATAACAAACAACAGGACTCAGACAAAACAGTCAAAACTCATTCTGGCCGCATGGTGAAAAGGCCACAATACCTAGAAGACTTTGTCCCACATTGAATAATTGCATGAACAATTGAACAATAAGTCTGACACTATTTGGCATTTCAATGTCATGTTTATACTCAAAGAAGGACCATGTCCTATTTGAGGTTGTGTAGTTTGAAGTTAAAGTCAAATTTTAGTATGTTTTATATTTTGTATATGTGCTCATACAAACGGAAATAATGAGTGGTATGTATTTGTGACAGGCATAAGAGACATAAGGCATGATTAATGAATGCTTTGAAAGTTAATTCCGTGAAAATATACTGGAAAGTAGACTCCAGAGAAATTGAGGTTAATTGTTAATACAGTTGTTCCTTTTCTTTGTTTTGATAAAAAGGGGGATGTTATGATATACTTGTACATGCACTCGTGAGCAGACGATTAAAGTTGGTGTGCATGCACCATTTTTATATGAAATATCTGTCCCAAAACAGGTTGGTGGGTTGGGGGACTACTGTACAGGACCAAAAGAAGCTGCAGAGGGTTGTAAATTTAGTCGGCTTCATCTTGGGTACCGGATTAAGAAAGATCAGAGCAAATATGCACATGGTACAAAACCTTGGAAGCATACAGAAGCAGACATTTTCTGTCCCTCGGTTTCAGAGAATTTAATGGACACTAAGGATGAATTGTTGATTTCCCATTCTACGTCATCACAGTCCTTGTACTTTTTTTGTCTCTGCACTGGACTTTCTCTGTAGCTGTAACACTATTCTGCATTCTGTTTTTAACTACCTCAGTCTACTAATGCATGGTACCAAAGTTATTCATGATATCTCAATATCTGAAACTGTTACCATACCTGGCAGGTCCTGACAAACAACTTGATTTTGAAAACCAAAATTATTGCAGTTGGTGGGAATCCTGAAATAAAACAGAAAATGCTGAAAACATTCATCAGGTCAAGCAGTTTTGTGGAAAAAAAGTTAAGAGCTGATGTTTCAGGTCCAAGACCCTGCATCAGAACTGAATATGATTTTAACAACGTATACAAAACGGAGAAACTCAGCACCTTAGGCAGCATCGAGAATGGACGTTTTGGACCTAGACCTTTCATTAAGACTGGAAAGGAAAGGGATAGAGGTCAAAGTAAGAAGGTTGGTGAGAGAGGAAGTGCAATAGGTGAAGCCAGGTGAGTGGGAAGGTTGGTTGGTGGGTGGGGGAGGAGGGATGAAATGATAGGAGAAAAAGGTAAAGGGCTGAAGATGGAATTTGATCAGAGAAGAGAATGGATCATGGGTGAAAGGGAAGCAGAAGCACCAGTTGATAGCAGACCATCACCTGCCAGCGTACTCCATCCCCTCCCCCTGCCTTTAGTACCTTTCCTTTCCAGTTCCCATGAAGGGTCTCAACCCAAAACGTTGACTGTTTATTCCTCTCCATAGGTGCTGCCTGACCTGCCGTGTTCCTCCAGTAATTTTTTGCGTATTGCTCAAGTAACTGGGCTTTCAGTAGATAAGACTGAAAGGTTCACCAACCTATTCCCCCTAATCTCTACTCTTGTAACTTTTTCCAACAAACTCAGCACAAGCTAGTGGGACTGCACCTAATCCAATAACTCGACAAATTTACAGCTTTTTGAATTTAACATTGAATTCAGCAATTTTAGATATCCAACAGTTCTCATTTTTGTATATTACTTTGCATCTGAGAATTCCAGCAGTTTGCTTAGCTGTTTATTACATCAGAATGAGGCTTACTCTCACCAGCATGTATTGTGAAATTTGCTGTCATTATGCTACTGTGCATAATAAAAACTCAATTACAGTAAATATATATTATATATGAAAGTTAAATTAAGTAAGTAGTGAGTTAGTGTTTATGCATTCAATGTCCAATCAGAAATCGGACAGCGGAGTAGAAGGAACTGTTCCTGAATCATCGAGTGTTTGCCTTCAGGCTCCTGTACCTCCTCCCTGTTGGTAACAATGAGAAGAGGGCATGTCTTGGGTGTTTGGGGGGGGGGGGGGGGGGTGCTGAATAATGGATGTCACCTTCCTAAGGCAATGCTCCTTGAAGATGTCTTGGATACTATGGAGGCTAGTACTCAAGCTGGAGCTGACTAAATTTACAAGTTTTTGTAGCTTTTTTCGATCCTGTGCAGTAGCCCACCCCCCGTCCATACCAGACGGTGGTGCAGCCTGTCAGAATGCTCTCCATGGTACATCTGTAGAAGTTTTTGAGTGTTTTAGGTGACAAACCGAATCTCCTCAAACTCCTCAAAATCTCATCAAATTTATAGATGGTATTTGAGCTATACCTAGCCACACAGTCGTGGGTATAGAGAGAGTAAAGCAGAGGACTAAGCACACACCCCTGAGGTGCACCAATGTTGATCATCAGCGAGGAGATATTATCACCAATCTGCACAGATTGTGGTCTTCCAGTTAGAAAGTCCAGGATCCAGTTGCAGAAGGAGGTACAGAGGCCCAGGTTCTATCGCTTGTCGATCAGGACTGTAGGAATGATGGAGTTAAATGCTGAGCTATAGTCAATGAACAGCATCCTGACATAGGTGTTTGTGTTGTCCAGGTGGTCCAAGGCCTTGTGAGGAGCCACTGAGATTGCGGCTACATCCACACTACGCTGGATAAATCCATAACCGAAGCTTTTTCTCTTCGTTTTTATCCTCCGTCCACACTAAAACGACGTTTTTGTCCCCCGAAACCGGAGCTTTTCAGAAACTTCACAGGGTGGGTATTTTTGAAAACGCTGCTCAGGCAGATCAGTGTGGACAGGGTAACCGGAGACTTTTGAAATCGCTATCTCTTGGCAGCGCGCTATTTCATTGTTTTCTTGAACGCAACCTAACAATTTCAGAACAGAGGGCAAAGAGACTGAAGCCAGAAGAGTTAGAAATGTACTCACCAAATACTTTGACCCATACCTTACTGAATAAATAAGTATACTGTACTTTGTCCTGTTTTCTGTCCTTGCTCGTATGAAGGTGGTTTACCTATTTATGCAAGTACTTCTCTGACAATAGATGTGTAACAGCCTAATGTAACATTGTATGGAAATACAAGATAACACTGATGCAGACATGTTTTATACATTTAACAAGGTGCTTTATTAATGCAACAGAGTTAGTCAGTTTTTCAATGTTTATCGTCAGCCGGGTCAATCTGTCCATGAACTCCCTGTCGGTTGCTGCGGTACGCTCCAGTATTTGTTTTTTTTTTAGTTTTAAGTTTTAGTTTTCTCCTGTGCGAAAGCCAACAGCTGTCCGTCGTTTTAAGTTTTTCTAGTTTGTAACTGCACAAACCCGGACTTTTACGGCAAGATTTGACACCAAACATGTCGCTTGTTTTTGATAGATGTGTCCTGCGCATGCACAGCATGCACAGATCACTAGGCCTCATATGGAGCCAGTGATCATTAATGGAGAATGTGTGGAGCAGGTTAAGACCTACAAGTATCTGGGAGTACAGTTAGACAAGAAGCTAGACTGGACTGCCAACACAGATGCCTTGTGCAGGAAGGCATAGAGTCGACTGTACTTCCTTAGAAGGTTGGCGTCATTCAATGTCTGTAGTGAGATGCTGAAGTTGTTCTATAGGTCAGTTGTGGAGAGCGCCCTCTTCTTTGTGGTGGCGTGTTGGGGAGGAAGCATTAAGAAGAGGGACGCCTCACGTCTTAATAAGCTGGTAAGGAAGGCGGGCTCTGTCGTGGGCAAAGTACTGGAGAGTTTAACATCGGTAGCTGAGCGAAGGGCGCTGAGTAGGCTACGGTCAATTATGGAAAACTCTGAACATCCTCTACATAGCACCATCCAGAGACAGAGAAGCAGTTTCAGCGACAGGTTACTATCGATGCAATGCTCCTCAGACAGGATGAAGAGGTCAATACTCCCCAATGCCATTAGGCTTTACAACTCAACCACCAGGACTTAAGAACTTTTTAAAAGCTATTATTAATGCTTTTTGAGATAGTGATTTAGATGCATATCATATTTTTTACTGAGTTAAGTATTGTATGTAATTAGTTTTGCTACAACAAGTGTATGGGACATTGGAAATGTATTGGAATAAATTGGAATAAAGTATCTATCTATCTATCTATCAGCAGGAGGAAATTCACCAAAATCTCCGTTTCAGTGTGGATAGAGGTATTTTCAAAAACGCATAGTGTGGACACCTATCGTTTTTACGCAAAACTGGCATTTTCAAAATTATCAGGTCTAGTGTGGACGTAGCCTGCGTCTGTCATTGACCTATTGTGGCGACAGGCAAATTGTAGTGGGTCCAGGTCCTTGCTGAGGCAGGAGAACGTTCTAGCCACGACCAACCTCTCAAAGCATTTCATCACCATAGCTGTGAGTGCTACTGACAATAGTCATTAAGGCAACTCACACTACCCTTCTTGGGCACTGGTATAATTGTTCCCCTTTTGAAACAGGTGTGAAATTCTGACAGGAGATTGGAAATGCCCTTGAATACTCCCATCAACCAGTTGACACACGTTTTCAGAGCCTTACTAGGTACTCCATCAAGACCTGCTGCCTTGAGAGGGTTCACCCTCCTGAAAGACAGGCTGACATTGGCCTCCAAGACAGGTCACCTGATGCAGCAGAAATCTTGACATCTGTAGTTATATTTTCCATTTTAAAGCGAGCATAAAGGGCGTTGAGCTCGTCTAGTAGTGAAGATTTGCTGCCATTCACGCTATTAGATTTCACTTTATAAGAATTAATGTCCTGCAAACCCTGCCAGAATTAACATGCATCTGGTGTCACCTCCAACCTCACTTGGAATTGTCTCTTTATCCTTGAAATAGCCCTCCACAAATCATACCTGGTCTTCTTGTACAGTCCTGGATCAGCAGAGTTAAGTGCCACAGATCGAGCCCTCAGCAGCCGATGAACCTCCTAGTCCATCTATAGCTTTTAGTTCAGGTATATTCTGTAAGTTTTCATAGGCACACACTCATCCACACAGATCTTAATGAAGTCGGTAACAGCTGCAGCATACTTATCCAGGTTCAAAGATGAATCCCTGAAAGTAGTCCTGTAAGTGCTTCCAATGTCCATACCTTCTTGGTCCTTACTACTGGTGTTGCAATCTTCAGTCTCTGCCTGTACTCAGGGAGTAGAAGTACAGCCAGATGGTCAGACTTTCCGATGAAGCATCGCTCCAAGAAGAGCTTTCAAAGCTTGCAGGGAGATTTATGCCGGTTAGAAGAATGGGCTGAACGTTGGCAGATGGAGTTTAATGCTGAGAAGTGTGAGGTTCTACATTTTGGCAGGAATAATCCAAATAGAACATACAGGGTAAATGGTAGGGCATTGAGGAATGCAGTGGAACAGAGAGATCTAGGAATAACAGTGCATAGTTCCCTGAAGGTGGAGTCTCATGTAGATAGGGTGGTGAAGAAGGCTTTTGGAACGCTGGCCTTTATAAATCAGAGCATTGAGTACAGAAGTTGGGATGTAATGTTAAAATTGTACAAGGCATTGGTAAGGCCAAATTTGGAATATTGTGTACAGTTCTGGTCACCGAATTATAGGAAAGATATCAATAAATTAGAGAGAGTGCAGAGACGATTTACTAGGATGTTACCTGGGTTTCAGCACATAAGTTACAGAGAAAGGTTGAACAAGTTAGGTCTCTATTCATTGGAGCGTAGAAGGTTGAGGGGGGATTAGATCGAGGTATTTAAAATGTTGAGAGGGATAGATAGAGTTGACGTGAATAGGCTGTTTCCATTGAGAGTAGGGGAGATTCAAATGAGAGGACATGATTTGAGAGTTAGGGGGCAAAAGTTTAAGGGAAACACGAGGGGGTATTTCTTTACTCAGAGAGTGATAGCTGTGTGGAATGAGCTTCCTGTAGAAGTAGTAGAGGCCAGTTCAGTTGTGTCATTTAAGGTAAAATTGGATAGGTATATGGACAGGAAAGGAGTGGAGGGTTATGGGCTGAGTGCGGGTAGGTGGGACTAGGTGAGATTAAGAGTTCGGCATGGACTAGGAGGGCCGGAATGGCCTGTTTCCGTGCTGTGATTGTTATATGGTTATATGGTTAAGATGTCCTACGTACTGGGGAGGCTAGTGCCCATGATAGAGCTGACTGAATTCACAACTTTCTGTAACTTATTTATCATTATTAAGAAAAGAAAAGCTTACAAAGGTTCAAAGAGCTAGGTAATGTTAGTGATGTAGAAGATTATAAGGCTAACAGGAAGGAGCTTAAGAACGAAATTAGGAGAGCCAGAAGGGGCCATGAGAAGGCCTTGGTGGACAGGATTAAGGAAAACCCCAAGGAATTCTACAAGTATGTGAAGAGCAGGAGGATAAGACATGAAAGAATAGGCCCCTATCAAATGTGACAGTGGGAAAGTGTGTATGGAACCGGAGGAAATAGCAGAGGTACTTAGTACTTAAGTATTCACTATGGAAAAGGCTCTTGGTGATAATAGTGATGACTTGTAGCAGATTGAAAGGCTTGAGCATGTAGTTATTAAGAAAGAGGATGTGCTGGAGCCTTTGGAAAGCATAAAGTTGGATAAGTCACCAGGCCCAGATGAGATGTACCCCAGGCTACTGTGGGAGGCGAGGGAGGAGATTGCTGAGTCTCTGGTGATCATCAATGGGGACGGGAGAGGTTCCAGAGGATTGGAATATTGTTCCTTTATTCAAGAAAGGGAGTAGAGATATACCAGGAAATTATAGGCCAGTGAGTCTCAGTGGTTGGTAAGTTGATGGAGAAGATCCTGAGAGGCAGGACTTATGAACATTTGGAGAGGTATAATATGATTAGGAATAGTCAACATGGCTTTGTCAAGGGCAGGTCGTGCCTTACGAGCCTAGCTGAAGTTTTTGAGGATGTGACTAAATATATTGATGAAGGAAGAGCAGTAGATATAGTGTATATGGATTTCAGCAAGGCATTTGATAAGGTACCCCATGCAAGGCTTATTGTGAAAGTAAGGAGGCATGGGATCCAAGGGGACATTGCTTTGTGGATCCAGAACTGGCTTGACCACAGAAGGGAAAGAGTGGTTGTCGACGGGTCATATTCTGCATGGAGATCGGTCACCAGTGGAGTGCCTCAGGGATCTGTTCTGAGACCCTTACTCTTACAGATTTTTATAAATGACCTGGATGAGGAAGTGGAGGGATGGGTTAGTAAGCTTGTCGATGACACAAAAGTTAGAGGCGTTGTGGATATTGTGGAGGGCTGTCGGAGGTTACAGAGTACCATGCAAATCTGGGCTGAGACGTGGCAGATGGAGTTCAACCCAGATAAGCGTGAAGTGGTTCATTTTGGTAGGTCAAATATGATAGCAGAATATAGTATTAATAGTAAGACTCTTGGCAGTGTGAAGGATCAGAGGGATCTTGGGGTTCGAGTCCATAGGACACTCAAAGCTGCTGCGCAAGTTGACTCAGTGGTTAAGAAGGCGTACGGTGTATTGGTCTTCATCAATCGTGGAATTGAATTTAGGAGCCGAGAGTTAATGTTGCATCTATATAGGACCCTGGTCAGATCCCACTTGGAGTACTTTGCTCAGTTTTGGTTGCCTTACTACAGGAAGCCATAGATAGAAAGGGTGCAGAGGAGATTTACAAGGATGTTGCCTGGATTGGGGAGCATGTCTTATGAGGATAGGTTGAGTGAACTCGGCCTTTTCTCCTTGGAGAGATGGAGGATGAGAGGTGACCTGATAGAGGTGTATTAGATGTTGAAAGATTAGATTGTGTGGATAGTCAGAGGCTTCTTCCCAGGGCTGAAATGATTGCCACAAGAGGACACAGGTTTAAAGGGCTGGGGTGTAGGTACAGAGGAGATGTCAGGGGTAAGTTTTTTACTTAGAGAGCGGTGAGTGTGTGAAATGGGCTGCCGACAACGGTGGTGGAAGCGGATATGATAGGGTCTTTTAAGAGACTTTTGGATAGGTACATGGAGATTAGAAAAATAGAGGGCTATAGGTAAGCCTAGTGATTCTAGGGTAGGGACTTGTTCAGCACAACCTTGTGGTCCAAAGGGCTTGTATTGTGCTGTAGGTTTTCTATGTTTCTATGTTCTATTTCAATCCTGTGCAGTGCCCCCATACCAGATGGTAAGGCAGCCGGTTAGACTGCTCAGTACAGTACATCTGTAGAAATTTGCGAGTGTCTTTGGTGACATACCAAGTCTCCTCAAACTCCTAATGAAATATAGCCGCTTTATTTACATCTATTATTTTCTCCAATTCATTCCCATTCCAGGTCTACTTATTGCCATAGCCTTTACAGCCATTTTTACACCTCTCCATTACTGTATTTTCCCATTTAAACTTCTCTGCCTTATTTCCCTTTAATTCTCTCCTCTCTCTGAATTCTAAGATTCATTTAATCTCTGATCATTCCTAATCACGATGAAAAGGTCATCAACCTGAAAAGATTCTCAGTATTTCTAGCAATCTTAAGTGTTTGAACTTAAGAGTTCTGTGCAAGAACTAATCTTTCATGCCATTTTCATGCAGCCACCATTGGGCAGGAGGTACAGAAGCCTGAAGGTCCACACTGCCTGGTTCAAGAAAAGCTATTTCACTTTGACCATTCAAATCTTGAACCAGTTGGCACAGCCCTAATCGATAGAGTTTAGCTCCCATTTTGATCAAGTTGCACTAAACAGGCTCTGATTCTTGTTCTAATTGTTTTCTTGTAAAAAAAAGTACATGGTAATTATGTACAAATTATGCTTAATGTTTTTCTTGTGAATGCTGAATATGTGATGCTATGTGCAGTGATACTGATAGTTAAGTTTTTCATTACACCTATGCACACACACACCTGCACATAAGATAAATTCGACTTTGATTCTATAACATTTAACAACTTTCAAATATATTAAGACTTCCACCTGAACTGTAACATAATTGCCAATTATGATTACTGACTATGATTCCACTTTATAGCCCACAGATGGGAAATGGGCATTAAACTTCATCAAATAATCTACCAATACTTATTCTCTGGATGTACTCAGTGGGTTGGGCAGCACTTGTAGGAGGAAAAGAATTCTATTCCCTCACAGACGCTGCTTAACCTGTTGAGTTCTTCCAACACATTGATCGCTGCTTCAAGATTCCAGCAAAGTTCAAAGTAAATTTATTATCAATGTATATGTCACCAATACTACCCCAAGATTAACTTTCTTGCAGGCAATCACTGTGAACCAAAGGAATACAATAGAATCAATGAAAAACTACAAAGACAACAGCCTGTGAGCAAAGAATGAATTCTGCAAATAAAAAATATTAATAAGTACAGAAATAATACTGAGAACATGATGTGTACAAAATGAGTCAGTAGTGTTATGTACCCCATAACAGGTTAAAAGTAACCAGCAGAAATGGAACACAATTGGAGTCTAATTTTGCTATAAACAAAACACTATTTATTAGTATCTGTGTAATATGGTAATAAAACCAGATAAATCAAACAGGTTAGCAGAGCATATAAGTGTGTAAATATAAAACCCAAAACTTCTTCCAAGCTCAGGTGGTAAATGCTACAGTCTTACGATGGTATAGAAATGAAGTCAGTTCAGTTTGTGATATTGAGTTGAGTAGAACTGGGGAGAGCGAGAGGTGATTTGTTTTCCAAGTAAGCCAATGCTGTCGATTCTTCCCACATTGTCCTCCGAAGTCTTGTTAAAATCACCGACTGTGACCACACAAAAGGGTACCGTCTTCACACGGTAAAGCTATCAACCCAGGCAAGGGTTAAACACACTGATAGCCTTCCACCAGTCACCCCTTTTCCACAGTGCTAGCAAAACCTACCCTCTCATGGGCACATAAATCTCATCCAATGTCTATTTCTTCTGTGTCTCCCGTGTGTCTATCTGAAAAGCCAGCTGACCTTGTAAATATCCCAAACATGCTGAACGCCAGCTGTCCATCATATAGCTCTGCCCTTCCGTAACCATGGCAACTCACGAGCTGTTCAGTTCTCTCTCTCTCTCTCTCTCTCTCTGAATCAGTACACACACACTCTTTTTAAAGGAACAGTCCATATTGAATAAATCTTAGGACCTCATCACAGTAGGTTGTGAAATAAGTTCAGAGTTGAGGTGAGTGAAGTTACCCATGCTGGTCAGGAGGCTGATGGTGCTAGGGTAATATTTTTTCCTGAACCTGGTGGTGTGGGACCTAAGACTCCTGTACTTCCTTCCCAATGGCAGCAATGAGAAGAGAGCATGGCTTGAAGGTGGGTGGGGGAAGGGGAGATGATAGGTGGAACAGGTAAAGAGTCAGAGGAGGAATCTGATAGAAGGCGACATGGCCAATGGAAGAAAGGGAAGGAGGAGCACCACCAGTAGGACATGATGGGCTGGTTTGAAGAAGGGCTAAGAGGGGAGCCAGAACAGGGAATCCAAAAAGAGAGGGGGGGGGGGGGGAGAAATTACGAGAAGTTGGCAAAATCAATGTTTATGTCATCAAGTTGGAGGCTGCCCAGATGGAATATGAGGTGTTACTCCTAGATGACAATGACCTCATTATGACTACCAGTGTTGTTTTAGACAATGGATTAGATTTATTTAATGAGAACATAACTTTACCTTCAATTGCCCATCTCCAAATTCCTGCTCTTCTGTATTTCTTTACCCCAGTTTCTCTCTGTCTGTCATCATCTTATACTAATGAATACCTGATGCAGCAGAAATGTATGGACCATCCAAGCACAGCTACAAAATGAGGAGGGGGCTAGCAACCTTATTCGTAAAAACCCAGAGCTATAGAAACACAACAAAGACCTCATTCCTGAGAGAGGAAGGATCTTCACCTGGAAGATGTATAGAGTCGTGTGGTGAAAGCTACAAGTCTGTGGAAGCCACTGGGCTGATAAGAGGCCAGCCAAAGAAAACCTGGCAACACAACCAAGAAAATGGGCACACCTGGGTCAACTTGAAAAATGGCCCAGGACAGAGGACTCTGACGAGCTGTTGTAGGCAGCTTATGCCCCGGTAGGGGTGATAGGAATATAGACAACATCTATCCCAGAACACCAATCAAAAAAATCACTGAACCTAGCAATTTATCACTCGTCATAGTAACTATTCTACTGAGATACAGTATGGACTAAGTCATTCCATCCAGGCCAACCAGTAAACCCCCAATTTAACCCTTAATTAGAAACAATTTACAATGACCATTTCACCTATGAACCAGTAAATCTTCGGACTGTGGGAGGAAACTCGCTTGGGCACCGGAAGAATGTCAAACTCCTTACAGAGAGCGTCGGGAATTGGTCTCAGGTCACTGGTATTGTACAGTGATATACTGTACAGTGTTGTAATCTACACTATTTGATTTACTTTGTAATTGTTCCAGGTTAATTATTACAAAATTTTCTCACTTTCTGGATCATGATGCAACATAAACCAACATTTTGACCCAGTTAAGAGCAGCAGGAACTTGAATTATTTAGCAACTGAGAGTGATCTTTTAATAAGATTAAATGGCAAATATCTTCAGAAAATATGTGAACTAAATTATATTAATGTCACGAGCATATTCCACATATTTCTCATTCCTTTGGATTTACAAATGCCTGTCATGTTTTCAAGGTTTCAGGCCTGGTTTACCCTATTATGTGAAAACATCTCCACTTCTGCCCTATCGAATTATTAATTCCATCAAATTAGTCCTTAGCTATTAGCTTGTAAGTGAACCTAAATTCTACAAGCTTTTATATGTCTTTTCCATTACTGGATCAGAAATGCTTTAATGCTCACTTGCTGGCTGCTCACAGCCCATACTTAGGTTGTGTTGGTTTTTAAATCAAATGATATATTTCACTGAACACACACAAAATGCTGTGTTCCACCAGCATTTTGTGTGTGTTGCTTGAATTTCCAGCATCTGCAGACTTCCTCGTGTTTGCCATATATTTCACTGTATGTTTTGATTAACTTGTGATAAATCAATGAATCTGAATAGTTCTGTATGCTTTTTAAAATAAAATCAAGGAACATTATTTATAACCAAACCAAGATCCAGGTGCTTTGCTGTTTAATTCTACCCATATAGAGATGATCTACATTGCACAATTTGAATTTTTAGTGGCCTTATTAATGTCATCTTTAGATTTAGTGTATGACACATAATACATTTGCTTTCATACCTATTTAAAGATCATTATAAGCAAAGTGTGGTTTACTTGCTCTTTGTATTAAAATGTACTGCATTAAACTGAGTTATATTGCAGATCAATTGGCCAGTTCTGTCTATTCTGTAATGTTAATATCGTCATGTATCCTGTCATATTCTTCCATGACATTATTTCCATTCCCAATTTAGAATCAGCTGCCTCATTAATAAATCAGCATAAATATTGAGAACATGAGCTGTAGAGACTTTGAAAGTGAGTGTTGAGCCCTTACAAGTAATTGTTTTACTCTATTTTTACTGCCAAATTCAAAAGGAGAAATTATTTATCTCTTCCATAGTTTCATTTACAATGAGGTTTTACATTGCCTTCAGTTTTAATATGCACAGATCTAATCCACTCAACCAAAATATATTTGCCACTACCATCATAGATACAGGTATACAAGATATTAAGAGGAATAGATAGAGTGGACAGCCAGCGCCTCTTCCCCAGGGCACCACTGCTCAATACAACAGGACATGGCTTTAAGGTAAGGTGTGGAAAGTTGAAGGGGGATATTAGAGTAAGGTTTTTTACTCAGAGTGGTTGGTGCATGGAATGCACTGCCTGAGTCAGTGGTGGAGGCAGATACACTAGTGAAATTTAAGAGACTACTAGACAGGTATACGTAGGAATTTAAGGTGGAGGGTTATATGGGAGGCAGGGTTTCATCTTCTCCACCCTGGCTTTTTACTTTAAATATTGAAGCATTATTTCTAATCTCCGCAAATCTCATGCCCATTGTAGCAGTTACATGGGTAGGTATAGAGACACAAGAGCTAATTAAAAACTTTACTATCACACCTTGTCAGTTTATCCTTTCAATCTGCTTGGTTTTCTTCAATCAATGGTTTCCGCAGA
This sequence comes from Hemitrygon akajei, assembly GCF_048418815.1. Taxonomy (NCBI): domain Eukaryota; kingdom Metazoa; phylum Chordata; class Chondrichthyes; order Myliobatiformes; family Dasyatidae; genus Hemitrygon; species Hemitrygon akajei. The sequence continues at coordinate 145,467,666 of NC_133124.1, read as the reverse complement.
ATACAATTTTTATTAGTTTAGTTGCTCATTTGATTCTTTTTTTTAAACCCCTTTGCGACCCTCTCTCCTTTAGTGTTTTGTTATTCTTTTGTTGTAATGTTGACTTCACTCCACATTTCCTGGCTACACGAGCGCAGACTCAGGGGTGAGAAGACGGGGGAGAATAAAGACAAACAGGTGAAAGTCTACAAAGACCAATGTCAAACTCAGTCCTGATGGAAGCCCTTAATTCACAGTGAATGAAGTTTAAAGTCCCATCATTGATATCTTGACATCATTAGGGTGATGAAATTTCTACTAGCAAGTCTCTACCTCAAATTTAATCTGATATTTTATGAGGAGTGATTGATAAGTTTGTGGCCTAAGATAGAAGGAGTCAATTTTAGAAAACCTAGCATATTTATTTTTCAACATAGTCCCATCCTACATTCACAACTTAGTCCAGCGGGACGTGGAGCATACGGATCTTGCGGGTGTGAATTGGGATGATGTTTTTGCAGGGAAATGTACTATGGACATGTGGTCGATGTTTAGGGATCTCTTGCAAGATGTTAGGGATAAATTTATCCCGCTGAGGAAGATAAAGAATGATAGGGTGAAGGAAACATGGGTGACAGGTGAGGTGAAGAATCTAGTCAGATGGAAGAAGGCAGCATACGTTTAGGAAACAAGGATCAGATGAGTCTACTGAGGAATATAGGGTAACAAGAAAGGAGCTTAAGAAGGGGCTGAGGAGAGCAAGAAGGGGGCATGAGAAGGCCTTTGCGAGTAGGGTAAAGGAAAACCCCAAGGCATTCTTCAATTATGTGAAGAACAAAAGGTTGACAGGAGTGAAGATAGGACTGATTATAGATAAAGGTGGGAAGATGTGCCTAGAGGCTGTGGAAGTGAGCGAGGACCTCAATACTTCTCTTCAGTATTCACCAATGAGAGGGAACTTGATGATGGTGAGGACAGTATGACTGAGGTTGATGTTCTGGAGCATGTTGATATTAAGGGAGAAGAGGTGTTGGAGTTGTTAAAATACATTAGAACGGATAAGTCCCTGGGGCCTGATGGAATATTCCCCGGGCTGCTCCACAAGGCAAGGGAAGAGATTGCTGAGCCTCTGGCTCGCATCTTTATATCCTCATTGTCCACAGGAATGGTATCGGAGGATTGGAGGGAGGCAAATGTTGTCCCCTTGATCAAAAAAGGTAGTAGGGATAGTTTGGGTAATAAAAGACCAGTGATCCTTACATCTGTGGTGGGAAAGCATTTGGAAAAGATTCTTAGAGAAAGTATCTATGGGCATTTAGAGAATCATGGTCTGATCGGGGACAGTCAGCATGGTTTTGTGAAGGGCAGATCGTGACTAACAAGCTTGATAAAGTTCTTTGAGATGGTGACCAGGCATATAGATGAGGGTAGTGCAGTGGATGTGATCTATGTGGATTTTAGTAAGGCATTTGACAAGGTTCCACACAGTAGGCTTATTCAGAAAGTCAGAAGGCATGGGATCCAGGGATGTTTGGCCATGGGGTGTCAGAAATGGCTTGCCTGTAGAAAGCAGAGGGTCATGGTGGAGGGAGAATGTTCGGGTTGGAGGGTTGTGACTAGTGGTGTCCCACAAGGATCGGTTCTGGGACCTCTACTTTTCGTGATTTTTATTAACGACCTGGATATGGGGGTGGAAGAGTGGGTTGGCAAGTTTGCAGATGACACAAAGGTTGGTGGTGTTGTAGATAGTGTAGAGGATTGTCGAAGATTACAGAGCGACTTTGATAGGATGAAGAAGTGGGCTGAGAAGTGGCAGATGGAGTTCAACCCAGAGAAGTGTGAGGTGGTACACTTTGGAAGGACAAACCCCAAAGCAGAGTATGAAGTAAATGGCAGGACACTTGGGAGTGTGGAGGAGCAGAGGGATCTGGGGGTACATGTCCACAGATCCCTGAAAGTTGCCTCACAGGTAGACAGGGTAGTTAAGAAAGCTTATGGAGTGTTAGCTTTCATAAGTCGAGGGACAGAGTTTAAGAGTCGCAGGGTAATGATGCAGCTCTATAAAACTCTGGTTCGGCCACACTTGGAGTACTGTGTCCAGTTCTGGTCACCTCACTATTGGAAGGATGTGGAAGCATTGGAAAGGGTACAGAGGAGATTTACCAGGATGCTGCCTGGTTTAGAGAGTATGCATTATGATCAGAGATTAAGGGAGCTCGAACTTTACTCTCTGGAGAGAAGGAGGATGAGAGGACACATGCTAGATAGGACACCACTGCTCAATACAAGAGGACATGGCTTTAAGGTAAGGGGGATATTAGAGGATGGTTTTTCACTCAGAGAGTGGTTGGTGCGTGGAATGCACTGCCTGAGTCAGTGGTGGAGGCAGATACACTAGTGAAATTTAAGAGACTACTAGACAGGTATATGGAGGAATTTAACCATACAACAATTACAGCACAGAAACAGGCCATCTCGGCCCTTCTAGTCCGTGCTGAACGTTTACTCTCACCTAGTCCCACCAACTTGCACTCAGTCAATAACACTTCATTCCTTTCCGGTTCATATACCTATCTAATTATTTTTTTAAAAAATGACAATATCAAACCTGCCTCTACCACTTCTACTGGAAGCTCGTTCCACACAGCTACCACTCTCTGAGTAAAGAAGTTCCCCCTCGGTTTACCCCTAAACTTTTGCCCCCTCTCAACTCATGTCCTCTTGTTTGAATCTCCCCTTCTCTCAATGGAAAAAGCCTAGCCACGTCAACTCTATCTATCCCCCTCATAATTTTAAATACCTCTATCAAGTCCACCCTTAACCTTCTAAGCTCAGAAGAATAAAGGCATAACTTGTTCAACCTTTCTCTGTAACTCAGGTGCTGAAACCCAGGTAACATTCTGGTAAATCTTCTCTGTATTCTATTTTGTTGACACCTTTCTTATAATTCGGTGACCAAAACTGCACACAATACTCCAAATTTGGCCTCAGCAATGCCTTGTACAATTTTAATATTACACCTCAACTCCTATACTCAATGCTCTGATTTATAAAGGCCAGCATACCAAAAGCTTTCTTCACCACCTTCAGGGAACTATACACCATTATTCCTAGATTACTCTGTTCTACTGCATTCCTCAGTGCACTACCATTTACCATGTATGTCCTATTTTGAGCCCCTATTTCTACACTAATCTCCCTCAAGGTCCTAGGGAATATCCTGTCAGAAACTGGAGACTTATCCACTTTTATATTCTTTAAAAGCGCCAGTACTTCCTTTTCTTTAATCATCATAGTTTCCATAACTACTCTCCTTGTTTCCCTTACCTTACACAGTTCAATATCCTTCTCCTTAGTGAATACCGAAGAAAAGAAATTGTTCAAAATCACCCCCATCTCTTTTGGCACCACACATAGCTGTCCACTCTGATTCTCTAGGGGACCAATTTTATCCCTCACTATCCTTTTGCTATTGATATAACTCTAGAAACCCTTTGGATTTATTTTCACCTTACTTGCCAAAGCAACTACGAATCTTCTTTTAGCTTTTCTGATTTCTTTCTTAAGATTCTTTTTACATTTTTTATATTCCTCGAGCACCTCACTTACTCCATGCTGCCTATATTTATTGTAGATCTCTCTCTTTTTCCAAATCAAGTTTCCAATATCCCTTGAAAACCATGGCTCTCTCAAACTTTTAACCTTTCAACCTAACAGGAACATAAACATTCCGTACCCTCAAAATTTCACCTTTAAGTGACCTCCATTTCTCTATTACATCCTTCCCATAAAACAAATTGTCCCAATCCACTCTAAGTACTTTCGCATCTCCTCAAAGTTAGCCTTTCTTCAATCAAAAATCTCAACCCTGGGTCCAGACCTATCCTTCTCCATAATTATATTGAAACTGATGGTATTGTGATCGCTGGACCCGAAGTGTTCCCCAACACATACCTCCGTCACCTGACCGATCTCATTCCCTAACAGGAGATCCAACACTGCCCCTTCTCCAGCTGGTACCTTTATGTATTACTGCAAAAAACTATCCTGCACACATTTTACAAACTGCAAACCATCCAGCCCTTTTACAGGATGGGCTTCCCAATCCATGTGTGGAAAATTAAAATCTCCCACAATCACAACCTTGTGTTTACTACAAACGTCTGCTATCTCCTTACAAATTTGCTCCTCCAATTTCTCGCTCCCCATTAGTTGGTCGATAATACACCCCTATAAGTGCTACTGCACCTTTCCCATTCCTGAATTCCACCCAAATAGCCTCCCTAGATGAGCCCTCTAATCTATCCTGCCAGAGCATAGCTGTAGTATTTTCTCTGACAAGTAATGCAACACCTCCTCCTCTTGCCCCTCCAATTCTATCACACCTGAAGCAACGAAATCCAGGAATATTTAGTTGCCAATCACACCCCTTCTTCAACCATGTTTCACTAATAGCTACAACATCATATTTCCAGGTATCAATCCATGCTCTAAGCTCATCTGCCTTTCTTACAATGCTGCTAGCATTAAAATAAATGCATTTAAGAAATTCTCCACCTCTTTCTCTGTTTATCCTGAACAGTGCAAACAACTTTACTGTCTTCTTTTTCTTCCGTCTCCCCTACATCTTCGGTTTGAGTGCTCCCCTTCTCTATCACTTGCCTATCCTCCCTCACACACTGTCTACAAGCTTTCTCTATTTGTGAACTAACCTCCTCTCTCCTAGTCTCTTCAATTTGATTCCCACTCCCCAACCATTCCAGTTTAAAGTCTCCCCAGCAGCCTTAGCATATCTCCCCGCCAGGATATTGGTCCCCCTAGGATTCAAGACCAACCTGTCCTTTTTGTACAGGTCACACCTGCCCCAAAAGAGGTCCCAATGATCCAGAAACTTGAATCCCTGCCCCTTGCTCCAATCCCTCAGCAAAGCATTTATCCTCCACCTCATTCCATTCCTACTCTCACTGTGGCGTGGCACAGACAGTAATCCCAAGATTACTACCTTTGCGGTCCTTCTCAACTCCCTATATTCTCCTTTCAGGACCTCTTCCCTTTTCCTACCTATGTCATTGGTTCCAATATGTACCACAACCTATAGCTCCTCACCCTCCCACTTCAGGATATCTTGGACGCGATCAAAAACATCCCGGGAGGATGTTCACTAGAGAATAAATTTCAATCCCACCGCAAATGCTGGGTGGTTGGTGTATGCATATACTGTCAGGATTTCTGCAGCTTCTCCAGTTTTCTTCCTCATTCTAAGGATGTGCTGGTAAATTAATTGACCATTATAAATTATGCCCAATGTATGTAAATGGAAGAATTAAAATGGGGAAGGCAATGTGAGAATAACCTTCAGGGAAATTAGACTGATGAGATTCAGTCCTGAAGAAGGATCTCTGCCTGAAACGTCAACTGTCCACAGATGCTGTCTGACCTGCTGAGTTCCTCCAGCAATTTGTGTGTGTTGCTGCGAATTTCCAGCATTTGCAGAATCTCATGGTTTTGATGTCTGAATGACATATTGCAATCTTGTCAGGTAATTGTTCAACCAATTTAATGCAGGATGTTTTTGGCCTGTCTTGCCCTTCTCATGAAGCTCAGTGGACTCTGATAAAGCATAAACTGCATACCATGGCACTATAATTAACATTATTTGGGCAGTCTTGGCTTTTATTTTTCCCTACACTTGTTTTAGCACATGCAATTTTTGAGTAAAATAATTTCCAAGTATAAAGTTGAAACCAATGTGCTGATGTTTAAGCAAACAAGTGTGCTCAGACACCACTTCCCACAGGTGCACTACAGTCTCTGTTGACACCATGATGCATGTGCACGGTCAGCCTCAGCAGCGACACCAAGCGGAGCAAAAGGGCAGCTCAATAACAATTCTCTCAAAGGGTGCCACAACGGGTCACACTTGTCTTGTATACTACTAAAACTCTCAAAAAGAAAAACAGTGAGATGCATTCCTTCAAATGAAAGACGAAGTCCCTGAATGGAGGGAAGGATAGGTGTTGCATTGCCTGTATTTTCATGGGAAATTACTATGACAAGGAATGAGTGGTGGCGATAGATGAGAAGATGAAGGAATGTGGATTGCTGACAGTACAGACAAAGTTAAGATGTATTTTGTGGTATTGCTGAAGATGGCAATAATTAGGCAGGATAATTCAATACAGGTGGAAGGTGAGAATATACTTGAGCTCTATCCTTGTTTTGATTTGCAGACCAAAATCTCAGATTGCTTACTGATTTTATTAATTTGCTTTCAAAAGGTAGATATCGGGGTTCCGGTGACATCATCGTTGAGAATGGCAGCTTAAGTCACTAGCTCCTCCGGAAAAACACGTATTAAGCCCTGTTAACCCGTCAAATATAATATTTTTCAAAAAATATTTGAACCAAAAAAAGGGGCAAGAATGGGGAGAAGAAATGGAAATAAAAAAAGCGACACTGCGCAGCCTGCGTTCGAGAGGAGTGCAGCGAGGGACTCTCCTACCCGACCGTGTGCTAGTGAGGCTGCTGCTGGGCCTCGTTCAGACAAAGCGGCAAATGTCTTCGAAATCCTGAAAGAGATAAGGGAGTTCTGGAAAGAAAGACAGCAGCAGCTCCATGATATTAAGGCAGAGCTCGCCAGTGTTAATCAAAAAATAGCGGTGGCAGAGACTCGTATTGAGAAGGTGGAAGATCACGTTCAAAACATGGAACGGATACTGAGCAAGACAATAAAAATAATACATCACGAAGAAGGTAAACTGCTTGACCTGGAGGGAAGATCACGGCGTAAAAATATCAGAATCTACAACGTTCCCGAAGGAGCATCCATGACGGAGTTTGTCGGAAAGTTACTGCGGGACGCGTTGGATCTTCCCCCAGCTTTGGAGCTGGAAATCGAGAGAGCCCACCGCACTGTAGTCCCAAAATCTACCCAGGATAGAAAGCCACGCTCAATAATAATCAAATTCCTTCCGTACAGCACCAAGGCGGAGATTCTACGAAGTGCCTGGGGTAAGAAGAGAGTGAGTGTTTTTAGAGGATAAATTAATATACTTCACCCCGCGGTCCTCCAGAAACGCAAAGAATACTTCGAAGTAAAGCGAGTATTAAAGCAAAATAAGATTAGAATTCAAACTCCGAACCCTGCTAAACTTCGAGTGTTTTATGACAACGGGATGCAGTTGTACCAGACAGTGGAAGAGGCGACTACAGACATGAAGGCCAGAGGGTTGCCCGTCGGCATGACCAAAACGAAAGAAAGCCTGGCTGAGGAATTGTCCCGCCCGGCTTGGGAAATAGTGCGAGAAACGAGAAGGCAGGAGACGGGAGGAGGCCTAGAGAAACATATCAGGAAGAGACCGGGAATTTCCCAAAGACAGTCCTCACCCCCTTCAGAAGAGCCATAAGGTTTGGCTAACTTTAAAAATGTTGAGTAACTAAACAGAAGCAAAAGTACACGGTGATATACCTACCTCAAGAAATACTTATTATAATGTGAATTTTATATTACTTAGTTGTTATTCTTTATTCGCTCCTTTTCCCCCACCAAAATGAGAATATATATATGTGCATATATATGTGTGTGTGTGTGTGTGTGTGTGTGCATATATGTATATATAGTACACAGGGAAATCTTTTCCGTGTAATGGATTTGTTCACTGACTTTTATGAATACTGCAATGGGGGCCCTCAACTCACAAATAGGAGGGGTTATCCCCCACAGCTAGACATTTCCTCTAGCTCAACGCAGGGTCATTTACTAGAGACCTCAGCCTTGGAATCACACATTTGTTGCTATTTTTGTTATTACTTGAGTTTCTTGGTTCTTATTTGTTCAGGGAGTAGACCAATTAAGTTTTATTCTAATTTCAATGATACATTGACAGATAAATACAGATGGCTAAGTACAAGGTAAAATTCATTTCTTTTAATGTCAATGGGCTATTAAATCCTATCAAACGTAAGAGAATTTTATCCAAAATGAAAAAAGAACAAGCCCATGTAGTATATTTACAGGAAACTCATTTAAGTGATAATGAGCGTAAAAGACTAAAGAGAATGGGCTTCACTAATCTGTTTTTCTCCTCATATAAATCAGGACATAGGAGAGGAGTTGCTATTCTTATCTCAAGTAAGCTAAATTTTGAAAAAATATTTGAAATGGGAGATAAAGAAGGCAGATATATTCTGGTAAGGGGGAATATAGACAGCAATTCAGTTACTCTATTGAATATATACGCACCCCCGGGAAGTGATATTGGTTTCTTTCAGAAAATTACTGATATTATGGTAACGGAAACAGAAGGTCTCCTGATTATGTGGGGGAGACTTAAATTTACAATTACAACCAAACTTAGACTCTTCCAATAGAAAAACCTATGAAACAAAATCTTTGCATAAGAAAGTTAATACACTTTTTGAGGATGTTGGTTTAATTGATATCTGGAGGGACCTTTTCCCTGACAGAAGGGATTACACTCATTATTCTGCTCCCCATTCTGTATATACAAGAATAGACTATTTCATAACATTTGGAAAAGGCAAGGACAAAATAAGCACCTGTGGAATTGGGACAATAGATGTAAGTGACCATGCACTTATATATTTATCTGTTGATTTTGACCTACAGCCAATGAATACTATTTGGAAACTAAATTCAAGTCTACTCAATGAGCCGTACTTTAAGGAACAAATTAAAAAAGAAATTGGTCTCTACTTAGAATTTAATGATAATGGAGAGGTTTCACCTCCCATTTTATGGGATACTCTGAAGGCGGTCTTAAGAGGGAAAATTATAGCGATATCTTCATATAAGAAAAAAATAAGGAATAAAACATTAGAGGAATTACAAAATAAGCTGAAGGAACTAGAGAAAAAACACAAATTGAATTTGGCACAGGATACATTAGGGGAAATTAAAAGAATTAGGAATGAAATAAATAATTTGGCTACGCAAGAAATCAGGAAAAACTTAATGTTTCTGAAACAGAGACATTATGAAAGTGGATTGAAATCTATGAAAATACTGGCGTGGAAACTGAAATAAAAGACAGCAGAAAATACAATTCATAGAATTAGGGACCCAAGAATGAAAATGACAAAAAATAAGTAAGTGAAATTCAAGAAGCTTTTGAAGTTTTTTACAAAACGCTATATTCCAAAGTTCCAGGGGGAAGCATAAACCAAATTGACACCTTCTTGAATTCTCTAGAGTTACCCACTTTAAGCAAAGAACAAAATAGGATTACTGCTGACATAACTGAAGTTGAATTAAAAGCTACAAATTAGTAGGCTTAAATTAAGCAAGTCACCAGGATCAGATGGGTATACGGCAGAGTGGTACAAAGAATTTAAAAATGAGTTAATTCCTGTTTTACTCCCCACACTGAACTGGGCTCTAAAAAAGGCACAAATGCCACCCAGTTGGAAGGAAGCGATAATCTCAGCTATACTGAAAGAAGGCAAGGATAATCTGGAATGCGGGTCATTTAGACCAATATCCGTTCTTAATGTAGATTATAGGTTATTTACCTCCATCATGGCCAAACGATTAGAGGAGTTTCTACCCATACTGATACATAACAATCAGACAGGTTTTATACGACAACACCAGACTCAAGACAATATATGAAGGACACTTCACATTATGGATCATATACAAAAAAATAAAATTGAAGCAATAGTGATAAGCGTGGACGCTGAAAAAGCATTTGATTTGGTTAATTGGAATTTTCTTTACAGAGTTTTACAGATTTGGTTTCCAAGACACAATTATTAAAACTATACAGACACTATATGACAATCCTACTGCTAGGATTAAAATCAATTGATATTTATCAAATAGTCTTACCCTAGAAAAGGGCACGAGGCAGGGTTGTGCATGGTCACCACTACTCTTCGCGTTATATCTGGAACCATTAGCTCAATGCATCAGACAAAATGAAGATATCAGGGGAATTACTATTAAAGGGACAGAGCATAAATTGGCTTGTTATGCGGATGACATTTTGATCTATCTAGGGCAACCAACATACTCTTTACCTAAATTGATGCAATCTTTTGAACAATATGGTCAATTAGCAGGATACAAGATCAACATAGATAAAACCCAATTACTTTCATATTACTATAGCCCACCAAGAGAAATTGAAAGTCGATACCCCTGGGCATGGCACACAGAGTCTTTCAAATATTTGGACATCATTATGCCAAAAGATTTGGCAAAATTATCAGAATGTAATTATCAGCCTTTATATAAAAAAATTAAGGAAGATGTGGCAAGATGAAGCCTGATTCCTTTCTTCAGTCTCAGTTCAAGGATTGAGTCTATTAAAATGAATATACTGCCCAGACTGTTATATCTCTTTCAGACCCTACCAATAGAGATTAATCAAAATCAATTCAATGAATGGAACAAGATGCTATCAAGGTATATTTGGCAGGGTAAAAGGCCTAGAGTTCGTCTCAAAACTTTGCAATTAGCAAAGGAAAAAGGGGGGATGGGGCTTGCCTTCTCTTAGAGATTATTATTTTGCAGCACAGTTGAGAGCTGTGATATGTTGGTGCAACCCATCATATGACGCTCAATGGAAAAACATTGAGGAGCGGATACTTCCCATCCCCACACAAGCAATTTTGGCTGATAACAACCTGCAAAGGTACATAAATACTATTGATAACCCGTGGGTGAAATTGACTCTTAAAATATGGAAAACTACTATAAAAGAATATAATCTAGAGGGAGATATTGCAATTCTTAAATGGTGTGCATATGACTCTGATTTTACACCAAATAAAGTGGATGCTAGATTTAAGGACTGGACAGCTAAAGGAATAACAGTTCTTTGCAACATAACGAAAGAAGGAACACTGTTCAGTTTTGAAATGCTTAAAGAGGAACACTTATTAGAAAAACAAGATTTTTATCAGTATTTACAGATGCGACAATATGTTAATAAGACGCTTAAAAATATAACCAAGGCAAATACATGCTTGATAGAGCTCTTTAGAAAAGCATATAATTCAGATAATGGTAGTAGAATCATTTCAAGCATGTATAAAGGGTTGTCAAATCTTAAAACACATTCGACTTCATATATTAAAACAAAATGGGAGAAGGAAGGAGGGATAATTATATCTGCAGAAGAATGGACAACAATATGGAGGTATCAATGGAAGTGTACCAGTTCACAGAAATGGAGGGAGTTTGGATGGAAAAACTTGATATTTTATTACACCCTCTCAGAAATCCCATTATGGTAGTAACCTCCCTGTTTGCTGGAGAAATTGTGGAAATCAAAATGCAAATCATTATTATATTTTTTGGGACTGCCCTGTTATCAAAAACTGTTGGAGGGGAATACACAATGCCCTACAAAACACCTTTAAATGTTAACTACCCTTGGAGAATAAGACCATATATATTGGATATATACCTCAAGAATGGTTGAAAAGAGATAAATGTTTAATGAATGTACTGTTGGTGGCTGGTAAAAAGACTCTTACTAGGAAATGGTTATCACAGGAGAGCCCAACTTTAAATACATGGATGGAAATTACAATGGACATTTACAAAATGGAGAAGATAACAGCATCTGTTAATCATAAGCTGGAACAATTTAATTCATACTGGGAAAAATGGTTTCATAACATAATGCCTCATAGGCCTGATTTTATTCTCACAAATCAATGAATCTGTTGTAAAAAAAAGATCACTCCCTACTTGTACATAGTTCTTTCCTTTTGCTTGTTTTTTCTTTCCACTCTTTTCTATAAGTGTATACCCCAGATAAATACTTTGTGGAGATTTTGTGATATATATGATTATATGATACATATGTACAATGTCTGAAATGCATCTTATGGAAATGTTTGTTTGATGAACTTCAATAAAAAAAATAAATTACAAAAAAAAACATCCCGGACCCTGGCACCCGGGAGGCAAACTACCATCCGGGTCTCCTGACTGCATCCACAGAATCGCCTATCTGACCCCTAACTATCGAGTACCCTATTACTACTGCCTTCCTCTTCCTTTCCCTTCTGAGCAACAGGGCCAGACTCTGTGCCGGAGGCACGGCAACTGTTGCTTCCCACGGTAGGCTGTCCCATCCCCCAACAGTACTCAAACAGGAATACATATTGTTAAGGTGGAGGGTTATATGGGAGGCAGGGTTTAAGGGTCGGCACAACATTGTGGGCCGGACGGCCTATACTGTGCTGTATTGTTCTATGTCCTAACTCATAAGGTCAGGCAGCATCATTGGAGAGGAATAACCAGTCAACACTTTTGGCCAAGACCCTTCATCAGGACTTTATAAACAAGGTAATTTCATTCAAATTTGTTGAAGTTCCAGTCTTTAATTAAATACAAATAGTAATATTTCAAACAAATTTTGATCATGTACAATTCACTAGAATGCAATACATTAACAGCATTAAATTTTTGCTAATACTTCAAATAAACTTTTTTTACGTTATTAGAAACAAAACTTGGGTTATAAAGGTTCTATAGCTGTACCTATCTACTTGGAGGGTTCAGCAGATAATATTACCTAGTCAATGCAGGTACAAAAATTAATTTTATATTCAGACCTTTTAATTAAAATTCTCTACAAGAGGAACTTCACTCTTATAGTACTTTAGTACTGACCAAGACAGGATTATTAACAAAAAGATTCCAGCATTTCAGATGTTAGTATTTATTCCACTTCACTTCTTTGCAGAGTTGTATCTTCTTTCCAGGCAGCGTTATAGAATTGTCCTGAACTCATCAAAGATGAAACTAGGGATATGTGCTTCCACAACCTGGCATGAAAAGAGCAGCAATAGTAATCAGATCATTACATGAGCACCAGAACAATAACGCAAAGACGATTGGCAGCACTTCTCAATATTTTGCAATATACAAAACCTGGGTACAATCACCACTGTTGTGTGGTCCTGTTCTGGGAATCATACTTTAGGAAAGATGTGATTCACTTTGGAAGATTAAATTTGAAGGCAGAATACCAGGCTAATGGAAAGATTCTTGATATTGCAGAGCAACTGAGAGATTTTGAAGCCCAAGTCCACAGACCCTTCAAAGTTGGTGGTTAAGAAGGGTATGGTGCATTGGACTTTCATTAGTCAGGAAACTGAGTTCAAGAACTGTGAGGTAATATTACAACTGAACTGTGAGGTAATATTACAACTCCTGTTTAGACCATACTTGGAGTAATGTGTTCAGTTCTGGTTGCCTCAATACAAGAAGGATGTGGAAGCTTTCGAGAGGGTGCAGAAAAGATGTATCAGGATACAGCCTGGATGAGAGGGCATGTCTTATGAGGACAGGTTAAGCGAGCTGGGGCTTGTCTCTTTGGAGCAACGGAGAATGAAAGGTGACCTGATAGAAGTGTGTAAGATTGTAAGAAGCACAGATCTAGAGGATAGCCAAAGACTTTTTCCCAGCTGGAAATGGCTAATAAAAGGGGTGTAATTTTAAGGTGATTAAAGGAAAGTATAGGGGGATATTAGAAGTAAGCTCCTTACAGAGAGAGTGGTGTATGTGGACACACTGCCGGGGTGAAGGTAGGTGCAGATACATTAGGGACATTTAAGAAACTCTTATCTAGGCACAAACAAGGTGGGGAAGCTGGTGCTGGTGAGACACGGTGACATTTTATGGGCAGCAAACAAAACTACTAACTATTCTATTAATTCTGCCTTTTCTGGACTACTATCAGTTCAATCTGCATCCTGTAATTTCCTTTAGAAACGGATTTTGAACCATCTGCATGAATTGGCATTTTTGCAGTATCCTGAAAGATTCGGGGAACCGGACTCTCAAGAATGCAGGTATGGCCACAGAAGTCACTGCTGATGTGGACTTGGGACCAGATTTAATCTTTGGGTTGGATCAAAGTGGCAGGGTGCAGACTCAGCAGCAAAAAACTAACCAATGCTTAGCTGATTTAAGTGCCAAGCAGATTAAAAAGATCCAAGGATGGCAAAGGACAAACCACAGTTCAGCTGACTACTGCAGGAGGCTTTATTCCCCTCCGTGCTGAACTGACTGTGCGGCCGCTGGGTTCCCATACCAGCTAAACAGGCTCTGTGACTGTGATCTGCTACGTACGCGCAACCCTATAACAGTATCAGCAGCAAGTGAACACACCTGGAGTCTGGTTTTGCTGTTAACAAAACACGATTTTATTAGTAACTACATCATATAGTAACTTAAACCAGGTAAATCCCCTCGAGAGCTGAATGTACCCGAGCCTGAACCCTACGCCGGGGACCGAGGTAGGTGCCAGGCCTTCCTTTCTCAATGCTCCCTGGTCTTTGAGCTGTAGCCATGTACCTACACTTCCGATAAATCTAAGATTGCGTACATCATGGGGCTGCTACGAGGGGATGCCTTGGCTTAGGCAACCGCGATATGGGATAACCGACCAGAGGTTTGTTCCTCCTTCTCCTCCTTTGTCGCTGAAATGAGGAAAGTCTTCGAACAATCCATTCACGGTAAGGACGCCACAAAACGGTTGCTTACTCTTTGTAAGGCTTCGCGAAGTGTGGCCAGGTATTCCATTGAGTTCCGGACCTTAGCCGCAGACTCCGGGTGGAATGACGAGGCCCCACGGGAGGTGTTTCCATAGGGCCTCTCAGACAAGATAAAAGATGAGTTGGCCGCGAGGAACGACACGGACTGTCTGGACTCTCTGATCTCGCTAGCCATTCGATTAGATTATCGACTTCTGGAGCGTCAGAGAGAGAGAACCAGTCGCCCCGCTCCTTGGGGAAGCCCACAGTCCACCCTCTACCCCTCATTAGTTCGGCATTTGAACCCCTGCATGGAGCCACCATCTTCTCAAAGTTGGACCTTCGCAACGCTTATCATTTAGTCAGGATGAGGGAGGAGGACGAATGGAAGACGGCCTTCAATACACCTCTGGGCCACTTTGGATATTTGGTCATGCAGTTTGGCCTCACCAATGCTCCCGCTGTTTTCCAAACCCTAATCAATGACATACTGAGGGACTTTATCAATAGGTTCATATTTTTTTACCTTGACGATATCCTAATATTTTCTAGCAGCCCCCAAGAATACGTACACCATGTCTGTCAAGTTCTCCGGAGGCTGTGGGAAAACCAGTTATTCGCAAAGGTGGAAAAATGCGTCCCTTCGGTCAGCTTCCTAGGCTATATCATTGAAAGCGGGCAGGTAAAAGCAGATCCCGAGAGTATCCAGGCAGTGGAGGAATGGCCTAGACCCACGACATGCAAACAACTTCAACGATTCCTGGGGTTTGCAAACTTCTACCGCAGATTCATCAGAGACTACAGTCGAGTGGCAGCCCCCCTTACCCGGCTTACCTCACCTACCACACCGTTTTGCTGGGACTCCGAAGCTGACTCAGCATTCACTGACCTAAAGAGGCGTTTCACCACCGCTCCCATCCTGGTCCATCCGGACCCATTCCATCAATTCATCGTTGAGGTGGACACCTCTGTCTCCGGGGTGGTAGCGGTCCTATCCCAACGGGCAAGTTCGGATGAAAAGCTTCACCCCTGCGCCTTCTAATCTCGCTGACTGTCCCCCGCCAAGCGGAATTACGACGTGGGTAATCGGGAACTACTGGTGGTCAAACTAGCATTGATAGAATGGAGGCACTGGTTGGAGGGAGCAGAACACCTGTTTGTGGTATGGACTGATCATAAGAAGCTGGGGGTATATTCAGACCGCCAAACGATTGAACTCCCGTCAGGCCCGTTGGACATTGTTTTTTGGGCGGTTCAAATTTACCCTCGCGTACTGTCCAGGATCCAAGAACGGGAAGCCAGACGCGTTATCTTGCCAGCATGACTCTAAGGATGACACCTCCAGTCCCGAAACTATCCTCCCACCACCCTGTGTGGTGGCCACCCTCTCTTGGGAGATCGAGGCTAAAGTAAAGGAAGCCCAGCGGGACAACCCCGACCCCGGCAACAGACCCGGCAATCGTCTGTACGTGCCCGTCTCCATCAGGTCTCAGGTTCTCCAATAGGGGCACACATCCCGGTTCACCTGCCACCCCGGGAGTGATCGGACTCTGGCTCTCCTGAGAAAGCACGTTTGGTGGTCGTCCATGGAGGGGGACACCCATTCTTATGTCTCGGCTTGTTCCATCTGTGCCTGGGGAAAGGTCTCTCATCGACCTCCTGCGGGTCTACTTCGTCCCCTACCTGTCTCTGGTCACACATCACCCTAGACTTTGTCACCAGTCTACCCCCTCCCCGCAGAAACACCACTGTCCTCACTGTGGTAGACCGATTCTCCAAGGTGGTACACTTTGTGGCCCTCCCTAAACTCCCTTCCTCTCAAGAAACCGCAGATCTTCTCGTCCGCCATGTCTTCCACCTCCACAGAATCCCCGCGGATATCGTCTCCGATCGAGGTCTCCAGTTCGTCTTGCAGGTATGGAAGGCCTTCTGTCAAGCCTTAGGTGCGTCGGTCAACCTGTCATCCGGCTTCCACCCCCAGACAAACGGGCAGACGGAAAGGGTCAACCAAGATCTGGAGGCGACGCTACGTTGTGTAACGGCAAACAACCTGTCAACCTGAAGCGACCACCTCCCGTGGGTTGAGCACGCCCACAACTCCCTGGTGAGCTCTGCCATTGGGAGGTCTCCGTTCGAGTGCTAGGTAGCAACCCCTGCTGTTCCCCGCGCAAGAGGAGATTGCGGTACTGTCGGTTCAGGACCACATTGATCAGTGCCTTAAGATTTGGGAGGAAATACACACAGCCCTACTCAGATCAAAAGATCGAAATAAGAAGACAGCTGACCAACACAGGACTCCGGTGCTGGAGTACCAACCTGGGCAGATGGTGTGGCTTTCCTCCAGGGACATCCCGCTCAAAAACAAACATAGGAAACTCGCCTGTCGCTTCCTGGAACCATTCAAAGTTGAAAGGGTTATCAATCCCACAGCGGTCTGCCTAAAACTGCCAAGGTCCATGCGCATCCACCCAACTTTTCATGTGTCCCAGTTAAAGCCAGTTTCTGTCAGCTCCTTGTGTCTCCCGGCTGAGACTTCCCCACCATCTGGCATACACCGTCCGAAGACTACTGGATGTGCGCCGTAGGGGCAGGGGTCTCCAATACCTGGTAGACTGGGAAGGGTACGGTCCAGAAGAGCGTTCCTGGGTTCCCTGCTCCTTCATCCTAGACACTTCCCTCATCCAGGATTTTCATTGGGACCATCCAGACAGGCCTGGAGGATCCCGTTAGGGGAGGGATACTGTCACGGTCCCTTCTGGCAATCGCCCACCTGGCTATTTTCCTCAGGAATTGGGCCTCAATCCCCTCGTTTAGTTCCCAATCATTCCCAGGTTCCACTAACTACAAACACCTGCTTTCCATCAGCCAATGCAGGATAAAAACCCTGTGACCACAACAAGGAGCTGCCAGTTCATTGGTCGACTCATGTATGAGTAACCTCGATCCATGGTTCTTAGAACTATCAGTTCTAGTCTAGCATCGTTCCTCAATTCTCTACTAAAACCAAGACTCCGGGTAAAGACTCCCTTGGCACCAACTCCACGCTCGCTACAACTGGAACGCCTCCCTACTCGGCCTCCGCGCCCGTGTTCAGCACTTGGGTTCGTTCCACCGCCACGTCCTTGTAACAAGGGAGGAGTTTTCAAAGGATGACAAACTTAGGTTCTGCAGGCAGAGTGGGGTTGGGGTACATTCCTTGGAACAGAGGAGGTGAGAGGGATCTTAGACACATGTAGACAGTGAGTGCCTGGTTATACCATTTCTGAACCACCTGCCAGTGGGAACAGACAACACTGAATGAAGGTAAATGAAGCATAGTGACAGAAGGAAAAACTTTGAATGAATAAAATCTGAAATATATTTAAAAGTTTAACGGCAGGCTGATCAATCATGGCATTGAAAAAGAACTGGATTAACATTTGAAATAAGATTTCAGTATCCTGATGGCAAGATCAAGCTGAAGTGCTTTAGCATGGAAGTGCTTGGGCTTGGGTTTGCGGTTAGTACAATTGCTTTACAACACCACCAGTCAGGGTTCAATTCCCATCACTGATTGTAAGGAGTTTGTATGTTCTTCCTGTGACCAACCCACGAGCTTCCTCTGGGTGCTCCAGTTACCTCCCATGTTCCAAAGACGCATGGTTAGTGAAACGGATTAGATCAATAGGCCACATGCGCATTTACCACATTCTGGCAATCAATCCAATATGGTTCATCCCTTCTTTTTGCGCGGGGTTTCAAATACACATTTTCACCTCAGCAGGCCCAATTCATCACTCCCACACTAAGCTGCCCAGTGTGTACCATGGCTAACATGACTCAGTACAGATGTTTAACACTACTCCTCCATTGTGGTTCTTGCTCCATGCATACATAACAGGTAGGGTTAGTGGACATGCTCTGTTGGAACTGGAACCATGGCGACTCTTGCAGGCTGCCCCCAGCACAGCCTTGGGCCATTGACACAAAACGGCATTTCACTATGTGTTTTGATGTACATTGGATAAATAAATTTAATCCAAGTGGCCTCTTTCAGTGCTACAAGTGAGCTCCCAAAATTGCTGTGCTGGTGCTGAAAATTATAACTTATTCTGCATTAATCATTGAAACCCAAACAAAAAATGAAAGGCAATTCGGGGAAGTCCATAATTCAAGGCTTATTACCTTAATTGTGATCTAATAAAACATCTTCTTGCTGCATTACACCATTAATGTAAATGAGCATTTCCTCACCTTTCTGGGTAGTTTAGTATAATAAACATAATTTTCCAAGAACATCAGGGCAGCTACAGCATCAGCTGGCATCTCGGGAATCTTCTGACTAAACAAACAAAAGAGAAAGGTGGAAAGACAATTTAGTTAAAGATGATATATCATTCATTTAATACAAATGCAGCCAAGTTTGCAGATGATATGGAAGTAGGTGGAGGGGCAGGTAGTGTTCAGGAAGCAGGGAGGCTGCAGAGGACTTAGATTAGGAGAATGGGCAAAGAAATGGCAGATGGAATATAGAGTAGGGAAGTGTATGATCACGCACTTTGGTAGAAGGAATAAAAGCATACAGTAGACTATTTTCTAAACAGAGAAAATTCAGAAATCAGAGGTGCAAACAGACTTGGAGTCCTCATGTCGGATTCCATTGAAGGTTAACTTGCAAGTTGAGTCAGTAGTAAGGAAGGCAAATGCCTTCATTTCCAGAGAACTAGAATGTAAAAGCTAAGATGTAATGCTGAGGCTTTATAAGACATTGGTCAGACCGCACTTGCGACCAGTTTTGGCCTCCTTACCTAAAATAAGGTCTGCTGGCATCAGACAAGGGCAAGAGGGGATTCACAAGACTGATTCTGAGAATGAAAGGGGTAATGCACGAGGAGCATTTGATCATTCTACTCTTGTGCTACCAGAAGAATGAGGGGGGATGTCATTGAAACCTATCGAATATTGAAAGACCGAGTTAGAAGGGATGTTCAGAGGATGTTTCCTATATCAGGTAATCTAGGACCAGAGGACAAAGCCTTAGAATACAAGGATGTTCCTTTATGACAGGGATGAGGAGGAATTTTTTTGCTAGGGGAAGGTGAATCTGTGGAATTCGTTGCTACAGATGGCTGTAGAGGACAAATCATTGGGTATATTTAATATGGAGGTTGGTAGGCTGTTGAATAGGAAGGGTGTCAAAGGTTATGGGGAGAAGGCAAGAGAATGGGATTGAGGAGGATAATAAATCTGCCATGATGCAGACTTAATTGGTTGAATAGCCTCATTCTGCTCCTATGTCTTATGAATTCCACATCCATTAAAGGGCACAAATGCCAGCCTCAATTCCACAATTTTCTTTTGTTATTAGAATAGCTGCATTCAAATCGGGGATAAAGCTCCCACAAAGTCCGTGTTTTCAGAATGTCTCTTCCACAATGCCAATAATTCTTACCTGGTAGTACACTGCTCCACTACAGATCGAATGAACTGGCCTATCAGGGCTAGAAAATGCTCAGTGTATCGCGAGTGGAACTGCTTCAGAAGGGTGACAAGTCCAACGACAAGCGGCGGCCAGTCTATCGGATCTGTGGATTTCCTACATACCATTCCTGCAAGCACAAACCGAGATCAGAATAACAAAGCACCATATACTTCAAAACTGGAGGGAAAAAAAATTATCTTCTCAAATACAAGAAACTATTTTCTATAAGTTTCTAACAACAGTTGCAGACAAGATATTTTGTTCACCCATTTGGCTCAATACCTGCTGAATGAGTATTACTAATATCTTATCTACACCATGTTCATTAGGCCTTCATTTCAAACTGAAAGCCAAGGTAAATTCAGAGTAAGTATATGATACCATATACTATCTTGAGATTCAAACTGTAACAGTCCAGATTTCTGCTTTCAGGAGAAGGGGCAAAGGCAGGGAAGGTTTTGGGAGTAAACCTCAAGGAAAAGTCCAGAGACAGTCCTACGTTGTTCAACACTGATTGGCAACTCCTGTGGCGCAGCTGGTGCCAAACTCTATTGCCCTCAGCCGTTCCTTTGGGTTCATCAGATGCATAAAAGGGGAAGCTTGCTATATGGCAAAAGCTTGTTTTCCATATTGTACTGCGTATTTAGATATCTAGGATGCAATATCCATGGTCTCTGACAGACAAAGGCCTCACAGACATCTACTTTCATGCTTTATTGCAACTCAAACTGTTTTTTTAAAACATACGCTTAATGTGCTGCATTTTGTTGCAACTATTCAACTAGAGAAGGTTTACAAGGATGTTGCCAGGACTTGAGAAACTGAGTTACAGAGAAAGGTTGAATAGGTTAGGACTTTATTCCCTGGAGCGTAGAAGAATGAGGGAAGACTTGATAGAGGTATATAAAATTATGATGAGTATAGATACAGTGAATGCAAGGAGGGTGTTTCCACTGAGGCTAGGGGAGAAAAAAAAGGACATGGGTTAAGGGTGAAGGGGGAAAAATTTAAAGGGAACATGGGGGGGGGGGGGCTTCTTCACACAGAGAGTGGTGGGAGTGTGGAATGAGCTGCCAGATGAAGTGGTAAATGTGGGCTCACTTTTAACATTTAAGAAAAACTTGGACAGGTACGTGGATGAGAGGTATGGAGAGGGATATGGCCCAGGTGCAGGTGTGTGGGACTAGGCAGAATAATGGTTCGGCACAGCCAAGAAGGGCCAAAAGGCCTGTTTCTGTGCTGTAATGTTCTATGGTTCTAGATCACCTGGCAGTGAGCAAAATCTAGGGATAGAAAGGGTACACTCCATTTAACATTTCATCAGGTAACATCTCCATATATTTTAATCTTAAATTCCTTCCCTATTCTATGAGCACAGTGGAAACAGTGCAAAATTTTTCCAGTTTCAGAGCCAACAGTTAGTCAACAGCATCAAGAAACCCACCATCCAGGCCATGATCTATATAGTTATTTGCACAATTTGCTTGTCAGCCTGTGTTTATTCTATTGTATTTCTTTATTTTCATGTAAATACCTGCAAAAAATTAATCTCAGGGTAACATATGGTGACATATACACACTTTGACTTTGAGCTGGATACGTTGATTCTTGCCTCCAGTTTTGGCATCTAATTTCACTTCACTATTTTTTTTAAGCACAACTGGAAGCTCATCTGATTTTTTTTTTGGAGAAGCACTGAAGAACAAGGGCATCAAACAGATGAACTTATACTGGTGTGAGTTGAAACCCTTGGCACCAGTGTTCTGCACTAGACTATCACTTTTTGTTGCTGGCATTCTAATTCTTTGGGATGAAATCACCTGCAACCCCACCCCCCCTACTCCCACCACCCTGTCCTGTCTGCTCACTGTACTCCCAAATGGAAGTTGAGAAAGCTCAACAAGTCTGTGGTGGCTTACTGCAGATCATCTTCAGATAGTTAAAACTGGAACACAAAAGTCTTATCCAGAAAATACACAGCATTAACATCAAGGAGTAAATTAGAAAAGAGTTAATGAGAAAAAAACTTACTCTGCATTAACCATCAGAACCCAAACAGAATAAGAAAGGCAATTCAGGTCATAATTCAAGGCTTATTATCTTAATTGTAATGCAAAAAAATCTTCCTGCTATATCATACCATGAATGCCAACAAACATTTCTGTACCTACACTACAAATGTACTTTGTGCATTATATGCAACACACAGTGCATTACCTTGGCTCTTAACATATTGCACTTTTGGTAACTGAGAAATTAGAAACAGTAAATTCACCACTGGGAAATACGGCAGTCTCTTCGTGGTAATGTAAATCTGGAAGCAAAAGAAAACCAGTCAATATACAATTCAATTTAAACAAATCAGGTCTGTGTGACAGCTTAGTACACCAAAGGCAAGATCGTTTCGTCACCATAGTACAGACTGTCAGAGTCCAAGTGTAAAGTTCAATATTCAAGTGGATATGGATGCACAGCTGGAATTATTTCCATCCCATCAGAAACAATCAGCCTCAATTTAACCACATTAAGGTACAAAGACAAGTAATCTATTTTACTATATATCAAAATAAACTTTATTCATAACAAAATTATTTACAAGAATAAATTACTCAACATCTATTCATTCCTCCATTCTTAGTCCATGCGTTAAGTAGTCTTTTATTACATCCCTTAAAGCCAATCAAACTGTAGACACTCATGTGGTACACAACTACAATAATCAGAGGGCTTCTTCACCCTATCCAGCAAAAGAAGCATCCTATACCGTGGTCCTCTCCCACTAAGCCCTTGCCATGGCTGCACAGAGTTTCAGTGCAATCTTCAACAAGTACTCCTGCAGTCTGGAACGTACAAATTGGCTGCATTTCCTCTACAGATATCTTGATGAGCTTCCAGGTCAACAAGTTTCCGACAGACAAAAGGGCACCTTTCACTGAGTTGATAATCTGGCAGGAGCAATCGATGTCCGTCTTGGTGTGTGTCCCTGGGATCAGCCCATAGATCAGGGCTGTCACACAGCAGCTCAGGATGAAACGTGACACAGGCCCTTGCATCTCCCTCTGCATCCACTTCGCAAACCCAGAGTCTGCAAAGAAGGGTGACTAATGGGGGTAAATGTACAGAAGACTTACAGGTGCACTCAGTACCTAAATACAGAACAAAGTGAGAGTCGTTCTACCTCTAATCTATCCTGACCAGATTATATCTTCCTTGCTGCAGAAATGAAATAGAAGGAAGGGATCAAAAGGGAATAATAGCAGAACTCCAAGAGCAGTAAAATTTACTACTGTTAAGATGATGAGTGAGCAAAGCTTTGTGTAACAAAACCAGAAGCAATGAAACAGGTACAATTGAATGAACTTACCCCAGAAACAAAACATACTGTATAATGCAGAGTAGTGTCTGGAGAGCATACTAACTGGCTGCATCACATTCTGGTATGGACCGGCCACTATGGAGGATTGGAAACAGTTGCAGGGGGTTGAAAACTCAGCCGACTCCATCATGGGCACCAGCCTCCCCGCCATCGAGGACACTGTCAAGAGGCAGTGCCTCAACAAGTTGGCACCCACCATTAAGGACCCCAATCAGGACATGCCCTTTTCTTCTGCTACCATCAGAGACAAGGTACAGGAGACTGAAAACACACACTCAGGAACAGCCTCTTCTCCTCAGCCATTAGATAGCAGAATGCTACCTCACTATTTTTGTTCTATTTATATTTTTATGATTATTTAGTGTATTTTGTGCATTGCACTGTATTGCTGACACAGAGCAACACAACATAGTGTCAGTGACACAGAACAACACGACAGTGTCAGTGACACAGAGCAATACGACAGTGTCAGTGACACAGCAACATAACAGTGTCAGTGACACAGAACAACACGACCTAGTGTTAGTGACACAGAACAACATAAAGTGTCAGTGACACAGAGCAACACAACATAGTGTTAGTGACACAGAGCAACACAACGTACAGTGTCAGTTACACAGAGCAACATAACAAACAGTGTCAGTGACACAGAGAAACACAACGTACCGTATCAGTGACACAGAACAGTGTCAGTGACACAGAACAACACAACATAGTGTTAGTGACACAGAGCAACACAACGTACAGTGTCAGTTACACAGAGCAACATAACAAACAGTGTCAGTGACACAGAGAAACACAACGTACCGTATCAGTGACACAGAACAGTGTCAGTGACACAGAACATAACAGTGTCAGTGACACAGAGCAACACAACATAGTGTCAGTGACACAGAACAACATAACAGTGTCAGTGACACAATGCAACACAAGTGTCAGTGACACAGAGCAACACAACAGTGTCAGTGACACAGAGCAACACAACATATAGTGTCAGTGACACAGAACACAACATAGTGTCAGTGACACAGAACATAACAAATAGTGTCAATGACACAGAACATAACAAATAGTGTCAATGACACAGAGCAACATGACATACAGTGTCAGTCACACAGAACACAGTGTCAGTGACACAAAGCAACACAACATACAGTGTCAGTGACACAGAACAACACAACATAATAAACCAGATTCCAATTCTGGCACAGTTCAAAAATCCACAAGTTGAAGATATTCACTGACTCAACGGACCATTTCCTCTACAAGCATACCTTACTGAGAGGGTTGTGAATGCCTGCAGCCTCCATGTAGGCTGTGATTTCGTACAACAGTGTGTTATCATCTTTAGGATACGGTAACGATGGGTCCTGATAGTGCGCTTCAACGTCAGCCAACAGCGCTCTGTACAGAAAACACAGAATCATCCTAAAAAGGAGCTATTTAAGATACCTCTAGCTTTAGCTTGTTTTTCTCCTGAGAAGTTTGAATAAAACGTCACATGGAGGTAAAGAATTCTTGCATTTCTGTTAACAGAACTCTAAGAACACACAAATTGTGACCACATTTCAAAACGGCAGCAAATACACTTCAAAAGCAGGTAGCTGGATGCAAGGTGCCCTAGTCCATGAGTCTACAACACTGAAGATATCTGAAACTAAAAATGAATTTACTGATTTTAATGCCTGTAAGGAACTCAATGGTAAATATGACAATTAACTCACAAACTCAAGAGGTTCTGTGGGTGCTGCAAATCCAGAGAAACAGACACAAAATGCTAGAGGAACTCAACAGGTCAGGCAGCATCTATGCATGGGAATAAACAGTCGACATTTCAGACCAAGACACTGCTTCAGGGCTGAAGGGTCTTGGCCTGAAATGTTGGCTGTTCGTTGATACAAAGATTGGTGGAGGGGCAGGTAGTGTTGAGGAAACACATAGGCTGCAGTAGGACTTAAGACAGATTAGGGGAATGGGTAAGAAAGTGGCAAATGAAATACAATATTGGAAAATGCCTGGTCATGCACTTTAGTAGTAGAAATAAATGCAAACTATTTCCGTACTGGGGAGAAAATCCAAAAATCTGAGATGCAAAGGGACACGGGCGTCCTTGAGCAGAACACCCTAAAGGTTAACTTGCAGGTTGAGTCGGTGGTGAGGAAGGAAAATGCAATGTTAGCATTCATTTCAAGAGATCTAGAATACAAGAGCAAGGATGTGATGCTGAGGCTTTATAAGGCACTAGTGAGGCCTCACCTTTAGTATTGTAAACTGTTTTGGACTCATCTTGGAAAAGATATGCTGGCATTCGAGAGAGAGTTCAGAGGAGTTTCACAAGGATGATTCAAGGAATTAAAGGGTTATCATATGAGGAATGTTTGATAGTTCTGGGTCTGTACTCACTGGAATTTAGAAGTAGGAGGGGCGGATCTCACTGTAACCTTTCAAATGTTGAAAGGCTTAGACAGAGTAAATGTGGAAAAGATGGTGGTGGGGGTGGTTGGGGTCTAAGACAAGAAGGTACAGCTTCAGGACAGAGGGGCATTGATTCAAAACAGAGATGCGGAGAAACTTCTTTAACCAGAGGGTGATGAATTTGTGGAATTTATTACCACAGGCAGCTCGGGTATATTTAAGGCAGAGCTCGAATGGTTGTTGATTGGATGCGGCATCAAAGGTTACGGGCAGAAGGCCGGTGAGTGGAGCTGAAGAGTGGAAAAAAAAGGATCAGCCATGATTGAATGGTGGAGCAGACTCAATAAGCCAAATAGGCGGTGGGGAGAGGGGAGAGAGATTATGTGCGTGTTACTATTTTCAGGCCAGAGCCACTATAGCATATTGTGTGTTGAGGACTAAAGTTTTTAGTAACCAAGATTTATCCAATATTTGTTTTATTATAATAGTGACAGTGACATCATACTGTCTTACATTAACATGCACCTCACATTTTTTGTCAACCTGTCAATCTTAGTCACTTAGGGACTTGTGCTGAATTTATTCTGTGACCGTATGTGCTGTGTGTGACCGTATGTGCTATGTCTTGCATCTTGACCCCAGTGGAACAATGTTTTGTTTAGTTGGTTCTCCAAGAGGACCACAACCTTGTCTTAAGGTTTGGAGGCCTATGTGCCTTTATGACATGGAGAGCTATGCTGGCTGGAGTCAGGGCTTTATGCTTTTGCTCTTAGTAGGATCACCCACGGCAAACAGGTCAAAGGGTAGAAGCCAGACTAAGAGTGGTCCACCAGTCCTCCAGGTTGGGGGGTTCAGCTCAGGGCCAACAACCCTGACTGGTAAATAAAATTGTTCCAGAAACAGTAATGAAGAATCCTTGTACACCTGAGTGCAACAGTTTTCCCAAGTCTCCACCTGGGACTTGCATGACTGGCAGTAGTGAAAACTCAGAGCAAGATACTGGCACAATGAAGTTACCTTGACCATCACCAGAGATGGAGGACTTTCATTACTGCCTTGACACCAGCAGCGTAAAGGGCAGTAGGTAACTATACGTGTGTATGGTAGAATGACAACAAACTTGACCATGAAGAAGTGCTCTTACTGGTTGAGGTTTTCCAATGCTGCAGCAAGATGCTTAGAGTCAAACTTGCACGAGTAACTCAGTTCATTGGCAATCTGCTGTCTCAATATCTGCATCTGCCCCACCTACACATCAAAATAAATCAAAAGGATTTCAGTCAATCCCATAATTTACAACACAACAGATTAAAGTAGTACTTGTCTAATAAGTATTCATGGATGTACACTAAATTAATTTATTAGAATCTTAATAGATTAATCCTAATGAGTGATAGCCAAGAATTTATGGAATCAGAATTCCATATTTTAAAATTATTGTCAATTCCATTAATAATTTCAGCTGAAGGGTCTCAACCCGAAATGTTGACTGCTTACACTTTTCAAAAGACGCTGCCAGCCCTGCTGATTTCCTTCAGCATCTTGTGTCGGTTGCTTGGATTTCCAGCATCTGCAGATTTTCTCGTTTGGTTTCCATAATAGTTTAGTCATCTTATACATAAACAATAAACTTATTTTACACTTCCTGTATGTATAAACTGCATATACCAGGCTGAACATGTACATACACCAAACATCACGGTGAATTTCTTGCCACATTGATACCCTGTGGATTGCGGTTACACCGTATAACAGGACACTAAAAATTCAGAAACAAGAGATTCTGCAGATGCAGGAAATCCAGAGCAATTCACACAAAATGCTTAAGGAACTCCGGCAGCACCTATGAAGAGGAATGAACTGGTAATGTTTTGGGCCATAACCCTTATAAGCCTCCATTAAGGTCTCATCCCTTTGCCCCTGAACTAGTGTCCTGGATGACTCCCCTCAGTGAAATGTTACCTTCTGAGGATCAGTTTTGAGTCTACACTCAGACTGACGAGCTCAAGGCACAGCAGAAGTAAGTTCTATTAAAATGCCTGAGACTTGCTCGAGGACAGCATGAGCTGTTTGGTGAACACGAGATTCTGCAGATGCTGGAAATCCAGAGACAGACAGACAAACACACACACACAATGCCAGAAGGCTTAGCAAGTCAGGCAGCAGCTATGGAGAGGAGCAGACAGGCTAAGACGCTTCATCACGCCTGTATTTTGATTTGTATATGGGTACTTCTGGTGAGTAACAAGTACAATGATCAGCTGAGCAACATGGCAGCTATTTTCATCTGCTCCTTTGAGAAAATATTTAGTCTTTGTTTGCTTCCTTCAATACACAATAACGGTAGGCCGCTTTGCTACATCATTGAGTCAGTGGGTCTAAACACATTGTTGCTGAGAACTTAAACGTCTCTAACAAAAACCAGGGCACTGTCACACAGTATTTAATGTAAAACACAAAACTAAGTCAAAATCTCAATATAATAATATCTTGCAGATACAAACCTTCAGTATGGAATCCAAATAAGATGACCAAACCTTCTGGGTTTTTGCCACTGCAGCAGTGTACACTTTGCTGGCATTCGCTGAAGATGATGGAATGAAAAATAGGTAAGGGTAAGGCATCTAAAAATAACAGGTTTATAATCTTATTCCCCATCCCCTCCCACCCCACCCACCAACCCTATCCCCACTCCTACTTATTCAGTATTTTTAATATCTTAATTATTTTTCAACTAAACAAGATCACTTCTTTTCCCTCTGAAGTAACAAGCAAATGGATTCACAAGATCAGACTATACCGGCATGGGTCAGCTGTCCACGTCAGAATTTTTATTGTGGCAGATTCAGAAAGGTGAGAAAATATTAAACATGAAATGTTATTAGTGATTGCTGTATAAGCCAATCCCGTCTATAGCGAATACAATGGGTTGTAGATGCGTTGATGAACTCCAACCATAACATCGACGTAGGAAGGTCTAATTTCCATTAAGGGTGAGAGTAGGAGGGAATCCCTCAATGCCCCAGAACAGGAGGGGGACTCAACTGATGGGCCTGGAGACACATGCAAGCAAAAAGAGGAATGTGGCAAATAAATGTCCTTCTATGAAGAATACAAATAAACTCATGGGTTTATAACAACTTTACTGTCATTTTATGGCTATTGTTAATGAGACCAAATTAAATCGTCACATAATTTAATCCCCTGGCAGTGACAGCGGGATTTGAACTCCTTTCAGGATAAATGGGCCAGAACTCTGGCTAAGAGGCCAGTAAATTAATCAGCAGACTACTGTAAAATATATAAAAGTCAGAACAGTGTGGTCTCTTTAGTCTCAGAAAAAGAAGCAACTTCCACAAACATAATGAAGTTTGCTGATGACACCACTTTCGTTGGCCAAATCAAAGATGACAAATCAGCACATAGGAGAGAGATTGAAAACCTGGCCGAGTGATGCCATAATAAAAACCTATCACTCAATATCAGCAATGGCAGGAAGCTAGTTATTGTTTTCCTTTTCCTGTAGTCAGAGGTCCATGAGCCAGTCTTCTTCGCGGGAATCAGAGGTGGAGAGAGTCAGCAACTTTAAATTCTTATCATTTCAGAGGACCTGTCCGAGGCCCAGCACGTATACAATTACGAAGAAAGCATGGCAGCACCTCTACTGCCTCAGGAGTTTGCTAAGATTGGGCATGCTTTCTAAACTTGGATAAACGTCTATAGATGCACAGGGAAGAGCATCCTAATTAGTTGCATTATAAACACGAGAAAATCTGCAGATGCTGGAAATTCAAGCAACACACACAAAATGCTGGTGGAAAACAGCAGGCCAGGCAGCATCTATAGGAAGAAGTACTGTCGACGTTTCCGGTCAAGACCTTTCGCCAGGACTGTACTTCTTCCTATAGATGCTGCCTGGCCTGCTGTGTTCCACCAGCATTTTGTGTGTGTTAGTTACATCACAACCTGGTATGGAAACACCAATGCCCAGGAACAGAAAAGGATACAAAAGTAGTGGACGCAGTCCAGTTCTTTACAGGTGAAACCCTCCCTACCACTGAGCACATCTACATGGAGCGTTGTCCAGGAAAACAGTATCTATCATCAAAGACCTCCACCACCCAGGTCATTGCTGCCATCAGAAGCCTCAGGACCCACACTACCAGCCTCAGGAACAATTATTACCCCCTCAGCTACAGGGCTGTTGAGAAGATAACTTTATTCATATCCATTCGCCCCATCACTGGGTTGTTCCTACAACCTATGGACACAGTCACTCTTCATCTGATGTTCTGAATAATTATGATTTGTTTATTATTATTATTTTGTATTTCATATTTGCATAGGTTGTTATCCTTAGAACACTGGTTGTTTGTCTGTACTGTGAGGTGTGATCTTTCATTGATTCTATTGTGTTTTCATGAACTTACTGTGAATGCCTGCAAGAAAATGTATCAGGGTTGTATGTGGTGACATATATGTACTTTGATAATAAACATACATTGAAGCTTGAACAGTCACATACTTAATGATCCAAAATTTATAGTAAATACAAGACGTAGGAATAGAATTTGGTAATTCAGCCCATAGAATTTACTCCACCTCTCAACCCTATGTTAAAAATTCTGCCTTATACCTGTAACCACAGAAACACAAAACATTACAGCACAGAAACAGGTCCTTTAGCTCTTCTTGGCTGTACCGAACCATTTTTCTGCCTAGTCCCACTGACCTGCACCTGGACCATATTCCTCCATACCCCTCTCATCCATGTAACTGTCCAAATTTTTCTTAAAAGTTAAAAGTGAGCCTGAATTTACCACTTCATCTGGCAGCTCATACCACACTCCCACAACTCTCTGTGTGAAGAAGCCCCCGCCAATGTTCCCTTTAAACTTTTTCCCATTCACCCTTACCCATGTCCTCTGGTGTTTTTTCTCCCCGAGCCTCAGTGGAAAAAGCTGGCTTGCATTCACTCTATCTATACCCATCATAATTTTATGTAACTCTATCAAATCTCCTCTCATTCTTCTACGCTCCAGGGAATAAAGTCCTAACCTATTCAACGTTTCTCTGTAACTCAGTTTCTCAAGTACCGGCAACGTCCTTGTAAACCTTCTTTGCACTCTTTCAACCTTATTAATATCCTTCTTGTAATTAGGTGACCAAAACCGCTCACTAAACTCCAGATTCGGCCTCACCAATTTCTTATACAACCTCACCATAACATTCCAACTCTTACACTCAATACTTTGATTTTTAAAGGCCAACATACCAAAAGCTCTCTTTATGACCCTATCTATCTGTGATGCCACTTTTAGGGAATAATGTATCTGTACTCCCAGATCCCTCTGTTCTACTGCACTCCTCGGTCTCCTACCATTTACCTTCTATGTTCTACCTTGGTTTGTCCTTCCAAAGTGCAATACCTCACACTTGTCTGTATTAAACTCCATCTGCCATTTTTCAGACCATTTTTCCAGGTGGTCTAAATCCCTCTGCAAGCTTTGAAAACCTTCCTCACTGTCCACTACACCTCCAATCTTTGTATCATCAGCAAATTTGCTGATCCAATTTACCACATTATCATCCAAATCATTGATATAGATGACAAATAACAATGGACCCAGCACTGATCCCTGTGGCACACCACTAGTCACAGGCCTCCACTCACAGAAGCAATCCTCCACTACTACCACTCTCTGACTTCTCCCATTGAGCCAATGTCTAATCCAATTTACTACCTCACTATGTATACCTAGCGACTGAATCTTCCTAACTAACCTCCCATGCGGGACCTTGTCAAAGGCCTTAAAGTCCATGTAGACAACCTCCACTGCCTTCCCTTCATCCACTTTCTTGGTAACCTCCTCAAAAACTTTAATAGATTGGTTAAACATAACCTACCACGCACAAAGCCATGTCGACTCTCCCTAATAAGTCCCTGCCTATACAAATACTTGTAGATCCTATCTCTTAGTACTCCTTCCAATAATTTACCGGCCTATAATTTCCCAGATTAACTTTTAGACCCTTACTTTGACACCCTTACTAATCAAGATCCTAATCAACTTCCACTTTAAATATACCCAATGAATGGGCTTCCACAGCTGTCTATGGCAATAAATTCCACAGATTCACCACCCTTAGGGTAAAAAAAAAAATCCTGCCATCTGTTTTAAAGGGAGATCCTTCTATTCTGAGGCTGTGTCCATCATCTTTGGCTACCCCACTGTTGGAAACTTCTCCACATCCACTCTACTCAATAGGTTTCAATGAGATCACCAAATGAGTACAGTACAAAAAAATAAGTTATATATAAAATAATCTGCCTTCTGTTGTTGAATAGCACAAATGACAGAATGGTTGTAATATTGATGGCTTATCAGGAGAAAACTTAAGATATATTACATTGTATAAAACCCTAGTTGACCCACTTGAAGTATTGCGTTTAGCTCTGTTAACCACATAAGAGGGAGGATGTGGAAGCTTTAGAGAGGATACAGAGGAGATTTACCAGGATGTAGCCTGGATTGGAGAGCATATATATCTTATGAAGATAAGTTGAGCAAGCTATGGCTTTTCTCCTTGGAGCGAAGAGGGATAAGAGGTGATTTGATAGAGTTGTAAAAGATATATACAGCAGGGGCAGGAATGGCTACTTCAAGTGCCAGGTTTTAGATGTTTCAGAAAGGACAGGGAGGGAAACAAAAGAGGTTGGGGTGTGGCACTATTGGTCAGAGATAGTGTCACTGCTGCAGAAAAGTTAGAAGTCATGGAGGGGTTGTCCACGGAGGCTCTGCGGGTGGAAGTTAGAAATAGAAAGTGGTCAATAACTCTACTGGGTGTTTTTTTTTATATAGACAACCCAAAAGTAACAGGGACATTAAGGAGCAGATTGGAGACAGATTCTGGAAAGGAGTAATAGTAACAAGGTTATTGTGGGGGAGATTTTAATTTCCCAAATATTCATTGGCATTTCCCTAGAGTGAGGGGTTTAGAGTGAGGGGTTTACACAGAACATAGAACAATACAGCACAGTACAGGCCCTTCGGCCCACAATGTTGCGCCGACCCTTAAACCCTGCCTCCCATATAACCCTCCACCTTAAATTCCTCCATATACCTGTCTAGTCTATCTGCCACCACCACTGACTCGGGCAGTGCATTCCATGCACCAACCACTCTCTGAGTAAAAAACCTTTCTCTAATATCCTCCTTGAACTTTCCACCCCTTACCTTAAAGCCATGTCCTCTTGTATTGAGCAGTGGTGCCCTGGGGAAGAGGCGCTGGCTGTCCACTCTATCTATTCCTCTTAATATCTCGTATACCTCTATCATGTCTCCTCTCATCCTCCTCCTCTCCAGAGAGTAAAGTCCTAGCTCCCTTAATCTCCGATCATAATGCATACTCTCTAAACCAGGCAGCATCCTGGTAAATCTCCTCTGTACCCTTTCCAATGCTTCCACATCCTTCCTAATAGTGAGGTGACCAGAACTGGACACAGTACTCCAAGTGTGGCCTAACCACAGTTTTATAGAGCTGCATCATTACCCCGTGACTCTTAAACTCTACCCTTCAAATTATGAAAGCTAACACCCCTTAAGCTTTCTTAACTATCCTATCTACCTATGAGGCAACTTTCAGGGATCTGTGGACATGTACCACCAGATCCCTCTGCTCCTCCACACTTCCAAGTATCCTGCCATTTACTTTGTACTCTGCCTTGGAGTTTGACCTTCCAAAGTGTACCACCTCACACTTCTCTGGGTTGAACTCCATCTGCCACTTCTCAGCCCACTTCTGCATACTGCCAATGTCTCTCTGCAATCTTCAACAATCCTCTACACTATCCACAACACCACCAACCTTTGTGTCATCTGCAAACATGCCAACCCACCCTTCTACCCCCACATCCAGGTTGTTAATAAAAATCACAAAAAGTAGAGGTCCCAGAACAGATCCTTGTGGGACACCACTAGTCATAACCCTCCAATCTGAATGTACTCCCTCCACCACGACCCTCTGCTTCTGCAGGCAAGCCAATTCTAAAACCACCTGGCCAAATTTCCCTGGATCCCACACCTTCTGACTTTCTGAATAAGCCTACTGTGTGGAACCTTGTCAAATGCCTGACTAAAATCCATGTAGATCATATCCACTGCACTATCCTCATCTATACGCCTGGTCACCTCCTCAAAGAACTCTATCAGGCTTGTTAGACACTATCTGCCCTTCACAAAGCCATGCTGACTATCCCTGATCAGACCATGATTCTCTAAATGCCCACATTCTCTAAATGTCTCTAAGAATCTTTTCCAACAGCTTTCCCACCACAAACGTAAGGCTCACTGGTCTATAATTACCCGGACTATCCCTACTACCTTTTTTTGAACAAGGGGACAACAATCGCTTCCCTCCAATCCTCCGGTACCATTCTCATGGACAATGAGGACATAAAGATCCTAGCCAGAGGCTCAGCAATCTCTTCCCTTGCCTCGTGGAGCAGCCTGAGGAATACTCCGTCAAGCCCCGGGGACTTCTCCATCCTAATCTATTTTTAACAACTCCAACATCAACATGGTCCAGAACATCAAACTCACTCATATTGTCCTCACCCTCATCAAGTTCCCTCTGATTGGTGAATACTGAACAGAAGTATTCATTGAGGACCTCACTCACTTCCACAGCCTCCAGGGACATCTTTCCACCCTTATCTCTAATCGGTCCTATCTTCACTCCTGTCAACCTTTTGTTCTTCACATAACTGAAGAATGCTTTGGGGTTTTCCTTCACCCTACTTGCCAAGGCCTTCTCATGCCCCCTTCTTGCTCTCCTCAGCCCCTTCTTAAGCTCCTTTCTTGCTACCCTATATTCCTCAATAGACTCATCTGATCTTTGCTTCCTAAACCTTACGTATGCTGCCTTCTTCCATCTGACTAGATTCTCCACCTCACTTGTCACCCATGGTTCCTTCACCCTACCGTTCTTTATCTTCCTCACCAGGACAAACTTATCCCTAACATCCTGCAAGAGATCCCTAAACATAAACCACATGTCCATAGTACATTTCCCTGCAAAAACATCATCCCAATTCACACCCGCAAGTTCTAGCCTTATAGCCTCATAATTTGCTCTTCCCCAATTAAAAATTTTCCTGTCCTCTCTGATTCTATCCTTTTCCATGATAATGTTAAAGACCAGGGAGCAGTGGTCACTGTCCCCCAGATGCTCACCCACTGAGAGATCCGTGACCTGACCTGGTTCGTTACTTAATACTAGATCTAGTATGGCATTCCCCCTAGTCAGCCTGTCAAAATACTGTGACAGGAGTCCATCCTGAATATAATACTATTATCAGGATAATGTTTTCATGGCCTTTTACTGTGATTTACACAAAACCTAAAATGCAAAAAAGTTCTCAATCTTATTCTGATGTTAATTCAAGCAGATTTTTAATTAAATGGCACTAGGATAAATTATGCAATAAAATTAATGGAACTTAGGCTGTTAATGTTTGACTGGAAAGCTCTCTGTACAACTGATGTATTATTGCAGGGTCTCATCCTTGGAGCTTCAGCCTTTGAAGGTACTAAATAGCTGTACCTAGTCTGTTTACTATAGCTTTTGTACTTGTATTTTGGAAAGACACTACTGTAAATTGTAAGTACAAGATTCATATCTAATCTAAGGAAGAGGATAACTTGTAACAGACTTGGAAAGTGAAATAAAGTTTTATTTACTGTACTAAAAAAAAAGGAGAATATAGGGAGTTGAGAAGGAGGACCGCAAAGGTAGCAATCTCGGGATTACTGCCTGTGCCACGCAACAGTGAGAATAGAAATGGACTGAGTTGGAGGATAAATGCATGGCTGAGGGATTGGAGCAAGGGGCAGGGATTCAAGTTTCTGGATCATTGGGACCTCTTTTGGGGCAGGTGTGACCTGTACAAAAAAAGACAAGGTGCACTTGAATCCTAGGGGCACCAATATCCTGGTGGGGAGTTTTGCTAAGGCTGCTGGGGAGACTTTAAACTAGAATGGTTGGGGGGTGAAAATCAAATTGAAGAGACTAGGAGAGAGGAGGCTAGTTCACAAATAGAGAAAGCTTGTAGACAGTGTGTGAGGGAGTATAGGCAGGTGATAGAGAAAGGGAGCGCTCAGACCAAAGACGTAGGGGAGAAGAAGAAAGATAGTAAAGTTGCTTACACCGTTAGGGAGAAACAGAGAGTAAGAGGTGGAGAATTTCTTAAATGCATTTCTTTTAATGCTAGGAGCATTGTAAGAAAGGTGGATGAGCTTAGACCATGGATTGATACCTGGAAATATGATGTTGTAGCTATTAGTGAAACATGGTTGCAGGAGGGGTGTGATTGGCAACTAAATATTCCTGGATTTCGTTGCTTCAGGTGTGATAGAATCGGAGGGACAAGAGGGGGAGGTGTTGCATTGCCTGTCAGAGAAAATATTACAGCGGTGCTTTGGCAGAATAGATTAGAGGGCTCGACTAGAGAGGCTATTTGGGTGGAATTGAGTAATGGGAAAGGTGTAGTAACACTTATAAGGGTGTATTATAGACCACCTAATGGGGAGCGAGAATTGGAGGAGCAAATTTGTAAGGAGGTAGCAGATATTTGTAGTAAGCACAAGGTTGTGATTGTGGGAGATTTTGATTTTCCACACATAGACTGGGAAGCCCATTCTGTAAAAGGGCTGGATGGTTTGGAGTTTGTAAAATGTGTGCAGGATAGTTTTTTGTAGCAATACAAAAAGGTGCCAACTACAGAAGGGGCAGTGTTGGATCTCCTGTTAGGGAATGAGATAGGTCAGGTGTCGGAGGTATGTGTTGGGGAGCACTTCGGGTCCAGTGATCACAATGCCATTAGTTTCAATATAATTACGGAGAAGGATAGGTCTGGACCCAGGGTTGAGATTTTTGATTGGAGAAAGGCTAACTTTGAGGAGATACAAAAGTATTTAGAAGAAGTGGATTGAGACAATTTGTTTTATGGGAAGGATGTTATAGAGAAATGGAGGTCACTTAAAGGTGAAATTTTGAGGGTACAGAATATTTATGTTTCTATTAGGTTGAAAGGAAAGGTTAAAAGTTTGAGAGAGCCATGGTTTTCAAGGGATATTGGAAACTTGGTTCGGAAAAAGAGAGAGATCTACAATAAATATAGGTAGCATGGAGTAAATGAGGTGCTCGAGGAATATAAAGAATGTAAAAAGAATCTTAACTAAGAAACTAGAAAAGCTAAAAGATACGAGGTTGCTTTGGCAAGTAAAGGGAAAATAAATCCAAAGGGTTTCTACAGTTATATGAATAGCAAAAGGATAGTGAGGGATAAAATTGGTCCCTTAGAGAATCAGAGTGGACAGCTATGTGTGGAGCCAAAAGAGATGAGGGAGATTTTGAACAACTCCTTTTCTTCGGTATTCACTAAAGGAGTAGGATATTGAACTGTGTAAGGTAAGGGAAACAAGGAGGGTAGTTATGGAAACTATGATGATTAAAGAAAAAGAAGTACTGGCGCTTTTAAAGAATATAAAAGTATATAAGTCTCCGGGGCTTGACGGGATATTCCCTAGGACCTTCAGGGAAGTTAAGTGTAGAAATAGCAGGAGCTCTGACACAAATATTTCAAATGTTATTAAAAAAGGGGATCGTGCCATTGCTCATGTGGTTCCATTGTTTAAAAAAGGGTTCCAAGAGTAAACCTAGCAATTGTTTGACGTCAGTGGTGGGTAAATTAATGGAAAGTATTCTTAGAGATGGTATATATAATTATCTGGATAGACAGGATCTGATTAGGAACAGTCAACATGGATTTCTGCGTGGAAGGTCATGTTTGACAAATGGACTTCAGTAAGGCCTTTGACAAGGTTCCACACGGAAGGTTAGTTAGGAAGCTTCAATCGTTAGATATTAATATTGAAGTAGTAAAATGGATTCAACAGTGGCTGGATGGGAGATGCCAGAGAGTAGTGGTGGATAACTGTTTGTCAGGTTGGAGGCTGGTAACTAGTGGTCTGCCTCAGGGATCTGTACTGGGTCCAATGTTGTTTGTCATATACATTAATGGTCTGGACGATGGGGTGGTAAATTGGATTAGTAAGTATGCAGATGATACTAACGTATGTGGCGTTGTGATAATGAAGTAGGTTTTCAAAGCTCGCAGAGAGATTTAGGCCAGTTAGAAGAGTGGGATGAAAGGTGGCAGATGGAGTTTAATGCTGATAAGTGTGAGGTGCTACATTTTGGTAGGACTGATCAAAATAGGACATACATGGTAAATGGTAGGGCATTGAGGAATGCAGTAGAACAGAGTGATCTAGGAATAATGGTGCATAGTTCCCTGAAGGTGGAATCTCATGTGGATA
The DNA here is from genome assembly GCF_048418815.1 of Hemitrygon akajei. Classification (NCBI taxonomy): domain Eukaryota; kingdom Metazoa; phylum Chordata; class Chondrichthyes; order Myliobatiformes; family Dasyatidae; genus Hemitrygon; species Hemitrygon akajei. The sequence goes on along the minus strand of NC_133124.1, from coordinate 145,429,532 downwards.
GGGTGATGAAGAAAGCTTTTGGTATGCTGGCCTTTACAAATCAGAGCATTGAGTATAGGAGTTGAGATGTAATGTTAAAATTGTACAAGGGATTGGTAAGGTCAGATTTGGAGTATTGTGTACAGATCTGGTCAACGAATTATAGGAATGATGTCAACAAAATAGAGAGAATACAGAGGAGGTTTACTAGAATGTTACCTGGGCTTCAGCACCAAAGTTACAGAGAAAGGTTGAACAAGTTAGGTCTTTATTCTTTGGAGCGTAGAAGGTTGAGGGGGGACTTGATAGAGGTATTTAAAATTATGAGGGGGATAGATAGAGTTGACGTGGATAGGCTTTTTCCATTGAGAGTAGGGGAGATTTAAACAAGAGGACATGAGTTGCGAGTAAGGGGGCAAAAGTTTAGGGGTAACACGAGGGGGAACTTCTTTACTCAGAGAGTGGTAGCTGTGTGGAACAAGCTTCCAGTAGAAGCGGTAGAGGCAGGTTCAATATCGTCATTTAAAAAAAAATTGGACAGATATATGGACAGGAAAGGAATGGAGGGTTATGGGCTGAGTGTAGGTCGGTGGGACTAGGTGAGAGTAAGCGTTCAGCACGGACTAGAAGGGCCGAGATGGCCTGTTTCCGTGCTGTAATTGTTATATGTTTATATGTTATAAACCAACTAATCAGGTACCAATCAATATTAGGGAAGTTAAAGTCACCCATGATAACAACCCTGTTATTTTTGCACCTTTCCAAAATCTGCCTCCCAATCTGCTCCTCAGTATCTCTGCTGTTACCAGGGGGCCTATAGAATACTCCCAATAGAGTAACTGCTCCCTTCCTGTTCCTGACTTCTACCCATACTGACTCAAAAGAGGATCCTGCTACATTACCCACCCTTTCTGTAGCTGTAATAGTATCCCTGACCACTAATGCCACCCCTCCTTCCCCTTCTCCCCCCCAATCCCCTTTAAAGCACTGAAATCCAGGAATATTGAGAATCCATTCCTGCCCTGGTGCCAGCCAAGTCTCTGTAATGGCCACTACATCGTAATTCCATGTATGTATCCAAGCTCTCAGTTCATCACCTTTGTTCCTGATACTTCTTGCAGTGAAGTGGATGCACTTTAGCCCTTCTACCTTACGACCTTTACACCCTTTATTCTGTTTCTCTTTCCTCAAAGCCTCTTTTTATGTTAGATCTGGTTTTACTCCATGCACTATACTTGCAGCTGTCACATGACCTTTATCCTCCTCCACCTCACTATTTGCTCTAACACTCTGGTCCCCTCCCCTTGCAAATCTAGTTTAAACCCCCTGGAGCAGCACTAGCAAACCTTCCCGAAAGGATGTTAGTCCCCTTCCAGTTCAGGTGCAACCCGTCCCATCGGAACAGGTCTCACCTTCCCTGGAACAAGACCCAATTGTCCAGAAACATGAAGCCCTCCCTCCTGCACCAACTTCTTAGCCACGTATTTAGCTGCATTATTTTCCTATTTCTAGCCTCACCAGCACATGGCACAGGTAGCATTGCAACCCTGGAGGTCCTGTCCTTCAACTTTGCACCTAACTCCCTAAATTCTCTTTGCAGGACCTTCTTCTTCCTATCCACATCATTGGTCCCTAAATAGACCATGACATTTGGCTGCTCACCCTCCCTCTTGAGAATACTGAGAACTTGATCCGAGAGATCGCGGACCCTGGCATCGGGGAAGCAACAGACCATCCGAGATTCTCGATCTCTTCCACAGAATCTCCTATCTGTCCCCCTAACTATCGAATCCCCTATCACTGCTGCTCTCCTCTTTTCCTTCCTTCCCTTCTGAGCTGAGGGTCCAGTCTCGGTGCCAGAGATGCAACTACTGCAACTTATCCCTGGTAGGTCGTCCCCACCAACAGTATCCAAAACGGTATACTTATTATTGATGGGAACGGCCGCAGGGGTGCTCTGCTCATTCTGTCTATTCCCCTTCCCTCTCCTGACAGTCACCCAGCTACCTGCTTCCTGGCTTTTAGGGGTGACTATATCCCTGTAACTCCTGTTTATTTCTGCCTCTGCCTCACAAATGATCTAAAGTTCATCCAGTTCCCTAACACGGTTTGTCAAGAGCTGCAGCTGGATGCACCTTTTACAGGTGTAGTCATCAGGGACAATTGTGCTCACCCTGACTTCCTGCATACTGCAAACGGAGCACTTGACTGCCCTAACTGCCGCCTCCATTACCTACTCCTAAGTTAATTAGAGTTATTAAAGGAGCTTACCTGGCCTTACCTCACTGGGAGCATGCTCGTCCTCAGCCTCTCAAGCCAAAGCCTTCCTACTCTGTCTCCCACTACTATGTTGCCCGCTCCGTTAATCTGCTCGCTTTTTAAACTCTCCAGCTGTCTCTCGGGCTGACTGTCACGCGCTTGTGCAGTCATGCCCCGTTCAAACTGCTGAAGAAATGACTGGAGTTTTTTTTAGGTGTGTTCAGGAAGGTTTCTTGACACAACATGTAGATAAGCCCACAAGAGGAGAAGCTGTACTTGATCTGGTATTGGGAAATGAACCTGGTCAGGTGTCAGGTCTCTCAGTAGGAGGGCATTTTGGAGATAGCGATCACAATTCTATCTCCTTTACCATAGCATTGGAGAGGGATAGGAATAGACAAGTTAAGGAAACGTTTAATTGGAGTAAGGGGAAATATCAGCCTATCAGGCAGGAACTCGGAAGCATAAACTGGAAACAGACGTTCTCAGGGAAACGTAAGAAAGAAATGTGCAAATGTTCAGGGGATATTAGCATGGGGTTCTGCGTAGATATGTTCCAATGAGACAGGGAAAGGATGGTAGCGTTCAGGAACCATGGTGTATAAAGGCTGTTGCAAATCTAGGCAAGAAGAAAAGAAGAGCTTAAGAAAGGTTCAATAAACTAGGTAATGATAGAGATCTAGAAGTTTATAAGGCTATCAGGAAGGAGCTTAAGAATGAAATTAGGAGAGTCAGAAGGGGCCATGAGAAGGCCTTGACGGACAGGATTAAAGAAAACCCCAAGGCATTCTACAAGTATGTGAAGAGCAAGAGGATAAGACGTGAGAGAATAGGACCTATCAAGTGTGACAGTGGAAAAGTGTGTATGCAACTGGAGGAGATGGCAGAGGTACTTAATGAATACTTTGTTTCAGTATTCATCATGGAAAAGGATCTTGGTGATTGTAGGGGTGACTTGCAGTGGACTGAAAAGCTTGAGCATGTAGATATTAAGGAAAAGGATGTGCTGAAGCTTTTGGAAAGCATCAAGTTGGAAAAGTCATCGGGACCGGACAGGATGTACCCAAGACTACTGTGTTAAGTGAGGGAGGAAATTGCTGAGCCTCTGGCAATGATCTTTGCATCATCATTGAGGACGGGAGAGGTTGAGGGAGGATTGGAGGGTTGTAGATGCTGTTCCCTTATTCAAGAAAGGGAGTAGGGATAGCCCAGGAAATTATAGGCCTTACTTCAGTTGTTGGTAAGTTAATGAAGATGATCCTGAGAGGCAGGATTTATGAACATTTAGAGAGGCATAATATGATTAGGAGTAGTCAGCATGGCTTTGTCAAAGGCAGGTTGTGCCTTTCAAGCTTGATTGATTTTTTGAGGATGTGACTAAACACATTAATGAAGGAAGAGCAGTAGATGTCGTGTATATGGATTTTAGCAAGGCATTTGATAAGGTACCTCATGCAAGGCTTATTGAGAAAGTAAGGAGGCATGGGATCCAAGGAGACCTTGCTTTGTGGATCCAGAACTGGCTTGCCCACAGAAGGCAGAGTGGTTGTAGACAGGTCATATTCTGCATGGAGGCTGGTGACCTGTGGTGTGCCTCAGAGATCTTTTCTGGGACCTTACTCTTTCTGATTATTATAAATGACTTGGATGAGGAAGTGGAGGGATGGGTTAGTAAATTTGCTGATGACACAAAGGTTGGAGGTGTTGTGGATAGTGTGGAGGACTGTCAGAGGTTACAGCGGGACATTGATGGGATGCAAAACTGGGCTGAGAAGTGGCAGATGGGAGTTCAACCCAGATAAGTGTGAGGTGGTTCATTTTGGTAGGTCAAATATGATGGCAGAATATAGCATTAATGGCAAGACTCTTGACACTGAGAAGGATCAGAGGGATCTTGGGGTCCGAGTCCATAAGACATTCAAAGCTACTACGCAGGTTGGCTCTATGGTTAAGAAGGCATATGGTACATTGGCATTCATCAGTCATGGGATTGAGTTAAAGAGCTGAGAGGTAATGTTGCAGCTATATACGGCCCTGGTCAGACCGCACTTGGAGTACTGTGCTCAGTTCTGGTCGCTTCACTACAGGAAGGACGTGGAAACCATAGAAAGGATACAGAGGAGATTTACAAGGATGTTGCCTGGATTGGGGAGTATGCCTTACAAAACCAGGTTGAGTGAACTTGGCCTCTTCTCCTTGGAGCGACGGAGGATTAGAGGTGACCTGATGGAGGTGTACAAGATAATGAGAAGCATTGATCGTGTGGACAGTCAGAGGCTTTTTCCCAGAGCTGAAATGGCTAGCATGAGAGGGCATAGTTTTAAGGTGCTTAGCAGTAGGTACAGAGAAGATGTCAGGGTTAAGTTTTTTTTTTAAACGCAGAGAGTGGTGAGTGCATGGAATGGGTTGCCGGCAGCAGTGGTGGAGGTGGAAACAATAGGGCCTTTTAAGAGACTCCTGGATAGGTACATGGAGCTTAGAAAAATAGAGGGCTATGGGTAAACCTAGGTAGTTCTAAGGTAGGGACATGTTTGGCACACTTTGTGGGCCGAAGGGACTGTACTGTGCTGTAGGTTTTCTACGCTTCTAAAAAATGATAAGAGATTGAGTAGATAGCCAGAGACCACCCCCCCACCATCCAACAGAGTGGAAATGGCTAATATGAGGGGGTGATATTAAGGTGATTGGAGAAGCAAGTTGTTCCTCCCCCCACAGAGAGTGGCAGGTGGTGGTAGAAGCAGATACATTAGGAAGATAGAAGAAACTTAGATAAGCACAAGGATGACAGAAAAAAAATGAAGGGCTACGTAGGAGGGAATAGTCAGATTGATCATAGAATAAGTTAAAAAGTCAGCATAACATAATGGGCCAAAGGGCCTGTACTGTGCTGTAATGTTCTACACTCATCAGAAATGAGATGCCCTGTAAGAAACGTGAGCAGAATCCATCACAGCTTTTAAACAGAAAAATGTATAATGTCCTTCTATGCATCTGGCTTTCTTCACCCACATGATGTACACCAGAGGCACAGTAAATCGCAGCAACTAGTTATGCACCACCCATGCCTTCTTCAACCTTATTCCCTCCCATCATTTCAAAAAAATTCTTCTAGAATCAAAGAGTTACAAGGGAAGCATTCAAATCATTGTGTCCGTGCCACCCAAAAACAATCAGGATAATTCCATTCCTCACATCTCCAAGTGAACATATAATATGGTGGCAGCTTCAGACTGTGTTCCACATCTGTAATCTTGGCTCAGCACAAGTCAAATGTAACCACCTTTGCAAGCAGAATATAAGTTGCTGCAAGATACACACTCAGTGGCCTTCCTGACAGCTTGAACCAGCCTGGCCATTCTCCTCTGACCTCTCTAATTAAAAAGGTATTTTCACTGCTCACTGAACATTTTTGGTTTTCGCACTATTCTCTGTAGTAAATTCTAGAGACTATTGTGCATGAAAATCCCAGGACATCAGATACTCAAACCACGCTGTCCAGGACCAACAATCTTTCTATGGTCAAAGTCATTTAAATCACATTTCTTCCCCATTCTGATGTTTAGGCACTTTCTAAATGACTCACCCACTATTCCTTTAATTGGATTCAGCTGATTCTGAAAGGGCTTGATTGTGTCCATCACAGACTTGTCCCGCAGCACATTTCTGTGAAGCATGTCCAAAAAAGTCTACAAAACAAGAGATTTACACTTAGGCAGCTGAAAACACTCCTTGGACTCAATCATTTGGGCTGAATTATTCAAAGGTTTAACCGAAAAGCTCTTCAGAATTTATTAAAAAATTTCATACTCATGAGCAATAAAAAAAACAATTTTGTAAGAAGTAGCAAACAGAAGAACAACTGTGTCAAAAAGCATTGGTATTGACAATACTTGTCCAATGTACAGAAACAAGGAAAGGGAAAGAATTGGAGTGTTTAGATTGTCCAGTGTACCACACAGCACAAATGTACCATCCCATCAGTCAACCTTCGAGACGAGACAAGTTACCAGAGCAGCAACTCCGATCAATTTAGTTGGAGGAGAGCAAAACTCAATAAGACTGATCAAATCTGTGATTAGTTACTGCATCAGATATAGAATATAGAACAGTATAGGCCCTTTGGATCATGATTTTGTGCCAACCCTTTAATTTACTCTAAGGTCAATCAAAGCCTTCCCTCCTACATAACACTCCATTTTTCATCAACTATCTGCCTATTTTCGAGTCTCTTAAATGTCCCTAATGTATATGCTTCTACCACCACCCATGGCAGTGTGTCCCACACACCCACCTCAACCTCTGTAAAATACCTACCTCCGACCACTCTCCCACACCGAAATTTTCTGCAAACACCTTAGAATTATGTTCCCTTGTATTAGCCATTTCTGCCCTGGGGAAAAATCTCTGAGTGTCTATTTGATCTATGCCTTATCTCCATCAAGTCATCTCTAATTCTCCTTTGCTTCAAAGAGCAAGGCCCGACCTGTCTACTCTGTTTCATTTTCAGGAAAATGTCAAGCATTCTAATGCACTGTGGTAAATCCTTATTATCATCACATTCTGGCAAAAGTAGCAGCTTTGCTTCATCTAATCATGTCTACACATTTTTTTAACTCTACCAATTACTGCTACCTTTCACAATTATTAACAAAGTAAGGACATCAACAAATGGGGAAACAAAATCTGCTAGAGGAACTTAGGAGGTTGAGGAGAGAAAGCACAATATCCTGGTCAAAATCCTGCATCATGTCATCAGTAATTCCTCCCCTCACATCCCACACCCTTACAATGTTGGTAGATCCTCTGAGTTCTTCCAGCAGATCATTGCTCCAGACTCCAGTGCATCTTCTATTCTTTGCTTAACCTTGAATTGGATTGTATAATTGTTTTTTTCCTCGTAGTTTAACTTTCTTTATGCTTGTTTGTATTTTTATATAGTTATTTATGATTGACACATTTATAACGATAGCCCAGGTTCTTGGTCATTCAGGTCATTGTATATCAAGCAATAGTAAATCAAGGCAACTGGACTTGCTGTGTTGTCCAGAAGATGTTTCGCCACTCATCTGCAAGGCTGTAAACTGGAAAACTACCCACTATGGATCAGAACTGAAGAAGCCTCTTGGATGAGTGGTGAAATGTCTTCTGGACAACACAGCAAGTCCAGTTGCCTTGATTTACTACTGTTCGATAATTTTCATATATGATTCTCCTACTAAACTGCGTGAGTCAAACCTGCAAGTTTCATTTTTATGGTGTTTTCAGGCCAACTGAACAATCTGGCGCTTTGCTGTCTCTGAGGGAGCTCGGCAAGATTTGGAATGGAGTGTGCCGACTAGAAACAGGTCGAGAACCCATAAACGCTTCCATTTCTCCCTGATCTCACCGACTAAAGCATCAAGCCAGAATGAAATAACTGAAGATGCGAATGAAAGGCGAGAGAGTGTTCAGCGCCATCTGCCTGCATTTGAACAGTCCCTCCCTCCTGCTCACTGTTGTCGGAGAAAGCTGCCTGCGATTGACTGGTTTCTTTCTCCCCATTCTTGCTCAATGTTGCTGGAGGATAATGCCAGAGTCTTTGGTTTTGGGCAAGGTTTAATTGATGTGGTTTGTGGATTGGACACTGCCGTTTAAATTACAATGTGTTTCTGGTTTCTGAGTTCTCCTTTTACCATTGCTATTTTGTGTGATTTTGATCAATGTTTGACAAATTTTATTGAATTTTTTGAAGAGGTTACGAGGAAAGGTGACGAGGGTAAAGCAATGGATGTTGTCTATATGGACTTCAGTAAGGCCTTTGACAAGGTTCCACATGGAAGGTTAGTTAGGAAGGTTCAATCATTAGGTATTAACATTGAAGTAGTAAAATGGATTCAACAGTGGGTGGATGGGAAATGCCAGAGAGTAGTGGTGGATAACTGTTTGTCAGGTTGGAGGCTGGTAACTAGTGGTCTGCCTCAGGGATCTGTACTGGGTCCAATGTTGTTTGTCATATACATTAATGATCTGGATAATAGGGTGGTAAATTGGATTAGTAAGTATGCAGATGACACTAAGATAGGTGACGTTGTGGATAATGACGTAGGTTTTCAAAGCTCGCAGAGAGATTTAGGCCAGTTAGAAGAGTGGGCTGAAAGGTGGCAGATGGAGTTCAATGCTGATAAGTGTGAGGTGCTACATTTTGGTAGGAATAATCAAAATAGGACATACATGGTAAATAGTAGGGCATTGAGGAATGCAGTAAAACAGAGTGATCTAGGAATAATGGTGCATAGTTCTCTGAAGGTGGAATCTCATGTGGATAGGGTGGTGAAGAAAGCTTTTGGTATGCTGGCCTTTATAAATCAGAGCATTGAGTATAGGAGTTGGGATGTAATGTTAAAATTGTACAAGGCATTGGCAAGGACAAATTTGGAGTATTGTGTACTGTTCTGGTCACCGAATTATAGGAAAGATGTCAACAAAATAGAGAGAGTACAGGGAAGATTTACTAGAACGTTACTTGTGTTTCAGCACCTAAGTTACAGAGAAAGGTTGAACAAGTTAGGTCTTTATTCTTTGGAGCGTAGAAGTTTGAGGGGGGATTTGATAGAGGTATTTAAAATTATGAGGGGGATAGATAGAGTTGACGTGGATAGGCTTTTTTCCATTGAGAGTAGGGGAGATTGAAACAAGAGGACATGAGTTGAGAGTTAGGGGGCAAAAGTTTAGGGGTAACACGAGGGGGAATTTCTTTACTCAGAGAGTGATAGCTGTGTGGAACGAGCTTCCAGTAGAAGTGGTAGAGGCAGGTTTGATATTGTCATTTAAAGTAAAAATGGATAGGAATATGGACAGGAAAGGAATGGAGGGTTATGGGCTGAGTGTAGGTCAGTGGGACTAGGTGAGAGTAAGCGTTCGGCACGGACTAGAAGGGCCGAGATGGCCTGTTTCCGTGCTGTAATTGTTATATGGTTATATAGTTTTCTTTGTTTCATAGCTGTCTGTGGGGAAGACATCTCAGGGTTGTAGACTGCATATATATTTTGATAATAAATGTACTAATCTTGAATCTTTGAATGTAAATGCAATTATTTGGTATGTTTCCTGGTGGTATAGTTCTTCTGTATTTTCTGGAAGCTTCTTGGGTATCACATTATTTGAATAGCGGCAATCTTATGGTTAACTTATGCAATGTAATGTCTATCAGCTATGGAAAGTCAATGGAATTTGATGGTATAAGAGGAGCAAACCGCATTGGCTTATTCTCTCTTCCCTTTGTTCTTTTCCCTACCACTACGGTCCCTTTCCCTCTTGCTTCATCTTCTTGTTTCATTCTTGTAATACTTAATAAACTACCAAAAGCAACAAGTTTTATGCCTCATTCCTGACTTCCGAAGAACCTCGAATCAAGAACATTAGGATCCAACAGGTTGTTCTCCTTTGAGCAGAGGAAACTGAGAGGATATTTGGCAGAGATGAGCAGTTCAGAAAGGGGAGACAGATATTAGCAGAGTGGTGAAGGGTGAGCGTGCATAGATTTAAAGTAACTGATGAAAGGTAGAAAGATGATACCGTGCAATTTTGGAGGCAGCTGTGGAGGCCAGGTCGTTGGGTGTATTTAAGGCAGAGATTGATAGGTTCTTGATTGGACATGACATTAAAGGTTATGTTGAGAAGGCTGGGGCATGAGGTTGAGGAGGGAAAAAAAAGGATCAGCCATGATTGAATGGCAGAACAGGCTTGATGAGCCAAATGGTTAATTCTGTTCCTATGTCTTTTGGACTTAGGGTTATGGTCTGCAATGCAACAGTTGTAGGCTTGATTCTCTTACAGAAAACTGTATACATATCAGAAAGTAGCTAAGTAAAATATCAAGGATATAGGTTTAACCACAAGAGATTTTACAGATGCTGGAAATCTTGAGCAACACATACAAAATGCTGGAGGAACTCAGCAGGTCAGTCAGCGTCCACAGAGGGAATAAACGCACACTTTTTAGGCTGAGACTCTTCATCAGAACTGAAAAGGGGGAAGAATCTAGGAAAAGGTGATGTGGGGAGGGGATGGAGTTCAAGCTAGCAGGTGACCAAGTGAGGGAGAAGGTGGGTGGGAGGTGGGAATGAAGCAAGATTCTGAGGGGGTGATAGATGGATGAGGTAAACAGCTGAAGAGAAAGGAATCTGATAGGAGAGGGGAGTGGATGATGGGAGAGAGGAAGGGAGGTGATGGACAGGTGAGGAGAAGAGAAGGGGGAGAGGAATGGTTTAAAGTGAGAAATAAAACATTTAGAAGAAACCAGAGGGACAACCTCTTCACACAGAGAGTGTTCTACATATGGAATGAGCTGCCAGTGGAAGTGGTTGAGTCAGGTACAATAACAACATCTACACAACATTTGGATAAATACATAGATCAGCAGGTTTTAGATGCATATCGGGCAAGTGGGCACCATGAGCAAGTTGGGTTGAAAGGCCTGCTTCCATATTGTTCTATAATAGAAGGCAGAGCAGTGATGATGGCGCTAAATGGCAACTCCTTTGCTTGCATCTTCAGAAACAATTCTATTTCCATCTTTAATATCTTTATTTTTCCCTTTCAGGGTTCTTTTGAAGACCCTGAGCTGGAGTTACACGCTGACTACAGTCCTTTGTGGGAATGGGACCCACTCTAGGGGTTTCACAACTGACCGATATCGTTCAGCACGACAAAGGCTCAGCTAAGAGTCTGGCTCGGATTCAGAAACCTAGGATCTCGGGGCTCTGGAGATGGGCAGATCGAGGGTTGGTGTCACTACGTGTGTCATCAGAGGAGTCAGAATATCTGCAGTTGTGTGCCCAGTTCTTTGGGTATAAAGCTCGGAACAAACGACGTGGTGGACTTTTAACATCATAAACCAGTGAGCTGTTTACTACATCTCCCTTCTTGCTGTGAAATGGAGACATCTATTTCTCCCTTATCAGGGAGAGAGAGAGAGAGCCTGTGGCATGTCAATACTGGGTGAAACGCCAAGTCTTTGGCGTAACTGCAAGTTCGTGTCTTTGCTGTTGCTTTGCTCATGCTTGAGTGCTCAGTGGCAGGTGTCAATATTTTTATTTTGCCGGTGAGGAGAGGGGGGATTGTGGCTTGCTGCTGCTTACGCACAGGAGGGAAGGGAGCTGGGGTGGGAGGACTTCGGGGTTCTAATGTTTGACTGTCTTTGGGGCATTCCTCTGTTTTCATGGATGGTTGTGAAGAAAAAGCATTTCAGGATGAATATCGTATACATTGACATTAAATTATGCCTTTGAAACCTTAACTCCCTGACTGTCCTGTGGAGCATCAAGGCAAGAGCTTTATGTGGACTTTAAATACCTTCCTCTATTTTCTAATATTTTTATCATACAGCAACATACCTGGAGCTCCTTGACTATCATGAAACAGAGCAATCTGTCCAGCCCATTTAGCCCAAATGTGCCCAAGGAATTCTGGATTTCCGAGAAGAGCTGATTGTTGGTCACCTCCTGGTGAGACTTCAGGTCATACCAAGTGTTTATCTGGTCGATGTAGCATGTCATTCTAAGCAGAAAGAAATGTAGTAGAAGGGTCAGTCCACAGAAAAGAAACTCCAAATGGAACTAAGGAGTTGAGTTGCTTTCCAGCAAGGTATCAGGCCCTGCTGGAGGGGATCAACAGAGGTACTGCAAGAGGAGAAAATTCAAATGAGTTGCACTCATAAACACTTGTTCTTTTGACTTTTCTCAGCCATTCCAAAGGTTAATTTGGACACAGTTTATATTGAAAATAAGTAATAAATGTTATCTGTTGTTTATTATTATTTTGGTTTGTCTTTTGTGTTTACACAATTTGTCTTCTCTTGCATATTGGTTATTCGTCTGTCTTTGTGTGTTGTTTTTCCATTGTTTCTATTCTGTTTCATTGTATTTACTGTGAATGACTAAGAAAATGAATTTCAGGGTAGCATATGGTGACATAAGCATGTTTTGATAATAAGTTTACTTTGAACTTTGATTCACAGGTACTGAGGTACTAATGGTTGAATTAACACATCGAGAATGACCCCACTTCCTATTCCACCTACCAGCATTCAACCACATCGCTACTCAGGTGCATTTCTCCTCTCAAAATAACAATAATTTAATAACCAACTTAAAAAATTATAATAAATTATTATAAAGAACTCGCACCACTCACACTCCTCTTTACATCAGCAGCACAGCCGTGGAAATTATGAGCAGTTTCAAACACCAGGGAGTGCACATCACACACAACCTCTCATTACACACAATCAGGAAGTTTCACCAACTCCTCTGTTTTCTGAGGAGGCAAAAGAGAGCTGGACAATGCACATCTACATTCACGTAGTTCTGAAAATGTGCAGTAGAGAGCATCCTAACAAGCTCCATTACCGCATAATATGGAAACGGCACTGTAATGGGCAGGAAGGCTCTACAACGGTCGTCAAATCTGCCCAATGCATATCCCCAACTGTAGTACCCATCTCAGCCAAACCCCTGGCAGCTTCTTCCACACATTCACCACCCTGTGTGGAAATGTGGCCCTGCAGGTCCCTTTTAAACCTTTCCCTTCTCACCCTAAATCTATGCCAGCTGGTTTCAGACTTCCCTGCCCTTGGGGAACAAGACTGCAACCATCCACCTTATCTCTGTCCCTCATCATTTCAAGTATTTCCATTAGGCCTCCACAGGGCTGTTTTAAATTATGGTGAGAATGTGGGTGTTTGGGGAGGCGGGGAAGGTGGGTGTTTGGGGGGGGAAGGTGAGTGTTTGGGGAGGGGGGAAGGTGGGTGTTTGTTTGGAGAGATGGGGAGGGGAATGTGGATGTTTGGGGAGAGGGGAAGGTGGGTGTTTGGGGAGGGGGGTAGGTGGGTGTTTGGAGAGACGGGGAGGGGAATGTGGATGTTTGGGGAGAGGGGAGGGGAAGGTGGGTGTTTGGGGAGAGGGGAGGGGAAGGTGGGTGTTTGGGGAAGTGAGAAGCTGGGAGGAAGATGTTAAGGGCTGAAGAAGGAATGTGACAGGAGAGGATAGTGGAAGGAGAAAGGAGTGGAGGAGAGGCACTGGGGGAGGTGATAGGACAGTGAGTTCAAGAGAAGGGATAAGAGGGGAACTAAAATGGGGAATGGAAAAAGAGAGAAAGGGGGGAAGTGGACACGAATATATCAGTGGGCGGGAAAATTGACTAGATGTTAAACGACGAAATTCCTTGCCTTTCAACAGCACTCACTTTTCAGATCCAAAGATTAAAAACTGGCCCCAATGACAATTTAGGTAAAGTAGCAGAACTACAGAAACTTACTTGGGATCAGTAATTCTCAGAATTTCTCCACACAGACGGCCAATGAAAGTCGATTCTCCAGCCTGGTGATATTTAGGAATGGGGATGTGAGTGGATTGGTACATGCTCTGCCAGTCGAGAATCTACAAGGAAACAACAGTAATCAGTAAACAGTAAACAGAAACAACACAGAAAACCTCAGAATCTAAACCCTTCCTTTCTCGTGTCCCTCAAACAGGTTTCTAAAGGATCAACTTATTCACCATATACAGTTACATGTATTAGGAATTGGCTATGACAATTTGCTGCAACATGTAACATGAAAACAACATTCAACAATTATAATAAAGAATTATATACCAATAAAGTTAGAGGTTAAAGTATATATTTGGAATAAAATGAGCATAAGTACATAAATACCAGCATGTATTCCACCATTGTAAATCAATGTAAACAGTAGAGGGCACAGCCTCAGATAGAAGGGCGTCCTTTTAGAACAGAGGTGAGGAGGAATTTCTTTAGCCGGAGAGTGGTGAATCTGTGGAATTCATTGCCACAGCAGTTGTGGAGGGCAAGTCATTGGGTATATTTAAGGCAGAAGTCGATAGATTCTTGATTTATCAGGTCACAAAGGGATACAGGGAAAAGGCAGGAGATGGGGCTGAGAGGGAAAATGGATCAGCCATGATGAAATGGCAGAGCAGACCCAACGGGACAAATTACCTATTTCTGCTCCTATGTCTTAAAAAAAGTCGTTTAAATTGTTTACAGTGCAATACAGTGACTGAGGTAATAGGAGGAGGTGAGGTGGCTAACTAGAATGGTTCATCAGATTAACTGCCTAGGGGAAGAAACTTTTAAGCATTCATTTCTTAAGTGCTAAATGAAACTTCTTTTAACACTCCAAGAGGCATTTCAAAAACAAACTTAGTGAACAGAGTCAGGGTCCAATCTATAACATAACCAAAATTCAAAAGCAAAATACAAAAGATAAGAAAAAGTCAAAAACTCTAAACATTTTTAAAAATTGTCTTCTGATTAACAATTGTTCTCATTTATTAATCCTTGTAAATTATTGATAGTGTTAATAGTGATCTATCATTCAATTTTAAATACAGTTACACTAGCTGTGATAAACACAAGAGGTTCTGCAGATACTGGAAATCCAGAGTGCTGGAGGAACTCCATCCATGGAGAGGAATTACAAGTCGATGATTCAGGCCAAGAATCTGTCCTGATGAAGGGTCCGGGCCCAAAACCTTCAACCAGCTGTGAGTCAGGTATACTCCATCTCCGTACATTTAATCACCACTAATTCCATCTGGAATATTTTCTTCATGAAATCCAATTTGAAATTACTTTTGTAAATATTTTATATCATTGTAGAATAAATATCACAACAAGGTAAATAACAATACAAAGCAAAGAAGTAGATGTTTTGCAATACAGAGCAAATATTAAAAGCAAACTGAAACAGTAGTGTGTTTATATTTCCTTGCAACATAGGAAGCCACTTCTGCTTATTCGAGTGTACCCTTCCTTACACAAGAATCCCATCCCCACTCCTTTCTCTTGTAACATTCCCATCACCTCTGGGTGGCGGAGCAAAGTTAAGAAGGCACTAAATGGTGACTCCTTTGCTTGCATCATTGGAAGCAGCTCTATTTCCATCTTTAATATCTTTATTTTTCAGGGTTCTTTTGAAGACCCTGACCTGGAGTTACATGCAGAGTTAGGTTCTTTGAGGGAATGAGCCCCTTTCCCAGGGTTTCAGGACTGGCTGCTGCTTAGCACACCAAGGGTTTGCCCTGTGAGTCCGGCTCGGATTTGGAACCCTAAGATCTCGGGGCGCTGGAGATGGGCAGATTGAGGGTTGGTGTCACAGCAGGAGACCCGTGTGTTGTCAGGGGAGTCGAAAAATCTACTGCTGTGTGCCCGAAGACCCGGGATCTTTGTGATCTTCAGGCTCAGAGCTCGGAAATGGACTTTTAGCATCATAAACCAGCGAGTTGCTTGTTATGTCTCCCCACTCGCTGGGAAAATGGAGACACCTCCTTCTCCCTTATTAGGGAGAGAGAGAAAACCTGTGGTATGTCCAATGCTGGGTGAAACACAAATTTTTTGGGGTAACTGCAAGTCTGTGTCTTTGTTATCGCTTTGCTCATGCTTGTGTGCTCAGTGCCAATGCAGACTTTTTTTTTTGCCGGTGACTTGATTTGATGCAAAACAATGCATTTCACATGTGACAAAGTTAATATTTATAAGCAATCAAAATACTGTCAAAGCAGGAATTACATACATATGGTTGTGCCAACTAAAATGTTCTCCAAGAATCACCTTTGTCCTCAGGAAATTATTGCACTCTTGTTCCACATTGTAGTTGATAATACGAGACACTTCTTCTTGCCAGATCTTCAGCCCATATATGCTGACATAATCTTGTATGTATTCAAATGAACGGTGGAATCCATCCATTGTGGCAGCCATCTCTTTCAGTTTGGGCATCAGCTCACTAGTCTGTGTGAAATGGAACAGTGTGCTTGCAGATATTCAAAAGTGCCATTTCACCATAAGTACAGTAAATCACAAAGGGGCTCAACTAGATTCTGTTATTTCCAGCATAGTCTACATGAAAAGTGAAGAAGTGTTTGAATATCAGTTTTTATTAAATATGGAAAGTATTCAGAAATAAATCTCTCACAAACATTTGGGAATGCTACAGTAGTACATGCTTAAAATTCCCATACCCAACTGCTTTTCACCTCTGACATATTTAGGAGCATGAGTAGGTCACCTGGACAACTGAGACTGCTTTACCGTTTGACAGGATCATAGCTGGTCTTTTACCTCAATACTAGCTTCCTTCCCTTTCCCCATACCCCACAATTCCTGAAATATCTACAAAACCATCTGTATCACTTGTAAATAAACTCAACAACTGAAACCCAAAGTCGTTCAGAGTAACAAAATCCAAAGATCTGTCACCATCCATGAGAATACATTTATCAACTTTTAATTCTTAAATGGTCTACCCCTTACCTTCAGATTGTCAAAATACATAGGAATGAAAAGCTGATTACTGTATACACTTGGCAGGTGTTAAATCCTTGGAATTTGCTACTCCAGAGGACTTTGGATCTAGATAAAGCTAAAATGTATAAGAAGAGGAAAGATGAAATATGAGGACAACTAGCCAATAATATAAAACAGGATAGCATAGTTTTTTCAGTTATAAAGAGTAAAGGGTAAGTGAGAATTGATATTGGACCACTGGAAAATGATGCTGGTGAGGTAGTAATGGGGGACAAAGAAATGGCAGATGAATTTAATGGGTACCTTCCATCTGCCTTCACTGTGGAAGACACTAGCAGTGTGCCAAATGTCTGTGAGTGCCAGCGAGCAGGAGTGAGTGCCATTGCTATTACAAAGGAAAAAGTTCTAGGCAAACTGAAAGGTCTTAAGGTGGATAAGTCACCTGGGCCAGATGGACTACATCCCAGAGTACTGAGAGAGGTTGCTGAAGAGATGACGGATGCATTGGTCATGATCTTTCAAGAAACATTTATTCTGCCATGGTCCTGGATAACTGGAAGATTGCAAATGTCACTCTTTAAGAAGGGAAGAAGGCAAAAGAAAGTAATTTATAGGCCAGTTAGCCTAACTTCAGTGGTTGGGAAAGTGTTAGAATCAATGATTAAGGATGAGGTTTCAAGACACTTGGAGACTAATGATAAAATAAATCAAAGTCAGCATGGTTTCTATAAAGGGAAATCATGCCTGACAAATCTGTTAGAGTTCTTTGAGGAAACAACAAGCAGGGTGGACAAAGGGATGACAATGGATGTTATTTACTTGATTTTCCGAAGGCATTTGATAAGGTGCAACACAGGGCTGCTTAACAAGATAAACTCCCTTGGTGTTACAGGGAAGTTACTGGCATGGATAGTGGAATGGCTGATAAGCAGGAGGCAGTGAGTGGGAATAAACGGGGCCTTTTCTGGATGGCTGTCGGTGACTAGTGGTGGTCCTCAGGGGTCAGTTTTGGGACCGCTGTTTTTCACATTGTTTCTCAATGATTTAGATAATGGAATTGATGGCTTTGTGACAAAGTTTGCAGATGATATGAAGATAGGTGAAGGGGTAGGTAGTGCTGAGGAAGCAATGTGATTGCAGCAGGACTTAGACAAATTGGAAGAATGGGCAAAAAAATGGCAGATGGAAATGTATGATAATGCTTTTTGGTAAAAGGAACAATAGTGCAGACTATTATGTAAATGTGGAGAAGATTCAAACAACAGAGGTGCAGAGGCACTACGGAATCCTCATGCAAAACTCCCAGAAGGTTAATTTACAAGTTGAGCCTGTGGTAAAGGCGGCAAATGCAATGTTGGCATTTATTTCAAGGGTAATAGAATATAAAAGCAAGGAGATAATGCTGAGCCTTTATAAGAGACTAGTCAGGCCGGACTCAGAGTATTGTCAACAGCTTTGAATCCCATATCTCAAAAAAGATGTGTCATCATTGGAGAGAGTCCAGAGGAGGTTCACGAGGATGATGCTGGGAATGAAGGAGTTAACATATGAGGAGCATTGAGGCAGCATTTCACAGACTGGAATTTAGAAGAATGCAGGGGGTCTCATTGAAACCTACCAAATGTTGAAAGGACTAAATAGGATGGATGTGGAGATGTTTCCTATGGTGGGGCTATCCAGAACTAGAGGGCATAGGCTCAAAATTGAGGGGCGACCCTTTAGAAGAGGTAAGGAGGAATTTCTTTTAGACAGAGTAGTGGAGTGCTCTGCTAAAGACTGCAAATGGAAGCCAAGTCCGTGGGTATATTTCAGGCAGAAATTGATCATTTCCTGATCGGTCAGAGCATCAAAGGATATGGCGAGAAGGCAGGGGTATGGGGATGAGTGGGATCCAGGATCAGCCATGATGGGATGGCAGAGCAGTCTCAATGGGCTGAATAGCCTAACTCTGCTTCTATGTCTTATGATCTTATAATGGCATTATGGCACCTTTCACATCTGTAGTTAAAATCGCTGACCACAAAATCTAACAGACTACCTGCATTCCTGATCACCCAGATTGGCTAGTTTCATTGATCTCTGTGCAAGGACCTCCCCTCTACATACCTTTGAACGCCAATATTTCACAATCTTTCTACATCAAAAATAGTTGGCATGTGTTTTTCAACCTTCATAGATAATTTGACTGTTTTTCCACACTGCAATTGCTCTGCTCACACACTTATCATCCTCATCATTATTTATATTGCCACTAAGCTTCACGTCATGAACAAATCTGTAAATATTCCCTCAGCCAATGTTTCAAACATTGACCAGTATGGCCAAGTACAAGCCCTTAGGCCCACAATGTTGTGCCAACCCTTTCACCTAGGCCATGAATATATAGCTCCAAGGACATATACGCTACAGCTAGAGAAAGGACAGCAACATTACGAGGGGTCCCACTCACCCTGTTCATTGACTCTTTGTCCCACTCCCATCAGGGAGGAGGCTACGTAACATCCGCACAAGGACCATCAGACTCAAGAACAGTTACTTTCCCCAAGCAGTAAGGTTGATCAACATCTCCACCCACTAATCCACTCCACCACATTCCCAACCACCATTACTTTATCATTTCCTGTCAAAGGTACCTTATGCAGACACTCCTGTACCTAGCATCCTTTTAAGTTCATACAACCAGTTTCTGTATAACTTATGTATTTATTGTTTTTATTATTGTGCTCTTTGTTATTGTGTATCTTTTATGCTGCATCAGATCTAGAGTAACAATTATTTTGTTCTCCTTTATGCTTGAGTACTGTAAATGATATTAAACCATCTTTAATCTTGAATAATACAAGAAGACCAGGTTCCAGCATGTTGTTGGCAGTGACACTGAAACTACAATGACTCACAACATAAAACAGTACAGGACCCTCAGTCCATGATGTTACGCATGCATTCTAGCCTATTTCTAAGATCAATCTAACCTTTCCATCCCATGTAGCCTTCCATTCATGTGCCTATCAAAGTTTCTTAAAAGGACCTAATGCACCTCCCTCTAAACCACGGCTGGTAGTGTGTTCCACATACCTACCACTTTGTGGTTTAAAAAAAAACTACCTCTGACTGCTTCCCCCCCACCCACCAAATACTTTAAAGTTATTCCCCTCATATTAGCCATTTCTGACCTGGGAAAAATGTCTCTGGCTGTCCAGATGATCTATCCAGTACACCTCTGTCAAGTCAGCTCTCATCCTCCTTCACTGGAAACATTAAAGCCCTAGCTCACTCAAACTATCTTCATGAAACTTGTTCTCAAATCCAGGCAGCATCCTGGTACATCTTTTCTGCATTCTCTAAAGCCTCCACATCCTTCCAAAACTGAAGTAACCAGAACTGAATATAATATTCCAAGTATGATCTATTCAGGGTTTTAAAGATCTGAATCATTACCTCTTAGTTCTCCCAAAATACCTTTGGTTCACTGGTTTGATTTCACCATCTTCCTTCTATCTGAGTGGTTAATAGAAGAATTCCAGAACATTCATCATTAGCTCACCAACTTCTGTAGGTAGGAAGAAACCTGCCCACTGTATGTACAATAGAGTACTTGGAGTCATATCCAATTCCTCTCACCTTAGCTTTCGGGTTAAATGTCAGCCCTCTGTGAAGAGCAAGGGCAACCTTTCTGACCAATTCCTTCCGAATTCCATCTTCCAACAGTTGCTTCGGATCCACCTAATAAAGCATAAAAGCAACTTTTAATTTCATTTAATGTCTTTATTGGGCCAAAATCAAATGGGAAAAAATAAGAACTTAATACCCTGTTTCCCATCTCCAATCATAACAATAATATCAAAGACCTGAAATACATTATGAAAACACAAAACAATTGTGTAATGGCCAGAAAGAACTACAATGAATAAATCAGTGAGCAGTAATGAGGCAAAAGTCTTTGATCACGCCAGGTGATAGCAGGAATAGAGGCAGCCATTTTGTGAACTGTTTGCTGAATTGATTTTTGCTCAGGAGTAGCTTAATCAGAGCAATTGAACCTGGACACAATGAGTTTCAGCTGATGATCTGCTAATCCTGAGACCACTCTCAAATAGGAAGCTGTTTATTATGTAAAATAGCAAGTTTACAAAAGGTAAACTATAAACTCAGTTTCTCAAGGTATTTTAGACCTCACTGGCAATTTCTGTTTGGATCGAATTGAATATTGAAGTAAATGGCTTGCTAAGCACCAGAGGGTAGTTAAGAGTCAACATACAAGTAGGTCTGAAATCAGATAGACTGGCCTGTTATATTTGCTAAAAGCAAAACTTAGTGGGAAGTTACAGGGTTGGGAAGCTTTTAAAAATCAACTGAATGCAAAAAAAAAGACATAAGCAGAGAAAAGTTACTAACTACTACAGGAAAGTTACTAATGTGGTTAGAGCATTGGCTGATTGGTAGGAGGCAGCGAGTGGGAATAAAAGGATTCTTTGCTAGTTGGCTACCAGTGACTAGTGGTGTTCCGCAGTGACTGGTGTTGGGACCGATACTCAATGCTGTATATCAATGATATAGATGATGGAATAGAAGGCTTTGTTGCCAAGTTTGCAGATGATATGCAGATTGGTTGAGGGGCAGGTGGCGTTGAGGAAACAAGTAGGCTGCAGAAGGACTTAGACTAGGAGAACGGGCAAGAGAGTGACAAATGGAATAGAATGTTGGAAAATGCATGGTTATGCACTTTGGTAAGAGAAATAAATGTGCAGACTATTTTCTAAATAGGAAGAAAATCCAAAAATCTGAGACACAAAGGAAATTGGGAGTCCTTGTGCAGAACATCCTAAACTTTAAACTTGAAGGTTGAGTCGGTGGTGAGGAAGGCAAATGCAATGTTAGCATTCATTTGAAGAGATCTAGAATACAAGATTAGGGATAGAAACATCAAAAACTTATAGAACAATACAGCACAGTACAGGCCCTTCAGCTCACAATGTTGTGCCGACCCTCAAATCTTGCCTCCCATATAACCCTCTACCTTAAATTCCTCCATATACCTGTCTAGTACTCTCTTAAATTTCACTAGTGTATCTGCCTCCACCACTGACTCAGGCAGTGCATTCCACACACCAACCACTCTCTGAGTAAAAAACATTCCTCTAATATTCCCCTTGAGCTTTCCACACCTTACCTTAAAGAAATGTCCTCTTGTATTGAGCAGTGATGCCCTGGGGAAGATGGTGCCAGCTGTCCACTCTATCTATTCCTCTTAATATCTTATATACCTCTAGCATATCTCCTCTCATCCTCCTTCTCTCCAGATTAAAGCCCTAGCTCCCTTAATCTCTGATCATAATGCATACTCTCAAAACCAGGCAGCATCCTGGTAAATCTCCTCTGTACCCTTTCCAATGCTTCCACATCCTTCCTATAGTGAGGCGACCAGAACTGGACACAGTACTCCAAGTGTGGCCTAACCAGAGTTTTATAGAGCTGTATCATTATCCCGCGACTCTTAAACTCTATCCCTCGACTTATGAAAGCTAACACTCCATAAGCTTTCTTAACTACCCTATCTACCTGTGAGGCAACTTTCAGGGATCTGTGGACATGTATCCCCAGATCACTCTGCTCCTCCACACTTCCAAGTATCCTGCCATTTACATTGTACACTGCCTTGGAGTTTGTCCTTCCAAAGTTTACCACCTCACACTTCTCTGGGTTGAACTCCATCTGCCACTTCTCAGCCCACTTCTGCATCCTATCAATGTCTCTCTGCAATCTTCGACAATCCTCTACACTATCCTCCACCACAACCCTCTGCTTTCTGCAGGCAAGCCAATTCTGAATTCACCTGGCCAAACTTCCCTGGATCCCATGCCTTCTGACTTTCTGAATAAGCCTACCGTGTGGTACCTTGTCAAATGCCTTACTAAAATCTTGTTACTAAAAAATTGTTCATTGCCATGTTATCTTTAATAAAATCAAAACTATATAATTTAGAATAAAATTCTCAAAGTGTCATTTATTTCAAAATGGTCAGTTGTCATATCACCATTGGTTTTGCAAATTTCTTTAATTTGCCATTTAGCTATAAAGGTCTTCAATTGATTAGCCAATAGTTTACCGTTTTTTTCTCCATGTATGTAGAATTTACTTCGATCTTTTAACAGTTGGCTTTCATTTGGATATGTTATAAGATGATCATATTTAGTTTTAATTTCAATACGTCTTTAGGGTCTGGTGCCAAAGCATTTTTCTGGTATAATTGTTTTAATTGATTAACTAAATCAGTTCTCTCCTTATTAGCTTTTTTCTTGATATATGCAGTTTAGGAGATAGTTTGTCCTCTGACATATGCCTTAAAAGTGTCCCAAATGATAAGACTATAAGTCCCTTCCTACGAATTTTCTTCAAAAAAAAAGTAAATTGATTCTTCAGAAATTTTAGTAAGTCCTTAACAGATAATAGAGTTGAATTAAAATGCCAGGATCTGTTCATATGAGTGAAACCAGGAAGATTTAAAGATAGAAATACAAGAGAGTGGTCAGACACAGCTATTTCTTTATATTCAGTGGATCAAACTAATGTAATAATTTGACTATCAAGAAAAAAAAATCCTCGTGTAGGATGATGGACATGAGAGAAGAATGAATACTCCCTTTCTGCTGGGCGAAGAAAACACCAGACATCAACAATA
Organism: Hemitrygon akajei; assembly: GCF_048418815.1. NCBI lineage: Eukaryota > Metazoa > Chordata > Chondrichthyes > Myliobatiformes > Dasyatidae > Hemitrygon > Hemitrygon akajei. The sequence continues at coordinate 145,406,308 of NC_133124.1, read as the reverse complement.
TCACATTTCATTAGAAAGGATTGAATAAATAAAGCTGATTTATTAGGTGTGGCTAATTTAAGAGAAGAATGATCTAATACTAGGTCTAGACAACAATTAAAATCTCCTCCCATCACTAAAGAATAAAAACTCAAATCTGGCAAGTGTGAAAAGAAATGCTCAAAAAATCCTGGGTCATTAACATCATTAGCAAATACACATTAGCAAATACAATTAATTTATTATCTAGTTTCCATGACACTATGACAAATGGCCCATTAGGGTCAGACACAACTTTATGTTGAACAAAAGAAATTGTATTATCGATAAAAATTGAGACACGTCAAGATTTTGCTCTGAATGAAGAGTGAAATTGTAGACCCCGGCACTGATTAAATAGGCATACATTATCACAGCTACGTATATGTGTTTCTTGTAGAAAAATAATGGGGGCCCTTAACTTTTTAATATAAGCAAAGATCTTATTCCGTTTCACAGGATGGTTTAACCCTTTCACATTAAAACTAAGTAAATTAATATTTCGCTTCATTTTTAAACTCTAATTAACAGAAGAGTTAAAAGATCTGAGCATAAATTATTAGATCCAAAAGACAGACCATAAAATAAGGTACACAAACAGAAAATTTGGATGGTAGCCCAAACCAGCTTCCAGGAAAAAAAAGAAAAGAGAAACCCCACTGCCCTCCCCCTCCCAAAGCCAAAAAAAGCCAGCCAAAGGACAGCCGGCATGCTAACCCTAAAGACAACCCTCCCCAAGGAATCCTACTGGCAAAACTCCAAACACATTCAAGGTTGTTATGTTCCTACCCAGACAAAACAGAAAAAACTTAGATCAAAAATCCAAAATATAAGAGGATTCATTTTAACAATTTCAAAAGAAATATATATAAAAACCTCACAAAAAAGAATAATATAGTAAAAAAATATCAAAGAAAATACCAAAAAACAAGATATATAAATGGTCAAAACATAAGTTTATTAAAACCTTATTCTGTCCAACATTTAACAGATAATTGCTCTTGTAAGAGATATAACACAATTAATCTTCTGCTTCCAAAAACTTCTGTGCATCTTCAACCCATCCCAGCCACTTCCGCTCACCATTTTTCAAAACAATTCTAAGATATGCGTAGAGACAAAGGGAGGGCTTAATCCCTTTCTTATAAAGCAGCGACATGACCAATTTATACTTAACATGTTCAGCCATAACCTCTGGTGTACAATCTTCCATGAATCTAATCATCTTCCCATTGAAATTAATCAATCCAACTCAACAGGTATGTCGGATTAAAAGCTCCTTATTATGAAATTCATGAAAGCATAAAATGACCGACCTGGGACACTCTCCTGCCTTTGGTTTGGGGATCAGCGATCGATGGGTGCGGTCCAACTTAGGTGCGAATGGCAAAAAATCAGGGAATAGCTGCTTCAAAAAGCTTGCAAAGAACTCCGTGGGGTGGGCATCTTCAATTGATTCTTCAAGACCCAGAATACATAGATTTTTCCTTCTGCTTCTGCTTTCCAGGTTGGTAATCTTCTTTGTTAATTTTTCATTAGATAATGATAATTTTTTGCAGCGCTTGCTCAAGTCTTCTAAGTCCACCTCCAGTAACGACAAAGCTTCTTTATTCTCTTTAATTCACTTTTCATGTTCGATTAAAGTTTGTTGAATAGCATCCAACTTGACATTAAGATGTTAAAATTCCTCAGAGTTCTGTTCTTTGCTTTTTAAGGAAATTTCCAATTGATTCCAAAGTAGTTGGAGAGTCATCTTCTTTTTCTTTTGCAGAGGCTTTCGTCTTTCTCAAAGACATATTAGAGCAATATCAAGATTTATAATGTTTCAAAAAACTGGTAGGAAATAAAGAGATAGGTATGGTACGAGCAAATTCAGAAAGATGTTACCCCATCAGCTGCCAGCAGGGCTCTGAGCATTTTGAAGATAGTGATCATAATTCGATCTCCTTTACAATAGCATTGGGGAGAGCTAGGAACAGACAAGTTAAAAAAGCGTTTAATTGGAGTAAGTGGAATTATGAGGCTATCAGGCAGGAAACTGGAAGCTTAAATTGGAAACAGATGTTCTCAGGGAAAAGTACGGAAGAAATGTGGCAAATGTGCAAGGGATATTTGTGTGGAGTTCTGCATAGGTACGTTCCAATGAGACAGGGAAGTTATGGTATGGTACAGGAACCGTGGTGTACAAAGGCTGTAATAAATTTAGTCAAGAAGAAAAGCTTACAAAAGGTTCAGACAGCGAGGTAATGTTAGAGATCTAGAAGATTATAAGGCTAATAGGAAGGAGCTTAAGAAATAAATTAGGAGAGCCAGAAGGGGCCATGAGAAGGCCTTGGCAGGCAGGATTAAGGAAAACCCCAAGGCATTCCACATGTATGTGAAGAGCAAGAGGATAAGACATAGGAAAGAATAGGTCCTGTCAAGTGTGACAGTGGGAAAGCGTGTATGGAATTGGAGGAAACTGCAGAGGTGCTTAATGAATACTTTACTTCAGTATTCACTATGGAGAAGGATCTTGGTGATTATAGTGATGACTTGCAGCAGACTGAAAAGCTTGAGCATGTAGATATTAAGAAAGAGGATGTGCTGGAGCTTTTGGAAAGCATCAAGTTGGATAAGTTGCCAGGACCGGATGAGGTGTACCCCAGGCTACTATGGGAGGCGAAGGAAGACATTGCTGAGCCTCTGCTGATGATCTTTGCATCATCAATGGGGACAGGAGAGGTTCTGGAGGATTGGAAGGTTGTGGATGTTATTCCTTTATTCAAGAAAGTGAGTAGAGATAGCCCAGGAAATTATACACCAGTGAGTCTTACCTCAGAGGTTGGTAAGTTGATGGAGAAGATCCTGAGAGGCAGGATTTATGAACATTTGGAGAGGTATAACATGATTAAGAGTAGTCAGCATGGCTTTGTCAAGGGCAGGTCGGCCTTAAAAGCCTGATAGAATTTTTTTGAGGATATCTAGGAATAATGGTGCATAGGAATAATAGGTGCATAGGATTTCTAGGAATAATGGTGCATAGTTCCCTGAAGGTGGAATCTCATGTGGATAGGGTGGTGAAGAAAGCTTTAGGTATGCTGGCCAAGGTATCCCAAGGTATGTTGGGATGTAATGTTAAAATTGTACAAGGCATTGGTGAGGCCAAATTTGGAGTATTGTGTATGGTTCTGCTCACCGAATTATAGGAAAGATATCAACAAAATAGAGAGAGTACAGAGAAGATTTACTAGAATGTTACCTGGGTTTCAGCACCTAAGTTACAGTGAAAGGCTGAACAAGTTAGGTCTTTATTCTTTGGAGCGTAGAAGATTGAGGGGGGACTTGATAGAGGTATTTAAAATAATGAGGGGGATAGATCTAGTTGACGTGGATAGGCTTTTTCCATTGAGAGTAGGGGAGATTCAAACAAGAGGACATGAGTTGAGAGTTAAGGGGCAGAAGTTTAAGGGTAACACAAGGGGGAATTTCTTTACTCAGAGAGTGGTAGCTGTGTGGAATGAGCTTCCAGTAGAAGTGGTAGAGGCAGGTTCGGTATTGTCATTTAAAGAAAAATTGGATAGGCATATGGACAGGAAAGGAATGGAGGGTTATGGGCTGAGCGAGGGCCAGTGGGACTAGGTGAGTGTAAGCGTCGGCACGGACTAGAAGGGCCGAGATGGCCTGTTTTTGTGCTGTAATTGTTATATGGTTATATGTGACTAAACAAAAGGAAGAGCAGTAGATGTAGTGTATATGGATTTCAGCAAGGCATTTGATAAGGTACCCCATGCAAGGCATATTGAGAAAGTAAGGAGGCATGGGATCTAAGGGGACATTGCTTTGTGGATCCAGAATTGGCTTTCCCACAGAAGGCAAAGAGTGATTGTAGACAGGTCATATTCTGCACGGAGGCCGGTGACTAGTGGTGTGCCTTTGGGATCTGTTGTGGGACCCTTACTCTTCGTGATTTTTATAAATGACCTGGATGAGGAAGTGGAGGGATGGGTTAGTAAGTTTGCTGGTGACACAAAGGTTAGGGGTGTTGTGGATAGTGTGGAGGGCTGTCAGAGGTTACAGAGGGACATTGATAGGATGCAAAACTGGGCTGAGAAATGGTAGATGGAGTTCAACCCAGATAAGTGTGAAGTGGTTCATTATGGTCGGTCTGATAGCTGAATATAGTAGTAATTGTAAGAGTCTTGGCAGTGTGGAGAATCAGAGGGATCTTGGGGTCTGCTCAAAGCAGCTGCGCAGGTTGACTCTGCAGTTAAGATGATATACGGTGTATTGACCTTCATCAATCGCGGAATTGAATTTAGGAGCCGAGAGGTAATGTTGCAGGTATATAAGACCCGGGTCAGACCCCACTTGGAGTACTGTGCTCAGTTCTGGATGCCTCACTACAGGAAGGATGTTGAAGGCATAGAAAGGGTGCTGAGGAGATTTACAAGGATGTTGCCTGGATTGGGGAGCATGTCTTATGAGAACAGGTTGAGTGAACTCTGCCTTTTCTCCTTGGAGCGACGGAGGATGAGAGGTGACCTGATAGAGGTGTACAAGATGATGAGAGGCATACATCGTATGGATCATCAGAGGCTTTTTCCCAGGGCTGAAATGGTTGCCACAAGAGGGCCCAGTTTTAAGGTGCTGGGGAGTAGGTACAGAGGAGATGTCAGGGGTAAGTTTTTTTTACTCAGAGAGTGGTGAGTAAGTGGAATGGGTTGCTGGCAACTGTGGTGGAGGTGGATACGATAGGGTCTTTTAAGAGACTTTTGCATAGGTACATGGTGCTTAGAAAAATAGAGGGCTATAGGTAAGCCTAGTAATGTCTACGGTAGGGACATATTTGGCACAAATTTGTGGGCTGAAGAGCCTGTATTGTGCTGCAGGTTTCCTATGTTTCTTTTCCTCGATGACCCTGTTACTATTGGATGGCCTATAAAAAACACCCAGTAGAATTATTGACCCCTTCCTGTTCCTAGCTTCCACCCAGAGACTCAGTAGACAATCCCTCCTTGACTTCCTCCTTTTTTGCAGCCATGACACTATCTCTGATCAACTGTGCCATGCCCTCACCTCTTTTGCCTTCCTTCCTGTCCTTTCTGAAGCATCTATTACCATTCCTGCCCTTGGGCCATCCAAATCTCTGTAATGGCCACAACATCACAGCTCCAAGTACTGCTCCATGCTCTAAGCTCATCCGCTTTGTTCATGATACTCCTTGCATTAAAATAGACACATTTCAAACCATCGGTCTGAGCGCGTTCCTTCTTGATCACCAGCCTATCCTCCCTCTCCCTCTGGCTCCAAGCTTTCTTTATTTGTGAGCCCAACGTCCCTTCCTCGGGCTCTTCAGTTCAGTTCCCACATCCCAGCAATTCTAGTTTAAACTTTCTCCAATAGCCATAGCAAATCACCCTGCCAGGATATTGGTCTCACTCAGATTCAAGTGCAAGCTGTCCTTTTTGTACAGGTCACGCCTGCCCAAAAAGATGTCCCAATGATCCAGAAATCTGAATCCCTGCCCCCTGCTCCAACCCCTCAGCCACGCATTTATACCTCCACCTCACTCTATTCCTCTGCTCACTATCGCATAACACAAGCAATAATCCCGAGATTACTACCTTTGAGGTCCTGCTTCTCAACTTCCTTCCTAACTCCCTGTAGTCTGTTTTCAGGACCTCCACCCTTTTCCTGCCTATGTTGTTGGTACCAATATGTACCACAACCTCTGGCTGTTCTCCTTCCCACTTCAGGATATCGTGGGCGCGATCAGAAACATCCCGGACCCTGGCACCTGGGAGGCAAACAACCATCCGTGTTTCTTTCCTGCATCCACAGAATTGCCTGTCTGACCCTCTAACTATAGAGTCCCCTATCACTGCTGCCATCCTCTTCCTTTCCCTACCCATCTGAGCCACAGGGCACAGCCACTGCTGCTTCCCCCAGGTAGGCTGTCCCCCCCCCCCCCCAATGGTACTCAAACAGGAGTACTTATTGTTAATGGGGACAGCCACAGGGGTACTCTCTAGTATCTGCCTCTTGTCCTTCCCTCTCCTGTTACCCACTTCTCTGTCTCCTGAGGCCCCGGTGTAACTACTTGCCTGTAGCTCCTCTGTATCACCTCCTCATTTTCCCTGACCAGGCGAAGGCCATCGAGCTGCATCTCAAATTTCCTAACCCGGTCCCTAAGGAGCTGCAGCTTGACACACCTGGCGCAGATGTGGCCGTCCGGGAGGCTGGGAGTCTCACAGATCTTGTATATCTGACACCAAGCACAGAACACCAGCCTCACAGGCATACTACCTATTCCTCACAAGTAGCTTACCTTGCCTCGAACCATTATTGCCAAAGTTCCTTTGAACCAAAGCCCTCTACTTCATCACCGCTCTATAAAGCTGTCTTCTTTTAAATCCTTCCCATCAAACTAGCTGACGTCCACACGCTTGCGCAGTCGTGCCTCAGTCAAACCGCTGAGGAAAAAACTGCCTTCTTTTAAATCTTCCTGCCAGTTTAACTCGCTGACGTCTATGCGCTTGCGCAGTCGTGCCTTGATGCGAAACTAAGACTTTATAAGGCACTTGTGAGGCCTCACCTTGATTATTGTGAACAGTTTTGGGCTTCTCATTTAAAAGGTGTGCTGGCATTGGAGAGGGTGCAGAGGAGGTTCACAAGGATGATTCCAGGAATGAAAGGGTTATCATGCAAGGAATGTTTAATGGCTCTGGGTCTGTACCATGTCTGAATTTAGAAGGATGAGGGGGGAATCTCATTGAAACCTTTCAAATGTTGAAAGGCCTAGACAGAGAAGATGTGGAAAGGATGTTTCCCATGGTGGGGGAGTCTAGGACAAGAGGGCACAGTGTCAGGATAGAGGGGTGTCCATTTAACACAGAGATACAGAGAAATTTCTTCAGCCAGCGGGTGGTGAATTTGTGGAATTTATTACCAAAGGTAGCTGTGAAGCCAGGTTATTGGGTGTATTTAAGGCAGAGCTCGATAGGTTCTTGATTGGACATGGCATCAAAGGTTATGAGGTAAATGCTGGGGAATGGGTTTGATGAGAGGGAGAAGAAGCAGACTTGATGGGCTAATTGAGCTTATTCTGCTTCTACATCTTAAGTTCTTATGATCTAAAAGATGAAATATGAAGGAAAGCTAGCCAATAATATAAAAGAAGATACTAGAAGGTGTTTGAAATATATCAAGAACTAAAACGAGGCAAAAGTGGATATTGGAATGCTGGAAAATTATGCTAGAGAGGTAGTAATGGGATCAAAGAAATGGCAGACAAACATAATAAGTACAAACATTTGTATTTTGCTTCAGTCTTCACTGTGGAAGACAATAGCAGTATGCCACAAATTTGAGTGTGTCAAAAGTGAACATAGCTGCTATTATTAAGGAGATAGTGCTTAGGAAGCTGAAAGATCTGAAGGTAGAGAAGTCACTTGGACCAGATAGACTACACCCCAGAGATCTGAAAGAGCTAGCTCAATAGATTGTTGAGGCATTAGTAATGATCTTTGACGACTGGAAAATTGCAAATGCCACTCCACTCTTTAAAAAAAAGAGAGGGTAGAAAGAGGAGTAAAGGAAATTATAGGCCAGTTAGCCTGACTTCAGTGGTTCAAAAGATGCTGGAGTCCATTATTAAAGATGAAATTTTGGGGTACTTGAAAGGCAACATGATAAAATAGACCAAAGTCAGCATTGCTTCCTCAAGGGGAAATCTTGGCTGACAGATCTGTTGGAATTCTTTGAGGAAATAAAAGGCAGGAGAATCAGTGACTGTTGCTTACTTGGATTTTCAGAGGTGCCACACGAGGTGACAAGGTGCCACACGAGGCTGCTTAAAAAATAAGGTCTTGGTAATCCAGGAAAGATATCAGTAAGGATTGCAGATCAGCTGACTGGTAGGAGGGCAAGGTGGGCCAAGTTTGCAGATGAGACAGGTAAGTGGAGGGGCAGGTGGTGCTGAAGAAGCAAGGAGTCTGTAGAAGGACTGAGACACATTGGGAAAATGGGCAAAGAAGTGGCAGATGGAGAACAGTGTAGGGAAGTGTATGATCACATACATTGGTAAAAGGGATAAAGGCGTAGACTATTTTCTAAATGGGGAGGAAATACAAAATCGGAGGTGTAACGGAACTTGGGAGTTCTTGTGCAGGATTCACTAAAGGTTAACTTGCAGGTTGAGTCGATGGAAAGGAAGGCAAAGGCAACGTTAGCATTCATTTCTAGAGGATTAAAATACAAGTGCAAGAATGTGATGCTGAGGCTTTATAAGGCATTGGTCATAAAACTAGGAGTTCTGTGAGTAGTGCTGTGCTCCTTATCTAAGAAAAGATTTATTAACTGAGATACAGTGGGGAATAGGCCCTACAAGGCACACCTTGTATACCCCGATTTAACCCTAGCCTAATCACAGGATAATATACAATAACCAAATAACCTACCAAACATACGCCTTTGGACTACGGAAGGAAACTGGAGGACCCAGAGGAAACCCACACAGTCACGGGGAAAAGATACAAACTCCTTACGTAGAAACATAGAAAACCTACAGCACGGTACAGGCCCTTCGGCCCACAAAGCTGTGCCGAACATGTCCCTACCTTAGAGCTACCTAGGCTTTACCCATAGCCTTCTATTTTTCTAAGCTCCATGTAGCCATCCAGGAGTCTTTTAAAAGACCCTGTCGTTTCCACCTCCACCACTGCCACAGGCAGCCCATTGCATGCACTCTCCTCTGCACCCCTTCTATAGTTTCCACATCCTTCCTGTAGTGAGGCGACCAGAATTGAGCACAGTACTCCAAGTGGGGTCTGACCAGGGTCCTATATTGCTGCAACATTACCTCTCAGCTCTTAAACTCAATCCCATGATTGATGAAGGCCAATACACTGTATGCCTTCTTAACCACAGAGTCAACCTGTGCAGCTGCTTTGAGCGTCCTATGGACTCAGACCCCAAGATCCCTCTGATCCTCCAAACTGCCAAGAGTCTTACCATTAATGCTATTCTGCCCTTATATTTGACTTACCAAAACGAACCACCTCACACTTATCGGGGTTGAACTCCATCTGCCATTTCTCAGCCCGGTTTTGCATCCTATCAATGTCCCTCTGTAACCTCTGACAGCCCTCCACACTATCCACAACACCCCTAACCTTTGTGTCACCAGCAAACTTACTAACCCATCCCTCCACTTCCTCATCCAGGTCATTTATAAAAATCACAAAGAGTAAGGGTCCCACAACAGATCCCAAAGGCACACCACTAGTCACCGGCCTCCATGCAGAATATGACCTGTCTACAATCACTCTTTGCCTTCTGTGGGAAAGCCAATTCTGGATCCACAAAGCAATGTCCCCTTGGATCCCATGCCTCCTTACTTTCTCAATAAGCCTTGCATGGGGTACCTTATCAAATACCTTGCTAAAATCCATACAGTGGCATGCAAAACTTCAGGCACCTTTGGTAAAAATTTCTGTTACTGTGAATAGCTAAGCAAGTAAAAGATTACCAGATTTCCAAAGGCATATTTTAATTAAGATTACTTTTTTTTATTTCCATCTTTTATAGTTTCAAAATAACAAAAAAGGAAAAGTGCCCAAAGCAAAAGTTTGGGCATCTTGCATGATCAATACTTTACAATAACCCCTTTGGCAAGTATCACAGCTTGTAAACGCTTTCTGTAGCCAGCTATGAGTCTTTCAATTCTTGTTTGGGGAATTTTCACCCAATCTTCCTTGCAAAAGGCTTCTAGTTCTGTGAGATTCTTAGGCCGTCTTGCATGCACTGCTCTTTTGAGGTCTATCCACAGATTTTCGATGATGTTTAGGTCGGGGGACTGAGAGGGCCATGGCAAAACCTTCAGCTTGCGCCTCTTGAGGAAGTCCATTGTGGATTTTGAGCTGTGTTTAGGATCATTATCCTGTTGTAGAAGCCATTTCTCTTTTCATCTTCTGCTTTTTACAGACAGTGTGATATTTGCTTCCAGAATTTGCTATTATTTAATTGAATTCATTCTGCCCTCTACCAGTGAAATGTTTCCCGTGCCACTGGCTGAAACACAAGCCCAATGCATGATCGATCCACCCCCATGCTTAACAGTTGGAGAGGTGTTCATTTCATGAAATTCTGTACACTTTTTTGTCCAAACATACCTTTGCTCATTGTGGCCAAAAAGTTTGATTTTAATTTCATCAGTCCACAGTGCTACTTTCCAAAATGCATCAGGCTTGTTTAGATGTTCTTTTGCAAACTTCTGATGCTGAATTTTGTGGTGAGGACTCAGGAAAGGTTTTCTTCCATGAAGGTCATATTGGTGCAGGTGTCGCTGCATAGTAGAACAGTGCACCACCACTCCAGAGTCTGCTAAATCTTCCTGAATGTCTTTTGCAGTGAAATGGGGGTTTTGATTTGCCTTTCTAGCAATGCTACAAGCAGTTCTCTCAGAAAGTTTTCTTGGTCTTCCAGACCTCAACTTAACCTCCACCGTTCCTGTTAACTGCCATTTCTTAATAACATTACGAACTGAGGAAACGGCTACCTGAAAACGCTTTGTTATCTTCTTATAGTCTTCTTCTGCTTTGTGGGCATCATTTATTTTAATTTTCAGAGTGCTAGGCAGCTGCTAAGAGGAGCTGATTGTTGGGACAAGGTTTGAGGAGTCAGGGTATTTATAAAGCTTTGAAATTTGCATCACCTGGCCTTTCCTAACAATGACTGTGAACAAGCCCTAACAAGCTAATTAAGGTCTGAGACCTTGGTAAAAGTTATTTGAGAGCTCAAATCTCTTGGGGTGCCCAAACTTTTGCATGGTACTCCTTTCCTTTTTTTCCCACTCTAATATTGCACAAAACAAAAATAATACACTAATCTTGCTTAAAATGTTGAAAAGAACGTTTCATCTTTATGACTTTTGGAAATCAGTTCATCTTCTACTCATTTAACTATTTACAGCAACAGAAATTTTGACCGGGGTGCCCAAAACCTTTGCATGTCACTGTATACACTGCATCTACAGCTCTACCTTCATCAATGTGTTTAGTCACATCCTCAAAAAAATCAAATCAGGCTCATAAGGTTCGACCTGCCTTTGACAAAGCCATGCTGACTATTCCTAATCATATTATGCCTCACCAAATGTTCATAAATCCTGCCTCTCAGGATCTTCTCCATCAACTTACCAACCACTGAAGTAAGATTCGCTGGTCTATAATTTCCTGGGCTATCCCTACTCCCTTTCTTGAATAAAGGAACAACTGTCCAATCCTCTGGAACCTCTCCCTCCTCATTGATGATGCAAAGGTCATTCCCAGAGGCTCAGCAATCTCCTCCCTCACCTCCCACAGCAGCCTGGGGTACATCCCATCCAGTCCCGGTGACTTATCCAACTTGATGCTTTCCAAAAGCTCCAGCACATCCTCTTCTTTAATATCTACATGCTCAAGCTTTTCAGTCCATTGAAAGTCATCCCTACAATCGCCAAGATCCTTTTCCGTAGTGAATTCATTAAGTACCTCTGCTATTTCCTCTGGTTGCATACGCACTTTTCCACTGTCACACTTGATTGGTCCTATTCTCTCACGTCTTATCCTCTTGCTCTTCACATACTTGTATAATGCCTTGGGGTTTTCCTTAATCCTGTCTGCCAAGGCCTCCTCATGGCCCCTTCTGGCTCTCCTAATTTCATTCTTAAGCTTCTTCCTGTTAGCCTTATAATCTTCTAGACCTCTAACATTACCTAGCTCTCTGAAACTCACTACAGGAATGATGTGGAAACTATAAAAATGGTGCAGAGGAGATTTACAAGGACGTTGCCTGGATTGGGGAGCATGCCCTATGAGAATAGGTTGAGTGAATTTGGCCTTTTCTCCTTGGAGCGATGGAGGATGAGAGGTGACCTGATAGCGGTGTACAAGATGATGAGAGGCATTGATCATGTGGATAGTAAAAGGCTTTTTTCAAGGGTTGAAATGGCTAACATGAGAGGGCACAGGTTTTAAGATGCTTGGAAGTAGGTACAGAGGGATAATTTTTTTTAAACACAGAGAGTGGTGAGTGTGTGGAATGGGCTGCCAGCAACGGTGGTGGATGCAGATATGACAGGGTCTTTTAAGAGATTCCTGGACAGCTACATGGAGCTTAGAAAAATAAGGGGCTATGGGTAACACTAGGTAATTTCTAAAGTAAGTACATGTTTGGCAGAGAATTGTGGGCTGAAGGGCCTGTATTGTGCTGTAGGTTTTCTATGTTCAATGTTAATGTAAGAGGAGCATTTGACAGCTCTGAGTCTGCACTTACTGGAGTTTAGAAGAATGAGAGGATGCATCTCACTGAAACCTATCGGACATTGAAAGGCCTAGAGAAAGTGAATGTGGAGAGGATTTTTTTTTCTCTAGTGGCTCAATCTGGAACCGGGAGGCATACCCTCAGAATAGAGGGACTTCAATTGAGAATGGAGATGAGGAGGAATTTCTTTAGCAGGGGGAGGGGGCTGGGGGGGAGTGAACCTGTGGATTTCAAGTCATTGGGTATACTTAAAATGGCAGTTGATAGCTGCTTGATTAGTCAGGGCATCAAAGTGATAGGGAAGGAGGCTGAGAGGTGTACCATATAGCCTACTTTATAATATGGGACTATTTTATGTCGTAGTAACACTTTAATGAGCATGCGCTATTAGGCGTGTATTGATCTATATGTGTGTGTTCAGTTTGGGTTCCATAAGTAAAAACCCGTTAACTTAGGCTACGTCCACACTAGACCAGATAAATCTATAACCGAAGCCTTTTCTCTTCATTTTTACCCTCCGTCCACACTAAAACTGCATCTTCGTCTCCCGAAAACGGAGAATTTCAGAAACACTCTCCAGAGTGTGTAATTTTGAAAACACCGTATTGGCCAGAGTAGTGTGGACGGGGTAACCGGAGATTTCTAAAAACACTGTCATGACGTGCTGGAACAGATGGTGACGGCAGCGCGCCATTTCATTGTTTTCTTGAACACAACCTAACAATTTCAGAACAGACGGCAACGAGACTGAAGCCAGAAGAGTTAGAAATGTACTCACCAAATACTTTGAACCCCTAACTTACTGAATAAATAAGTATACGCACTTTGCCCTGTTTTCTGTCATAGTTCGTATGAAGGTGGTTTACTTATTTATGCAAATACTTCTCTGACAATAGATGTGTAACAGCCTAATGTAACATTGTATGGAAATACAATACTGATGCAGACATGTTTTATACATTTAACAAGGGGCTTTATTAATACAAGAGTTCGTCAGCTTTTCAATGTTCGTCGTCAGCCAGGTCATACTGTCCATGAACTCCCTGTTGGTTGCCTCCATATGCTCCAGTATGTTTCTTTTTAGTTTTAAGTCCTCCTGCTTGAGAGCCAACAGCTGTCTGTCATTTAAGTTTTTCTAGTCAGTAACTGAACAAACGTGTACCAAGTCTTTCACGGCGAGATTCAACACCAAACATGTCACTTGTTTTCGGTAGACATGTCCTGCGCATGTGCAATAGGAAGAGATTCGCCAAAATATCTGTTTTAATGTGGACAGAGATATTTTTTAAAAACGCTTAGTGTGGACGCCTATTGTTTTTACGCAAAACCAGCGTTTTCAAAATTATCCAGTCCAGTGTGGACGTAGCCTTAGTTCCAGTCTCTAGTGTTTTTATTTATAGTTTTGTTGTGTAACCAGTCACATACACAACAAGAGGGAAAATAAATCAGCCATGATGGAAGGGCAGAGCAGACTCAACCGGCCAAATAGCCTACTTCTGCTCCTATGTCTTACAGTCATACAAAGACAGGTAACCTAGCTGTGGAACTTCAAAGTAAATTTCTTTTCAGAGAATATACTGCCTAACATTCCTTTTCTTGCTGGCATTCACAGCAGAAAAAAGAAATACAATAGAATCTATGAAAAACCACACAAAAACTGATAAATAACCAATGTGCAATCGATAGATAGCACTAAGAACATGATTTGTAGAGTCCTTGAAAGTGAGTGTATGTGTTGTGGAATCAGTTCAATGCCCAGGTCAGTGAAGGTATCCATGCTCATTCAGGAGCCTGAAGTTTGAAAGGTGCTTGGGTGCATTATCTAATCACAACACATTCTTACAAGCTCACATTTTATACTTTGCTGAAGCTGCTTTTAACACATGCATATAAATGTCTGCATATTGACTTCTCCTGCCCACTTACTTAATTCCTGGAAGCAATCAGCTGAATCAATACAATTATCTCACCTTCACTTACTCAAGACAAATAACAGCATTAACAGAAGGCACGTGGAAATAAGAGGGAGGGCATAACGTGAACTATTTTTCAAATAAAGTTTGAATTTCATGTTATGAATATTTTCTGAAGAAATCATGCAACAGAACATTCCAAATGGTAAATTGCAATTTAAGAAAAGTCATAAGAATAGAAATTAATCAGCCATGAAACAGATTTAAACCGAAGCTTGATGACTAAATAGAAAATAAAAGTTTGCAATTAGACAGTTTTGTGACTATATTTGAACTGCAAAATACACACAACTACCTAGTGAATTGAAGGCTGGTGTTATTTTTGAGAAAGCCAAATGTAATGGTGGTATAGTAGTGCAGTGGCTAGCAAACTGCTTTACAGTACCAGCAACCTGAGTTCAATTACCACCACCTCCCATGAGGAGTTTGTGAATGCTCCCTGTGACCATGCGGGTTTCATCTGAGAGTCCAAAGACGTACTGGTTAGTCAGTTAAATGGTCAATGTAAATTGTCCTGTGATTAGGCTAGGGCTAAATTGTGGGATTGCTGAGTGGCAGGCTTTGAAGGGCTAGAAGGATATATTCCACATTGTTTCCCAATTCATAGAGTCATGGAAAAGTACAGCCCATCTAGTCCATGCCAAGCCGTTTAAACCGCCTACTCCCATTGACCTGGAAAAAGCTTCATTCTCCACTAGGACAAACAGCACCGCTTACCTTGATAATGCCAACAAGGGTCGTTTTCATCATGAGAATGCCTTCAGTGAAAATTGATATTGCATGAGTAAGCCTGGCAACCTATAGAGAAAAATTAATGCAAATTACCAGTAAAGAAAAAAATAATAAACTATTAACTTTCTTTTGGTGTTTAACCATGATTACTGGTAGCAAAAGCACAAGTGGTTTCAAATTCCTCTCCAGAGTTCTAACTGTCAATAAAGTCAACTGCACAGTGAAGGTAGGTGGAGCATGGTCAAACATGACATTAAATTGGACGGTTCTGCATGCCACCTAATCAGGTCACGCCATACTTAATTACATTCAGGTAGTACAAGAACAGAATACAGAATATAATATTACATTTACACAGAAAGTTCAAGGTTCAAAATAAACTTATCAAAGTACATATAAGTCACCATTACAACCTTGAGATCTATTTTCTTGCAGGCATGAACAGTAAAGGAAATATTTATTTAGTCAGAGATATGAGGACCGTACCCTTCCAGCCCAACAAACCATACTAACTAGCAACCCAACCACTTATCCCCACCCTAATCACAGAACAATTGAGAATGGCCAATTAACCTACTAAATGGTACATCTTTGGACTGAGCAGGGAAACCAGAGCACCTGAAGGAAATCCATGCTTTCACAAGAAGGACGCAAAAAATTCTTATAGACAGCGGCAGAAATGAACTCCAAACTCCAACACCCCAGGATGTCGCACTAACCATGATGCTACTCTGACGTCATAAATAATCAGCGAAAAACTATACTCAAATAAAGACTTACAAACAACCAATGTGCAAAAGATAAACTGTGCAAATAATGATAATAAATCAATAAATAACTGATTAAACAATGCTGAGAACATGAGTTATGGTCTTTGAAAGTGTGTCTGTAGGTTGTGTTCAGTGATCAGTTCAGAGATGAGGTGAGTGAAGTTCAAGAGCATAATGGTGCAGACAGACAAATAAAGTGCAAGATCTACATGAGGTATATTGGGAGATCAAACGTTCAATCTTTAGAACATGAGAGGACTGATCATAATGCAATTGAAGTCGACCTCAAGCCTGGTGGTTCGTGCTCTAGGGCTTTATATCTTCTCCCCAACAGGAGAGGGGAGAAGAGAAAAGTAATTGGGTTGGGAAGAGTTCTTGATTATGCTGGCTGCTTTTCTGATGCAGTGGGGACTGCAGATAGAGTCAATGGAGGAATAGACAGACAAAGGAGGCTTTAAATACAACAGCTGAATTGTCAATGTTACGTATTGCACTGAGCAAGAAGGACAGCAGAGCAGAATGATTAACCATTTTTACTAAGTCAAGTTAACCAGAGTACATACTGCACAACTTACAATGCAGGAACGATAACTGGGACCACTGTGAAAAAAATGCTTGACTGCATGCTCAAAAGTGTGTGCAAAGTGAGAGCCTCTTACATGTAGAAGGCCCAATCAACTCATCGCACGATCAATCGGCTACATCCACACTAGTCACATTCTTGCCAATAATCCAATACTGTTCAGTTAATCCTAAAAAAATGCAGCTTTTAAAGAAGCATTTATATTTTTGACTCTCCCATATTTGTTCCTGGCCTTTCCCCACCAGTGGGCTACACCAGCTGAGCAATTGCCTGTGTTTGGCATTAATGCCTTTTGCACCTCCTGTCCATGAGGCTCCCTTACCTCATATCTGGCTTCCAGCTGGGCATAATCCTTCAGCTTGTCTTTATCTAGTCGGGTTGGTACTTCCATAATGTTGTGTGTCTGGAGCTTGATAATCTTTGCCAAGGATCGAAACATGCTCTCTGGAATAATCTGCAAGACCTACATTATAGAACAAAAATATTTTAAATTTTGAAAAATAAAGGTCACAGATTAATGGTGAAAGGCAAAATGTTTTAAGTGGAACCTGATGGAGAACCTTTTCACTAGGAGGGTGGTGCAACAGTGGGACGAGCTGCCAGTGGATGCAGGTTTAAGAGAAGTTTGGGCAACTACATGGATGAAAAAGGTATGGAGGGCAATGGTCCAGGGGTGGGTTGATGGGACAAGGCAGAATAACAGTTTGGCATTGACTGGATGGGCTGAAGGGTCTGTTTCTGTGCTGTAGTGCTCCATGGCTTTAAAATCACAGTTACAGCAGCTCAATTAGTTAAATGTCAAAGGCCATTTGTGCAAGGTAATGCTGATGGATTTCACATTGCAGTGACAATCAACATCCAACCAGACCCAAGGTCAGGATCAGGAACACGAGAGTGGTGGGGGGGGGGGGGCTACCAAACATGGAGAAGTTTGAAGTTGCTGCCAGGATCCAGAAAATAGGCTGGATGTGTGACAGCAACAGAGGTCTGGATTGGGGAATACCACGGGTTAGGAATGTAGGCGAGTTTGCAGTAGAACATACCAAAATTTACAAGCTGAAACTGACACAGAAGTCAACATATCTATGGAATTACCTTTTTTTTACCCCGGGGCAGCAATGGCTAATACAAGGAGGTATAATTTTAAGGTGATTGGAGGAAAATATAGGGGGACGTCAGAGTTTTTTTCCAATAAACACAAAGAGTTGAGAGAGCGTGGAACGTGCTGCCAGAGATGGTAGTGACAGAGGCAGATACATTAGGGGCAATTAAGAAACTCTTAGATAGGCATATGGATAAAAGAAAAACGGAGGGCTAAGTCAAAGGAAAGGGTCAAATTGATCTTGGACTAGGTTAAAATGCTGGGTCAAGATCAAGGGCCAAGGGGCCTGTACTGTTCTAATGTTCTATGTTGTAAGTCACTGCAGTCTTCGTGTCATTGCCAACAACCTTAGTGGAATCTGCCTTTTCTCTCATTCATGGGAAATCCATGTCTCATCCCTTGTGAAGAACACATCAACAGTTTATTTTAAAAAAGGAACAAGTTCAAAGGTGCACAGAACTAGGGAGGGGCTTCGATTACAAGAAGCCCAAATTCCTGACTACATGGACTTCAGTGGCAGGGAGGAGGGAGGGTATGGCCTGATGATCAGAGGACCTGAATAGGAGCAGGAAGGGTTGCAGAGTTTGAGGGTGTCAAAAAAAAAAGATAAGGAGCGGCAAAACAACAACAATTTAGATACAAGAAGTAACATTCCTGCAACGGGAAACAGCAAGAAGGGGGGTGGGGGGGATGGCCAGACAGACATACATGGAGGAGCTGAAATGTGTATGGAGTGCAGAAAGAGGCCAGGAGGCAGGGTTACAGGCAGGTAAGCCCTTTATTAGTTCATCAGCCCACAGTCTGCACGTAGAGAAAAAGACAAAAAATATTAAGAGCACATTGACAGAAGCCATAGGAATACAAGCTCTACTAGCATTGGGATGGTTTGGATGGAACTGTCGAGGATGCAGAGTCTGTAGATGGGGCAGAATTTGCTAAGTTTATCTGGTAAGGTTTCTTAATTCAATATGTGGATGGGTCCAATGAGGAAGGGGCTGTACTATACTGGTGTTAGGTAATGAGCCTGATCAGGTGACTGACCATTCAGTGAGGAAGCAGTTGGGAACAGTGACCACAACTCCTTAACTTTCAGGATAGCTATAGATAAGGATAGGTATGGTCCTTGTGGGAGAGTTTTAAAATTGGAGTAGGACAAATTACGAGGGCATTACTAAGAAGTGTTAATTGGGAGCACCTTTTCTCTGGCAAGTCCACGTCAGACATATGGAGGGAAGGCATGTTGCCATTAGAAGAAAAGCCAGGTTTGCAAAGAAACAAGAACCTTGGATGTCCAGAGAGGTGATAAATTTAGTCAAGAAGGAAAAGGAAAAATACGTAAAGCTTTGGAAGTTAGGATCAAACAAAGCCAGAAAAGAACTAAAGAAAGTAATCAGGAAAGCCGGGAGGGACCGTGAAAAGTCCTTGGCAAGTAGGGTTATGGTGAATAAGGCATTCTATACATACATGAAGAGCAAGATGATAACTAGGGAGCGGGTGAACCACTCGAGGATAAAGGGGGGAAACATTTGCTTGGATGCAGAGAAAGTAAATGAGGTACTTGATGAGCACTTTGCTTCATTATTTACTAAAGAAAAGAATATGGAGGTCACTGCTGAGTGTATAAATATGGTCAAGGAGGACGAAGTGTTGGGCCTCCTAATGAGTATTAAGGTGGACAAGTCCCCAGAGTCTGATGGGATTTACCACAGGTTATTGCAGGAGGCAAGAGATGCGATTGCTGGGCCCCTAACCAGCATTTTCATGTCCTGTCTAGCCACAGGCCAGGTCCTGGAGGACTGGTGAGTGGCTAATGCTCTACGTCTATTTAAGAGGGGAATAAGGGAAAGTCTTGGAAACTATAGACCAGTGAGTCTAATGTAACTTGTAGGGAAATTGCTGAAAAAAATTCTTAGGGATAGGATAGATGAGCATTTGGAGACCCATGGCCTAAATAGGGAGAACCAACATGGCTTTGCATGGGGCAAGTCATGTTTTACCAACTTGATTGAGATTTTTGACAAGGTGACAAGAGAGATTGATGAGGGTAGGACAATGGATGTTTTCTAAATGGATGAAGCTCCTCATGGGAGCTAATCCAGAAGGTTAAGATGCATGGGGTCTGCTGTGAATTGGCTATTTGGATTCAGAACTGCTTGCACACAGAAGACAGAGGGTAATGATTGAAGGGACTTATTCAAGCTGGAGGTCTGTAATTAGTGGTGTTCCACAGGGATCTGTGCTGGGACCTCTGCTGTTTGTGATGTGTATAAGTGACCTGAATAAAAATGTAGATAATTGGGTTAGTAAGTTTACGGATGATACCAAGATTGATGGAGTTGTGGATAGTGCAGAAAACTGGTAAAGAATACAGCATAATATAGATCAGTTGCACATATGAGGAAAGAATTAGCAGATGGAGTTTAATCTTGGTAAATGTGAGGGGTTGCACACTGGCAGAGCAAATGCAAGGAGACAGTACACTGATAAGCTCAAGGTCCTTAACAGTGTTGCTGAGCAGAGAGATCTTGGGATCCAAGTTGGATCCTACTTGGAAGTGACTACACAGGCCAATAAGGTGGTTAAGAAGGCTTGTAGAGCGCTTGCTTTTTTTAGTCAAGGCATTGAGTTCAAAAGTCAAGAGTTCTGTTGCAACTGTATAAAACTCTGGTTAGGCCACATATGGAGTAGATGCCCTACAGCTCTAGTTGCCCCACTATAGGAAGGATGTTGAGGCTTTGGAAAGAGTGCAAAAGAGATTTACCAGGATGCTGCTGGTTTAGAGGGCAATTGCTACCACAAGAGGCCGGATAACCTTGGGTTGTTTTCTCTGGAGCGGCAGGGGCTAAGAGGAGATCTGATGGAGGTGTACAAGATTAGGAGAGGCAGAGAGAGAGTTGACAGGGAGTATCTGATCCCCAGGGTCGAAATGTCTCATACAAGAAGGTAGGCAGTGACTGTGAGAGGGGGTAGGTTCAAGGGGAATGTGAAGGGCAAGCTTATTACTCAGAGAGTGGTGGATGCCTGGAATACGCCCCCTGGTATGGTGGTAGAGGCAAATGCATTAGAGGCTTTTAAGAGATGTTTTAGGCACATGGATGTGAGGAAGATGGAGAGATATGGACATGGTGTAGGTAGGAGGGTTTAGTGTTCGGGTGCTTTTGATTTACTTTTTAACTGCTTAGGCACAACATTGTGGGCCGAAGGGCCTGTTCCTGTTCTATATTTCATTAAGATCTCCCTTCATTCTTCTGATCTCCAAGGCATACAGACCCAACCTGTTTACTGTCTATTGATAGGTCAGGAGAGGGGAAAATGGGACAGGTGATAGAACCATTACCTGGGGAATAAGCTAGGAAGCTGAGATGCAAGGACTTCAGATGAATGCAGCAGCAGATATCTCAAGATGTTAGTGAGGTCAAGGATAGTGACACAATGATGAGACACCAGAGCTCAAGGCTGTCTTGACCAAGAGCAGGGGGAAGCATTTGACTTTGAATGCAAGGGGAAACAGAGGATGTAGAGATAGAGCAATGAGGGGGTAACATTAGTCAAAGTAAATTTTTTATCAAAGTATGAATATATCGCAGGCATTTACAGGAAAATAAATACTATAGTATTTGTGAAAATCTATCTGTAACTAATATGGACAAACAACCATCAATGCAAAATAAAACAAACTGTGTAAATTAAACTGAGAACATGATTTGTAGGATCCTTGAAACATGCTATGGAGATTGACATATCAATTCTGATTTGAGATGAGTGAATTTTTTCAGGAAATTACAAGTAGGCTAGACAAGGGAGATGCAGTGAATGTTGTGTATTTGGATTTTCAGAAGGCCTTTGACAAGGTGCCGCACATGAGGCTGCTAAACAAGATAAGAGCCCATGGAATTATGGGAAGGTTATATATGTGGATAGAGCGTTGGTTGATTGGCAGGAAACAGAGAGTGGGAATAAAGGGATCCCATTCTGGTTGGCTGCTGGTTACCAGTGGTGTTCCACAGGGGTCTGTGTTGGGGCCGCTTCTTTTTACGTTGTATATCAACGATTTGGATTATGGAATAGATGGCTTTGTGGCTAAGTTTGCTGATGATACAAAGATAGGTGGAGGGGCTGGCAGTGCTGAGGAAACAGAGAGTCTGAAGAGACACTTGGATAGATTGGGGGAATGGGCAAAGAAGTGGCAAGTGAATTACAATGTCGGAAAGTGTACGGTCATGCACTTTGGTAGAAGAAATAAACAGGCAGACTATTATTTAAATGAGGAGAGAATTCAAAGTTCTGAGGTGCAACTGGACTTGGGAGTCCTCGTGCAGGATACCCTTAAGGTTAACCTCCAGGTTGAGTCGGTGGTGAAGAAGGCGAATGTAATGTTGGCATTCATTTCTAGAGAAATAGAGTATAGGAGCAGGGATGCGATGTTGAGGCTCTATAAGGCACCAGTCAGACCTCACTTGGAATGCTGTGTGCAGTTTTGGGCTCCTTATTTAAGAAAGGATGTGCTGACATTGGAGAGGGTTCAGAGAAGATTCACTAGAATGATTCCGGGAATGAGAGGGTTAACATATGAGGAACGTTTGACCGCTCTTGGACTGTACTCCTTGGAGTTTAGAAGAATGAAGGGGGATTTCATAGAAACATTTTGAATGTTGAAAGGCATGGACAGAGTGGATGTGGCAAAGTTGTTTCCCATGTTGGAGGAGTCCAGTATGAGAGGACGTGACTTGAGGATTGCAGGGCGCCCATTCAGAACAGAGATGCAAAAAAATTTTTTTAGCCAGAGGGCGGTGAATCTGTGGAATTTGTTGCCACGGGCGGCAGTGGAGGCCAAGTCATTGGGTGTATTTAAGGCAGAGATTGATAGGTATCTGAGTAGTCAGGGCATCAAAGGTTATGGTGAGAAGGCGGGGCAATGGGACTAAAGGGGAGATTGGATCAGCTCATGATAAAGTGGTGGAGCAGACTCGATGGGCCGAAAGGCTGACTTCTGCTCCTTTGTCTTATGGTCTTAATTTATCTACGGCAGTTCAGGAGCCTGATGTTTGTTGGGTAATAACTGTTCCTGAACCTGGTAGTGTGGGACCCAAGGCTCCTGTACCTCTTTCCTGGTGGCAGCAGTGAGAATAGAGCACAACTTGGATGGTGGGAGGCAGGGGGCAGGGGTCCCTGATGATAAATGTTGCTTTCTTGAAGCAGCACTCCTTGTAGATATGCTCAATGGTATGGGAGGACTTTGGCTGTGATGGACTGAGCTGTATCCAACACTTTCTATGGACTTTTTCCATTCCTGAGCATTTGTGCTTATATACCAGGCTGTGATGCAACCAGTCAGGATACTCTCCACTGTGTACTTACAGAAGCAAACATAGGAAACAGGAGTTGGAACAGCGACTGAGCAGAGACCAAGTGCTATTTGCTGCTGGTACTACAGATAAAGCTGCAACTACTAAAGGAGGTTATGGGGAGTTTAACAAAACCATAATAAGCCTGGACGACCATATAATGGCAGCTGACGTGGCTAAGCCATTTATGGTTATGTTCTCTTCACTCAAGTGCTGAAATGAAACCACACAGGGTACAGTGATACTGCAGGTAGAACTGACAGGAAAGCAACAGCAGAGGTAGCACAAGGGCTGAGCAGATAAGCAGATGGGAAGACGAGCTGTTCAATGACAGAAGTTAAAGATTAAACACTTAGTAGGAGTTGTTTGAAGCTACAGATTCGGTCATTGGAAATAGTAAGAATGATGACGAATATGGGTTAGAAAATTTTTATAGTGGGCAAGTTTAAAGAGAAAAAGAAATGTACAGCTTAGGAGAATCAATAGTCTTCAGGGTAACTGCAAGTCTGTATCTTTGCTGTTGCCTTGCTCACACTTGAGTGCTCAGTGGCAGGTGTTGATGCTTATTTTTTTGCCAGTGTGGGGAGGGTGATTGTTGCTTGCTGCTGCTTACGCAGGGGGGGAGGAAGCTGGTGGGGGGACTTTAGGGTTCTAACATTTAACTGTCATTCATTCTTTGGGGGCACTCTGTTTTTCGTGGATGGTTGTGAAGAAAAAGCATTTCAAGATGTATATTGTATACATTTCTCTAACATTAAATGTACCTTTGAAACTTTGTTATCAGACAAAGCTTGATCTGGCATGAGTCAATACAGTTAATTTCAAATTTGCACTACTCACCTTTCTAACATAGGCAACTAGCTCTCCAGAGTAATACTGGGACACACTTAGAAGGTCAGGACTGTTGGCCTGATTTATACGCATCAAAGGAAGATCAAGACCTGATGCCAACTGAAACAGAACAAAGTCAGTACAGTGTGAAGCAGCAGGTTGCTAAACCTCAGCCAATCAACAAAACTACACTCCACGTGCAAAACAGTTTATTTCAGATCCATTCACAAGACATGAGCATCATTAGCAAGGCTAATGTTTATCCCCATCTTTTAACGTAGGAAGAGCTCTCAGAGAATGGAATGGAACATGATACGTTAGAGTTTCCTGCCATGATCCAGAAAGCAGCTCACCAAAAACACAAGAGATTATGGTGATCCAGAGCCACACAGACAAAATGCATGAGGAACACGAGTCAAGCAACATCTGATTTGTTCTTCTCTTTTCTGCACCCTCCCTCCTTCACTTTTTCCATTCCCCATTTTGATGACCCTCACCCTTCTCTTCTCACCTCTAACCAATTCCCTTTCTTCCCCTTCTTCCATGGACCACTGACCTCTCCTATTAGATTCCTTCTTCAGCTCTTTACCTCATCTCCTCCCAACTTCTTACTTCATCCCGCATCCCACATACATCCACTTTCCCCCTCAGCAAATCTCATCTATCACCTTCTAGCTTGTTCTCATTCCACCTTATATACTGGTTTCTTCCCCCTTCCTTTCCAGTCCGAGTGAGGGTCTGAAATGTCCACTGTTCATTCCCCTCTGTACATGCTGCCTGACCTCCTCCAGCATTGTGTCTGCAGCAACACACCAAAAAGTGTAGATGGGAAATGGATGTTGTGAAAACAAATTGGTGGATTAAACAACTGGACAGAACTGTGGCAGATGAAAGTTCAGTGTTGAGAAGCATTAGATCATCAGAGGAGCAGATTTAAGGATCCAAGAACAAAAAGCCAATAGGTAATTATTCCGACATTGCCCTTTATCCCTAAAGCAGGGGTCCCCAACCTGGGGTCCATGGTCCCCTTGCTTAATGGTATTGGTCCACAGCATACAGGAGGTTGGGAACCCCTGATCTGAAGGGAGTCTAAGTATAAGGAAATGCTACACAAGGTTCTGGTTAGACCCTATCAATGTACTGTATCAGATGCCGATAGGATTAGAAGTGGAGAATTGCAGGATTATTGGAATGACACTGTCGACATAAGAGAAAATTAGGACCATATCCAAGTATAATAATGAAAGCATATGGATTTCAAGAAGGGCAGATTGTGTTGGGAACATTAATGATTTAATCAACATAAAGTTAAAAGTGATTCACCATACAAGGAAAATCCAACCTTAGTAGATCAGACTGTACAGGGTCTACTGCCCACTCATTTACACATGCACACGGCTATGCAACGAGCTAAACAATTTATCAAAAATCACCCCAGATGGAAGCTTTCTTCAGCATTTTTAATAAGATCTCTTTGTGAAATGCAGAGTTAAGTAAAATACATATTAAATTCAATACAGAATTGTTGCATACCTGAATATACCAATAGTCGGTTATTCTCACAACAGCTGTTAACCACACACACACACACACACACACACACACACACACACACAACACTCTATAACTCTACAGTGTAAACAATAAACACGTGGCACAAAGATAAACGTAAACATCATACTTCCTTCAAAATATACCTATTGAATGTTTACCAATGTTACCAAAAACTTAAGTCTCACAGATATTGCTATTTCAGGGGCAAACAAAATGAAGATATTGAAGTCTCACAGATATTGCTATTTCAAGGGTGACTGAGAATGAAGATATTGAAGACTCACAGATATTGCTGTTTCAAGGGCAAGCAAAGGGAAGGTCTTTCCAACGTGTGCTTCAGATCTAAATGAAAACTAACTGCACAGGTAGTTGCATAACAAACAGTTTGCATATAGGAGGTGACATTCATATAAAATGAACTGTGCCTCTTAGAGGCAGGAATACTCCCACTTGCCTTCCATAGGATTCAAACTTAACTACTGAAATTACAGGCCAAATTCACAATTGTGATAATTTCAATATCGCCTTTGGCAAAAGAGCAATATTCTCAGAGAATGCTCTTGAAAAGTCTTACTACACCATCTTCAATCGTTCTCACATCAAAAATGTCAGCATTGAAGACATACTTGTTCATGGTAATGTCTAATGAGCAGAGGGGTGACATGGTGCTTACCCAGAAGAATGATCAGATTTGCTACCTCTGAAGTGAGTTGTGCCTTCTTGATATAACCTCCAACTCACAGTAGCCCCTCAGAGTCAAGAAAGGGACAGAGTTTACTAAGAGGACTTTGCTTTGGGACAGGTTCCTGCTTCATGATGAACTACACTTCCTCTGCACATACCTGTCTTTGAACAACATTCTGAATTCTAACCTTTGCCCAATTCAGTTGCTCTTCACTGAGAGGTTGCTTACGAATGTGCCAACCATTGCAAAGGCTGTTTTTGGCTACTCCTGTAAAGGAACAAGCAGTGAGAGCCATGTAATTGCTCTGGTAAGGGACTTCAAGTCTGAAAAGTGTTCCAAGCGTGCACTGCCAAGTTGTCCAGTCGGTGATCGTGAAACCACAAGCATCTGAGGTAATCTCGAAGATCCTCTCTCACTTGGAAGTTGTGGTATATTTGTTTGATGTCTATCATCACTGATACAGACTCAGTTCTGAAGTGCATGAGGAGTCCAAGCAGATGATTATTGAAGTCTGGACCCCTCAGGAGCACAATGTTCAGAGATATGCCTTTGAACTGTGCACAGGAATCAAAAACTATTTGTATTTGTGCAGGTTTCTGGGGCTGGTAAATGTCAAAGTTGGGCAAATCCCAGCATCCCAGTATTCTGGAGGAGGAGCTAGATCAGCACGATTGTTCCTGAAGAGTCTCTCTGTGAGTGCCACATAATAATCTTTTATTTCTGGTTTCCTTCTCAATGTGTGACACAGGGACACAAATTGACTAAGGGCCTGCTCTCAGTTGCTCAATAGCAGTTGTCATGGAGAGTGGAAAGGCAGAGGAGTTACCCAACTCTTGGACTCATCTTTGCTAAACTCTTCGAAGGAAGACCTCATCTTCAATGGAAGGTGCCAGCTCTTAGTTATCGTCCAAGTGACGGAAGACCAGTCTAAACGTGGTTGAGCAGATGTAACTATGTCAGGGCACTTGATTTGCTTACCTATAGTAATCACTTTCATACAAATTCTACTCTCACAATATCCAAAATAACTTGGGCACCCAGTCTCCAGGACATTAGTCTTAAATGTGCTGCAGTGGGCTGACGAGGCAGATTTCACTTACTGTCACCCAACCCAGTTTCAGCTGTTGGGCAGAAAGTGCTTTGTGCTGGCTCCTTGCCATGCTCTGCTGCAGTCATACTGGAACCAGTAGTAGCCTGAGTGAAGTGCTGACATGTGGTGGTCACTGTTGTACTCAGTGCAGTGTATGACAGATTTAGTATTTTCCCCGGTTTGCTGTTGAATCACAACACTTGAAGCATATTTCATGTTCTCTAAGAAAGCATCTTCGGTCTATGAGTGTTTTTTCTCTGAATCCTCAGTATTTCCTTAAGGGATGAGGCTTTTTTTAAAAAAAACAGACCAAGTTATTGTCTACCGGGGTTCATGATAAGAGTTTTCTGCTTTTGCTGACCGTGTTAAGCGTTTTGGTTTTCCATGCTTTTGCTGGAGGCCTCCTTCTCTTTGAATGAGAAGTTGAAAGCATGAAACTAGTGTCATTTTGCATTTCTGTATGGCAGCTAACAAATTCTACAAAGAATGAAATTGGTGATGCTTAATTTTATACCTGAAACCTTCAGTTATCTGCTGTTCTTGGATATTGTTCGTTAGTTTCTCCACTATTTCCCTTGCTGTGTCCAAGAAACTTAGCCCTAACTAAGTAAATTTCATTTTTTTTGTGGCTTGCAGTTCCAGCCACAGATCTGCAAGCCCTGTACATTCTACAGTTCTTTGTGTGAAAGCTTTGAAAAATTATCTAGTCTACTGTAGAGAGATTCTTTAATTGCCTCTGGAGAGCCATAGTATAGGCCCTGCCTCTGTCACAGCATTCATAGCTACTTTATTAATATGCACAGCCCGAACCCTTTAGGAACATTGTAATGACTTCTCAACAAGCCACCTAGCGAAAGTCTAGCTCTTCATTAGGTTTAAGACTTAGTCCTTCCATGGCATTGCGAAACTTAACTTCACAACAGATAACTGACAGATTGGTTGTTGAACACCTTTGGTCCCGCTGTGACTAGGTCTCAACAAGCCAGTACCATGCCAAATCTAATGCACCTACAGCTCCTGAATAAGAGCATTGTGGAGTCTTGTTTGCCAAATGCGATTCCTGGAATGGATGGAAACTCATGTCTGTATTGGTATCAGTAGCATCTCTTGACTGAGGTCTTTGCTGTGGTGGAACTATAGGAGGAGATGTTGTGGGTCATTGCTGCTATAGGCATTAGACCACAAGGCCATTAAAAAAAAAGTAGAAACAAAATTAAGCCATTTGTCCCATCAAGTCTACTTGAACATTCGATCATGGATGATTTATTAAACAAAGTTCCCTGCCTCCTCCCTTAATCTTGAATCCCTGGCTAATCAGGAAATTCTTAACCTCAACTTTAAATAGACTCACTGACTTCACCTCCACAGTTGTCTGCGGTAAAGAATTCCACAGATTTACTACCCTCTGGCAAAAAAAATGTCATCTTTATTCTAAATGGACATCACTCTAATCTGAAGCTGTGCTGTCTACTCCCAGACACCCCCAACTATAGGAAACATCCTCTCCATGTCCACTCTATCTAGGCCTTTCACTTTTCAATAGGTTTCAATGAGGTCACCCCTCATTCTTCTGAATTCTAGTGAATACAGGCCCAGCGCCATCAGACGCTCTTCATACGACAAGCCAATCAATCCTAGAATCATTTTCATGAACCTCTTTGAACTCTCTCCAGTTTCAGCACATCCTTTCCAAGATAAGGGTTCCAAACCTGCTCACAATACTCTACGTGAGGCCTCATCAGTGTTTTATCCATACTAGTATCTTTCCTATAATACCATGGGTTCTTATCTTGTGAAGCAGCCTCATCTGTAGCACCTTGTTAAAGGCTTTCTGAAAATACAAGTAAACAGCACTCACTGATTCTTTGTTGATCCTGCTTGTTATTTCAAAGAATTCCAACAGATTTGGCAGATAAGATCTTCCTTTAAGGAAACCTTGCTGACTTTGGTTTATTTCAATCATGTGCCTCCAAGTACCATGAAACCTCATCCTTAATAATGGACTTCAACATCTTCCTAACAACTGAACTCAGGCTAACTGGCATATAATTTCCTTTCCTCCTTCTGCCTACCTCCCTTTTTAAAGAGTGGAGTGACATTTTCAGTCCTCCGGAACCATTCCAGAATCTAGTGATTCTTGAAAGATCACTACTAATGCCTCCACAATCTCTTCAGCCACCTCTTTCAGAACCCTAGGGTGTACACCATCTGGTCCAGATGACTTATCTACCTTCTGATCTTTAACCTTCCCAAGCACCTTTTCCTTAGTAATAGTGATTACACTCTTGAATTTTTGGCATACTGCTAGTGAAGAGTGATACTGAATATTTATTAAATTCATCCACTATTTCTCTGTCCCCTATTACTACCTCTCTAGCATCACATTCCAGTTGTTTGATATCCATTCTTGTCTCTCTTACTCTTTATATATCTGAAAAAAAAACTCTTGGTTTCCTCTTATATATTTTTGACTAGCTTACCTACATATTTCATCTTTTCTCTCCTTTGACTATCTTAGTTGCATTCAGCTGCTTTTTAAAAGCTTCCCAATCCACTCACTTGTACTATATTATATGGCCTCACTTTCGCTTTTATGTTGAATTTGACTTTCCTTGTCAGTCACAGTTGCTTCATCCTCCCTTTAAAATTCTGCTTCATTTTTGGGATGCATCTATCCAGTACTTTCCAAATTGCTTCCCGAACACGCCACTGCATATCTGCTAGTGTCCCCTTCCAATGAACTTTGGCCAACTCCTCTCTCATGCCTCTGCAATTCCCTTTACCACACTGTGATACTGAAATGTCTGACTTTAGCTGTTTCCTCTCAAACTGCAGGGTGAATTCTATCATATTACGATCACTACCTCCTAAGTGTTCCTTTACCTTACTTAAGCTCTCTTATCCAATCCAAAACTTGACTGCCAATACGAGCACTATGTGAGAGACATGTTGGCTATGTGCGGACAGCTTCTCCTTGTAGAGCTGAAACATTATCTTTTTTATAGCCAAAATGCATTTGGACATATTCTTTAGTAATACGCATTGGCTGTTGTGATGACGTCTTGATTGGTTTCAGTTATGCTCACAACTGTCTCAGTCAGCTGCTGCTTCATACACGTTTGCCTCTATCAAGACAGTTCTTCCATGAGTGCACTTAATGAAGCCTCTACACCTGCTCTCCATTTCTCTATGGGCTCTCTCCACTTTCTCAATTTCATGCTTAGCATATGCTGCCATCATTCATGCCATTTCAGCTTTGGTGTGAGCGTGTGCTGCAGCCATGCTAGGTGTGGTAACACCCAAGTGTCTTGATGACACAAACATGAAGGCACATTCTGACCTGACCTGCAAGCCTCGATGATTGACTTTGCTCTGTTTGGAAGCTGATGTTATCATCTATGGCAGTTACAAGGGTCTCCAGTCCAGGCAATGCCTTTGAAGACAAGCTATCTTTTCACTCTGCTGCCATCATTGTGCTATGCAGTGTGCTAAACAACTTTCCAAGAGCGTTTTACGAGGTTTTTTTGGTGAAAGTGCGAAGAGTTAAGTAAAATACATATTAAATTTAATACCAAATCATCGTACAGCTGAATATACTAATACTGTCAATGATTCTCACGGCAGCTGTGAACAAAGGTAGTACACATATGCAAAATTCGTTAGTTCACAGCGTAAACAAGAATAACTACGGTGCACAAAGATAAACTTAAACACCAAACTTTCTTCAAAATATATCTCCTAAATATGGGGGGACGATCTACCAGGGACAAGTTGCAGTGGCTGCATCTCTGGCACCGAGACCGGACCCTCCGCATAGAAGGGAAGGAGGGAAAAGTGGAGAGCAGTAGTGATTGGGGATTCAGTAGTTAAGGGGACAGATGAGAGGTTCTGTAGAAGAGATCGAGAATCCCGGAGGGTCTGTTGCCTCTCTGGTACCAGGGTCCGTGATAACTCAGATCCAGTTCTTAGTATTCTCAAGGAGGGTGAGCAGCCAGATGTCGTGGTCCATGTAGGGACCAATGACATGGATAGGAAGAAGGAAGAGGTCCTGCAAAGAGAATTTAGGGAGTTAGGTGCAAAGTTGAAGGACAGGACCTCCAGGGTTGCAATCTCAGGATTGCTACCCGTACCACGTGCTAGTGAGACTAGAAATAGGAAGATAATGCAACTAAATATGTGGCTAAGGAGTTGGTGCAGGAGAGAGGGCTTCATGTTTCTGGACAATTGGGCCTTGATCCAGGGAGGGTGGAACCTGTTCCGACGGGACGGGTTGCACCTGAACTGGAGGGGGACAATCATCCTTGCGGGAAGGTTTGCTAGTGCTGCTCCAAGGGGTTTAAACTAGATTTTCAGGGAGAGGAGAACCAGAGTGTTAGAGCAGATAGTGAGGTGGAGGAGGATAAAGGTCATGTGAGAGCAGCAAGTATAGTGCATGGAGTAAAACCAGATCTAACATAAAAAGAGGCTTTGAGGAAAGAGAAACAGAATAAAGGGTGTAAAAGTAGTAAGGTAGAGGGGCTAAAGTATGTGTACTTCAATGCAAGAAACATCAGGAACAAAGGTGATGAACTGAGAGCTTGGATACATACATGGAATTATGATGTAGTGGGCATTACAGAGACTTCGCTGGCCCAGGGCAGGAATGGATTCTCAATATTCCTAGATTTCGGTGCTTTAAAAGGGTTAGAGAGGGGAGAAAAGGGGAGGAGGGGTGGCATTACTGGTCAGGCATGCTATTACAGCTACAGAAAGGGTGGGTAACGTAGCAGGATCCTCTTTTGAGTCAGTATGGGTAGAAGTCAGGAACAGGAAGGGAGCAGTTACTCTATTGGGAGTATTCTATAGGCCCCCTGGTAACAGCAGAGATACTGAGGAGCAGATTGGGAGGCAGATTTTGGAAAGGTACAAATATAACGGTTGTTATCATGGGTGACTTTACCTTCCCTAATATTGATTGGCACCTGATTAGTTCCAATGGTTTAGACGGGGCAGAGATTGTTAAGTGTGTCCAAGACGGGTTCCTGTCACAGTATGTTGACAGGCTGACTAGGGGGAATGCCATACTAGATCTAGTATTAGGTAACGAACCAGGTCAGGTCACAGATCTCTCAGTGGGTGAGCATCTGGGGAACAGTGACCACTGCTCCCTGGCCTTTAACATTATCATGGAAAAGGATAGAATCAGAGAGGATAGGAAAATTTTTGATTGGGGAAGGGCAAATTATGAGGCTATAAGGCTAGAACTTGTGGGTGTGAATTGGGATGATGTTTTTGCAAGGAAATGTACTATGGACATGTGGTCAATGTTTAGGGATCTCTTGCAGGATGTTAGGGATAAATTTGCCCCAGTGAGGAAGATAAAGAATGGTAGGGTGAAGGAACCATGGGTGACAAGTGAGGTGGAGAATCTAGTCAGATGGAAGAAGGCAGGTTTAGGAAGCAAGGATCAGATGAGTCTATTGAGGAATACAAGGTAGCAAGAAAGGAGCTTAAGAAGGGGCTGAGGAGAGCAAGAAAGGGGCATGAGAAGGCCATGGCGAGTACGGTAAAGGAAAACAGCAAGGCATTCTTCAATTATGTGAAAAACAAAAGGATGACAGGAGTGAAGATAGGACCGATTAGAGATAAAGCTGAGAAGATGTGTCTGGAAGCTGTGGAAGTGAGCGAGGTCCTCAATGAATACTTCTCTTCGGTATTCACCAATGAGGGGGGACTTGATGACGGTGAGGACAATATGAGTGTGGTTGATGTTCTGGAGCATGTTGATATTAAGGGAGAAGAGGCGTTGGAGTTGTTAAAATACATTGGGACAGATAAGTCCCCAGGGCTTGACGGAATATTCCCCAGGCTGCTCCACGAGGCGAGGGAAGAGATTGCTGAGCCTCTGGCGAGGATCTTTATGTCCTCGTTGTCCATGTGAATGGTACTGGAGGATTGGCGGCAGGCGAATGCTGTCCCCTTGTTTAAAAAAGTTAGTAGGGATAGTTATAGACCAGTAAGCCTTACATCTGTGGTGGGAAAGTTGCTGGAAAAGATTCTTAGAGATAGGATCTATGGGCATTTAGAAAATCATGGTCTAATCAGGGAAAGTCAGCATGGCTTTGTGAAGGGCAGATCATGTCTAACAAGCCTGATAGAGTTCTTTGAGGAAGTGACCAGGCATATAGATGAGGGTAGTGCAGTGGATGTGATCTGCATGGATTTTAGTAAGGCATTTGACAAGGTACCACACGGTAGGCTTATTCAGAAAGTCAGAAGGCATGGGATCCAGGGAAGTTTGGACAAGTGGATTCAGAATTGGCTTCCCTGCAGAAAGCAGAGGGTTGTGGTGGAGGGAGTACATTTTGATTGGAGGGTTGTGACTAGTGGTGTCCCACAAGGATCGGTTCTGAGACCTCCACTTTTCACAATTTTTATTAATGACCTGGATGTGGGGGTAGAAGGGTGGGTTGGCAAGTTTGCAGACGACACAAAGGTTGGTGGTGTTGTGGATAGTGTTGAGGATTGTCGAAGATTGCAGAGAGACATTGATAGGATGCAGAAGTGGGCTGAGAACTGGCAGATGGAGTTCAACCCAGGGAAGTGTGAGGTGGTACACTTTGGAAGGACAAACTCCAAGGCAGAGTACAAAGTAAATGGCGGGACACTTGGAGTGTGGAGGAGCAGAAGGATCTGGGGGTACATATCCACAGATCCCTGAAAGTTGCCTCACAAGTAGATAGGGTTGTTAAGAAAGCTTGTGTTAGCTTTCATAAGTCGAGGGATAGAGTTTAAGAGTCGTGGGGTAATGATGTAGCTCAATAAAACTCTGGTTAGGCCACACTTGGAGTACTGTGTCCAGTTCTGGTCACCTCACTATAGGAAGGATGTGGAAGCATTGGAAAGAGTACAGAGGAGATTTACCAGGATGCTGCCTGGTTTAGAGAGTATGCATTATGATCAGAGATTAAAGGAGCTAGGACTTTACTCTTTGGAGAGAAGGAGGATGAGAGGAGACATGATAGAGGTATACAAGATATTAAGAGGCATAGACAGAGTGGACAGCCAGCGCCTCTTCCCCAGGGCACCACTGCTCAATACAAGAGGACACATGACTTTAAGGGGGATATTAGAGGAAGGTTTTTCACTCAGAGAGTGGTCGGTGCGTGGAATGCACTGCCTGAGTCAGTGGTGGAGGCAGATACACTAGTGAAATTTAAGAGACTACTAGACAGGTATATGGAGGAATTTAAGGTGGAGGGTTATATGTGAGGCAGGGCTTAAGGGTCAGCACAGCATTGTGGGCTGAAGGGCCTGTACTGTGCTGTATTGTTCTATATTCTATGTTCTAAATGTTTACCAATATTCAAAGATTTTAAGTATATTTATAACCAAACTATGTATGCAGTATACAGCCCTGAGGTTATTCTTCTCACAGCCAAAGAAACACCATGGAACTCATTAAAAGAAAACATCAAACAGCCAATACCTTTCAAAAAGAACAAATAGCACAAACAGCAAAAGAACAATCAAATGATACACAGAATATAGAACATCAAAACTAGAGTCATTGAAGCTGCCTGGGAATGTTCAGTTTAGTTCAGTTCAGCTTAGCACAATGCAGGCAGAAGAGCCAGTCCAGTCTGATCAACATCTTGTAATAAAAACGATTAAGCACAAACTGGAAAAACATAGAACAGGAACCACAAACTGCACCAATTAATGCTTCCGAAGACCCAGGCACCATCCTCCAGGAGCAAGGAGAGGCAGGGGTTGGTGGGGGGAAGCGGTCGTGGGGGGGGGGGGGGGTGCAGGTAGGCATGGTTGGGAAGGCGGGCGTTGACGGGGAGTTGGGTGCTGGAGAGTGGGGTGTTCGAATGCAACCAACTTACTCTGGGAGCAGCGTCCTTCAACATGATCAAACACTTAAAGCTGTTGCTGTTTCAAGGGCAAAGAGTCGGTGGAGATCAATGTCTTTCCACCGTACGCTTCAAATCAGAATAAAAAAACACCTGTCCAGGAATTGCCTAAAAAAAAGCTTTCATACAGGAAGTGATGTTCATACAAAATGAACTGTGCCTCTAGAGAACAAAACACAAGGTTTGTTGCAGACACAGTGTGCTTAGCCAGTGTTTCCAAGCATGTTTTACCAAATAAACAAACTAGAGACATCAGGTCAAGGCCCAGATGGTTTGGTCATCTCCCCAGCTGGTATAAAACTCTATTCAATCAAAAATAAAACTGGAGAAATGGGTCATAGTGGGCTCAGCTTACAGTTAAACAAAATCAAATTATAGTCACAAAGCAACACACACCCAGTGTTGGGGGAACTCAGCAGGTCAGGCATCTTCTATAAAAAAGAATAAACAGTGGACTTTTCAGGCCAAGACCCTTCAGGACAGTATAACATTGAGTCCCAGCGAACAGTCTCGGCCTGAAACGTTGACTCTTCATTCCTTTCCATAGATGCTGCCTGACCTGTTGAGCTCCCCCAGCACTGGGTATGTGTTGCTCTGAATTTCCAGCATCTGCATAATCTCCTGTGTTTCTGTCACTGAAACATTGTTGGCAGCAGAACAAAACTCCAATACACTCTCCAATGGTAAGTGAATAGGTTTCTATGAAATCAATACTTTTATCCACTTGGAGACACCAATGCTTTCTCATTTCGCTTCACTTACCTTTAAAAATGTTGCTTTAAGCTTGGTTACCATGAAAGGACTAGCCCGAATACCTTCTTGCATGATAGACGTGTAACTGCGAACAAACAGAAATGTTATCCACCGCTGAGCGCACAGTTTAACTGCTCAGAGCAGAGAGGTAGATCAGTCCAAGAATTCACCAAAAAAAAAAAGAAAGCAAGGCCTTCACTTTTGTGCATCTCTGAAAGAGCCAAAAAAGATAGAGATATACACAGTGATCACCTTATGAAGTAGACAGTATACCCGCTTGTTAATGCACAGAACTAATCAGCCAATCACATTACAGCAACTCAATGCAGGAAGCATGCAGACAGTCAAGAGATTCAGTTGTTGTTCAAACTAAACATCAGAACGGCGAAGAAATGTGATTCAAGTGACTTTGACGATGGAATGATTATTCGTGTCAGATGGGGTGGTTTGAGTATCTCAGCAACTGCTAAATCTTATAAGACCATAAGATATAGGAGCCGAATTAGGCCATTCAAATCCATTGCGTCTCCTCCACCATTCCATCCTGCCTGATTTACTATTCCCCTCTACTCCATTCTCCTGCCTCCTCCCTGACTAATATAACCATATAACCATAAAACAATTACAGCACGGAAACAGGCCATCTCAGCCATTCTAGTCCGTGCCCACGCTTACACTCACCTAGTCCCAGTGGCCCGCACTCAGCCCATAACCCTCCATTCCTTTCCTGTCCATATACCTATCCAATTTTACTTTAAATGACAATACCAAACCTGCCTCTACCACTTCTACTGGAAGCTCATTCCACACAGCTACCACTCTCTGAGTAAAGAAATTCCCCCTTGTGTTACCCTTAAACTTCTGCCCCTTAACTCTCAACTCATGTCCTCTTGTTTGAATCTCCCCTACTCTCAATGGAAAAAGCCTATCCACGTCAACCCTATCTATCCCCCTCATAATTTTAAATACCTCTATCAACTCCCCCCTCAACCTTCTACGCTCCAAAGAATAAAGACCTAACTTGTTCAGCCTTTCACTGTAACTTAGGTGCCGAAACCCAGGTAACATTCTGGTAAATCTTCTCTGTACTCTCTCTATTTTATTGATATCTTTCCTATAATTCGGTGACCAGAACTGTACACAATACTCCAAATTCGGCCTTACCAATGCCTTGTACAATTTTAACATTATATCCCAACTCCTATACTCAATGCTCTGATTTATAAAGGCCAGCATACCAAAAGCTTTCTTCACCATCCTATCCACATGAGATTCCACCTTCAGGGAACTATGCACCATTATTCCTAGATCACTCTGTTCTACTGCATTCCTCAATGCCCTACCATTTACCATTTATGTCCTATTTTGATTATTCCTACCAAAATGTAGCACCTCACACTTATCAGCATTAAACTCTATCTGCCATTGTTCAGCCCACTCTTCTAACTGGCCTAAATCTCTCTGCAAGCTTTGAAAACCTACTTCATTATCACAACGCCACATACCTTAGTATCATCTTCATACTTACTAATCCAATTTACCACCCCATCATCCAGATCATTCATGTATATGACAAACAACATTGGACCCAATACAGATCCCTGCAGCACACCACTAGTCACCGACCTCCAACCTGACAAACAGTTATCCACCACTACTCTCTGGCATCTCCCATCTAGCCACTGTTGAATCCATTTTACTACTTCAATATTAATACCTAACGATTGCACCTTCCTAACTAACATTCCGTGCGGAACCTTGTCAAAGGCCTTACTGAAGTCCATATGGACAACATCCACTGCTTTACCCTCGTCAACTTTCCTCGTAACCAAAAATTCAGTAAGATTTGTCAAACATGACATTCCACGCACAAATCCATGCTGAGTATTCCTAATCAGGCCCTGTCTATCCAGATAATTATATATACCATCTCTAAGAATACTTTCCATTAATTTACCCACCACTGACATCAAACTGACAGGCCGATAATTGCTCAGTTTACTCTTAGAACCCTTTTTAAACATTGGAACCACATGAGCAATACGACAATCCTCCGGCACCATCCTCGTTTCTTTGTAATTTATTTTTTTTATTGAAGTTCATCAAACATTTCCACAAGATGTATTTCAGACATTGTACATATATATCATATAATCATATATACCACAAAATCTCCACAAAGTATTTATCTGGGGTATACACTTATAGAAAAGAGTGGAAAGAAAAAACAAGCAAAAGGAAAGAACTATGTACAAGTAGGGCGTGATCTTTTTTTAAACAACAGATTCATTGATTTGTGAGAATAAAATCAGGCCTATGAGTCATTATGTAGTTAAACCATTTCCCCCCCACTATGAATCAAATTGTTCCAGCTTATAATTAACAGATGCTGTTATCTTCTCCATTTTGTAAATGTCCATTGTAATTTCCATCCATGTATTTAAAGCTGGGCTCTCCTGTGATAACCAATTCCTAGTAAGAGTTTTTTTACCAGCCACCAACAGTATATTCATTAAATATTTATCTCTTTTCAACCATTCTTGAGGTATATATCCAAAATATATGGTCTTACTCTCCAAGGGTATTTCACATTTAAAGATGTCTTATAGGGCATTGTGTATCCCCCTCCAATAGTATTTGATAACAGGGCAGTCCCAAAAAATATGATAATGATTTGCATTTTGATTTCCACAATTTCTCCATCAAATAGGGAGGTTACCATCATAATGGGATTTCTGAGAGGGTGTAATAAAATATCTTATCAAGATTTTCCATCCAAACTCCCTCCATTTCTGTGAATTGGTAAACTTCCATTGATATCTCCATATTGTTGTCTATTCTTCCTCAGATATAATTATCCCACCTTCCTTCTCCCATTTTGTTTTAATGTATGAAGTCGAATGTGTTTTAAGATTTGACAACCCCTTATACATGCTTGAAATGATTCTACTACCATTATCTGAATTATATGCTTTTCTAAAGAGCTCTATCAAGCATGTATTTGCCTTGGTTACATTTTTAAGCGTCTTATTAACATATTGTCGCATCTGTAAATACAGATAAAAATCTTATTTTTCTAATATGTGCTTCTCTTTAAGCATTTCTAAACTGAAAAGTGTTCCTTCTTTCAATATGTTGCAAAGAACTGTTATTCCTTTAGCTGTCCAGTCCTTAAATCTAGCATCCAATTTATTTGGTGTAAAATCAGAGTCATATGCACACCATTTAAGAATTGCAATATCTCCCTCTAGATTATATTCTTTTATAGTAGTTTTCCATATTTTAAGAGTCAATTTCACCCATGGGTTATCAATAGTACTTATGTACTTTTGCAGGTTGTTATCAGCCAAAATTGCTTGTATGGGTACCTGCTCCTCAATGTTTTTCCATTGAGCGTCATATGATGGGTTGCACCAACATATCACAGCTCTCAACTGTGCTGCAAAATAATAATCTCTAAGAGAAGGCAAGCCCCATCCCCCCCCCACCTTTTCCTTTGCTAATTGCAAAGTTTTGAGACGAACTCTAGGCCTTTTACCCTGCCAAATATACCTTGATACCATCTTGTTCCATTCATTGAATTGTTCTTGATTAATCTCTATTGGTAGGGTCTGAAAGAGATATAACAGTCGGGGCAGTATATTCATTTTAATAGACTCAATCCTTGAACTGAGACTGAAGAAACGAATCAGGAAAAAAGATCTTGCCACATCTTCCTTAATATTTTTATATAAAGGCTGAAAATTACATCATGATAATTTTGCCAGATGCCCAAATATTTGAAAGACTCTGTGTGCCATGCCCAGGGGTATCGACTTTCAATTTCTCTTGGTGGGCTATAGTAATATCAAAGTAATTGGGTTTTATCTATGTTGATCTTGTATCCTGATAATTGACCATATTGTTCAAAGGATTGCATCAATTTAGGTAAAGAGTATGTTGGTTGCCCTAGATAGATCAAAATGTCATCCGCATAACAAGCCAATTTATGCTCTGTCCCTTTAATAGTAATTCCCCGATAGCTTCATTTTGTCTGATGCATTGAGCTAATGGTTCCAGATATAACGCGAAGAGTAGTGGTGACCATGCACAACCCTGTCTCGTGCCCCTTTCTAGGGTAAGACTATTTGATAAATATCCATTGATTTTAATCTTAGCAGTAGGATTGTCATAGTGTCTATATAGTTTTAATAATTGTGTCTTGGAAACCAAATCTATGTAAAACTCTGTATAGAAAATTCCAACTAACTGAATCAAATGCTTTTTCAGCGTCCACGCTTATTACTATTGCTTCGATTTTATGTTTTTGTATATGATCCATAATGTGAAGTGTCCTTCGTATATCGTCTTGAGTCTGGCGTTGTCGTATAAAACCTGTCTGATCATTACATATCAGTATGGGTAGAAACTCCTCTAATCGTTTGGCCATGATGGAGGTAAGTAATCTATAATCTACATTAAGAACGGATATTGGTCTAAATGACCCGCATTCCATTTTATCCTTGCCTTCTTTCGGTATAGCTGAGATTATCACTTCCTTCCAACTGGGTGGCATTTGTGCCTTTTTTTAGAGCCCAGTTCAGAGTGGGGAGTAAAACAGGAATTAACTCATTTTTAAATTCTTTGTAACACTCTGCCGTATACCCATCTGATCCTGGTGACTTGCTTACCGTAGATTCCGGATTTTAAGCCGCTACTTTTTTCCCACATTTTGAACAGCTTTGAACTCTGCGGCCTTTAATCCAGAGCGGCTAATACATGATTTTTTTTCATGCCGCCTCGTAAACATTTTGCCTCGTAACAGTAGACCAATAAAATTGATGAGTAGTTCACAGAGGTCCAATGAAATTGTACGATAAATCAAGCGCACTTTCACAATTAAATTATTGTAAATCAGTCATTTGTACTCACCCTCATCAACATGGAAAACACTCGAAGAAAAGCATTGTGCTGCCTTTATGGCAGTTATTTAGTTTATAATATTTTCGCTTAGTAATTCATTTTCTAGTTAAAGTTAGAAGTGTTTTAACTATATTTGTTTTCTGTACTACATCGCGGGATGCTATGACGTCACACCCGGTTTCGCCGCGTCTTGTGGGATACCAGTTTGCGATAAACGGGAAGGCGGGGGCGAGCGGCGGAGCGGCATTAGATCTGAGCGAACGCTGCTTTTAAATGCCGTTTGCGATAAACGGGACGGCGGGGGGGAGTGGCGGAGCGAAAACGCTGCTTTTAAGTTAAAGGCGATCAATAACTTTTCCTGGTAGGCTGCAGTATATATATTTTTTACCAGTCGTTAGGAGATATTGGAATGTTGTTCAGTAAAGAAGTATACGCAACGTATATTTAAAAGTAGCCGCGTTACGGGCACGGTTCGAAAAAAAGCATTTGCAATATGTATTTGTTTTTGTTACCATATGGATTTAATTAAAAGTTAAAAAATCCTCACGTGTAATATCTTTCTGTGTAAATATCTCATATTACAACGTGGGACACCTGCGGCCGAAAATCCGGTGCGGCCTTTACAAGTAAAAAATTGATTTTATTTCTAAAATTAGAGCCAGCGGCTTTTAATCAGGTGCGCTCTGTAGTCCGGAATCTACGGTAATTTAAGCCTGCTAATTGCAGCTTTTAATTCAACTTCAGTTATGTCAGCAGTCATCCTTCTATCTTGTTCTTCGCTTAAAGTGGGTAAGTCTAGACAATTCAAGAAGGTGTCAATTTGGGTTACGCTTCCCCCTGGAACTTTGGAATATAGAGTTTTGTAAAACACTTCAAAAGCTTCTTGAATTTCACTTAGCTTATTTTTTATCATTTTCTTTCTTGGGTCCCTAATTCTATGAATTGTATTTTCTGCCATCTTTTTTTTCAGTTTCCACGCCAGTATTTTCATAGATTTCGATCCACTTTCATAATGTCTCTGTCTCAGAAACATTAAGTTTTTCCTGATTTCTTGCGTAGCCAAATTATTTATTTCATTCCTAATTCTTTTAATTTCCCCTAATGTATCCTGTGCCAAATTCAATTTGTGTTTTTTCTCTAGTTCCTTCAGCCTATTTTGTAATTCCTCTAATGTTTTATTCCTTAATTTTTTCTTATATGAAGATGTCGCTATAATTTTCCCTCTTAAGACAACCTTCAGAGTATCCCATAAAATGGGAGGTGAAACCGCTCCATTATCATTAAATTCTAAGTAGAGACCAATTTCTTTTTAAATTTGTTCCTTAAAGTACGGATCATTGAGTAGACTTGAATTTAGTTTCCAAATAGTATTCTTTGGTTGTAGGTCAAAATCAACAGATAAATATATAGGTGCATGGTCACTTAAATCTATTGTCCCAATTCCACAGGTGTTTATTTTGTCTTTGTCTTTTCCAAATGTTATGAAATAGTCTATTCTTGTATATACAAAATGTGGAGCAGAATAATGAGTGTAATCCCTTCTGTCAGGGAAAAGGTCCTATATATCAATTAAACCAACATCCTCAAAAAGTGTATTAGCTTTCTTATGCAAGGATTTTGTTTCATAGGTTTTTCTATTGGAAGAGTCTAAGTTTGGTTGTAATTGTAAATTGAAGTCTCCCCCACATATCAGGAGACCTTCTGTTTCCATTACCATAATATCAGTAATTTTCTGAAAGAAACCAGTATCACTTCCTGGGGGAATATCAATTCAACAGAGTAACTGAATTGCCGTCTATATTCCCCCTTCCCAGAATATATCTGCCTTCTTTATCTCCCATTTTGAATATTTTTTCAAAATTTAGCTTACTTGAGATAAGAATAGCAACTCCTTTCCTATGTCCTGATTTATATGAGGAGAAAAACAGATTAGTGAAGCCCATTCTCTTTAGTTTTTTATGCTCATTATCACTTAAATGAGTTTCCTGTAAATATACTACATGGGCTTGTTCTTTTTTCATTTTAGATAAAATTCCCTTATGTTTGATTGATTTAATAGCCCATTTACATTAAAAGAAATGAATTTTATCTTGTCCTTAGCCATCTGCATTTATCTGTCAATGTATCATTGAAATTAGAATAAAACTTAATCGATCTACTCCCTGAACAAATAAGAACCAAGAAACTCAAATAATAACAAAAATGGCAACAAACGTGTGATTCCAAGGCTGAGGTCTCTGGGAAATGTCTAGCTGTGGGGGATAACCCCTCTTATTTGTGAGTTGAGGGCCCCCATCGCAGTATTCATAAAAGTCAGTGAACAAATCCATTACACAGAAAATATTTCCCTGTGTACTCCTATATACACACACACACAATATATATATATGCATACATACATACACACACATATACATATATATACATACATACACATACGCGCATATATATATATATATATACACACACACATATATATATTCTAATTTTGGTGTGGAAAAAGGAGTAAGTGAGCGAATAAAGAATAACAACTAAGTAATATAAAATTCACATTATAGTAAGTATTTCTCGAGATAGGTATATCACCGTGTACTTTTGCTTCTGTTTAGCTTCTCAACATTTTTAAAGTTAGCCAAACCTTATGGCTCTTCTGAAGGGGGTGAGGACTGTCTTTGGGAAATTCCCGGACTCTTCCTGATATGTTTCTCTCGGCCTCCTCCCGTCTCCTGCCTTCTCGTTTCTCGCACTATTTCCCAAGCCGAGCGAGACAATTTCTCAGCCAGGCTTTCTTTCGTTTTGGTCATGCCGACGGGCAACCCTCTGGTTTTCATGTCTGTAGTCACCTCTTCCACTGTCTGGTACAACTGCGTCCCGTTGTCATAAAACACTCGAAGTTTAGCAGGGTATGGAGTTTGAAATCTAATCTTATTTTGCTTTAATACTCGCTTTACTTCGGAGTATTCTTTGCGTTTCTGGGGGGTAATCTTGGTCGAAATATATTAATTTATCCTCTAAAAGCACTCTCTTCTTACCCCAGGCCTTTCGTAGAATCTCCGCCTTGGTGCTGTACCGAAGAAATTTTATTATAATTGAGCGTGGCTTTCCATCCTAGGTAGGTTTTGGGACTAACTTTTTGTGCACTCTTTCGACTTCCAGCTTCATAGCCGGGGGAAGATCCAGCGCATCCCCCAGTAACTTTCCGACAAACTCCGTCATAGACGGGCCCTCCGCTCCTTCGGGAATGTTGTAGATTCTGATATTTTTCCACTGTGATCTTCCCTCCGGGTCAAGCAGTTTACCTTCTTAGTGATGTATTATTTTTATTGTCTTGCTGAGTATCCGTTCCACGTTTTGAACACGATCTTCCACCTTCTCAATTCGAGTCTCTGCCACCACTATTTTTTGATTAACGCTGGTGAGCGTTAATATCACGGAGCTGCTGCTTTATATCTTTCTGGACCTCCATTATTTCTTTCAGGATTTCGAAGACATTCGCCGCTTTGACTGAACGAA
Source organism: Hemitrygon akajei (assembly GCF_048418815.1). Classification (NCBI taxonomy): domain Eukaryota; kingdom Metazoa; phylum Chordata; class Chondrichthyes; order Myliobatiformes; family Dasyatidae; genus Hemitrygon; species Hemitrygon akajei. Next base: position 145,362,274 of record NC_133124.1, on the reverse strand, counting down.
GCCCAGCGGCCGCCTCGCTAGCACGCGGTTGGGTCGGAGAGCCACCCGCTGCACTCCTCTCAGACGCAGGCTCCGCAGTGTTGCTTTTTTTATTTCCATTTCTTCTCCCCATTCTTGCCCCTCTTTTCAGTTCAAATATTTTTCAAAAAATATTATATTTGGCGGGTTAATGGGGCTTAATACGCTTTTTTCCCAGAGGAGCGAGTGACTTAAGCTGCCATTCTCGACAATGACGTCACCGGAAAACGCACCATCCTCGTTTCTAATGACATTTGAAATACTTCTGTCAGAGCCCCTGCTATTTCTACACCAACTTCCCTCAAGGTCCTAGGGAATATCCTGTCAGGATCCGGAGATTTATCCACTTTTATATTCCTTAAAAGTGCCAGTACTTCCTCCTCTTTAATCATCATAGTTTCCATAACTTCCCTACTTGTTTCCCTTACCTAACACAATTCAATATCCTTCTCTTTAGTGAATACCGAAGAAAAGAAATTGTTCAAAATCTCCCCCATCTCATTCGGCTCCACACATAGCTGTCCACTCTGATTCTCTAAGGGACCAATTTTATCCCTCACTGTCCTTTTGCTATTAATATAACAACCTATTAACCTCTGCTTTAAAGAGACTCAAACTTGCCCTCCCCAGCTGCCTGCGGCAATAAATTCCACATATTCACTACCCTATGGCTAAAGAAATTGTTCTTATCCCTGTTCTAAATGGAAATCCCTCTATTATAAGACTGTCCCCACTGTCCTCGACTCACTCACATTAGGAAACATCCTTTCCAGTACACTCTGTTCAGGCCTTTCAATATTCGATAGGTTTTAATGAGATCACCTGTTATTTTTCCAAACTGCATCAAGTTCGGGCCCAAAGCCATCAAACAATCCTCAGTATAACCGTTTTATTCCCAGAATCATTCTCATGAACCTCTTTGGGATGATCTCTATTGCCAGCACAAGATTTTTCTCTTAGATAATGGGCTCACAATACTCAAGTTGTCTGACCAATGCATTATATCGCCTCAGCATTACATACTTGCTCTTATATTCTGGTCCTCTCGAAATGAATGCCAACATTGCATTTGCCTTTCTTACCAATGACACAACCCACAAGTTAACCTTTCTGGAATCCTGCACAATTCCGTTTGCACCTCTGATATTTTAATTTTCTCCCCATTTAGAAAATAGTCCACACCTTTATTTCTACTACCAAATCACACTTCCCTACACTATAATCCATCTGCCACTTCTTTGCCCATTCCTCCAATCTGTCAAAGTACTTCTGCAAACTCCCTGCTTCCTCAACAATACCTGCCCCTTCACCTATCTTCATATCATCTGAAAACCTAGCCACAAAGCCATCAAAATACATCACAGATTATGTGAAACAATCACCACTAGTCACTGGCAGCCAACCAGAAAAGCCCCCTTTATTCCCTTTCTTTGCCGCCTGCCAGCCAACCAATTTTCTATTCATGGTAGTATCTTTCCTGTAATATCATGGGCTCTTATCTTGTTAAGCAGCCTCATGTGCAGCACCTTGTCAAAGGCCTTTTGAAACTCCAAGTAGACAACATCACCCAAATCTCCGTTGTTGATCCTACCTGTTACTTCCTCAAACAATTCCAACAGATTTGTCCAAGATTTCCCCTTAAGGAAACTATACTGACTTTGGCCTAGTTTATCATGCGCCTCCAAGTACCCGAAAACTCATCCGTAATAATGGACTCCAACATCTTCCCAACCACTGAAGTCAGGCTAAGTGGTCTATAATTTGCTTTCTTTCTTCCTCTTCCCTCCCTTCTGAAATAGTGCAGTGACATTTACAATTTTCCAGTCCTCCGGAACCATTCCAAAAACTATTGATTCTTACAAGATCATTACTCCTGGGATTTTAACGAACAGCAATCTCTATAGTTTACAGAGAATGGTGTGAAAAACAAAAATCAAAATCCAGTGAGCTCCAGTTCTGTAGGCAAAAATGCCTTCTTTATGAGAGAGGTCAGAGAAAAATGGCCAGATAGGTTCATGCTGACAGGAAGGCAACAGTAACACAAATAACCCCATGTTACAACAGTGGTGTGCAGAAGAGCATCTCTAAAAGAATGCGAAACATGTCAAACTCTGAAGCAGATGGGCTACAGCAGCAGAAAACAATGAACATGCACTCAGTAGCCACTATATTAGGTACAGATGGTAAAACACACCAGGTACATTGTTAATGGAAATCAAGAGGACTTCCAAAGCTTGGATTCACACCTTTTTTAGTTTTAGACCATAAGACCCTAAGACATAGGAGCAGAATTAGGCCATTTGGTCCATCGAGTCTACACCACCATTCAATCGTGGCTGATCCTTTTTGCTTCCTCCTCCTCAACCCCAGTTCCCAGCCTTATTCATGTAACCTTTGATGCCATGTCCAATCAAGAACCTATCAATCTCTGCCTTAAATGCACCCAACAACCTGGCCTCCACAGCTGCATGTGGCATGAATTCCACAAACTTTTGGCTAAAGAAATTTCTCCGTATCTCTGTTCTGAAAGGGCGCCCCTCTATCCTGAGACTATGCCCTCTTGTCCTAGACTCTCCCACCACGGGAAACATCCTTTCCACATCTACTATGTCTAGGCTTTTCAACATTCGAAAGGTTTCAATGAGATCCCCCCCCCCCCGCCATCCTTCTGAACTCCAGTGAGTACAGACCCAGAGCCATCAAACGTTCCTCGTAAGATAACCCTTTCATTCCTGGAATCATCTTTGTGAACCTCCTCTGGACATTCTCCAATGCCAGCACATCTTTTCTAAGATGAGAGGCCCAAAACTGTTCAGAATACTCAAGGTGAGACCTCACCAGGGACATATAAAGCCTCAGCACCATATCCTCTTGTATTCTAGACCTCTTGAAATGGATGCCAACATGGCATTTGCCTTCCTCACCACTAACCTGACCTGCAAGTTAACCTTTAGGGCGTTCTGCACAAGGGCTCCCAAGTCCCTTTGCATCTCAGATTTTTGGATTAGAAAATAGTCCACACATTTATTTCTACTACCAAAGTGCATGACCATCTATTTTCCAACACTGTATTTCATTTGCCACTTCCTTGCCCATTCTTCTAATCTGTCCAAGTCCTTCTGCATCCTACCTGTTTCCTCAACACTAATTGCCCCTCCTCCAATCATAATATCATCTGCAAACTTGGCAACAAATCCATCTATTCCATCATCTAAATCATTTATATACAGCATAAAAAGAAGTGGTCTCAGCACAGACCCCTGCGGAACACCACTAGTCACTGGCAGCCAACCAGAAAAGGATCTTTTTATTTCCGCTCACTGCCTCTTACCAGTCAGCCAATGCTCTAACCATGTTAGTAACTTTCCTGTAATACTATGGGCCTTTAACTTGGCAAGCAGCCTCATGTGTGGCACCATGTCAAAGGCCCTCTGAAAGTCCAAATATACAACATCCACTGCATCCCCTTTATCCATCCTACTTGTAACCTCCTCAAGGAATTCCAACAGGTTTGTCAGGCAGGATTTTCCCTGAAGGAAACCATGCTGACTTTGTACTATCTTGTCCTGTGTCATTAAGTCCTTAACAAGGTGACTGTAACTGTAACATCCTTCCAACCGCTGAGGTCAGGCTAACTGGTCTATAACTTCCTTTCTGCTGCCTCCCTCTTTTCTTAAAGAGTGAGGCGATATTTGCAATTTTCCAGTCCTCTAGCACCATACCAGAATCCAATGATTTTTGAAGGATCATTGCTAATGCTGCCACCATCTTTAATGCTACCTTTTTTAGAACCCTAGGGTGGAGTTCATCTGGTCTGGGCGACTTATGTACGTTTAGGTCTTTCAGCTTTTTGAGCACCTTCACTTTTGTAATAGTAACTGCACCCATTTCTCTTCCTTCACGCACAACATCAGGCATACTGCTGGTTTCTTCCACGGTGAAGACTGATTAGTTAATCACCCCATTATTTCTCCTGCCTCATTTTCTAGCATTCCTATACCCACTCATTTTCCTTTCTAATTATTTTTTTAGTTGCTCTCCATTGGTTTTTAAAAACTTCCCACTCCTCTGTCTTCCCACTAATTTTTGCTTTGTTGTATGCCCTTTCTTTTGCTCTTACAATAGCTTTGACTTCCCTTGTCAGCCACGGTTGTACTATTTTACCATTTGAGTATTTCTTCATTTTTGGAATACACATGTCCTGCATCTTCCTTATTTTTCCCAGAAACACACACCATTGCTGCTCTGCTGACATCCCCACCAGCAGCTCCTTCAAAGTTACTATGGCCAACTCCTCTCTTATACCACTGTAATTTACATTACTCCACTGATATACTGTTACGTCAGACTTTACCTTCTCCCTATCAAATTTCAAGTTGAACTCAATCATATTGTGATCACTGGTTCCTAAGGGTTCTTTTACCTTAAGCTCCTTAATCTCCTCCAGTTCATTACATAACACCCAATCCAGTGTAGCCAATCCCCTAGTAGGCTCAATGACAAACTGCTCTAAAAAGCCAACTCTTAAGCATTCAACAAACACACTCTCTTGAGATCCGTTACCAACCTGATTTTCCCAATTGAACTGCATGTTAAAATCTCCCATGACTATCATAACATTGCCCTTTTGACACGGGCTTTCTATTTCCTGTTGTAATCTGTGGTCCACCTCCCAGCCACTGCTGGGAGACTTGTATACAACTGCCATTGATGTCCTTTTACCCTCGCAGTTTCTTAATTCAACCCACAAGGATTCAATATCTTCCGATCCTATGTCACATCTTTCTACTGATTTGATGCCATTCCTTTGGAGTGGAGCCTCTCCATCCCCTCTGCCGACCTTCCTATTCCTCTGATATAACGTGTAACCTTGGACATTCAGCTCCCAACTACAACCATCCAAAGCTCTCTTGTTGTATGCTCAGTGGATTCTAAACAGCAGAAAAAATGTTTTCCTGAAATTCAGATAGCCTTTAAACCTTTGCAGATTGCAAACACTGCCTGACTGGCTATATTTTTTACTTGATTCTATTCTGCTACAGAGAATATCTCATTTTCTAAATTTAATAGGAGATTCCACCTTTGCTTTGTACAACTAAGTTCCAATGTAATTAAATACCAGATTTCAAGATCTACATCCAGATCCCAGAACATTCCTACCTGTCAATAAGCTGCCAGGCGTATGACAAGTCCCCAATGATCTGCATGGTGATGAGGACCTCTTCCTTAATGTTGATGGTGCGAATCATCTGATGGAGAAATCTGCGAGTATCCGCCAGAAACTGACAGATCTGCAAATTACTTTCCAGTTGGTGGAACTCTTGAACCTATTTTAAGAAATTACAGGTTCTGAATATGACCAAAATAGAGGCAAGATATATCCTTGGTTAATCCTTCACACTGCCAATATCTCCAACAACTTCCCATACCCCAATATATCCAATATAAAACTGTAGGCTCTTATTGTTACTCCCAGAAATGTTTACAAATAACAATGGACAACACACTAACATCAAATTTCAAAGCAAATTTATTATCGTAGTATGTACATATACTACCTTCAGATTCATTTTCTTGCAAGCATTCACAGGAAAATAAAGACATACAATAGAAACAATAAATAACGAAGACACACAATGTGCAAAAGATAACAAATGATACAAATAATAAAGAATAATATTGAGAACATGAGCTGTTGAGTCTTTATTAGCATAAAATGCTGTGTGTGTACAGCATGCATATCAACATGATCACAAACCAATATTCAGTACATGTAAACACAATACATAGACCAGCGTACGCACAATGCTTTTATAGCCTTTCTAAAAACTGTCCTGTCTTGCAGCATCTACCCTGCCTAAGCACACCGAGGCATACCTGGACAAAATGGAAAAATTTTCAGCTTACAATGTAGGCAACATTTTAATTGACTTGAATTATGAGTTGAATTAGCAAATATAGGAGATTTTCTTTTAAAAAATGGCACGTGATAGGGAAATTTCATAGTGATTTTCAAGATCAGAAGCACAAAATTATTCAGGAATACACCCAAATGTATTCAGGAAGCAAAATCTTTGTTGTCCAGTGTAACTGGAATAACATTCTTTACAACAAAAATGGTGGTTTGGATGTTGTTTTAATAAACATACCGCACACTTACTTTTTTTTAATAGATTTTTAGATTTTTGTAGAAAAATATCTAATGTTAGTATCAAGGAGATTCTCCAGGAATCGATCATTGATTGTGCCCAGAGACAGATGGCACATAAATATACACACATAGGTCAAGGATCTTTAAATTTTACTGTCAAATAAGCTGTATCAGTTTAATGCTGTTAAGACACAAGAGACAGCAGGTGCTGGAATCGGGAGATATTAAAATGAACTGCTGGAGGAATGAACAGTTAAACAAGGAACACAGGTAGGGCTGAGTGGAATAGTTGAACCCTTGGGTCAAGACTGGCACCTTTTTCATACTGTAATGGCACTTGTCATCAACACTTTACTGACAAGTGTTTGTGGTCTGCTCACATCTCCAACCTTACAGAGGTTGCAAGGAATGCAGGTGCACGTGTTCCCAGGTCACACTGAAGTTTGGGGCAGCCAACACAAAGACAATGGGAAACCACAAGCCATGCAGATTGGTGATAACATATCCACCTCACTGATGATCAACACTGGCGCACCCCAGGGGTGTGTGCTTAGCCCACTGCTCTACTCTCCATATACACATGACTGTGTGGCTAGGCATAGCTCAGATACCATCTATAAATTTGCTGATGACACAACCATTGTTAGGTGGTGATGAGAGGGTGTACAGGAGTGAGATATGCCAACTAGTGGAATGGTGCTGCAGCAACAACCTGGCACAATGTCAGTAAGACGAAAGAGCTGATTGCAGACTTCAGGAAGGGTAAGATGAAGGAACACATACCAATCCTCATAGAGGGATCAGAAGTGGAGAGAGTGAGTAGTTTCAAGTTCCTGGGTGTCAAGATCTCTATGGATTTAACTTGATCCCAAAATATCAATGCAGTTATAAAGAAGGCAAGACAACAGTTACACTTCATTAGGAGTTTAAAGAGATTTGGCATTGTCAACAAATGCACTCAAAAACTTCTATAGATGTATAGAACATTCTGACAGGGTGCCTCACTGTCTGGTATGAGGTGGGGGATGGCTACTGCACAGGACCAAAAGAAGCTGCAGAAGGTTGTAAATCTAGTCAGCTCCATCTTGGGTGCTAGTCTACAAAGTACCCAGGACATCTTCAGGGAGCGGTGTCTCAGAAAGGCAGCATCCATTATTAAGGACAGTCAGAACCCAGGGAATGCCCTTTTCTCACTGTTACCATCAGGTAGGAGCTACAGAAGCCTGAAGGCATACACTCAGCAATTCAGAAACAGCTTCTTCCCCTCTGCCATCTGATCCCTAAATGAACATTGAATTAATCCTTGGACTCTTCCTCACTTTTTTAATATAAAGTATTTCTGTTTTTTTTTTTTTACACGTTTTTAATCTATTCAATATAGAAACATAGAAAACCTACAGAACAATACAGGCACTTCAGCCCACAAAACTGTGCTGAACATGTCCCTACCTTAGAAATTACTAGGGGAAGTCAGCAGGAGACGCTCATGGAGTGAGCACTGTTTCAGATTCGCTCCATAACCTTTACTTTTTTTAACCTATGATCACCCTTATTTAACTTACTTTTACCTACACCAAAAGATTCTTGCTATTTTTTTGGACTGTATTTCCCTTCTGTATTCCCAGACAGTCCTCCATTACTTGATCGCACTCACAGAATTATGCGTCGATCACCAAATGCTTCAGCTAAACCACCGGTGGTAATTGTCCGATTTCACTATGTGCATGTTAAAGAGCAACTTATTCATGTGGCTCGGCGTGTAGGGATGGTCAAATTCCAAGAATTCAATTTTCGATTAGTGGAGGATTTTAGTCCAGAAGTAATGAAGGCAAGGCTTCTTTTTAAACTTCTGATGTCCGAATGTTATGAGAAAAATCTAAAACCTGCGCTCTTATATCCTGCGAAGCTCAGAATATCGCCTCCCAATGCATCACGGCGTGTTTTCTTTTCTACATCTGAAGCGAGAAGCTTTCTGAATGAGAACTTCCCTACTGCTGCAGATTCTCGTCTCTAATAAATGAGTGATTTTGATCTTTGCAAGATGGTTTTTGTTTCCTAAACCAGATTTTGTTTCTGGCTATTTTTCTGTAGGTTTACTCTATATTTTATACTCTAGTTAAAGTTTTTTTTTTGACGTACTAATCTTTTTATTTTACTTACTTCAATCACTGTACTTTATCTTTGGTCATTATTATTAATTCTTTGAAGGCGAGTTTTTTTTTACTAAGATGGCGGTTTCTTCTCTAAAATATTTTTGGCTTTTTTTATTTCGCCATTTTTTTTTCTCTCGTCTTCTTCCTATAATGCATTTCTTATCACAGTTTAAATTTTTTTTGGTTTGTTTGGGTTTTAACCCGATTTATAAGTTACTAGTGATTATATTCTTTTTGTTTTTTTTATTAGCAATTATATTAAGAAGTTTGGTTTTAGTATAGTGATCATTATTTCTTTAGAGTTTGGGTGGATCTTTTTTTTTCCTTTATATATGGAGTTGCCTTCTGCTGATATGGGGGTAGATTTAGTTTCATTTCTCTTTTTTCCCAGCCTTCTCCTGGCTGGGGAGGGACTTTCTCCTGTTGGGTGGGGAGTGGGGGATTTTTTTCTAAATCTTATGTTCTTTATATCAGTTTTTTTTAGTTTTTTTTTCATTTGGGCTGATTTTAAACTACTAAAATGTCTGCAATGTCGTCACTTCTGGGTCCGCCCCTTATTTTTGTTCCTCTTCCGGGTGCATGAGTCCATAATTTGGTTAAACCTTAATATACCAAAGGGTTGATTTCAGAAATATGGCTCAGACCATTAATTTTGTCTCTTGGAATACTAATGGCTTAAACCATCCGATTAAACGGAAAAAGATTTTCAAAGTATTCCAAAGACTGAATGCACATATTATTTTTGTACAAGAAACTCATGTGAGGAAAGAGGACAATCATTGATTTTTTTAGGTTTTGGAGGGGTCAACAGTACCATTCGAATTCGAATGCTAAAGTAAAGGGAGTTTCAATTTTTATTGACTCCTCTATTGCACTTGTCCAACACGATATTTTTTCGGATCTGAATGGTAGATTTTTGATAATTACTGGGTTACTTTTTAACAAAAAGGTTGCTATGCTCCAAATGTGGATTATCCCGATTTTTTAAAGTCTTTATTTACTTCTCTACCTAATCTAAATGAATATAGGTTAATAATGGGTGGTGACTTTAATTGTTGTTTAAATCCTTTGTTGAACAGATCTATATCTACTCAGACTTTACCTAATAAGTCGGCCACTTATATTAACTCTTTTTTGACTGATAATGGAATTTTTGATATTTGGAGATTTTGGCATTCTAAGGACAAAGAGTTTTCATTTTTCTTACATGTTTATCATTCTTACTCGAGAATTGATTATTTTTTTAAAGACTCTTGTTTTATTCCATCGGTAATTGGTTGTAATTATGATATTATAGCCATCTCTGACCATGCTCCATTAAAACTTTCTATTAAATTTACGGATACAGCTTCCAGTGCTAGACAATGGCGACTTGATTCTACCTGACTGCAAGATCCGGATTTTATTAAATTTATGAAGGAACAGATCGATTTCTTCTTTTCAATTAATTCCACGAATGATATTTCTTGCGGAACACTTTGGGACACTTTTAAAGCATATATACGTGAACAGATTATCTCCTACTCCGTTGGTTTGAGAAAACGCATTAAGAAGGAAACTCTTTTATTGGTTGATAAAATTAAAGAGATTGACAAGAAATATTCAACTGCTCCTAGTAAGGAGCTTTACAAACAAAGGGTTGAACTTCAAATGGAACATAGTTTATTACTTACATCTTCGACTGAAAATCAATTAATGAAAACCAGATCTGATTTTTATATACATAGTGATAAATTGGGTAAACTGTTAGCTAGTCAATTGAAGAATGCTTTGGTTAAATGCCAAATTACTAAGATTCATCAGCAGAATGGAGATCTGACAGTTAACCATGATGAGATAAACAAATCTTTTCAAAATTTTTTATACCTCCCTGTATCATTCTGAATTCCCTCATGATTATAATACCATGTGTGATTTTCTTGGGAAAATGAATTTTCCAGAATTATCATCAGATTGTGGCGACCCACTTCCTAGCGCACTCGAACCGGCTCACAAATAGCCAGCGTGCCGGCATAAAGGCCAGTCCCAAAAGGGCGCCAAGTCTGCTTCACCAGCAAAGGGAAAAGCCTGCGCGGGATTGTGAATACGTGCCCCCTACAGCATCCGCGCCCAGGCAGGGCGGGATCAGGGAGGCTTTAAAGCAAGGGTGTGAAGTTCGAATAAGATCTTCTTTAACCGCAGTTTACCGACTCCGTGTCGTTATTTTAGCGCTGCGTGTAGCACACCGCTACAAGATGATCTTTCAATATTAGAAACTCCTATTACGAAAGCAGAAATTAAAGGGGTTATCTCCTGTATGAATTCTGGGAAAGCACCAGGTCCAGATGGGTATACAGTAGAATTTTTAAAATGTTTTTCCTCTACTCTTTCTCCTTGGTTATGCAGGGTTTTTGAAGAAGCAATTAGATTGGGTAATCAGCCACAATCTTTTTATAGAGCTTCCATTTCTTTAATATTGAAGAAAGATAAGGACCCTACTGACTGTGCATCCTATAGACCAATATCCTTATTGAATGTAGATTCCAAGATCTTTTCCAAGTTACTGGCATCCAGGCTGGAGAAGGTATTACCTCAAATTATCTCGGAAGATCAAACTGGTTTTATTAAAAATCGCTATTCTTTTTTCAACGTTAGGAGATTATTGAATATTGTTTATACTCCTTCACATAGCACTTCAGAACGTGTCATTTCATTAGATGCGGAGAAAGCATTTGATAAGAGTTGAATGGCCATACTTATTTACTGTGCTTGAGAAGTTTAATTTTAGTCCGACATTCATTTCTTGGATTAAACTGATATATCATACACCAGTAGCCTCGGTGTTTACTAACAATCAAAGATCTCCCTTTTTTTGTTTATTCTGGGGTACTAGACAAGGCTGTCCTCTTAGTCCATTATTATTTGATATTGCTTTAGAACCCTTGGCAATTGCTATCAGAGAATCACAGAACATTTTTGGCATTAATCGTGGGACGGATATACATAAGCTATCATTATATGCAGATGATTTATTATTATTTATTTCTGATCCTGAGAAATCCATTCCTGCAGTTATATCATTGTTGGCTCAATTTAGTAATTTTTCCGGGTATAAATTAAATCTTAATAAGAGTGAATTGTTTCCTTTAAACAGACAGGTTCCAATTTATGGAAATTTACCTTTTAAATTAGTTAATGACTCTTTTATTTACTTAGGGATTAAAATTACTAAAAATTATAAGGACTTATTTAAGGTTAATTTTTTACCCCTAATCGATCAGATTAAATGTTTGTTTACTAAATGGTCACCACTATCTTTATCTCTGATAGGTCAGATTAATGCTATTAAGATGGTTATTTTACCCAAGTTTTTATATATACTTCAAGCGGTACCAATTTTTATTCCGAAATCTTTTTTTGCTAATGTTGATTCAAAAATTTCCTCATATATATGGCAGAATAAAAATCCTAGATTAGGTAAAAAATATTTACAGAAGGCAAGGAAGGAAGGTGGATTGGCATTGCCTAATTTTAGATTTTATTATTGGGCAGTCAATATCCGATATTTGATATGTTGGTTAAAGGATTGGGATTTATCTTTTAGCCCTCATTGGGTGAACCTGGAAATTAAATCTGTACAAGGATTTTCATTGGGTTCTATTTTAGGGTCTTCTCTTCCCTTTGCTCTTTCTAAATTGCAGAAACGAATTGACAATCTGATAGTTAAACATACTTTACGTATATGGTTTCAATTTCGGAAATTTTTTGGGTTGACTCAGTTTGTTTTAAATATTCCTATTGTATCCAATTGCTTTTTTTATCCTTCTATTATAGACCAAGCTTATTCAGCTTGGAAGACTAAAGGATTACTACGATTTTCTGATTTATTTTTGGATAATTGTTTTATGTCTTTTGAACAATTATCTAATAAATATAATTTGCCTAGATTTCATTTTTTTAGATATTTACAGATTAGGAATTTCTTAAATACTGTACTTCCTACCTTTCCAAATCTTGCGTCTTCAGGTATTTTGGAGAATTTGTTTGAACTAAATCCTTCTCAGGAAGGGCTAATATCAAAACTCTACAATATAATTATGAAGATATGTTCAGAGCCCTTCTATAAGATTAAAAATGATTGGGAAAGAGAACTTAACCTTACTATCCCTATTGAGAATTGGGATAAAATTCTTCAATTAGTTAATTCATCATCTATATGTGCTAAACATTCATTAATACAGTTTAAAGTTGTGCATAGGGCTCATATGTCCAAGGATAAATTGGCTCATTTTTATTCCTGTATAAATCCTATTTGTGACAGATGTCATTCTGAGATAGCGTCTTTAACTCATATGTTTTGGTCTTGTACGCTTTGGAAAAAATATTGGAAAGACATTTTTGATATTATTTCCACGGTATTGAACATTGATTTACAACCTCATCCGATTACTGCAATTTTTGGTTTACCAATGATGGACTCAGGCCATTTATCCTCTTCTGCTTGTCGAATGATTGCATTTCTTACATTAATGGCTAGAAGATCTATTTTGTTGAATTGGAAAGAAACTAATCCTCCTATCATTGGTTTTCTCAAACTATGTTATGTCTAAATTTAGAAAAAATTTGAAGTGTAGTATTTGATACTTGTATTAAATTTGAAAAGATATGGAAACCATTTATTCAATATTTTCATATGATGTAATGTGACCCTGTTTCAAGCCTATTTGTTTTTCCAGTTTTGATTTTATATATGTTGAGAGGATCGGAGTTGACGACACTGATGATTTTGTATTCTTGTTAGATATTATAAACAGCCCTTTTTTTTCTTTTTTTTTCTTTTTTCGTTTTTTTCCTTATTAGTTATTAGATTGTTAGATTAGTTTTTCTTGCATACATTTTTTTTTCTTTTTCTCTTTTCTGTTTTTTTTAATATATATATATTATGATATACCTAGGTTTGCTTTGTTTATATGTTACTTGTATCATCCATGATTTGGGAAGACTCATTTATATTGTAACTATTGCTTATGTATTCTTTCATGTTCAGTTGAAATGTGTATGTTTGTAATCCCATTATCAACGTATTAATCTTATTATGCTGATATTAATAATAATAATAATAATAATAAAAAGATTGAAAAAGAAAAGAGAAATTACTAGGGTTACCCATAGCCCACTATTTTTCTAAGCTCTATACATATACTGTATACAGTACTGTATGCCTATACTGTAATTGATTTATTTATTATTTGTTTATTATTCATTTTTTTCTCTTCTATATTATCTACAATATTGCATTGAACTGCTGCTGCTAACAAATTACACATCACATGCTAGTGATAATAAACCTGACTCTGAAAATCATCCAGAGATTACAGCCTTCCATCACAATGCAAACTGAGACACTAGTATCTGGGTTTAAGAACACAAAACACAACAGTCCCTTCAACCCATGATATTGTACTGACATTTTAACCTACTCTAAGCTCAATCTACGCTTTCAGTCCCACATAGCCCTCATTTTTCTATCATCCACATGCCTACCTAAGGGTGTTTTAAATGTATCTACCTCTACCACTACCTTGGCAATGCATTCTACACACTCACCATCCTCTGTAAAAAAAACTTAACTCTGAAATTCACCCCTCCCCCCCACACTTTCCTCCACTCACTTTAAAATTATGCCCTCTTATTATTACCCATTTCTGCCTTGAGAAAAGTCTCTGGCTATGCACTCAATTTGCGTCTCTTATCATCTTGTGCCCCTCTATCAAGTCACCTCTAATTTTCCTTCACTTCAGAGAGAAAAGCCCAGCTCGCTCAACCCATAAGACATGCTCTCTAATCCAGTCAGCATCCTGGTAAACCTCCTCTGCACCTTCCCATCCTTAAAAAACTAAAATCACACCATCACACCAAGAAATATATTTAAAGGAAAACTGATGTCAAGTTGATGTAAATGAAGAGACATAACCTGCACTGAAAATACAAACTATGACTTCCTTTGCAAATTTTAATGGGAACAAGTAATTGCTAAAAAATATAATCAAATTTCAAATCTTTCCAGTCCACAAGGTGATTGATTTTTTTTGCCGTTCCATACACTAGGTGGCCACTTTATTAGGTACAACTGTACACCTGCTTATTAATGCAAATATCTAATCAGCCAATCATGTGGCAGCAACTCAATGCATAAAAACATGCAAACATAGTCAAGCGGTTCAGTTGCTGTTCAGACCAGTGGGGAAGAAATGTGACTGATCTAAGTGACTTTGACTGAGGAACAGGGTGGTTTGAGTATCTCAGAAACTACTGATTTTCTGGGATATTCATGCATAATAGTCACAAGAGTTCACAGAGAATGGTGTGAAAAACAAAAAAAACCATCATCTGAGCAGTAGTTCTGTGGGCAAAAACACTTTGTTATTGAGAGAGGTCAGACTGGTTCAAGCTGACAGGACAGTGACAGCAAATCAAGTAACCACGCATTACAGCAGTATTTCTGAACATAAACCACTTTGGACCTTGAAGTGCGTGGGCTACAGCAGCAGAAGACCGCAAACCTACACTCAGTGGCCACTTTATTAGGTACAGGAGGCACTACATAAAGTGGCCATTAAATGGATATTTTCCCATCTGAAAATAGGGGAAACGTGGCATAGGGAGTCATTGGTGGAGCCCTGTCACCCACCCAGCAGAGTTCAATAATGAGATCGCTTAGAAGCTCAAATTACAACTCAGACCTCTGCAAATGTTTTGTAACACAACTCTTCACCAAATCTTTAAGAGAAATTTAGGTAAGAACATGGATAGGAAGGCTATTATTGCTCTCTTTTTGCACTACTAATTAATTTATATAAATTAATATTGACATTTCTCATTGCAGTTTATAGTGTTTTTAATGTACTATATACCACTGTCACAAAGCAACAAACATCTATGACATATGTCAGTAAAATTAAACCTGATTCCACTCCAAGAATGGTATGTCCAGATGAGGGTTAATGGGACAAGGCAGTGTAACAGTTCGGCATGGACAAGATGGGCTGAAGGGCTTGATTCTGTGTTTATTTATTCTACTTCTAATTTTATTTAGAGATAGAGCATGGAATAGGCTTGTTAAGCCGCACTACTCTGTACCCCCTGACAATGCCGATTAACCCCAGGGACATTTACAATGACCAATTAACCTACCCGATACATCTTTGGATTGTGCATGTACACCAGAACACCTGGAGAGAGCCCATTCTGGAGTTCTCTATCACTATGTCACCATAATTGCCTCACCTCCTCCAAAGCTTGGATTAGCTGCACAGTTTTCCTCCCTGCTGCAGTTGAATCTTCATAGTTCAAAGAAGCAATCTGCTTGGAGATCTCTTGAAACCAAGCCTGCAGATTTTCTGACATCAAAAGGAACAGTCATTAACCCACTTCAATCTCTGCAAAATGCAAGTTTAAAATGGACAAACCTCTGCCTTCTGCTAGTGTTTTTCTGCCGTAACAAAAGCTTCAACAGTAACTAGGCATTGGATAATGTGATACAGATGTCCTGTCCCCAGAGCTCTTCCAAAAAAAAAAAACAAAGCTCCAATTAGAGCTTTGTGTTAGACCATAAAATGTAAGGGCAGAATTAGGCCATTTGGCCCATTGAGTCTGCTCCACCATTTGATCATGGATAATGCAATTTTCTTTTCAGCCCCAACCTCCTGCCTTCTCCCTGTATCCCTTCATGCCCTGAACAATCAAGAATCTATCAACCTCTGCCACAGGCAGCTGTGGAGGCCTTTATGTATATTTAATATAAATAAAAACTTGGCCACCACACTGCCTGTGGCATGGTTTCCATAGATTCACCACTCTCTGGCTAAAGGAATTCCTCCTCATCTCCGTTCTAAAAGGCCACCTCTCTATTGAGGTTGTATCCTCTGGTCTTACTCTATCCCATCATAGGAAACATCCTCTCCACAACCACTCTATCAAGGTCTTTCACCATTCAATAGGTTTCAATATGGTCACCCCTCATTCTTCTGAATTCTAGTGAATACAAGCCCAGAGCCATCAAATGTTCTTCACATGACAAGCTGTTAAATCCTGGAATCATTTTTGTGAACCTCCTTTGAACCATCTCCAGTTTCAGCACACACTTTTGTAGAAAAGGGGCCCAAATCTGTTCACAATACTCCAGGTTAGTCCTCACCAGTGCTTTATAAAGTCTCAACATTACATCCTTGCTTTTATGCTCTAGTCCTCTTAAAATGAATAACATCACATTTGCCTTCCTCACCTCAGACTCCACCTGCAAATTAACCTTTACAGCATCCGCCACAAGGTCTCCTTTAAGTCTCAGATATTTGTATTTTCTCTCCATTTAGAAAATAGTCAACCCTTTCATTTCTTCTACCAAAGTGCATGACCATACACTTCCCGACACTATATTCCATCTGCCATTTCTTTGCCCATTCTCCTAGTCTAAGCCCTTCTATAGTCTCCCTACTTCCTCAA
The DNA here is from genome assembly GCF_048418815.1 of Hemitrygon akajei. NCBI lineage: Eukaryota > Metazoa > Chordata > Chondrichthyes > Myliobatiformes > Dasyatidae > Hemitrygon > Hemitrygon akajei. The sequence continues at coordinate 145,345,471 of NC_133124.1, read as the reverse complement.
AACTACCTGCTCCTCCACCTATCTTCATATTGTCTGCAAACTTTGCAACAAAGCCATCAATTCCATCATCCAAATTATTGACCTATAACGTAAAAAGAATCAGTTCCAACACAGATCCCTAAGGAACACCACTGGTCACCGACAGCCAATAAGGAAAGGTTCCCTTTATTCCCATTCTTTGGCTCTTGTCAACCAATCATTGCATTATACAGGCTAGAATCTTTCCTGTAATACCTTGGCCTCGTAGCTTGTTAAGCAGCCTCATGTGTGGCACACTGTTAAAGGCTTTCTGAAGATCCAAATACAGTACACAACAATAACTGATTCTCCTTTATCTAACCTGCCTGTTATTTCTTCAAATGAATTCCAACAGATTTGTCAGGCAAGATTTTCCCTTGAGGAAACCATGTTGACTATGGTCTGTTTTATTATGTGCCTCTGAGTACTCTGAGACCTCATCCTTAATAATCAACTCCAACATCCTCCCAACCACTGAGGTCAGATGAACTAGCTTATAGTTTCCTTTCTTCTACCTCTCTTCCTACTTCAAGACTGGAAGGACATTTGCAATTTTCCAGTCTTCTGCAACCATTCCAGAATCTATTGATTCTTGAAGGATCATTAGTAATGTCTCCACCATCTCTTCAGTCACCTCTTTCAGAAACTTAGGGTGTACACCATCTGGACCACCTGACTTATCTGTTTTTACACCTTTCAGATTCACACGAACCTTTGCTCCAGTTATGTTAACTTCACACACTTCACGGCCCCTGACACCTGGAACTTCCACCATATTACTATTGTCTTACACAGAGAAGACCGATGCAAAATACTGCCGAAGGGTTTCAGCCCAAAACTTTGAACATAGAACAATACATCACAGTACAGGCTCTTCGGCCCAGAATGTTGTGCCGACCCTTAAGCCCTGCCTCCCATATAAACCCCCACCTTAAATTCCTCCATATGCTTTGTCTAGTAGTCTCTTAAATTTCACTAGTGTATCTGCCTCCACCACTGACTCAGGCAGCGCATTCCACGCACCAACCACTCTCTGAGTAAAAAACATTCCTCTAATATTCCCCTTGAACTTTCCACACCTTACCTTAAAGAAATGTCCTCTTGTATTGAGCAGTGGTGCCCTGGGGAAGAGGCGCTGGCTGTCCACTCTATCTATTCCTCTTAATATCTTGTATACCTCTATCATGTCTCCTCTCATCCTCCTCCTCTCCAGAGAGTAAAGCCCTAGCTCCCTTAATCTCTGATACTCTCTAAACCAGGCAGCATCCTGGTAAATCTCCTCTGTACCCTTTCCAATGCTTCCACATCCTTCCTAATAGTGAGGTGACCAGAATTGGACACAGTACTCCAAGTGTGGCCTAACCACAATTTTATAGAGCTGCATCATTACCCCGCGACTCTTAAACTCTATCCCTCGACTTATGAAAGCTAACACTCCATAAGCTTTCTTAACTACCCTATCTACCTGTGAGGCAACTTTCAGGACTGGCACATCCCTCCCCATGATCAGCAGTATCTACAGAGAGTAGGGAACTCTTCCCAACACCTCACTGGCACATCCCTCCCCATGATCAGCAGTATCTACAGAGAGTAGGGAACTCTTCCCAACACCTCACTGGCACATCCCTCCCCATGATCAGCAGTATCTACAGAGAGTAGGGAACTCTTCCCAACACCTCACTGGCACATCCCTCCCCATGATCAGCAGTATCTACAGAGAGTAGGGAACTCCGCCCAAAACCTCACTGGCACATCCCTCCTCATGATCAGCAGTATCTACAGAGAGTAGGGAACTCTGTCCGACACCTCACTGGCACATCCTTCCTCATGATCAGCAGTATCTACAGAGAGTAGGGAACTCTGTCCGACACCTCACTGGCACATCCCTCCTCATGATCAGCAGTATCTACAGAGAGTAGGGAACTCTTCCCAACACCTCACTGGCACATCCCTCCTCATGATCAGCAGTATCTACAGAGAGTAGGGAACTCTGTCCGACACCTCACTGGCACATCCCTCCCCATGATCAGCAGTATCTTCAGCAGGCACCATCTCTAAAAGACAACATCTATTATGGAAAACTATCACCTTCCTGACCATGCCATCTTTTTTTGCAGCTACCATTGGGCAGCAGGTACAGATGCCTAAAGTTCCACATAACCTGGTTCAGGACCAGCTGCTTCCTTTCAATCATTTGGTGTTTGAACAAACCTGCACAAACCTAATCACCACCTCAGTAAAGCACCACTTTGATCACTTTGCACTAAACTGGATTTTGGTTTTTGTTGTTCTAATTGTGTTTTTTTTGTAAAATTTGTACAACTTATACAAGTGTATAATTTACGATTGATATTTTACTATGGAAACATAGAAAACATACAGCACAATATAGGCCCTTCAGCCCACAAAGCTGTGCTGAACATGTCCTTACCTTAGAAATTACCTAGGCTTTACCCATAGCCCTCTATTTTTCTAAGCTCCATGTAGCCATTCAGGAGTCTCTTAAAAGACCCTATCATCATTATGAACGGTCTTTATATGGTCCTGGTGTAGATCAATTGGACTAGGCAGAACAGATGGGCTGAAGAGCCTGTTTCTATGCTTTTGTCCTCTACATCCTTATATGATGCAAACAACACTTCCACCCATTATCCCACCCAAACACCATTACATCACATCAGGTCACTTTATGCACACACAGTCAGTCTATGTATATAACAGTGACTTGCACGTTGTGTTTTATACAATTGATTTTACATTTCTGTTTGTTGTCTTTTTATTTTCTTCTTTAAGCTTATTATATGTTTTATTATGCTGCATTGGATTTGGAATAACATTCATTTTGTTCTCCTTTACATTTGCATTGAAGAATAACAATAAACGATTTTGATTGCAGATGCAAGTGAAGTTTTTGATTGTACCTCTGCACACATGAACTACTGGCTTTATACTTAGTGGTGGAGGATAAATCACATACCATTTTTCTCCACTCTGGTAAGAGGCTTCACTCCAGAGAACACCTCGGCCAGCTCAGTCATTCTCTCAGAGCCCTCCTTCTGATAGCTTTCCCACTTGGCTTGTTTCTCAGACAGCATTTGCTTGAACATCTACATGATACATGGAGTAAATGTCATTCAATGTCAAGCAGCCTAAAACAGATTAAAGTAGTCATAAGGAAAAGCATTCTATTTTTCAGCAGTGCAGTATCACTGTGCGCTGTACAGCACGGCACGATAGTGTTCAGCCAATGCTTTACAACCAGCTCAATTCAGTTACTGTCTGAAAGAAGTTTGTACCTTCTCCCTGTGACCATGTGGGTTTTCTCTGGTTTCCGTCCACATTCCAAAAAACATTAATTAGTCACATGGGTGTAATTAGGCAACGCAGGCTTGTTGGGCTGGAAGGGCCTGTAACCATGCTGCATCGCTAAATAAAAAATACCAAATTAGAGCCTGTGATATGCAAGTTGTCTCACTAAAGTATGTTTTGCACCAGAGCCTGACTTTATTCACCTCTGCTATACTGCACAGGGATTTTGGGAAACGGGAAGGAAAACCTCAGAAAAAGCAGTATCACAGGTCACACAAAAATTAAACTTACGAAGAAAACTCTCCACTCTCTTTCACTGTTAATAACATAAAAATGATGTAATAAGAGGGAGAACAACAGACCAGCTTAACGTGAATTCAGAGAAAAGAGTATTTCCTTCAGCAACAGAGACATGAATGAGGGGAACATGAGCTGCCAAGATTTCAATGGCTACGTCATGTTTTAGATGTTGTTACACACACACACACACAGGTGGGTGCATGGAAAGTGTACTGGGGTGGTGCACTTGGTGCAGAGGCCAACATTTAGGGACATTTAAGAACACCTTAGGTAGGCACATGGATGACAGAAAAATGGAGAGTTTTGTGGGATAGAAGGGTGAGATTGATCTTAGCACAAGTTAAATGGTCGGTACCACATTGTTGGCCGAAGGACCTGTACTGTGGCTGTAATGTTCTATGTTTCAAAAGTGAACTTTCTTTGTTAAAGCTCTGATAACAAAGCATATTTAGACTACCAGAAGGCAACTTATAAATTTCTGCAAAGATTCAACACAGGTGAAAGTGTGAATAGTGGAAGAATGCTGGAGTGATAGGAGACAATATCATAAAGGCAAGGAAATACTGAGGACCCGTTAATTGGGACATTTTGGGATCAGTAAATGTTGGTTCAATTAAGTACCTGCCCCAATTAGCTGAAGTTTGATGCACACAATTAAAATGTGTCTCCTGCAAAAATGCTATCCCTTTCTCTCAATTCCTCCACCTCCGCCGCATCTGCTCTCAGGATGAGGCCTTTCATTCTAGGACAAAGGAGATGTCTTCCTTTTCTAAAGAAAGGGGCTTCCCTTCATCCATTATCAACTCTGCCCTCCATCGCATCTCCCATATTTCACGCACCTCTGCCCTCACCCCATCCCCCCGCCAGCCCCCCTGGTCCTCACCTATCACCCTACCAGCCTACAGATCCAACGTATAATCCTCCGTAATTTCCGCCACCTCCTACGGGATCCCACCACCAGACACATCTTCCCCTCTCGGCTTTCTTCAGGGATTGCTCCCTACACAACTCCCTTGACCATTCATCCCCCCACCCCCATCCCTCCCCACCAACCTCCCTCCAGGCACTCATCCCTGCAAACGGAAGAAGTGCTACACCTGTCTCCACACTTCTTCCCTCACCACCATCCTAGGCCCCAAGACAGTCCTTTCAGGTGAGGCACCACTTCACCTGCGAGTCAACTGTATCTGGTGCTCCCAATGTGGCCATTTATACATTGGGGAGACCCACCACAGACTGGGAGACCGTTTCGCCGAACACCGGCGCTCAGTCCTCCAGCAGTGGCGGGATCTCCCTGTGGCCACACACTTCAATTCCACAGACCACTCCCACTCCGACATGTCTGTCCATGGCCTCCTCTACCGTCAAGATGAGGCCACACGCAGGTCGATGGTGCAATACCTTATCTCCCGCCTAGGTAGCCTCCTACCTGCCGGCATGAACATTCAACTCACAGACCTCCGTTGATACCCCTGTCCTCATCCTTATCTATAATTTTAGTCTGGTTCTCTTTCGCTCTCTTTTTCCCCCCTCACTATAATCTCCCCCCAGCCCTACCTTTCTTTCTCTTTTATTTCCCATAATTCTCCACCTTCCCCATAGCCCATCTCCCTTCAGCCTATCACTTCCCAGCTCTCTACTTCATCCCTCCCCCCACTTCTTATCCCCCCTCGACCATCCCATGTTACTTCACTCCTGATGAAGGGTTTCAGCTCGAAACGTCGTCACTACCTCCTCCCATAGGAGATCTGCTGAGTTCTGCCAGCATTTTGTGTTTTTAAACTACTCTTTAACTGAGTAACAATCTATGTAGATAAATGAAATACAGAACAAATTAGAACCCTATCAATACCACTATAGTACTACAAAACTGTGCATTAGTTCTTAATATTTATCAATGGAGGAATTAATCTAGTACACACTGCTGAGTTCTTTTGATTGACTGCAAATGAACAAAATCAATGGCAACAACAAATGTAGATAATGGACTGACTTGATACAAACGACGCTACTTAAAAGGTGTTTGCTCTAAGCAGTGTAGTCACACATGCCACACATGCACGCAACTGACGTTAGTTTGAAACTGTTTGGCAACAGTTTCCTGCCCCAGTTAAGTGGCTCACATCCCAAATAAGCATAGAAACATAGAAACCTACAGCACAATACAAGCAAGTTTGTGGCTGTTAGATGCAGACCATTTTATTTGCCATGGGAATTCACTTCTGTCCTTATATTCGGTGTCTATATTCCCCCAGCGCTAATGCTAAGGAGGCGCTCTGTGAACTGTACAGGGCTATTAGCGAACTGCAGAACGCACACCCTGATGGACTGTTTATTGTTGCCGGTGATTTTAACTACGCGAACCTTAAGTCAGTGCTCCCCAAATTCCATCAGTATGTGGACTTTGCAACGAGGGGGGAGAACATGTTGGACCTGGTTTACACAAACATCCCTGACGCGTACCGGGCAGAGCTCCGCCCCCACCTCGGTTACTCAGACCACATCTCTGTTATGCTAATCCCAGCATACAGACCGCTGGTCAGGCGCTCCAGACCAGTTCAGAAGCAGGTGAAAACCTGGCCAGTAGGAGCCATCTCTGCTCTTCAAGACTGCTTTGAACACACTGACTGGCACATGTTCAGGGAGGCTGCAACCGATGGTGACTCTACCAACTTAGAGGAGTACAGAGCATCAGTGACCAGCTACATCAGCAAGTGCATTGATGATGTCACTATGTCCAAGACCATCACTATACGCGCTAACCAGAAGCCATGGATGACTGCGGAGGTGCGTGCGCTGCTGAGGTCCCGCGACTCCGCCTTCAGAGCAGGCGACAAGGCAGCTTTAACAACAGCAAGGGCCAAACTGTCCCGAGCCATCAGAGGGGCAAAGTTTGCACATGCCCAGCTAATCCACAGTTACTTCCAGGACAGCGGCGACACATGGCGCATGTGGAAGGGCATTCAGGACATCACCAACTACAGGACAACATCACCTGACTGTGCAGGTGATGCCTCCCTCCCAGATGCGCTGAATAACTTCTACGCCCGGGTTGAGGGAGAAAATGACGTGGCGGCGAGGAAGTCCACCCCTCCTACAAATGACCATGGCCGACGTGAGAAGAACCCTGTGCAGGGTCAACCCACGGAAGGCTACTGGACCCTGGTAGAGTGCTCGGAGGATGTGCAGACCAGCTAGCAGATATTCTCACTGACATCTTCAACATCTCTCTGAGCAACGCCACCATTCCAACGTGCTTCAAGGCCGCCACCATCGTCCCCATGCCGAAGAAGTCTTCAGTGTCCTGCCTAAATGACTGCCGTCCTGTTGTACTTACATCCATCATCATGAAGTGTTTCGAGAGGCTCGTCGTGAGGCATATCAAGACCCTGCTGCCCCCCTCACTGGACCCCTGCAGTTTGCGTACCGTCCCAACCGCTCAACAGATGACGCTATTGCCACCACCCTCCACCTGGCTCTAATCCACCTGGACAAAAAAGACACATACGTTCAGATGCTGTTCATAGACTTCAGTTCAGCATTCAACACAATCATCCCTCAGAAGCTGATTGGAAAGCTGAGCCTACTGGGCCTGAATACCTCCCTCTGCAACTGGATCCTAGACTTCCTGACTGATCCTCAGTCAGTCCGGATCGGCAGCAGCATCTCCAACACCATCACACTGAGCACGGGGCCCCCCCAGGGCTGCGTGCTCAGTCCACTGCTGTTCACTCTGCTGACCCATGACTGTGCTGCAACACACAGTTCGAACCATATCATCAAGTTCGCCAATGACATGACCATGGTGGGTCTCATCGACGAGTCAGCTTACAGAGAGGAGGTGCAGCAGCTAATGGACTGGTGCAGAGCCAACAACCTGTCTCTTAATGTGAACAAAACAAAAGAGATGGTTGCTGACTTCAGGAGGGCACAGAGCGACCACTCCCCGCTGAACATCGACGGCACTTAGTAGAGATCGTAAAGAGCACCAAATTTCTTGGTGTTCACCTGGTAGAGAATCTCACCTGGTCCCTCAACACCAGCTCCATAGCAAAGAAAGCGCAGCAGCATCTCTACTTTCTGCAAAGGCTGAGGAAAGCCCATCTCCCACCCCCCATCCTCATCACATTTTACAGGGGTTGTACTGAGAGCATCCTGAGCATCTGCATCACTGCCTGGTTCGGAAATTGCACCATCTCAGATCGCAAGACCCTGCAGCAGATAGTGAGGTCAGCTGAGAAGATCATCGGGGTATCTCTTCCAGCCATCATGGACATTTACACTACGCGCTGCATCTGCAAAGGAAACAGCATTATGAAGGACCCCATACACCCCTCATACAATCTCTTCTCCCTCCTGCCATCTGGGAAAAGGCTCCGAAGCATTCGGGCTCTCATGGCCAGACTATGTTACAGTTTCTTCCTCCAAGCTATCAGACTCCCAATACCCAAAGCCTGGACTAACACCTTGCCCTATTGTCCTGTTTATTATTTATTGTAATGCCTGCACTGTTTTTGTGCACTTTATGTAGTCCTGTGTAGGTCTGTAGTCTAGTGTAGCTTTCTCTGTGTTGTTTTTTTTTACGTAGTTCAGTCTAGTTTTTGTACTGTGTCATGTAACACCATGGTCCTGAAAAACGTCTCATTTTTATTATGTACTGTACCAGCAGTTATGGTCGGAATGACAATAAAAGTTACTTGACTTGAAATGGGATCCCAGCTGTTTCTTAGACTAAGTTACTGTTCTTCCCAAATAAACAGCTGCCCTGACTAAGCGATAGCCCAACAAACCATTTAAAAAATTTTTTTTTAAGTTATGTATTTCATTGTACTGCTGCCACAAAGACAACAAATTTCATGACGTATGCCAGTGATACTAAACCTGACTCCGATTCAGATTCTGAATAGTGAAAGTTGGTTGGGGCATTTAATAGGGCACACATAACAATTCTGCTAGGGGCAATTCGGGAGATTCTAGTTTCAGATTTATTCATCACGTACATGAAAACACACTGTTAACAGTGTCATTTGCATTAACAACCAACACACCCAAGGGACAGGGGACAGCCCGTAAACGTTTCCGCACATTCCGATTATACAAGAGTGTGTTATCTAAGGCTACATCCACACTAGACTGGATAATTTTGAAAACGCCGGTTTTGTGTAAAAACGATAGGCGTCCACACTATGCATTTTTGAAAGTATCTCTATCCACACAAACGGAGATTTCAGCGAATCTCCTCCTCCTGTGCATGCGCAGGACACATCTACCGAAAACAAGCAAGATGTTTGGTGTTGAATCTCGCCGTAAAAGTGCATGTTTGTGAAGTTACAGACTAGAGAAACTTAAAACGACGGACAGCTGTTGGCTCTCGCGCAGGAGAACTTAAAACTAAAAAAAACAAATACCGGAGCGTACGGCGGCAACCGAAAGGGAGTTCACGGACAGATTGACCTGGCTGACGACAAACACTGAAAAACTGACTAACTCTGTTGCATTAATAAAGCACCTTGTTAAATGTATAAAACATGTCTGCATCAGTGTTATCTTGTATTTCCATACACATTAGGCTGTTACACATCTACTGTCAGAGAAGTACTTTCATAAATAGGTAAACCATCTTCATACGAGCAAGGACAGAAAACAGGGCAAAGTGAGTATACTTACTTATTCAGTAAGTTATGGGTCAAAGTATTTGCTGAGTACATTTCTAACTCTTCTGGCTTCAGTCTCTTTGCCGTCTGTTCTGAAATTGTTAGGTTGCGTTCAAAAAAACAATGAAATAGCGCGCAGCCATCTGATAGCATTTTCAAAAGTCTCCGGTTACCCCGTCCACACTGATCTGCCCAAACGGCGTTTTCAAAATTACCCACCCTGGAAAGCGTTTCTGAAAAGCTATGGTTTGGGGGACGAAAACCCCGTTTTAGTGTGTGTACGGAGGGTAAAAACGAAGAGAAAAAGCTTTGGTTATGGATTTATCTGGTGTAGTGTGGATGTAGCCTAAGAGTCTGGCAATTTGGGAGACATATACACACAAACTCAGAAGGCAGGAGAAGAATAAATCCCTCCAGCAGCTTGTGTTGCTCTGGATTATCAGCACCGCAAAATCTCCTGTGTTTCCGGTTGGCTATCTAGGAGTTAGACAAGAATACACTTTTCATTTTTGCAGGCTGGTTACGAGAGATCTGACATTGACTTCTCCTGCAGGATGTGTATATCACACCCCCTCACCCAAGTATTAACATACAGATCACATGTATTTGGATGACTGGAGGCTAAACAATTAGCAGAAGAAATTCAAATGGCCCACTCTTGTTTGTGTATAATGGTGCAAAGTGAGAACGATGACAGAGAGCAAATACTTTCTAGGGAAAGTCAGATTGCATCACACATGAAATGGCACTAACAAACTGATAGCATCACAGATAAAATACTTGAGGATCAGGTAGCATCTATGGAGTGGAGTAAACAGTCAATGTTTCAGGTCAAGAAATTTCATCAGGGCAGGAGAGGAAGAAGGGAAGAAGTCAGAACTAATAATGTTATTTCAGAGAATGGATGTGTGAATTCAGAGGATTGATGGAAGAGACACAGTCTTAACCTCTACATCAGATGCAACACACATCACACTACTGATATCTCAGAGGGCTTTACAAAATAATGTTTTATTTACCTGTGATAAATACTTTAAAGGGGCGCATCTAATGTTCTCCAAAGCTACCCCCATCGCTTCGCGATGCCTAACCGGGCGACGACCACACCAGTCAAATTTAACTCCTAGGTACTTGAACTCGTCCGTGGGGCCTAGTGATCCAATTCTACCCCCACGAACCATAAGTCCCCCATCATCCAACGCCGAAAACTTCTTCTTCCTGTTGCCACGTATGATTACAGCACTCGACTTGGCCAGATTAATTCGCATCCCAGCCATCTGCAATGCGTCATCCACCCGTGCGAGTTTTTGTTCCAGCGTGGACGCCGACTCAGAGAATATCACAATATCATCGGCGTATGCAATAGCATCAACAGTCGTACCCTCAAATTGGATACCGATAGAAGAATCGGCGAGGACAATCACCTCGTCCATTGCCATTATAAACAACAAAGGCGAAAGTGGGTCGCCCTGCCTGACTCCCCGTTTGGCCATAACAACATTCGCTCCCAGTTGAGCAGACGCCCCCAAGTATATCGATCGGATATAGTTGACCAAAGGAGGGGGCGCACCAAACGACCGAGCCAACCGGATGATAGTTTCCATTGAAACGGAGTCAAAAGCTTTTGATACATCGATCGAGGCCAGTGCTAGATCGTGAAACCGGCCCCGTGCTCTCTTCAAAATCCCGTCAAGCAAGTTGACCGCTTCAAAAGTGCCGTCGCATTTTCTAAACCCAAACTGCAACGATGTTAACTGTAAAACAGAGGACCAACGTACGGCAAGTAGCCTATGGAAGGCTCGTATAATAATCGATGAAATATTAATCGGCCTAAAGTCCGACGGAGACGACAACTTCCCCGAGTGCTTGGGCACCAAGGTAATCCTTCAAATCACACCTCCCAGCAACCCCCGAATTGATCCAAGCCTAATCACGATTTACAATGACCAATTAACCTACTAACTGGTACATTTTTTGACTGGGGTACCAGAACACCTGGAGGAAACCCACACTTGAATTTTAGATTGTAATCTGTGCCATCTTCCAATTTAGAGACAAAACTCCAATAATGTGAACCTTTGAAGATTTTTTTTGAAAAAATCTGGGGTCTCAGTGTCTCTGGCAAGGTCAGCATTAATTGTCCATCTTGGAAACTACCCCCCACCCCCAGAAAGAGGTGGTGCATCTCCTTTTCAGACCAGTGGACTTCTGGTGGAAAGTGCTCCATACTGTAGTTGGGAAGTGAGATCTGGAGTCAGATTTGATGATCAAGGACTAAAATTTTCAAGCTAAGGTGGTGAGCACTTTGGTGGGGGGGAGGAACCTACAGATGATAGCACTCCACAGACCTGAAGTCCTTTGCCTTTTTCAGTGGTAGAGGTCACAGGTGCAAGAGGTGCTATTAGAGTAGGCCAGGTGAGGAGTAGCAGTGCATTTGTAGATGGTACACCAGAGCCACGGTATATAAGTAATGAACTGAATGGTTTATGGTTGTGGGTGGGGTTCCATACAATCAAACTGCTTTGTCCTGGATGGTGTCAAGCTTCAGCTGTTGTTACAGTTGCACATATCCAGACCAGTGGAGAGTACCTGTGCTGCCTTTATGGCAGTTATTTAGTTTATAATATTTTCACTTAGTAATTTGTTAGCATTTTTTAGTTAAAGTTAGGATTGTTTAAGTAAATTCATTTGTCTGTAATATATCGCGGCTGCGATGACGTCATATCCGGGTTCGCCGCGTCTTGTGGGAAAATACCGGTTCGGGATAAACGCAAGGGTGGGGGGTGCTCACATGTGGCGCCACAGCGCGAGCAGTTTGTTCTCTACGCACCAAAGACACAGTGAAAGCAACGCTGTAAGTCATGAGATAATCGATATGTTGAATTAAAATGTTAACGCCGATTCTGTTAAAAGTAACTACGGTCGATAAGGTTTATGTTTTCGTTAGTTAAAGAGTCGGGATAGTTTATGTTGAAGTGTATTTAAAGCAGTCAATGGAGCAGGTAGATTCTGACTGTATGCTGCACTTTAATGTAATGTAGTTATTGTAGTTTTACCTTTGCAAGTATTCACGATGTAAATGCGATATTTAGAAGGAAACAAACACTGTACCAATCTTGTATTGTTTTATCAACAGTTTTCACCATACGTTAATGTGAAGAGTGAACAGTAAATGGTTAATCTTACTGCGACCTTGTTTTCATTGACTACGGTTTACCTCGACGTTTAACTCGGCGTTCCGTTACACCCGAGCGAGAGCGTTACAGTACCTGTGTTTATTCATTTATTAGCTTATTAGGTTAGTTAGGAAGGTTCAATTGTTAGGTATTAATATTGAAGTAGTAAAATGGATTCAACAGTGGCTGGATGGGAAATGCCAGAGAGTAGTGGTGGATAACTGTTAGTCAGGTTGGAGGCCGGTGACTAGTGGTGTGCTTCAGGGATCTGTACTGGGTCCAATGTTGTTTGTCATATACATTAATGATCTGGATAATGGGGTGGTAAATTGGATTAGTAAGTATGCAGATGATACTAAGGTAGGAGGCGTTGTGATAATGAAGTAGGTTTTCAAAGCTTGCAGAGAGTTTTAGGCCAGTTAGAAGAGTGGGCTGAAAGATGGCAGATGGAGTTCAATGCTGATAAGTGTGAGGTGCTACATTTTGGTAGGACTAATCAAAATAGGACATACATGGTAAATGGTAGGGCTTTGAAGAATGCAGTAGAACAGAGTGATCTAGGAATAATGGTGCATAATTCCCTGAAGGTGGAATCTCATGTGGATAGGGTAGTGAAGAAAGCTTTTGGTATGCTGGCCTTTATAAATCAGATCATTGAGTATGGGAGTTGGGATGTAATGTTAAAATTGTACAAGGCATTGGTGAGGCCAAATTTGGAGTATTGTGTACAGTTCTGGTCACCGAATTATAGGAAAGATGTCAACAAAATAGAGAGAGTACAGAGGAGATTTACTAGAATGTTACCTGGGTTTCAGCACCTAAGTTACATAGAAAGGTTGAACAAGTTAGGTCTTTATTCTTTGGAGTGTAGAAGGTTGGGGGGGACTTGATAGAGGTATTTAAAATTATGAGGGGGATAGATGGCATTGACATGGATAGGCTTTTTCCATTCAGAGAAGGGGAGATTCAAACAAGAGGACATGAGTTGAGAGTTAAGGGGCAAAAGTTTAGGGGTAACACAAGGGAGAGCTTCTTTACTCAGAGAGTGGTAGCTGTGTGGAACGAGCTTCCAGTAGAACTGGTAGAGGCAGGTTCAATATTGTCATTTAAAAAAAAATGGATAGGTATATGGACAGGAAAGGAATGGAGGGTTATGGGCTGAGTGCAGGTCGATAGGACTAGGTGAGAGTAAGCGTTCGGCACAGACTAGAAGGGCCGAGATGGCCTGTTTCTGTGCTGTAATTGTTATATGGTTATATTAAGATATAACCCTAAAGCATGGGCCCTTCTGGCCCTTACAGACCAGCCGTGCTGCCCCCAATTTAATCACAGGACAATTTACAATGACCAATTAACCTACCAATCAGTACGCCTTTGGACTGTGGAGCACCGGAGGAAACCCACGCAGACATGGGGAGAACATACAAACTCCTTATAGGCAGCAGTGGGAATTGAACCCAGGTTGTTGGTACTGCAAAGCATTGTGCTAACCACTACTCTACTGCACTGCCCCACATTCCATTACACTCAAAATGCTGGAGGACTCAGCAGGCCAGGGAGCATCTATGGAAAAGGCTACAATCAATGTTTGGGCTGAAACCCTTCGGCAGGACTGGGTTCTATGACACTATTCAGTTATGCCTTACAAATGATAGAAAGGTCTCACAGTGTCAGAAGGTGGCTCACTAACCTTCAGGGATGTTAACATTGCTGAAGATCTATCATTGGCCCAATATATTGATGCAATTCTGAAGAAGGCACAAGTGACTCCCAGGACTTTGATGTTAGGGATTTAGTAATGATAATACTATTGAATAGCAAAGGTAGGTAGCTGAACTCTCTCTTGTTGCAGATGGTCATTGCCTGGAACTTGCTCACCACTTATCAACCCATGCCCCAACGCACACAGGCATCAATGGATGGAGTATCATCAGCAAACACCTCCACTTCTAGTTTTTCCATGCAAGGACTTTTATTGAAAATGACCATCTGAAAATGCTACGCAGTTGTGACCGAGTGGGAGGTGGGCCAACAGCAAAGTGAGAATTACTAAAGAGACAGAAGTGCTATCCCTCAAAACACAAAATAGTTTTAAAAGTTCAATATTGCTGAAGATGATCTTTGAATTGCATGAATAAAGATAGAATTCTTTCAACTAAAAAAGGAGCTGCCAAGATGACTTGAAGCCTTTGCTCTCTGTTTTAGTCGCCATACCAATGGCATTCCTACCAAATTCCCCACATAGTTAGGAAAACAAAGATACCCCTCTGTGACATTCCGTGACATTCTTGGGACAACATTCCCAATCCACTATTCTGTCCAGTCATTACTGGGTAGTATTTTAAGATGGCAATGTCTGCATGTTTAACACCAAAAGATTCTACAGATTCTGGAAATCCAGAGTAACACACAAAAATGCTGGAGAAACACAGAAAGTCAGGCAGCACCTATGGATGGGAACAAACAGTCAATCTTTTGGATTGAGACCCATCAGCAGTCCTGATGAAGGGCCTCGGCCTGCAATGTTGACAGTTTATTCCTCTCCATAGATGTTGCCTGACCTATCAAGTTCCTCTGCATAGTGAGCTTGTTCTGGTGGACCATGTTTAATTATTATTTACAGAAAGCACGTACCTCCTTCAAAACAAACTCAAACTGGGCGCTGTCTAACAATAGCTGGAAGAGCGTTTTTGGGTTGTACTTTGAGTCAGTTAAAACTTGATCCTTAATCTGCCGCTGACGTTTGTTGTTTGGGTCATACACTGTAAAAATAAGAAAGGTGGGATTGAATTGTTAAAAAGACTTGCATTTGTACAGCAACACTGATCTCCCCTTCAGGAAGCCACAAATTGTATTTTAGCTTCTTAGTAATTGATAGCTGGTTTATTACTGTTAAATATACAGTGAAAAGCTTTAGTTTGCATTCTGACAAACAAATCACTCAAATACACTGGTATATTGCAATAACACAAAAAATTAGAATACAGTTACAGAATTTTCAGAGTCACTGCTGCCATGTAGGAAACTATGCTTACACTGTTAACCGCCATAATTAGGATCAAGGAACAACTTTATTCACCATGTACTGTTCACAAGATAAAGGAACAGAATTAGGCCATTTGGCCCATGGAGTCTGCTGTGCCATTTCATCATGGCTGATCCATTTCCCTCTTAGCCCTAATTTCCTGCCTTCTCTCCATATCCCTTCATGCTCTGACCAATCAAGAATCTATCAACCTCTGCCTTAAATATACCCAATGACTTAGCCTCCACCACCACCTGTGGTGATAAATTCCACAGATTCACCACTCTGGGTAAAGAAATCCCTCCTCATCTCTGTTCTAAATGGGCGTCCCTCTATTCTAGGCTGTGTCCTCTAGTCTTAGACTCTCCCACCATGGGAAACATCCTCTCCACGTCCACTCTATCAAGGCCTTTCAACATTTGATAGGTTTCAATGAGATCCCCCCATTCTCCTGATCTCCCATGAGTACAGGCCCAGAGCCATCAAATGCTTTTCATTTGACAAGCATTTCAATTCCAGAATCATTTTCATGAACCTCCTTTGAACCCTCTCCAACGTCAGTGCATTCTTTCCAAGAGAAGGGGCCCAAAACTGCTCACAACACTGCAAGTGAGTTCTCACCAGTGCTTTATAACTCTTCAATATTACATCCTTGCTGTACATCTAGACAGTACATTTACATGTATTAGGGATTTGCTGTGGTGTATTGGTCAGGTATGTTATACAACAACATTCATCAATTATAAACTGTTATATTTGGGCACCGTTGTAGTGTAGCAGTTAGTGCGACACTATTACAGATTGGGATATCGGAGTTTGGAGTTCTATTGTCAATAAGAAATCCATACATCCTTGCTGTGACCATGTGGGTTTCCTCCAGGTGCTTCAGTTTCTTCCCACAGTCCAAAGATGTACCGGTTGGTTGGTTAATTGGTCATTGTGAACTGTCCCGTGATAAGGATACGATTAAATCGGGGATACTCGGTGGTGAGGCTCGAAAGGCCGGAAGGGCCTGTCCTCGCTGTATCTCAGTAAATAAAAGTCTAAAGAATATCAAAAATAAATTTCAAAGTTCAAAATTTCAATGCAAAGTTTATGATCAGAGCACATACACATCACCATACACAACTCCGGGTTTCTTTTTCCTGTGGGTATACTCAGCAAATCAATAGAACAGTAAATGTAAACAGGATCAATGAACAACGAACTCTGCAAATGCATTCTAAATAAAGAGCATAAAATAACAAAAACATGAAACAATGAAATAAAGAGTCCTTAAAGTGAGATTATTGGTTGTGGGAACATCTCAATAGATGGTGTAGCAATCCCCTGACAGTTGAGGGGTAGTAACTGCTCTTAAATCTAGTGGTGCAAGTCCTGATGAACTTGTACCTTCCAAATGGTCTGGGTGGTGAGGATCTTTAATGATGGATGCTGCTTTTCTATAACAACGTTTCATATTGATATGATCGAGGCACGATTGCACAGGTGCGTGGATGACGAGTTAGACCAGCAGGAAGAATTTAAAAGGAAAGCATTTTTTCTTCAACCAACACACACAAAATGCTGGTGGAACACAACAGGCTGGGCAGCATCTATAGAGAGAAGCACTGTCGACGTTTCGGGCTGAAACCCTTCGTCAGGACTAACTGAAAGGAAAGATAGTAAGAGATTTGAAAGTAGAAGGGGGAGGGGGAAATGCAAAATGGTAGGAGAAGACCGGAGGGGGTGGGGTGGAGCTGAGAGCCAGAAAGGTGATTGGCAAAAGGGATACAGAGCTAGAGAAGGGAAAGGATCCTGGGACGGGAGGCCTAGGGAGAAAGAAAGGAGGAGGGGAGCACCAGAGGGAGATGGAGAACAGGCAGAGTGATGGGCAGAAAGAGAGAAAAAAAAGGAGGGGGGGAAAACTAAATATATCAGGGATAGGTTAAGAAGGGGAGGAGGAGCATTAACAGAAGTTAGAGAAGTCAATGTTCATGCCATCAGGTTAGAGGCTACCTAGCCGGTATATAAGGTGTTGTTCCTCCAACCTGAGTGTGGCTTCATCTTGACAGTAGAGGAGGCCTTGGATAGACATATCAGAATGGGAATGAGATGTGGAATTAAAACGTGTGGCCACTGGGAGATCCTGCTTTCTCTGGCGGACAGAGCGCAGGTATTCAGCTAAACGGTCTCCCAGTCTGCGTCGGATCTCACCAATATATAAAAGGCCACACCGGGAGCACCGGACGCAGTATACCACACCAGCCGACTCACAGGTGAAGTGTTGCCTCACCTGGAAGGACTGTCTGGGGCCCTGAATGGTGGTGAGGGAGGAAGTGTAAGGGCAGGTGTAGCACTTGTTCCGCTTAAAAGGATAAGTGCAGGAGGGAGGTTGGTGGGAAGCTCCCGTTTCCTCACACAGCCCAAAGATGTACCAGGTAGGCTAACTGACCATTGCAAATTGTCACTTGATTAGGTTAGGGTTGATCCGGGTTGTGGAGTTGCTGGGGGTGGTGTGGCTCCAAGGGCCCGAAGGACCAACTCTGCACTGTATCACCAAATAAATAAACAAACATACAAACAAACTGCCTATTCCAAAAGCTCCCATCTGGAAAACAATATAGAACTATTGAAACTAAAACTTCTCATCATCTTACAGGCTTTTTCTCCAGCCAGTTAATCTGATCAACCATTCTAGTTAGCCAACCCCACTGCTCTCTATTACCTCAGTAACTGTACTGCATTGTATACACTTTAAACCACTTTTTATAACGCTGTTTATATTTTAAATTCATGCCAGTATTTAGGTATTTTTACACATTTTATTCCATATCCATACTTTAACCTCTTTAATCTTATCTAATTCTCTATTCAAGATGAAAGCTTTGATGCAGGTAGTAGAAACTAAAATACGATTATATCCATAATAGATCTCAGTCTGTTGTGGGAATGGTTTAATAGATAGATAGTTAGATAGATACTTTATTCATCCCCATGGGGAAATTCAACATTTTTTCCAATGTCCCATACACTTATTGTAGCAAAACTAATTACATACAATACTTAACTCAGTAAATAGTAATAGAAATAGTGAGAAGGTGTCACAAAAAGAGTAATTATCAAGGAATTTACACTCAAAGGCCACTTTATTAAGTGCACCTATACATCATTAATGCAAATATCTGATCAGCCAATCATGTGGCAGCGGCTCAATACATAAAAGCATGCAGACATGGTCAAGAGACTCAGTTGTTGTTCTGACCAAACATCAGAATTGAGAAGAAATGTGATCTAAGTGACTTTGACCATGGAATGATTATTGGTTCCAGACAGGTTAGTTTTAGTATCTCAGAAACTGCTGATCACCTGGGATTTTCATGCACAACAGTCTCTAGAGTTTATAGAGAGTGGTGCAAGAAATGAAAAAGTATCCAGTGAGCAGTAGTTCTGTGGATAAAAATGCCTTGTTAAGGAGAGAGGTCAGAGGAGAAAGGTGGTTCAAACTGACAGGAAGGTGACAGTAACTCAGATAACCACACATCACAAGAGTATTGTACAGACAAGCATCTCCCAATGCAGAACTCATCAAACCTTGAAGTGGATGGGTTACAACAGCAGAAGACTATAAACACACAGACAGTGGCCACTTCATTAGGTACACCACTTTATTAGGTATTGAGTGTAGATTGGCTTGGGAAGATCAAAACTAAATTAATTAAATCTTTGAAGTAATAAAAACATTTTCACTCTGTAATGATAACAGACAGAGAATAAATAATACTTGAATGTAAAATTTTAACACCTCTTATATATTAGATGAATGGCATAATTCTGCTCCTAAATACACCTGAGATCCTGCAGATTCTGTTTCAAGAAATCTCTGCCTGTCTATCAGCATATAACCTGCAGTACCAGGAGTCCCAACACACTAGACCACTGCTATACTACAATTAGGAATGCCTCCCATTCCATGCCTCAACCACATTTTGGGAAATCTGATCACTTGCCTGCCCTTCTGGACAACAAAGATGCATACACCGCGATGCTCTTTATTAACTACTGCTTGGCATCCAACACTATCAGAACTTCAAAACTAATCAATAAGTTTCAGGATGTTGGCCTCAATACCTCCTTGTGCAACTGAATCCTCAAATTCCTCACTTGCAGATCCCAGTCAGTTTGGATTGGCAAAGACATCTCCTACATTAGTGGTCGCCAACCCATCGATCGCGATCGACTGGTCAATCTTTGAGACTTTCCCAGTAGATCCCGAAAAAAATGAAAAAATAAATACACAAATACTGTTGAGAGATTGTTTCTGGGTTGCGGGGTTTTAGTTCCGTTCTTTCTGCACAGTGCGCATGTGTGTAGCTCCCCCGCACTATACAGTGTACTTCAGTGGTCCCCAACCACCAACGCAAGGAAATGATTTGAGTCAGCTGCACCTTTCTTCATTCCCCGTCACACCCACTGTTGAACTTGAACCCACGTGAGGTCATCAGTCGCCTAAACGTAGTGACACCCTCACGCCAGGGATCACTGGTTGGCCTCGCGGGAAGTGCTGTTGGTACTGGCCTGGAGCGCGGACAGATGGGCACCACCTCTAAACCTGCTTACCACATCAAATGTTCATGGGGAACCCAGTGCTAAAATATTCGCAGACGACCTAATTCAGGCTCAGGGTTCCATAAGTATCAGAGCAGCTACCTCGCTGCGATCTACTGAAGCAAACTTTTCTCGGCCGATAGATCCTACAAGCAGAGCGGGCACCAGCCTGTCGCTCTCCTCACTCGCTCGGTCTCTCCGGACTGCGACTGCCATGTCCCTGGCACGGAAACTGCCGCACCTGGCCAAGGCGGCTGACAGCGGATGGGCAGGAGGCTGGAGCTGTCTAATGAGGCAATGAAGCCCTCAAAACTGCTTCGGCACCCTGAGTCCAAGCACTCAGCATTTAAAGACAAACCCACTGAGTTTTTCCAGTGGAAAAAAATGTGAGCAAGCGGGACAGAAGCTAAGTGCCAAGAGCCGTGAAAACTGAATTGTGGAGTAGACTAGATATAAGGAACCTGCTTCGAGTATCGTTATATTCCCGTTGTGTTTAACACCCCCCCCCCACCCAGTCCGCAAGAATATTGACAATATTAAACCGGTCCGCGGTGCAAAAAAGGGTAGGTACCCCTGGTGTTTATACGTCATTTTTACTTCCGGGTCCGCAAGAATATTGACAATATTAAACCGGTCCGCGGTGCAAAAAAGGGCAGGTACCCCTGGTGTTTATACGTCATTTTTACTTCCGGGTCCGCAAGAATATTGACAATATTAAACCGGTCCGCAGGTGCAAAAAAGGGCAGGTACCCCTGGTGTTTATATGTCATTTCTACTTCCGGGTTGCAGGGTTTTACTTCTGGTCTTTTCTGCCCCCGGTGCACATGCATGTAACTAATCGATCTGAAGTCAATCTTGCCTTTCACTAAGGCCGAGGTAGGGGATCTTGGGCTTAAAAAGGTTGGTGACCACTACTTTAGAATTGTTGAATGTTGTTTTTGTTGCATGTCACACCAACACCACAGCAAATTTCTAATACATGTAAATATATACGGTGGATGAAGTTAATGCTTGAAAGATTGTTTTAAGACCATAAGACAAAGAAGCAGAATTAAGCCATTCAGCCCATCTAGTCTGCTCCACCATTCCATCATGGATAATTATCTTTCTCAATCCCAATCTACTACTATCCTAGCAATACGATTGAACCAATAAAATGCAGAGATCCTTAATGACAGAATTACACGTATTTGCACGGGACCAAGTCAGCACACATGCAAACCACACAGCGGTTTGGACTCCTGCATGAGCTCTCACCACACCCAGGCTGTACCACTTAAGTGGTTGCTCAGACCTCCAAGGCCTGGAGAAACCATAATGGAGAGCCAATATTGGAAATCAAATTGCCCAATGAACCCAGCATCTGGTTACAACTCACCAGCAGTTGTGACTATCCCACAGAATGTACTGTACAACAATATTTTATAATCAGATTCAGATTAATTTAACACGTATACATGGAAACACACAGTGAAAAGTGTCATTTGCATAAACAACCAACACACCAAGGATGTGCCGGGGGCGGAGGGGGGGGGGTGGGGTGGTATCGCCACACGTACCAGCAGAGCAACATAGAACATAGCTCGCCCACCATGTCCAGCAGAACAATACCAGCAAAACAAGCCCCATTCCTCCCTCCCTCTCATCCAAGTGCAAATACAGTACGCCAACTCAAGGACAATCCATCTCTAGCCTCAAGTGGCCTTCAAATTCCACAGTCAACTCGCAGACTCAGGGCTCCAGCCATTGAGCCTCGATGCCCAGACTTCAGATCGACCTTCAGGTTTCAATCTTTGGTCTTGACCCCAGGACTCGCCAGTGACAATGAATGAGAACCCCAAACACCAGTCCCTGAACTATGGGCTCCTCTCCCCAATTTGCTCACCGAGGGGGTTATCAGCCCTCATTCCTCCTGCCCACATGGAACTCCGATCCCAGAACCCACAACAACCTCCTCACTTGGGATGATAGCCAGGTTCTTATCCTCGCTGATTTGACAGCTTGATATCTGACCACAGATATCTTTGTCACACGTCCACTTAGCTGGCCTTCAAACACAGAGCCAACACCTACACTATGACCTGACCTCTAACTCTATGACATCCCTGTTCCTAAGCCCCACCCTGACCCCTAACTCCCTTGTCTGTCCCTAAAACCAACCCTACAAACATAAAAAAACAAATAAATCTGAGCCACAACCTCAATGGAAACTGCACCTCAGCACCATCTTGACCAGAAGAGTTGTCTTCCAAGATAGTCACAAATTTCTCTGAACATTTGACCATTTTTTTTAATAAACAAAACTTTCAAGTCAGACCTTGCATGCCTGGCAGGAATTAGTGACTGATCTAGTTCCATAACATCAATTTAGTTCCCGACGTATTTTCTTTGACACCTACCCAAATCTGCAGTGTGGAGCATCAGCCAGCGAATGGTCACATTACAATTCCTCAGGCAGTTGAGTAGTTTAGGAATGTGATCCAACACATAATCTTCTCTCAAGAAGCCTTCCTTTAGAAACTGCTGCACTTGCTGGCGCAGGCTGTCAACACTCACACCATATCGACTAGCCTGGAAAAGAAACCCCACATCAAAACAAGCAGCAGCCACCAACCGTTCTGACTGAGGAAGCCAGTGGGAATGACATTAGCCATACAGCAGCAAAACATGAGTTCTGGCCAAGTCAAGTCAGGTTTTTGTCATTTAACTATATACATATATACTGCCAAACAAGACAATTGTTCCTCCAAATCAGGATGTAAAGCACAGTAGTACACTTAACACACATGCAACACACAATAACCTAGTAAGAATTAAATCTACAAATGAATCAGGCATATATAAACAAGGAAAGGTGCATAAATTAAATACTGTAGGGTACAGTACAAATTATCCAGTGACACTTCAAATGTGATGTGACAGAGAGTTCAGAAGCATAATGGCTGGAGGAAAGTCTATGGTTGTCCATGATGCACCTATTTACACGAATCAGAAGCCAATCCCCAATTTCCCATCAACTCTTCCCCAGACTTAACCACTCACTTATAGACTACACAAACCAATCAACCCACAAAGCCACACACCTTTGGGAGTACGGGGGAGTGGGAGGAAAACTTGGAAAGCCTCAATGAAATCCACAGAGTCACATGGAACATGTACAAACTCCACACAAATATCAGAAGGCAAAAGGGAACCTGGGACACTGGAGCTGTGAGACAGGAGATCTACTAGCTAATGGTGAATAGATAGCCATCATATTTTTTCCTCTCCTATAACAGTTAACATTTTTTCAATGGACAGTTCCAATTCCTTCTTAACAATTTTGTGCTTAACACAACAATATAAATCCAAGGATGCAATGCCGAGGCTTTACAAGTCATTGATCAGAATGCACATGGGGTATTGTGAACAGTTTTGGGCCCCTTATCTAAGAAAGGGTGTGCTGGTATTGGAAAAGGTCCAGAGGAGGTTCACAATAATCATCTTGGGATTGAAAGGGCTAACATATGAGGAGCATTTGCTTTGCAACATACACACAAAATGCTGGAGGAACTCAGCCCGTCAGGCAGTATCTATGGAAATGAATATACAAACAGTTGGTATTTCAGGCAGAGACCCTTCATTGTGACTGGAAAAGGAAGAGGAAAGAAGCCAGAATAAGAAAGTTGAGGGAGGGGAAGGAGTATAAGCTGACAGGTGATAGGTGAAGCCAGGTGCGTGAGAGAAGGGGGATGAAGTAAGAAGCTAAAGGTGATAGGTGGAAAAATTAAAGGGCTGGAGTAGAAGGAATATGATAGGAGAGATGAGTGGACCATGGGAGAAAGGGGAGGAGGAAGGACACCAGCGGGAGGTAATAGGCAGGTGAGGAGAAGAGATGAGTTAAGAGGAGGGCCAGAGTAGGGAACTGAAAAAGAGGGAAGGGGGAGACAGAATGAGGGGAGAACTATTAAATATTGAAAGGCCGAGATAAAGTGGATGTGGACAAGATGTTTCCAATAGTGGGGGAGTCTAGAACCGGGGGCACAGTCTCAGAATAGTACATCTCTTTAGAACACAGATGAGGTAGAATTTCTTTAGCCTGAGGGTGGTGAACATGTGGAAGTCATTGCAATGGACAGTTGTGGAGGCCAAGTCGTCGAGTATATTTAAAGCAGAGGTTGATAGGTTCTTGATTAGTCAGAGCAGCAAAGGTTATGGGGAGAAAGCTGGAGAAAGGGGTTGAGAGAGATAATAAATCAGCCATAAAGGAAAGGCAGAGCAGACCCAATGGGCCAAATAGCCTAATTGTGCGTCTGTCCTATGGTCTAATCAAGTCATGACAGGAAACGTTAGAATACAAAGCACATCGACTACAACATGGTCGAGTGTCATACCTGTTCCCTGATGTTTGCCTGCTCCAGTGTGTAATGCAAAGCTGTCTTTGCTGCTTTGTACGGTTCCCAAGCTTCAATCAGATTGACAGTGATCCCCATGTAAATACTTATTACCTGATGGGAGAAACAGAAACCCAAACACTTATTTCTTCCCTTAGCACACTCATCTAGCTCAAAGTAAATATATTATTAAAGTACATATATGTCACCACGTACAACCCCGGGTTCATTTTCTTGCAGGCATTCACAGTAGAACAAAGAACAATGAAAAACTACACACAAATATTGACAAACAGCCAGTGTGCAAAAGACAAACCAGACAGAACTGAGAATTTGAGATATAGAGTCCTTGAAAGTGAGTCCATAGGTTGTGGAGTCAGTTCAGAGTTGAGGTGAATGAAGTTATCCACACAGGTTCAGTAGCCTGATGATTGTAGGGTTGTAATTATTCCTTAACCTGCTGGGCTCCTGTACCTTCTTCCCATGGACTGGATGGTAAGGATCCTTGATGCTTGACGCTGCTATCTTCAGCAGCACTCATAAGTTGTACTCAAGGGCTATTCCTTTGATGGGACAGTGCTGTATCCATTATGTGTTGCAGGTTTTTCCGTTCTTGGGCATTGGTGGTTCCATATTAGGCCGTGAGTTCACCATCATGTTTGAAACAACAAAAACACTTGAGTAAATACAAAGCACTAAGGGACATCTTGAAGTCACATATAAGGAGGACTTGCAAAACAAACTGCTGTATTAGTGTTACCCATGTTTTAGAAGAATTCTTTAACTGGTGCTCATTTTCTGCAGAGGGTTGTAGACTCAGCCAGCTCCATCATGGGCAGTGGCCTCCCCAGCATCAATGACATCTTCAAAAGGCCATGCCTCAAAAAGGTGGCATTCATCATTAAGGATTCCATCATCCACCACATGCCCTCTTCTCATTGCTACCATCAGGGAGGTGGTAATATGAGGCTGAAGACCCACACTCAACTTTTTAGGACCAGCTTTTTCACTTCTGCCATCAAATTTCAGATTATGTTAAACATCAATGGCATATGTCATGAAATTTGTTGTTTTGCAGCGGCCCCTCCATACCAGACGACGATGTAAACAGTTAGAATACTCTCCATGGTCCATCTGTAGAAACTGCTAGAGTCCTGGTGACATACCAAGTCTCCTCAAACTCCTAATGAAATACAGCTCCTACGTTGGGCTGAAAATAGATCTTCAGAGATTTGTGAATGGACGATTAACCTTGAACACGACCTCCATACTTTTTTGCAATACTTATATGATTTTATTATATTTTTATTATAATTTATGGCATAGCTTATGTATTGCACTGTACTGCTACTGCAAAGCAATAAATCTCACAACCTACGTCACTGATACTAAACCTGATTCTGATGCTAGCCTAGTCTACAGGTGAATTGTTGCAAAAGCTCACATTGCCTTACCCAGTTATCTGGAAAGTATTTATCCACAATCTCTCTCATTTTAGCTTGCTGTGTGTGAAGAGTGGGCGGCTCGAAGTAGAGGATCACGTAAAGCATAGCAGCTTGAGTAGCCAAAGCTGTGCTGCGGTGTTCTGGCAATGGGTACGCTGAAACCTGACAAACAGAAACACAAAAATCATTGAAGGAAAACCTTGGGAGGAAAGATTATCAACTTCAAATATCAGAAGTTGATTTGTTTATCTGTGCAGGCCATCAATACCATTTTATCAGTTGATATACTTTCTTTCCTATTCTTTACTAATACCACTAGTGATCTGACACAAATCACAGGAGTTCACTTCACCAAATATTTAATAAATCACGCAGTCTTAAGCGGATTCATTTGGCAGAGGAAACTCCCCCTCCACAGCTCCAAGATTACAACTCAAAACAGGATATATGCGGTGAACAGCTGATTTGCACTGATACAAAGATGGCTGGTCTGTAGAACATTACCAACTAGCTGAAGTGTATTCCAAATTGAGCTCAAAGAATATTAAGGAAATATAAGCAGTGAGATTGATAGCCACTTAAAGACTGCCACTCTATGATTGATTAATGACTGGATAAGTGAGTACAACATCAAGTCAAGTCACTTTTTACTGTCATTTCGACCATAACTGCTGGCACAGTACACAGTAAAAATGAGACATTTTTCAGGACCATGGCGCTACGTGAAACAGTACAAAAACAAATTTATACACGAGTATAAACAACAAAAGCACAAAGTAATATTCTCTCAATTTCACTAAACAATATTGGTGGGTCTTAACTCAAAGCATCGAAGATCCATTTCCCTGCCTGACTCACTGGGTTCCTCCAGCTATTGGTATAACATGGCACAGGAGCATAGGGGTTAGCGCATTGCTTTACAGTGCCAGCCATTATGGATCAGAGTTCAATTCCTCCTGCTGTTTTTAAGGAGTTTGTATGTTCACTTTGTGACCATGTAGGTTTCCTCCAGGTGCTCCAAACATATACAGTTCATGAGCTGTGGGCATGCTATACAGGCACTGGAAGTATAGTGTCTCTTGCGGGCTGCCCAGGACAATCCTTGCTGATGAGAGGCATTGATCATGTCGATGGTCAGAGGCTTTTACCCAGGGCTGAAATGGCTAGCATGAGAGGGCACAGTTTTAAGGTGCTTGGAAGTATGTACAGAGGAGATATCAGGGGTAAGCTTTTTCCCCCCCACAGAGAGTGGTGAGTGTGTGAAATGGGCTGCTGGTGACAGTGGTGCAGGTGGATATGGTAGGGTCTTTTAAAAGACTCCTGGACAGGTACACGGAGCTCAGAAAAACAGAGAACTATGGGTAACCCTAAAGGCTGATTTATACTTCTGCATCGGCTCTATGCCGTAGCCTATGGAAGTGGCTTACGCCGTTGTGAGCATTTATGCTTGTGCGTTGGTGTGTCTGCATCACTCTGTAATTCACCACCAAAACGCTAGTTAGCGGTGGGGTTTCTATGCCACTGTGTTGAGTTTCTTGGTGTACTTCAAACAATGGTGACTGAAACTGAGCGCATCATGTTGGAGTTGGAGCTAATAAATGTTGAACAAGAGTTACTTTTATTGAAATTACTGCAACGCAGAAAAGAGAGAAGACATCGGAGGAGATGTTGGACGAAGAGTCGTACAAATGTACATATTTTCGGACTTCCTCAATTAACCTCTCCTCGATTTGGTCCATTTTCCAACTCAAGTTCAACTCACATTCTTCTTCTCTCTTCTCTCTCAATTTGAAAATGGCAGTGATTAAGAAGCAACCAGAAATGTGATGCTACCAAGCGGACCAATCACAGTTGTTGCGGTCTGCGTTGCCGCAGTGCATAGTTACATTTTTGGGGAGGTTGCGTCAGGCTACGGCGTCGGGTAAGCAGCTACGCTGTACCTACGGCGTAGATTCGACGGAGAAGTATATATTGGCCTTAAGTAATTTCTAAGTTAAGGACATGTTCAGCGCAGCTTTGTAGGCCAAAGGGCCCGTATTGAGTTGTAGGTTTTCAATGTTCCTATGATTTGACAAAAACAATGTATTTCACTGTATGATTTTTGATGTATATGTGACAAGTAAAGCTAATCTTAACTCATTTTATCTGAATTGGAAAGTTAGCTTGCTTTATTGAAATTCAATTTTTCAGAGGCTCACCAAATAGGAAAATGATCACTTATTGGTGATGAGATTTTAAAAAACCAGTCCAATCTAAAATATCTTCAATGGCAGGCAAAAGAGCTGGTTGTTAGCAACACGCACAACACACTGGAGGAACTCAGCAGGTCGGGCAGCATCCGTGGAAATGAACAGTCAACATTCTGACGAAGGGTCTCGGCCCGAAACTTGGACTGTTCGTTTCCATGAATGCTGCCCAACCTGCTGAGTTCCTCCAGCGTGTTGTGCGTGTTGCTTTGACCCCAGCATCTGCAGGGTATTTTGTGTTAGTGCTGGTAGCTAACCTGGTAATAAATACTTGTACCAAGTAGCTTCAGCACTAACAACAATGATGCAACACAATTAAAGTAGGAAACAGAGGCAAAACTATAGCAACACACACAAAAAGCTGGAGGAACTCCGCAGTATCTATGGAAAAGAATAAACAGTAAGTGTTTTGGGCCAAGACATCACAAGGCAAAACAAAAGTCACTGACAGTGCAGCCACAGAGGAATGAAGATGGATGAAATAAATGGACATAGGTTGGACTCACTGGGGAGATGAGAAGAAATAAAAGGGAACCAAGACCTAGGAACAAAGGACAATTTGTAACAGAACCCTGGAAGAGCACAAGAAACACTTGGAAACTAAGGTCTGAAACTGAACACATCACATCTTGAAAAACAGCAGAGTCTGCAAGTTGTGAGTGCATGTACCTTGTCTTTGCAATTCTACCTTTGAGGCCCTCCATCGGTCGGGGTCAAACAATTTGGCACCACGAGATGTCAATCAGTTTTGAGCTCAATGTAGGACTGCCTTAGGGACTCCAGTTCCAGATTTCTCCTCAGGGCTTAGTTCCGAAGCTTTTCCCATGAGTGGGTATTTCCTTCTCCTAGATGAACTGTCAACTACAGCTGATAAGACCCATATGCCAACGCGACTGGTGTTTTAAGGCACCAATAAACCGCCTTTTACCTCTCCCATCAGTAAAAATAGTTCTGCCACCTTTCCCCAGTTAACCAACGTTTATTGTTTCTCTCGATCCCAGCCATTTCTAGAATTTCCAGTTCTTACTTCAGATCTCCGCTAACTGCAATAATTTTTTAATCTCACCTGTCAAAAAGATATTGCCTAAAGAAATACAACATTAACCTCCGATGCAACACACACAAAATGCTGGTGGAACGCAGCAGGCCAGGCAGCATCTATAAGGAGAAGCACTGTCGATGTTTCGGGCCGAGACCCTTCGTCGGGACTAACTGAAAGGAAAGATACTAAGAGATTTGAAATTAGTGGGGGGAGGGGGAAATGCAAAATGATAGGAGAAGACCGGAGGGGTGGGGTGAAGCTGAGAGCTGATGATTGGTGAATTGGTGATTGGTGAAAGTGATACCGAGCTGGAGAAGGGAAAGGATCGTGGGACGGGAGGCCACGGGAGAAAGAAAGGGGGGGGGAAGCACCAGAGGGAGATGGAAAACAGGCAAACAACTAAATATGTCAGGGATGGGGTAAGAAGGGGAGGAGGGGCATTAACGGAAGTTAGAGAAGTCAATGTTCATGTGTCTGGGGCCCTGAATGGTGGTGAGGGAGGAAGTGTAAGGGCAGGTATAGCACTTGTTCCGCTTACAAGGACTGACATAGGGTTTCGGCTCCAAACGTTGACAGCGCTTCTCCCTATAAATGCTGCCTGGCCTGCTGCATTCCACCAGCATTTTGATGTGTTGCTTGAATTTCCAGCATCTGCAGATTTCCTCGTGTTTGCTTTTTAGAACAACCTGTGATGGTTGAGGTTTGTGTTAGTCACCATGCATTTTCAAACTGAACGGTCAATCAAATTCTTTAGTTCATTGATATGATCTGCAGGTCAACTTACAAACACTAAACTGAAATTCAGGTCCAGAAATGAAAATTAAATAATGTTGAAAAGTATATTGTCTAAGGCAGAGCTTCCCAACCATTTTTATGCTGTGGACCAATAACATTAAGCTAGGGGTCATAGGCTCCTGAATTTTAAAGGAACAATGTATGGCCTTCTAAATCAGTGCCGTGGCTCTGAAACTGTTTGAATTATACATAGTTGAACAATCATCACATGGATGATGTTTAGTAGCAGGTTATACAAGAAGACTACAAGATATAAAGTTGAATTGACGTTATTTCTTACATCCTTCACATACATGAGGGGTAAAAATCTTTTATGTTTCATCTGTCTAAATATGCAATGTGCAATCACAGTAATTTATGTATGGCATCCGTTAGTCTTGCGAGACCATGGATCTGCGCCTGGAATGTCTTCTCCAGGGTGCAGGCCTGGGCAAGGTTGTATGGAAGATCAGCTATTGCCCATGCAGCAAGACTCTCCTCTCCACGACACCGATGTTGTCCAAGGGAAGGGCAAGGGCCGATACAGCCTGGCACCAGTGTCGTCGCAGGAGTTGCCAGAACGAGGTTGAAGACAATGTCGGACTGCCTTAGGGACTCCAGCTCCGGATTTGTCCTCAGGGTTTACTCCCGAAGTCTTTCCCATGGGTGGGTATGGCCGCAAGGCAGCAGAGGTTTGAAATCAGAGTTTTCCCTCTCTTAGATGGACTGCCTTCTCAGGCTGACGAGCTCCATCTACCTGAATAGTAATTTATAATAAACAGAACATTCAATGTAATATAGAGTACACTCAAATCAGTGTGAGTTCATCAGTCTGATGGCCTGGTGGAAGAAGCTGTCTTGGAGCCTGCATGGCTTCGAGCCATGCTGCGGTACTGTTTCCCAGATGGTAGCAGCTGGAACAGTTTCTGGTTGGGTTCTGATTCAGGCCCCCAATGATCCTTCAGGCCATTTTTTTTTTAAACACACTTGTGTTTGTAAATGTACACCACTCTCTGCAGAGTCCTGCGATTAAGAGAGGCACAGTTCCCATATCAGGCAGTGATGCAGCCAGTCAGGATGCTCTCAGTCGTGCACTTGTAGGAAGTTCTTAGGATTTGGGGGCCCAAATCAAACTTCTTCAACCATCTGAGGTGAAAGAGGCGCTGTTGTGCCTTTTTCACCACACAGCTAGTGTATACTGACTACATGAAGTCCTCAGTGATGTGGATGCTGAGGAACTTGAAGCTGTTTACCCTCTCAACCCCAGATCCACTGATGTCAATAGGGGTTAGCCCGCCTCCATTCCTCCTGTAATCCACAACCAGCTCCTTTGTTTTTGCAACATTCTTGACACCACTGTGACAGAGAGATGACCTCTTCCCACTGAGTCTGCTCTGCCATTCCATCATGGCTTATTTATTATCCCTTGCAACCCCATTCTCCTGCATTCTCCTCATAATCTCTGATGCCCTTACTAATCAAAAACTTACCAAGATCTACTTTAAATATACCCAATGACTTAGCTTCCACAGCAACCTGTGGCAATGAATTCCTAGATTTGTCACCCTCTAGCTAAAGAACTTCCTTCTCTTCTCTGTTCTAAAGGGACATCCTTCTATACTGAAGCTGTGCCCTCTACACTCTCCTACAAAAGAAAACATCTTCTCCAGATCCACTCTATCTAGGCCTTTCAATTTTTGATCGGCTCGAATGAGATGACCCCCCTTCATTCTTCTAAACTCACATTGTAAAGTTTATCAGTGTAATAAATAATTCAAAAGCACTCTGTGGCTTGGGGTGTTTTGCAACCAATAAGAAGTGATCACTGCAGTAAGAGTGATCTTGATGAAGCACCTCAGCACAAAATATCAACTGCTTATTTCCCTCCATAGATGCTGCCTGATCTGCGAATTACCTTTAATTTTATGTTACTCTGGATTTCCAGCATCTGCAGAATCTCTTGTACTTATGATTCACTGCCATTTCATATTTTTTTGACATGTGCATATAGTTCAGAGAGATTTACCACTCCGAGATACAAGAGTCTACTTAATATCACAAATATATTCTAATGTTTCAAAGAACATTTACTATCAAAGAATGTATAAATTATACAACATAGAAACATAGAAAACCTATGGCACAATACAGGCCCTTCAGCTCATGATGCTGGATGTCCACATGATCAATGCCTCATATCATCTTATACACCTCTATCAGGTCACCTTTCATCCTCCGTCGCTCCAAGGAGAAAAGACCAAGTTCACTCAACCTATTCTCATAGTGGATGTTTCCCAATCCAGGCGACATCCTTGTAAACCTCCTCTGCACACTTTCAATACTTTTCACATCCTTCCTATAATGAGGTGACCAGAACTGAGCACAGTACTCCAAGTGGGGTATGATCAGGGCCCTACAAAGCTGTAACATTATGTCTCAGCTCTTAAACTCAATCCCACTGTTGATGAAGGTCAATGCATCATATGCTTTCTTAACCAGCAGAACAGCAGCTTTGAATGTCCTATGGACTCGGACACCAAGATCCCTCTGATCCTCCACACTGCCAAGAGTCTTACCATTAATACTATATTCTGCCATTGTGGCGACCCACTTCCTAGTGCACTCGAACCGGCTCACAAATAGCCAGCACGCCGGCACAAAGGCCAGTCCCAAAAGGGCGCCAGGTCTGCTTCACCAACAAAGGGAAAAGCCCGTGTGGGACTGTGAATACATGCCCCCTACAGCATCCGCGCGTGGGACAGGACTGTGAATACGTGCACCCTACAGCATCCGTGCCCGGGGAGGGCGGGATCAGGGAGGCTTTAAAGCGAAGCCGCGAAGTTCGAATAAAATCTTTTTTTAAACTGCAGTTTACCGACTCCGTGTCGTTATTTTAGCGCTGTGTGTAGCACACCGCTACAATTGGTGACCCCAACGACCCAAGCGATATTTGGGCCGAAGATGACCGACACCGCATCTGTTCATGCAGTTTCGTTGAAACTGCCAAGCTTCTGGACGCTGCGACCTCACCTATGGTTCCAGCAAGCAGAAGCCCAATTCCACGTTCGGCAGATAACCTCGGAGGACACACGTTACTACTACGTGGTGAGCTCCCTCGACCAGGACACAGCAGCCCAGGTTGAGGAGTTCATACAGTCACCCCCAGCAGACTGCAAATACACAGAATTCAAAGCCCTGCTCATAAGGACTTTCGGACTCTCGCGGCGCGAGCGGGCTGCCCGTTTACTGCACCTGGATGGTTTGTGAGACAGACATCCATCGGCTTTAATGAATGAGATGTTGTCTCTGGCCGGAGGACACAAGCCCTGCCTCATGTTTGAGCAGGCATTCCTGGAGCAGCTGCCCGAGGACATACGCCTGCTGCTGTCCGACGCGGATTTCAGCGACCCCCGGAAGGTGGCAGCCCGGGCGGACTTGCTGTGGAACGCCAAGAAGGAGAGTGGGGCGCCCGTCGCACAGATCACCAGGCCACGCTCCCAGCAGCAAACCAGACCAGGCCCAGCCGCAGAGCCCGCTAACCCCAGAGGCAGGGGTGAGGAGCCCAATGAACAATGGTGCTTCTACCACCAGCGGTGGGGCGCAGAAGCCCACCGCTGTAGCTCGCCCTGCAAGTTCCCGGGAAACGCCAGGGCCAGCCGCCGCTGATGGCTACGGCGGCTGGCCATCAGGATAGCCTCCTGTATGTGTGGGACAAGCGGTCGGGACGCCGTTTTTTGGTCGACACCGGTGCCGAGATCAGCGTCTTACCTCCGACGAGTTACGACACCCGCAACAGGGCACCGGGTCCCACCCTGAGGGCCGTGAACGGCAGCACAGTAAGGACAAAACAGAATGGCAGAAATTAAGTCGTGGGAGGCAGAGATTCAAATTCGTTTTTTGTCATTTTTCAGTGCATGAGAGCAAAGACAACCAAAATAGTTGTTCTTTCGGATCTGGTGCAGTATAAAAGAAAAGAAAATAAACATAAAGAACATGATAAATTTAAATACAAAAGCAATCATATAAAACAGACTGTATAAGTGACAATGTGTAGAGGGGTTGAAGGGTGCTGAGGGGCTGTAGTGATAATGTTCAAACAGTAAAAACAAGGTATTCTTTCCTTTTAACATCTTTACTTTCTCTGTTCACATTTAGTACACTAGCATCCCCATTTCTTACCCAACCACCCTTGTGCAATACCAATAACAGGGAAAGTGAACATCACAACTAAGTGCTTACATAGCTCAAATGAACAGAACTCAGCATGGGATGAGTAGCTGATGTGGATGCATATAAACCGATGCTAAGTGATATGTACATAGTGTACAATGGGTGAAGGTGTTGGTGAGACAGATAGGTTGGGGAAAACATCTTGTGCATTGCTTTTATACTTCATTCCTTAATGCAGAGATGAACAAGTTCTCCATTCAGCCTGCTTCGCAGTCTCGGTCAACTCACACTCTGTTTTCTTAGTAAATTTATCCTTCAGAATTCACCGTCACCTTTAACAATGAGGAACTGGAACCTGTGCATCACTAACCTGATTATAAATGTCATCCGAGCGTAACCGGCCAACAACCATTGAGATGAATGTCTTGCTAATCGGCACTCTTTGGAAATAACTCTCTGGGTAGTTTGGGGGTTTTTTTGAGCCCAGCAGGGAGGAGTATCCTGTACTACGTAGCAGTTTGCAAATGTCATCCAAATTGGAATCAGAAGATGAACGTGCAGCACTGTAACAGACACAATAATTTAATCATTTAGGATCCATGCTCAAAAACAGAGGCTGCAGGACAATGCAAACAAAAAACAGAACTACATCAACAATGCCTCCCCCTCCTACTTTCAAATCTCTTAGTATCTTTCCTTTCAGTTAGTCCTGACGAAGGGTCTCGGCCCGAAACGTTAACAGTGCTTCTCCTTATCGATGCTGCCTGGCCTGCTGTGTTCCACCACCATTTTGTGTGTGTTGCTAGAAAATTATTAGTATCTTTTCCTTTTGGTATAAATTGATTGAAATAAAATCTTTAATTAAAATAAAGAATGTGGGTGATATCATGAGGAAATTCACTCTCAATGTACAATAATAGCAAACTTCTCAAATGGACCTCAAAACAGGCAGCATGATAGTGTAGTAGGTAGCACAACTCCTTACAACACCAGCTGTAAGAATGGAGTTCAATTCCTGCCGCTGTCTGTTAGGAGTTTGTATATTCTCCCCAGTACCCCATGGATTTCCTCAGAGTACTCCAATTTCGTCCCCCATTCCAAAGACATACGGGTTAGGGATAGTAAGTTGCTGTGTTAGCACCAGAAGCGTGGCCCCCAACACATTTCACCCTATCTTTTGATGTATATGTGATAATGAATTTCAGAATCAGTGTAAAATAAAAGTACCACAGGCAGGATTGTTAACCGAACATGCTGACATGCAGTTTAACTCTGAAATCTCTGTAGCAAGATTGGTGGCAATTTGCAGGGCCAGTACTTCTTTCAGGAGGCACAAGCCCAATGAAATTCAAAACGTTCAACTGTTTTCCATTTGGTACTTCATACACTTATTGGGTGCCTTTCCCCCACCATGCAGCACTACTCCAAATGTAAAAGTAGACATTTAATTCAGGCTTTTGCTGATATTTTTAATGATGCAGACCATAACACAGCAGGGCAGAATTAGGCCATTTAGCCCATCGAATCTGCTCTGCTATTTAATCATGTAAACATAGAAAACCTACAGCACAATACAGGCCCTTCGGCCCACAAAGTGGTGCCAAACATGCCCTTCCCTGAGAAATTACCCAGGGTTACCCACAGCCCTCTATCTTACTAAGCTCTATGGACCTATGCAAAAGTCTCTTAAAAGACCCTATCGTATCCGCCTCCACCACCGTTGCCGGCAGCCCATTCCATGCACTCACCACTCTCTACGTAAAAAACTTACCCCTGACATCTCCTCTGTACCTACTCTCCAGCACCTTAAACCTGTGCCCTCTCGTGTTAGCCATTTCAGCCCTGGGAACAAGCCTCTGACAATCCACACGATCAATCAGAAAGGGAGTAGAAATAGACCAGGGAATTATAGACCAGTGAGTCTTACCTCAGTGGTTGGTAAGCTGATGGAGAAGATCCTAAGAGGCAGGATTTATGAACATTTGGAGAGGGATAATATGATTAGGAGTAGTCAGCACGGCTTTGTCAAAGGCAGGTTGTGCCTTATGAGCCTGATTGAATTTTTTGAGGAAGTGACTAATCACATTGATGAAGGAAGAGCAGTAGATATAGTGTATATGGATTTCAGCAAGGCATTTCATAAGGTACCCCATGCAAGGCTTATTGAAAAAGTAATGAGGCATGGGATCCAAGGGGACATTGCTTTGTGGATCCAGAACTGGCTTGCCCACAGCAGGCAAAGAGTGGTTGTAGACGGGTCATATTCCGCATGGAGGTCGGTCACCAGTGGGGTGCCTCAGGGATCTGTTCTGGGACCCTTCCTCTTCGTGATTTTTATAAATGACCTGGATGAGGAAGTGGAGGGATGGGTTAGTAAGTTTGCTGATGACACAAAGGTTGGAGGTGTTGTGGACAGTGTGGAGGGCTGTCAGAGGTTACAGCGGGGCATTGATAGGATGCAAAACTGGGCTGAGAAGTGGCAGATGGAGTTCAACCCAGGTAAGTGTGAAGAGGTTCATTTTGGTAGGTCAAATATGAAGGCAGAATATAGTATTAGTGGTAAGACTCTTGGCAGTGTGGAGGATCAGAGGGATCGTGGGGTCCGAGTCCATAGGACACTCAAAGCAGCTGCGCAGGTTGACTCAGTGGTTAAGGCGGCGTATGGTGTATTGGCCTTCATCAATTGTGGAATTCAATTTAGGAGCCGAGAGGTAATGTTGCAGCTGTATAAGACTCTGTTCAGACCCCGGAGTATTTTGCTCAGTCCTGGTTGCCTTACTAAAAGAAGGATGAAGGGTATAGAGGAGTTTTACAAGGATGTTGCCTGGATTGGGGAGCATGCCTAATGAGAATAGGTTGAGTGAACTCGGCCTTTTTGCCTTGGAATGATGGAGGATGAGAGGTGACCTGATAGAGATGCATAAGTTGATGAGAGGCAGTGATCATGTGGATAGTCAGAAGCTTTTTCCCAGGGCTGAAATGGTTGCCACAAGGGGACACAGGTTTAAGTTGCTGGGGAGTAGGTACAGAGGAGATGTCAGGGGTAAGTTTTTTACTCAGAGAGTGGTGAGTGTGTGGAATGGGCTGCCGGCAACGGTGGTGGAGGCAGATATGATAGGGTCTTTTAAGAGACTTTTAGATAGGTACATGGAGCTTAGAAAAATAGAGGGCTATGGGTAAGCCTAGTAATTTCTAAGGTAGGGAAATGTTTGGCATAACTTCGTGGGCCAAAGTGCCTGTATTGTGCTGTAGGTTTTCTATGTTTCTATGCCTCTCATCATCTTATAAACCTCTATCAGGTCACCACTCATCCTCCATCGCACAGGGCCAAAAAAAGCAGCAGAGGGTTGTAAATTTAGTCAGCTCTATCTTGTGTACCTGTCTACAAAGTACCCAGGACACCTTCAAGGAGTGGTGTCTCAGAAAGGCAGCGTCCATTATTAAGGACCCCCAACACCCATGGCATGCCCTTTTCTCACTGTTACCATCAGGTAGGAGGTACAGAAGCCTGAAGGCACACACACAGCGATTCAGGAACAGCTTCTTCCCCTCTGCCATCTGATTCCTAAATGGACATTGAATCTTTGGACACCACCTCATTTTTAAAAAAAATATACAGTATTTCAGTTTTTGCATTTTTTAAAAATCTATTCAATATACGTAATTGATTTGTTTTTTTTTTCTCTGCTAGATTATGTATTGCATTGAACTGCTGCTGCCAAGTTAACAAATTTCACATCACATGCCGGTGATAATAAACCTGATTCTGATTTCTTTTATCCCCTCCTCAGCACCACTCGCTGGCCTTCTCCCTCTAACTGTTGATGCCATGTCCAATCAAAAACCTATATAGCTCTGCCATAAACACACCCAATGATCTGGCCTCCACAGCCGCCTGTGGTAATAAAATTCCACAGATTTATCACCCTCTGGGTAAAGAAATTTCTCCACATCTCTTTTTAAATGGACACCCTTCTATCCTGAGGATGTGCCCTCTTGTACTAGACTACCACCCCCACCATAGGAAATATCCTTCCACAGTTTACTCTATCTAGGCCTTTCAACATTCAAAAGGTTTCAATAAACCACCTTCCCCCCCCCCCCCACCCCCGAAATCCTTCTAAATTTCAGCAAGTACAGATCCAGAGCCATCGTATGATAACCTTTTCATTCCAGGAATCATCCTTGTGAACCTCCTCTGAACCGTCTCCAATACCAACAAATCTTTTCTTAGGAGCCCAAAACTGTTCATGATACTCAAGGTGAGGCCTCACCAGTGCCTTATAAATCCTCAGCATTGCATCCTTACTCTTGTACTCTCAACCTCTTGAAATGAATGTATTTGCCTTCTTCACCACTGAATTAACCTGCAAGTTAACTTTTAGGATGTTCTGCACAAGGACTCCCAAGTCCCTTTGCATCTCATTTTTTAGGATTTTCTTCCCATTTAGAAAATATTCTGCACATTTACTTCTGCTACCAAAGTGCATGACCATGCATTTTCCAACATTGTATTTCATTTGCCACTCTCTAGCCCATTCTCCTACCTTGTCTACATCCTTCTGCATCCTACCTGTTTCCTTAACACTACCTGCCCCTCCACCAATCTTCATATGATTCTGAAAACCTGGGAACAAAGCCATCTATTTCATCATTTAAATCATTGATATACTGCATAAGAACTGGCCCCAACATCGACTCCTGCAGAACAACACTAGTCACTGGCAGCCAACCAGAAAAGAATTCTTTTTTTCCCCACTTACTGTCTCCTACCAATCCGGCAAATGTTCTAACCATGCCAATAATTTTCCTGTTATGCCACGGGCACTTAACTTGGTAAGCAGCCTCATGTGTGTCACCTTGTCAAAGGCCTTCTGAAAGTCCAACTATACAACATCCACTGCATCCCCTTTATCTATCCTATGTGTAATGTCAAAGAATTCCAACAGGTTTGTCAGACAGGATTTTCCCTGAAGGAAGCCATGCTGACTTTGTCCTATCTTGTCCTGTGTCGCCAAATATTCCATAACCTCATCCTTAACAACTGACTCCAACATCTTCCCAACCACTGACGTCAGGCTAACTGGTCTATAATTTCCTTTCTGCTGTCTTCCTCCTTTCTTGAAGAGTGAAGTGACATTTGCAATTTTCCAGTCCTCTGACACCATGTCAGAGTCCAATGATTTCTGAAAGATCATTACTAATGCCCCCACAATCTCTACCACTACCTCTTTCAGAACCCAAGGGTGCAGTTCATCTGGTCCAAGTGGCTTATGTACCCTTACGTCTTTCAGCTTTTTGAGCACCTTCTCCCTTGTAACTTCTCCCTTCTCACTTCTTTTTCCTCACACCCTTCAACACTTAGCACACTGCTAATGTCTTTCACAGTGAAGACTGATGCAAAATACTCATTCAATTCATCTGCCATCACCTTGGCCCCCGCTATTATTTCTCCAGCCTCAGTTGTATATCCACTCTCATCTCTATTTTTTTAGACATTTGAAAAAGCTTTTACTATCCACTATTTGGATGTACAAAAAAATCCAAATATCTTTTGAATTCCTTTGCTCAAACTTTCAACATTAATGTATCTTTAAGTTTAAGATAAAGAGATGATTAGCTTTATTTATCACACATACATCGAAACATACAATGAAATGCATCGTTTACATCAAATCAAATCTTCAAGGATTGTGCTGGGGGCAGCCTGCAAGTGTTGTCACGTTTCCGGTTCCAATATAGCAAGCTCACAATTTACTAACCTTAAACTGTATGTCTTTGGAATATAGGGGGAATATGGAGCAGCCAGAGGAAACCTACACTGTCACAGGGAGAACATACAAACTCCTTACAGACAGCAGTGTGAATTGAAACTCAATCTTACAAGTTGGTGCTGTAAAGCGTGGTGCTAACGATTACTTTACCATATCGCCTCGGGCAAGTCCAAGGTCTGATGATCATGTTATGGCCCAAATGGTCATTCATCTTTCACTATTTTGCTACTAATTAAGATGCCTTGATTTTTTTCCTCTTCCATCTTCATAGTTGACAATTCCATCTATCTCTCAGCTCTGCATCAAAATTACTTAGAAAATAATGACAAACCGCAGCTGACTTATAGAACTTGATTAGACGTTATCAGTAACATCCTGTCAATGACGGTACTTGCACATTAACCCAATTCTCCGTTTTTGTTGCCTAATGAATCTCCAAACCAGGGAGCCATTTGTCTGACATCCCATGTGCTTTGGCTTTGGGGTTACCCAAGACAGTGATGGTAAATACCACAGGACATCTGTTTAAGGCGAGTGGAGGAAATAGAAACATAGAAAAACCTACAACACAATGCTTCGGCCCACAATGCTGTGCCGAAATGTCGAAGGATTTTTTTTTTGTGCAGAGAGAGTGGTAACTGCCTAGAATGCATTGCCAAGAACGGAGGTAGGGACATTTGAAAGACTCTAGATAGATAGATAGCTAGAAAGACAGATATCTTATTGATCCCAAAAGAAATTACAATGTCACAGTAGCATTACAAGTGTATAGATATACAAATATTAGAAGTGAAATAAGAAAAAGTAAAAAAAGTGAACACAGACAGTCCAACAGGAAGGGGCTGTCACTTCCCCAGCTACAAGTTGACTCACTATAGAGCGTAATGGCCACGGGCAAGAGCGGCACTGTTGTCTTGGTCTATCACTGAAAGTGCTCCTCTGTTCAGCCAAATTGGCATACAAAGGGTGAGAAATATTATCCAGAATTGCCAGGATGTTCTGCAGAGTCCTTTGTTCTACCGCATGGATGTAAGAAAAGTGCAGGTTATGGGCTGTGTAGGAGGGAAAGGTTAGACAGATCTCAAAGAAGTTTAGAAAAGGTCAGCCCAACATTGTGTGGCCTGAAGGGCTCATGCTGTGGTGTATGGTTCTGTGTTAATAGTCTCTCAGTTCACAACATGCAAGACGGTGGAGACCCAGTGGTAAGATGGCTGCCTCGCAGCTTCTCTGATCTGGGTTCAATCCAGTTCTTGGGTCCATTTCTGATGCCAACACAGTATGCCCATAACTTACTAACTCTGACCTTATGTCTTTGGGGCGAAACCTACGAGATCACAGGGAGAACATTATGGACCACAGAAGAAATCAAACATCGACCACTAATTGCTGGCACTGTAAAGCTCAACAGCTACACTACCATGGCACTACCACATAAAACATGAAAATGACAAGAGCCCTGAGTAGAGTGCACAGTACCTGTATCGGTAGTAGGAAACCAGCATCCTTTCTCTCACCTCTCCTTCTATTTTCTGGTCGATCACAAGCAGCATGACTCCATACAAGTACAAGGCTTCACACTGAACAATAACAACAGTAATAATAAATAAAACAAGAATAATAAATCAAACAAATGTGATCTTTACTGGTAGGTTAGAGAATAAGGTGTTACTTTAAGCTTTTAATCAAGAAATTTAAACTTACCAAAGTTCAAAGTAAAATTTATTATCAGAGTACATACATGTCGCCACATACAACCCTGAGATTCATTTTCTGTGGGCATACTTAGCAAACCTATAGAATGGTAACTGTAAACAGGATCAATGAAAGAGCAAGAGCAGAAAAGACAACAAACTGCAAGTGCAGATATAAATAAATGGCAATAAATAACAAAGACATGAAAAAACAAGATAAAGAGTCCTTAAATTGAGTTCATCAGTTGTAGGACCATCTCAAT
The DNA here is from genome assembly GCF_048418815.1 of Hemitrygon akajei. Classification (NCBI taxonomy): domain Eukaryota; kingdom Metazoa; phylum Chordata; class Chondrichthyes; order Myliobatiformes; family Dasyatidae; genus Hemitrygon; species Hemitrygon akajei. Next base: position 145,303,624 of record NC_133124.1, on the reverse strand, counting down.
AGATGAATGTAGTTATCACCTTTTGTCCAAGAATCTGATTCTTGAACCTGGTGGTGCAAATCCTGAGGCACCTGTACCTTCTACCTGATGACAGCAGCAAAAGAAGATCATGGTGGTGAGGATCTCTGATGATGGATGTTGCTTTTCTACAGCAACGTTTCATGTAGATGTGCTCACTGGTTGGGAGGGCTTTACCTGTGATATACTGGGCTGAATACATTACCTTTTGTAGGATTTTCTGCTCAAAGGCATTGGTGTTCCCACATCATGCCGTAATGCAGTCAGTCAGCACACTTTCCACCACGCATCTATAGAAGTTTGCCAAGGTTTTCGAAGACATGCCAAACCTCCACAGACTCCTGAGGAAGTAGAGGTGCTGCTGTGCTTTCTTCACAATAATATTTATATGATGGGTCCAAGAAAGGTTCTCTGATTTAGTGATACCCAGGAATTTAAAGTTACTGGCCCTCTGATCCTCCAATGAGGACTGGCTCATGGACCACTGGTTTCCCTCTCCTGAAGTCTTCCATGGTCTTATTGACTGAGTGACAGGTTGTTGTTATGATCCTACTCAGCCAAATTTTCAGTCTACCTCCTGTATGCTGATTCATCACCCCCTTTAATACAGCCCATACCAGTGACGTTGTCAGCAAAATTGAATATGATGTTGGAGCTGAACTTAGCCACATAGTCTTAGAGTAGGAATAAAGTGAGTAGAACAGGGGGCTAAGTATACATCCCTGCGCTGATGGAGATTGCGTGAAATGGAAGAGATGCGGTCGAGAGCAGCATTAATGGTGGAGGAAGGGAAGCCCCTTTCTTTGAAAAAGGAGGATATCTCCTTCGTTGTAGAATGAAAAGTCTCATCCTGAGATGCGGCAGAGACAGAGGAATTGAGAGAAGGGGATGGTGTTTTTATAAGTGGAAAGAGGTATAGTCAAAGTAGCTGTGAGAGTCCGTGGGGTTACAATAGATATCAGTGGATAAGCTGTCTCCAGAGACAGACACAGTGAAATCGAGAAAGGGGATGGAGGTGTTGAGATGGACCAGGTAAATTTGAGTGCAGGGTGGAAGTTGGAGGCAAAGTGGATGAAGTTGACGAGTTCAGCACAGGTGCAGGAAGCAGCACCAATGCAGTCATCAATGTAGTATAGGAAAAGTGTGGGACAGTCACCAGTGTAGGCTTGGAACATAGACTGTTCCACATAGCTGACAAACAGGCAGGAATAGCTGGGGCCCATGCAAGTGCCCACAGCTACACCTTTTGTTTGAAGGAAGTGGGAGGAGCCAAAGGAGAAATTATATGGAGTGAGGACAAGTTCCACTAGGCAGAGGAAAGTGGTAGTGGAGGGGAACTTGTGGGGTGTGGTGTCCAGAAAGAAATGGAGAGCTTTGAGACCCAGTTTTTTCTACCTTTCATCTGACATCAGCGTACTTATTATGCAATTTTTACTGCTCATTGCTGAATGGTAGCAGCTTGAACAGCTCACTTGGCCCGATGTGCCTAGACTGAGTTTTATAATAGAAATGTAGCTCATTCCATTCCCCTATCTATTTGCTACTGGTGAACATTGGTTTACCTTAAAGTCCATATCCAATTCCTCCTTGAAAGCCACGAGGGACCCTACTTTCAACTGATTCAGTGCAAGTCTTTGTAAACATGAGGAGTGAAGCCCTCAGGACATGCTGGCATTGCAGTTAGTGCGATCGTTTTACAATGCCAGCTGCAAGATTGGGGTTCAATTCCCACCGTTGTATGTTCTCCCCATAACTGGGTAGGTTCCTCTGGTTTCCTCCCACGTTCCTAAGACATGGGCATGCTATGTTGGCAACACTTACACCAGCACAATCCTCGCTATTTGATTTGATGCAAAAACGACACATTTCACTGTATGTTTCAAAGTACACGTGACAAATAAAGTTAATCTCTAATCTTTATTAGTATTTATTGACTTTCCGGTCAAAAACATCAAATATTGACTGGTGAAGTACAAGTAGTTCTGCTATGACATGCATTCCCACTATCTGGAATATGATTATGGAATTAGGGACATTACCTGCATTGCACAGGCCACAGTTGTCACAGTGCCAACACGATCGGGAAAACCTGATTAAATCTGTGCTTTTCAGGCAAATACAGCCTGTTTTGCTAACACCATAACTTTCTGTAACAGCTGCATCACCATTTTGTATAAGATTTCAATGCAGCAGATCTCAGGACAATGCAACAGATTGTGAGGACTGATGAAAACATCATCAGGGTCTCTCCCCTCTCTCTCCCCCCCCACATTCAGGACATTTATCAGAAGCCCTGAATACACAGTGCCTCCAGCCTTGTCAAAGACCCTTTCCATCCAGGAGGCTCCACCACCAGACTGTTAGACTTAACACCCTGCAGCCAACTAGCACATGTCTGTCTGAACGCCCTGCCTCAGCCCCCCCGCCACTCCGTACAGCTTCCCAACTCACCCACACACTCTCATCCTCCACTGCACTTCTCATCTTTTATTGCTGCTGTTTCACATATTTATACCACTGCTTGTTTTATTATAATAGTGTCAGTAACATCATACTGTTTTACATAAACAAGCACCTCACATGTTAAGTAAACCTGTCAATCCTCAGGCCATGCCACTCTGGGACTTGTGTTAATATGATTTTATGACTGTATGTGCTGTGTGTGAGTATTTGCACTGTATTTTTCACCATGACCTAGAGGAACGATGTTTTGTTTGGCTGTACACACGTGTCGGGTTGGATGACAATGAACTTGAACTTACAAGAAGTTGTTTTCCATCTTCATTTAGCAGTACTGTTTCAAGGGTCTGCTGAATGTAGACACCTTCATTGAGATCCTCAAGAAATCTGAAATAACCCAGCAGAGAGGTGTGATTCAACATTGGTCACATGTCACTGGCACAAGTAGGATCAGAATTAGAATCAGGTTTATTATCACCAGCATGTGACATGAAATTTGTTAACTTAGCAGCAGCAGTTCCATGCAATACATAATCTAGCAGAGAAACAAATAATAATAATAGACAAGTAAATTATGTATGTTGAATAGATTTTTAAAATGTGCAAACAGAAATACTGTTTTGCAACTCATGCAATTAGTTTCGCTTTACAGAATCAAATCTACAAGGCAATTTGTTTTACATTGAAGCTATATATTGTACATCTTTCAGTGTACAGCACAGAAGTGTAGTGGCTAGCACAATGCTTTACAGTGCAGGTGATCCAGGTACAATTCCCACCACTGCCTGTAAGGAGCTTGTACGTCTTCCCCATGACCACATAGGTTTCCACCAGGTACTCCAATTTCCTCCCACAGTCCAAAGCCATACCGGATGATAGGCTAATCGGTTATTGTAAATTGTCCCATGAAACACACACACATATCAATAAAATCAGTATAGATACAACAATTAAGTTTCTTAAAAAGGAAAATAATCTTCCATACAAGTCTTAAATTAATATCATATAGTCGATCTTATTTCCAAATTAAATTCAGCATTGACAGAACACACTTTTACCTGTTCAAATCAAATACATATTTGTGAACGCTTTCAAAAGCAAGGTAGAATCTTGTCAATATTTCAATGTGATTATCACGGAATTCCTCATCTAAGTCTTGTAGTTCTGGTTTTGATTCCAACTTGCTTTCAAAGTCCTCTGGGCCCTTAAAACAAGATTAACTATATAGTTAAAGCAGCCGTCGTTCTTTAACGGAAAAATACATGCCTTGTTCAACAGGCATACAGACTCTCACTGTTTAACTTGAACTCTAACTTCAAATGGAAAATCCTACAAAAGGCGGGGGATTTGGGCCAGTACATCACAGGTAAAGCCGTTGTAGCCCGAGCACATCAACATGAAACACTGTCATAGAAAAGCAGCATTCATCATCAGAGATAGAAAAAGTGAAACATGGAATTTCTATACCCATAAACAAAAAAATTCAGATGCTGGAAATCTTCAGCAACACACACACACAAAATACTGGAGGAACCCAGCAAAAGCAGGCAGCATTTATGGAGGGAAATAAATGTTGCTGTCTCAGGCCAAGACCCTTTGTCACCACACTGTTATGATCTCTAGGAATCCTAAAACTGGGATCACACGATACTCATTTAAAAACAGCTTGGGGGTTTATGTTGGGCTTTTAGCCAACATCCATCACTGTTTTCCCCGTGACTGCATGGGTTTCCTTTGGGTACTCCAATTTCCTCTCTGTACTGGTTAGTAGTTTAATTGGTCATTGTAAATGTCCCCTGATTAGGCTAGGATTAAATTGGGGGGTTGCTGAACAGCGTGACTCGAAGGCCCAGAAAGGCCTATTCTGCACTGTATCAGTAACACAGTGGCATTCCAATCAGATATTGAGACATCATGGAATTTAATGGAGTGAGTTGTTTGAGAAAGTAGTTGAAGCAGGTACAATAAAGACATTTTTAAAACTTTTAGACATGTATATGTACAGCAGAGATATAAGGGAATAATGCCTGGTTTCGAATCCAATTTGCAGTTGATGAGATTAACTGTCAATCAAGTAAGGGACCCCTACTTTTTATGATATAAGTGACCTGGATGAAAATGTAGATGGGTGAGCTAGTAAATTTACAAACAGTACAAAGATTGGTGGTGCTGTGGATAGCATAGATATACAAAGAATCAGTTGCACACATGCACAGAGAAATGGTAGATGGAGTTTAATCTGGTCAAATGCTCGGTGGGCTACTTTGTGAAATCAAACGTATAGGAACAGCATGTTGTTAATGGCAAGACTCAATTGTATCGATTTAGAGAGGGATGTTGGGATCCCTCAACATTGAAAGCACAGGTTAATAGGATGGCAAAGAAAGTGCTTGCCTTAGTTGAGATACTCAGTTCAAGAGATGGAAAGTTATGTTGCAACTTTATAAAAAACTCAAGTTAGACCATGTCTGGAGTATTGCATTCAGTTCTGGTCACCCATTTATAGAAAGGGTGCTCAGGCTTTGCAGAGGGTGCGGAACAGGATGCTGAAGTAACACTCACAAAATGCTGGAGGAACTCAGCAGGCCAGACAGCATTTATGGAAAAGAGTAAACAGTTGACATTTCAGACCAAAACCCTTCATCAGGCCTGAAAAGATGCTGCCTGGATTAGGGGGCATGTGCTATAAATAGAAGTTGGACAAACTCTAGTTGTTTTCTCTTGAGTTTGGGAAGCTGAGGGGAGATCTGATAGAAATGTACAAGTTTATGAGAGGCATAGATAGAGTAGACAACTGATATCTTTTTCCAGGGTCAACATGCTTAATACTAAATGACATACATTTAAGGGGAGATTGAGGTTGAAAGGAGAATGCAGAACAAGTATTTTATTTTAAAAAGAGTGGTGAGTGCCTGCCAATATACTGCAAAGCTTGGTAGTAGACATATATGCAACATAAACATTTATGAGGCTCTTCTGCACGTGAATGTGCAGAGACTGGATAGATATGTATATTGTGTAGGCAGAAGGCAGACTGAATAACTCTGTGACTCTCCAGTAGTGCTGTTTATAAACACTTATACACTAATTGTCTGCAATTTCTCCTACACTCTAAGAAAATTTACAAGATTCACTTCCAAGTTCCAGAGAGTACTTTGATATGTCGCACGGTTGTGAAAGGTGCTATACAAATGTAGATGTTGTCAGCACTCTGTTGGGCAGTCATAGCCATTGGAGGCTACTTACACAGAGAAAGCTGGCATACAAGGCCGAATGGGAAATACTGATGTTGCAATTTATACCGATAAATGTTTTATACACATGACAACAGGAAGTAGTTCATCGACAGGAAGTGCAACCTATAAGTTTTTGTGTTCTTACTAATAATTTCACTGCAAAACAAAAATTAAAAATCATGTCCAAATGGTAGAAATGTGGCTATCCTGCAGATATTTACTCTCAAAATGAGGCCGCCTCGGAATTTGTTATTTCACTTGGTGAGGCATACAATTCAATTGTATGCTATTGGGGAAATTCGGCAAGGACTTGCCAAGCTAAAACAAGGGGCTATATTGCAAATAGACAAAGACATGTTAAAAAATGTTGCTGTATTAGTAAGCTAGCAGGGTAACACAACAGGGCGAATGTTATGGTGAACTTTAGTTTTGTTTTCAGCATACCACTGAACATTTCGGAGAATACTCAGATCCAGAAGCCCTCACCTTAAAGTAACTAAAGTCACAAATAATGTCTCCATATTTTTGCTGCTCGGCTTTGTCTCGGAGTCTGAAAACACTCGGAACGAACTCGGACAGTCTCAAAAGTTCTGCAATTATGGCGTTACCGCGGGACACGATCCGCAGAATTGCTTGCCCACAGAGGTTGTTCTCCGCCAGGAAGTCCACCATGGCCGACAAGGGGTAAATCCGATGCAGGAGAGGACACCAACAAACGACCACTGAAACGCCCCCACCCCCTCAGACGCCTGTACCTACTGGATTGATTGCGGCCAGCCCGTGTACATGCCGCAATGCTCCTTCATGCCCTGGTGAGTGTTTCAAAGGCAATGTCACTCTGCGGTGGGATTACAGCAGAGAACTCCAGCGGACAGTCAGATCGCTCCCCCTCATATCCTTGGCCAAAGGCTGCAGACGGAGAAACAGCGCAAGGCTTTCTTGTGCCTGTTTAACAGGGTTCGATGCACAACAGCTCACACTCCTTCTTCCATGTTGATCATATGACTCCTTCCTGTCATCCCAGCACGTGACCAGGAGGCGCTCTTTCCTGATGACGAATGAGGCGAGACCGCTGCTGATTCGCTTATACCACATACCCCGAAACTTAACCTTCTCAATAAGAGGAAGGAAATCTCTCTGCACAATAATCGGCTCACTCTATTGAGTTTATTATTTTTAAAGTTTCTAAAAACGTACCAAACTTGAGATGTGATTTATTTTGTTTGAAAGAATGTCGCTGTGAAAAAAATAAAGATTAGCTTTATTGGTCACATGAACAATGAAATATACCGTGGTGTCAACGACCAACAGAGTCCGAAGATTGTACTGAGGGCAGCCCAGTGTCTTTATGCTTCTAGCACCAACACAGCATGCCCACAATTTACCAACCCTAACTGGGATTATGCCAAGGCACTTGTTCACGCAAGGGGTCTGAGCACAAACAGAACAGTCAAATGGGCTAAGTGCTAAAAACCACTGCAGGAGGCTTTCAGTGCGTCACCCCGCAGTTCCCCTATAACCACAGCATGTATAATATTTGTTCTTAAACTTCCAGCTTCACAAACATCCAGGGACCTAAATTGCTTTTCCAGGTGATGCTAAGATTGACATACCTCTTCTGTAACCTCATCTACTGCATTCAGTGCTCCCAATGTGGTCTCCTCCGCATTGGTGAGATGAAGCTCAGATTTCTGGAGCACCCATGCTCTGTTTGCAATGGCTAACCCCGTCTTCCAGTCACATACCATATCAAATTGGTATCCTCCATCTCCCTCCTCCATCCTCCATCTTCTCCATTGCCAAAATAAACTAAATGTTCCTCTCTACCTTTAGTCCTCATGCAGTGTTTTAACTCAAAATATCAACAATTCAGATCAGATTGAGAAGATTAGATTGTCACATGTACATTGAAACTTACAGTGAAATGTGTCATTTGCATCAATGACCAACACGGTTTGGGGATGTGGGGGCAGCTCTCAAATGGCATCAACATAGCATGCCCACAACTTACTAACCCTAACCTGTACATCTTTGGACTGTGGCAGAAAACTAGAGCACCCAAAGGAAATAGTACCACCCAGTAGATTCCTCTCTTCTGTAGATGCTCCTGAACCCACTGAATTCCTCCAGCAGGTTGTTTATTGATCTGTAATGTCTTGTATCTTGACAAGAGAGTGTTTTTCTCTCAAAAATGCAATGATTTGGATAAAATGTTAAATGCGGGCCTGTTTTGTAAGGTGGAATATCCAACAATTGTCATGGTATGGTAGCATAGCATTTATGCAATAACTTTACAGTGCCAGCAATCAGTGATTGCAGTTCGATTGAGGGCTATGCTGGGCTGTTTCTAGAGTAGTTGGCACAGCATTGTGGGCCGAAGGACCTGTAATGTGCTGTAGATTTCTATTTCTATGCTCTGGCTTCCTCCCACATTCCAAAGATGTGCAGGTTAGGGCTAGTAAGTTGTGGACATACTATGTTGGCTAGTTCAACCCAGGTAAGTGTGAGGTGGTTCATTTTGGTAGGTCAAATATGATGGTAGAATATAGTATTAATGGTAAGACTCTTGGCAGTGTGGAGGATCAGAGGGATCTTGGGGTCCAAGTCCATAGCACACTCAAAGAGCTGCGCAGATTGACTCTATGGTTAAGAAAGCATACATCAAACCTTCATCAATCGTGGGATTGAGTTTAGGAGCCGAGAGGTAATGTTGCTATATAGGACCCTGGTCAGACCACACTTGGAGTACTGTGCTCAGTTCTGGTCGCCTCACTATAGGAAGGATGTGGAAACCAAAGAAAGGGTGCAGAGGAGATTTACAAGGATGAGAATAGGTTGAGTGAACTTGGCCTTTCTTCCTTGGAATGACAGAGGAGGAGAGGTGACCTGATAGAGGTGTATAAGATGATGAGAGGCATTAATTGTGTGGATAATCAGAGGCTTTTTCCCAGGGCTGAAATGGCTAGCATGAGATGGCACCGTTTTAAGGTGCTTGGACGTAGGTACAGAGGAGATGTCGGGTAAGTTTTTATGCAGAGAGTGGTGAATGCGTGAAATGGGCTATCGGCGATGGTGGTGGAGGTGGATACGATAGGGTCTTTTAAGAGACTCCTGGACAGGTATATGGAGCTCGAAAGAATGGAGGGCTATGGGAAACCCTAGGTAATTTCACAAGTGAGGACATGTTCGGCACAACTTTGTGGGCCCAAGGGCCTGTATTGTCAAGTCAAATCAAGTCAAGTCAAATCACCTTTTATTGTCATTTTGACCATAACCGCTAGTACAGTACACAGTAAAAACGAAACAACGTTTTTCAGGACCATGGTGCTACATGAAACAATACAAAAACTACACTAGACTACAAACCCACCCAGGACTGCATAAAGTGGACAAAACAGTGCAGGCATTACAATAAATAATAAACAAGACAATAGACACAGTAGAGGGCAGTAAGTTGGTGTCAGTCCAAACTCTGGGTATTGAGGAGTCTGGTGGCTTGGGGGAAGAAACTGTTACATAGTCCGGTCGTGAGAGCCGGAATGCTTTGGTGCCTTTTCCCAGATGGCTGGAGGGAGAAGAGTTTGTATGAGGGGTGTGTGGGGTCCTTCATAATGCTGTTTGCTTTGCGGATGCAGCGTGTAGTGTAAATGTCTGTAATGGCAGGAAGAGAGACCCCGATGATCTTCTCAGCTGACCTCACTATCTGCTGCAGGGTCTTGTGATCTGAGTTGGTGCAATTTCCGAACCAGGCAGTGATGCAGCTGCTCAGGATGCTCTCAATACAACCCCTGTAGAATGTGATGAGGATGGGGGGGGGGGGGGGGGGGGGTGTTGGGAGATGGACTTTCCTCAGCCTTCGTAGAAAGTAGAGTGGAGAGTTGTGCTGTAGGTTTTCTGTGTTCTAATGTCCTAACACTTGTGGGCTGTCCCCAGCACATACTTGGTCTGTGCATATGTTTCAATGTTTCAATGTACCTGTGACAAATAAAGCTAATCTTTAAGAAAAGTGAAGAGAAGTTGTCCACAACCAAGATATCATGTTGAGGACACTCAGCAAGTTAGGATAGATCTAGGGAAAGTGAAACAAAAACATTGAAACATAGAAATCTTCAGCCCATGATGTTGTGTCGACCATGTAACCTACTCTAGTAGCTGCCTTACTGCATCGCCCTCAATTTTCAAAAGCTCCATGTACCTAGTTAAGAGTCTCTTAAAAGACTCTATTGTATCCACCTCTACCATCTTTGCTAAATGCATTCCACGCACCCACCACTCTCGGTGTGTGAAAAACTTACTTTTGACATCCCCCTTGTACCTACTTCCAAGCACCTTAAAACTATGCCCCATCATGTTAGCCACTTCACTCTTGGGTAAAAGCCTCAGGCTATCCTCACGATAAATGCCTCACATCATCTTATACACCTCTATCAGGTCACCTCTCATTTTCTGTCGCTCCAAGGAGAAAAGGCCAAGTTCAGACAAATTATTCTCATAAGGGATGCTCTCCAATCCAGGCAACATCCTTGTAAATCTCCTCTGCATTCTTTCTATAATATCCACATCCTTCCTGTAATGACCAGAACTGAACACAGTACTCCAAATGTGGTCTAACTAAGGTCTTATATAGCTGTAACATTGGCTCTTGAACTCAATTGAATGGTTGATTACGGCCAACACATCATACACCTTCTTAACAACACGGTCAACCTGCGTAGCAGCTTTGAGTGTCCGATGGACATGGACTCCAAGATCTTTCAGATCCTCCACACTGCCAACAGTCTTACCATTAATATTATATTCTGTCTTCAAATTTGACCTAACGAAATAAACCACTTCACACTTATCTGGGTTGAACTCCATCTGCCACTTCTCAGCCCAGTTCTGCATCCTATCGATGTCACACTGTAACCTCTGACAACCCATCAGACTATCCACAACATCCCCAACTTTTGTGTGTTCAGCAAACTTACTAACCCACCCTTCTACTTCTTCATCCAGACTGTTTATAAAAATCACAAAGAGAAGGGGGTCCCAGAACAGATCCCTATGGAACACCACTTAACACTGTCATCCATGCAGAATAAGTACCATCTACAACCACCTTTTGCCTTCTGTGGATAAGCCAAGAGTTAGTATTTTAAGTCAAATACCTATCAGAGCTTAGAAAGAGTTTCCAAACAGAGGTATTAACTCTAATACTTTTACTACAGATTCTGTCTGACCCATTGTTTCCAGTATCGTCTGTATTTATTTCAAATTTCCAACATCTGCATTCCCCGTTCTGGCTCCTCTCTTATTCCTTCTCTTCTGCTCACCTGCCCATCACCTCCCTCTGGTTTCCCTATTCCTTCCCTTTATCCCATGGTCTACACTCCCCTCCTATCAGATCCCTTCTTCCCCAGCTCTTGCTTTCTTCCATTTATCACCTTCCAGCTTCCGACTTCATCCCCCACTCCCCTACCCATTCACCTTCTCGTTCACCTGATCTGACCTGTCACCTGCCAGTGTTTTACATCTTCCCTCCCACACCTTTGTATTACTGTACAGCTTTCTGCCCACTTACTTAGATGCTGGTGAGGGGTGTCCGCCCAGAATGTTGGCTGTTTATACCCATCCATAGAGGCTGCCTGATCTACAGTGTTCCTCCAGTATTTTGTGTGTGGTCCTCAACATCTATTGTGCTTTGATTTTCATATTGTGCTGAGGGAGAACCTTGTAAGCACATTGATGCCAATTTCTGTTATAATCAGGACCACAATTCATAACATACCAGTTGGGTGTAATGAGTTAAAAGAATGGACAATATATAATATATTCCTGGCACTTTATTAGCATCCCCACAAATACACAGTCTATTTCACACCACCTGACTAAACAAGAAAGACATTATTCTAACTTCAGAGGTTAAATTAGAAAATACAAAGTTATTTTTTAACTTTATATGAAAAACTGTTTCTGTTTTGTATAGTTTTCAAGTAATCATGCCAATATTAAGAAAAAAAATCAAAACCTGACCAACAACTTCATACAAACTCACAAGGCACCACAATTTTCTCTGTACATATAGAACAAAAACATAGAACATAGAACAATACAGCACAGTACAGGCCATTCAGCCCACAATATTGTGCTGACCCTTAAACCCTGCCTCCCATATAACCCTCCACCTTAAATTGCTCCATATACCTGTCTAAAAGTCTCTTAAATTTCTCTTAAATTTTTACCTTAAGGCAAAATACAGCAGCTGTCAAAAACTTGAAATAAAAGTAGAAAATACTGGGATTATTATAGGTCAGGCAGCACCCACAGTGCAGGGATCTCTGATCTTTCCATAGCTCCCATGGGTGCCAAATAATCCAGGCATGCATTAAACTAACTCTATGAAGGTAGTTTAGAAGCCTGATGGAGAAATCAGCTGTTAAGGCATAATATCAAACTTGTATTACTCTAGGAAATGCTTCTTGGTCATTTTCTCCTGTTTTCAAAGTTCAATTTAAATTTATAATTAAGCTACAAACAGTATACAATATGTAACCATATACAACCCTGAGATTCATTTCTTGCAGACTGAACAGAGAAATACAATGGAATCAATGAATCAGAGACAAAGATTGTCAACAACCAATATGCAAAAATAGACAAACTGTGCAAATAAAAAAAAAAGAATAATAATAAATAAATAAGTAGCACAGAGACCATGAGCTGTAGAGTCCTTCACATTCAGTCCATAGGTTGTGGAATTGGTTCAGTGTTTAGGTGACTGAAGTTACCTGGTATGTATTGTAGCTCTAAAACATGAAACTAATCAAAGGAAAAACACCAAGCCAGGGATAGCTCATGTATGTTCTTTGTTTTACTTTTAGTGAGGTGTGAATCGCGGTGGCGTAATAATATATGCAATTCATAAACATAACTCATAATAAATTATATAAACAACAAAGAATGCTCAACAGGTGAGACCTGTGGCTATGAAACAATCTCAGGTTCTGGGTCCTCCTCTGTGGTGGTTGTAGGAGTTGACTCTGAGACTGTAGGGAGCTCTGACAGCTCTGGACACCTGTCTTCTGTAACGGTTGACTCTCTCTCCTCAAATGATCAATGTGTCATCTCCAGGTGACATCAGATGCAACCTCCAATGTGCAGAAGAGTGGTACAATTCTGGCCTTAATCTTTCCAAGTACCCACCTTTGATCACCTCAGTTGTCTTTCACCAGGCCTGATTGCCCAAGAGTGAAACATTGAATGCCCAACATGGGATTTACACAGTGAATGCCCAGGCCCTGGGAATTGTTGTGGAACAGAGGCACTTGGGAATACAAGTACATAATTTCCTGAAAGTAGAATCACAAGGAGAGAAGGTGGTAAAGAAGGCTTTTGGCAGCCTAGCTTCATCAGTCCAGGCACTGAGTACAGGAGCTGCGACATATGGTACAGTTGTTTAAGATGTTGAGGAGGCCACAGTTGGAACATGGTGTATAGTTCTGGTCACCTGTTATATGAAAGGCTGGAAAAGATCTACAAGGATGCTGCCAAGAACTGGTAGCCTGAATTAAAGGCTGGCCAGGCTAGGAATTTACTCCAGTTGTATGGAACTGTAAGGGATACCAGTGGGGTGAACATAGACTTTACCCCAGGGAAGGGAAACGTTAAACTAGAGGACATAGGTTTACGGAAGAGGTGAATGATTTAAAAGGGATCTGAAGGGTAACTTCTTCATTCTGGGGATCTGTGTGCAAAGAATGAGCTGCCGGGGAAAGTGCTTGAGGACAGTATGACTAGATTGGTGGGCACCAGGGCTAGCATAGACATATATAGTCAAAGGTTGGAGCCCAAATGACAATCAGAAGTCCCAAAGTCGAAGACTGGAATCTACAGGATGTCTGGGAGATGGTCTATGTGGGTGTGAAGATAAAAGGGTTTTGTTTAGCTGTTCAAACAAACACACACAAAATGCTGGAGGAACTCAACAAGTCAGGTACCATCTATGGAAAACAGTAAAATGTTGACGATTCGGGCTGAGACCCATAATGCTAATCTCCCCACTGTGTATAATGTGTCCTACCCACTGTGTTAAACTCCTCTGTGCACAAAATGTCCTACACACAGTGGTAATATCCCCACCATGTACAACGATTCCCACTCATTGTGATAATCTTTGCTCTGTGTACAATGATTCCCACTCATTGTGATAATCTGCCCTCTGTGAACAATTTGTCCCACTCACTGTGATAATCTCTGCTCTGTGTACAATGTTTCCCACTCATTGTGATAACCTCCCCTCTGTGTACAATTTGTCCCACTCACTGTGATCTCCCCTCTGTGTACAATGTGTCTCACACACTGTGGTGATCACCCTCTGTGTGCAATGTGTCTCACTCACTGTGGTGATCCCCCTCTGTGTACAATGTGACCACTCACTGTGGTGATCTCCCCTCTCTGTAGAATGTGTCCAACTCACTGTGGTGATCTCCGCTCTGTGTACAATGTGTCTCACTCACTGTGGTGATCCCCCTCTGTGTACAATGTGTCCACTCACTGTGGGGATCTCCCCTCTGTGTACAATGTGTCTCACTCACTGTGGTGATCCCCCTCTGTGTACAATGAGTCCACTCACTGTGGTGATCTCCCCTCTGTGTACAATGTGTCTCACGCACTGTGGTGATCTCCCCTCTGTGTACAATGTCTCCACTCACTGTGGTGATCTCCCCTCTGTGTAAAATGTGTCTCACTCATTGTGGTGATCTCCCCTCTGTGTACAATGTGTCCAACTCACTGTGACCTCCCCTCTGTGTACAATGTGTCCAACTCACTGTGATCTCCCTTCTGTGTAAAATGTGTCCCACTCACTGTGGTGATCTCCCCTCTGTGTACAAAGTGTCCAACTCACTGTGATCTCCCATCTGTGTACAATGTGTCCAACTCACTGTGATCTCCCCTCTGTGTAAAATGTGTCCCACTCACTGTAGTGATCTCCCGTCTCTGTAAAATGTGTCCCACTCACTGTGGTAATCTCCCCTCTGTGTTCAATGAGCCCAATCACTGTGGTGATCTCCCCTCTGTGTAAAATGTGTCCCACTCACTGTGATGATATCCCCTCTGTGTAAAATATGTCCCACTCACTGTGGTGATCTCCTCTCTGCGAGCAATGTGCCTCACTCACTGTGGTGATGTCCCCTTTGTGTAAAAAGTGTCCCTCTCACTGTGGTGATCTCCCCTCTGTGTACAATGTGTCCAACTCACTGTGATCTCCCCTCTGTGTAAAATGTGTCCCATTCACTGTGGTGATCTCCCCTCTGTGTAGAATGTGTCCAATTCACTGTAATCTCCCATCTGCGAACAATTTGTCCCACTCACTGTGGTGATCTCCCCTCTGAGAACAAGGTGTCTAACTCACTGTGGTGATCTCCCCTCTGTGTTCAGTGTGTCTAACTCACTGTGGTGATCTCCCCTCTGTGTAAAATGTGTCCCACTCAGTGTGGTGATCTCCCCTCTGCGAACAATGAGTCTCACTCACTGTGGAGATCTCCCCTCTGTGCACAAGGTGTCCAACTCACTGTGATCTCCCCTCTGTGTACAATGTGTCCCACTCACTTTGGTGATCTCCCCTCTGTGTACAATGTGTCCACTCACTGTGGTGATCTCCCCTCTGTGTACAATGTGTCTCACTCACTGTGGTGATCCCCCTCTGTGTACAATGTGTCCAACTCAATGTGATCTCCCCTCTGCGAACAATTTGTCGCACTCACTGTGGTGATCTCCCCTCTGTGAACAATGTGTCTCACTCACTGTGGTGATCTCCCCTCTGTGTTCAATGTGTCCAACTCACTCTGGTGATCCCCCGTCTGTGTAAAATGCGTCCCACTCACTGTGGTGATCTCCCCTCTGTGTACAATATGTCGCACTCACTGTGGTGATCTCCACTCTGTGTACAATGCGTCGCACTCACTGAGGTGATCTCCACTCTGCGAACAATGTGTCTCACACACTGTGGTGATCCCCCTCTGTGTGCAATGTGTCCACTCACTGTGGTGATCTCCCCTCTCTGTACAATGTGTCTCACTCACTGTGGTGATCTCCTCACTCTGTACAATGTGTCCAACTCACTGTGGTGATCTCCCCTCTGTGTACAATGTGTCTCACTCACTGTGGTGATCCCCCTCTGTGTACAATGTGACCACTCACTGTGGTGATCTCCCCTCTCTGTAGAATGTGTCCAACTCACTGTGGTGATCTCCCCTCTGTGTACAAGGTGTCTCACTCACTGTGGTGATCCCCCTCTGTGTACAATGTGTCCACTCACTGTGGGGATCTCCCCTCTTTGTACAATGTGTCCAACTCACTGTGGTGATCTCCCCTCTTTGTACAATGTGTCCAACTCACTGTGGTGATCTCCCCTCTGTGTACAATCTGTCTCACTCACTGTGGTGATCTCCCCTCTGTGTACAATGTCTCCACTCACTGTGGTGATCTCCCCACTCTGTACAATGTGTCTCACTCACTGTGGTGATCTCCACTCTCTGTACAATGTGTCCAACACACTGTGGTGATCTCCCCTCTGTGTACAATGTGTCTCACTCACTGTGGTGATCCCCCTCTGTGTACAATGAGTCCACTCACTGTGGTGATCTCCCCTCTGTGCACAATATGTCGCACTCACTGTGGTGATCTCCCCTCTGTGTACAATGCGTCGCACTCACTGAGGTGATCTCCACTCTGCGAACAATGTGTCCCACTCACTGTGGTGATCTCCCCTCTGTGTTCAATGAGCCCAATCACTGTGGTGAACTCCCCTCTGTGTAAAATGTGTCCCACTCACTGTGATGATATCCCCTCTGTGTAAAATATGTCCCACTCACTGTGGTGATCTCCTCTCTGCGAGCAATGTGTCTCACTCACTGTGGTGATGTCCCCTTTGTGTAAAAAGTGTCCCTCTCACTGTGGTGATCTCCCCTCTGTGTACAATGTGTCCAACTCACTGTGATCTCCCCTCTGTGTAAAATGTGTCCCATTCACTGTGGTGATCTCCCCTCTGTGTAGAATGTGTCCAATTCACTGTAATCTCCCATCTGCGAACAATTTGTCGCACTCACTGTGGTGATCTCCCCTCTGAGAACAAGGTGTCTAACTCACTGTGGTGATCTCCCCTCTGTGTTCAGTGTGTCCAACTCACTGTGGTGATCCCCCTCTGTGTACAATGTGTCCAACTCAATGTGATTTCCCCTCTGCGAACAATTTGTCGCACTCACTGTGGTGATCTCCCCTCTGTGAACAATGTGTCTCACTCACTGTGGTGATCTCCCCTCTGTGTTCAATGTGTCCAACTCACTCTGGTGATCCCCCGTCTGTGTAAAATGCGTCCCACTCACTGTGGTGATCTCCCCTCTGTGTACAATATGTCGCACTCACTGTGGTGATCTCCCCTCTGTGTACAATGCGTCGCACTCACTGAGGTGATCTCCACTCTGCGAACAATGTGTCTCACTCACTGTGTTGATCTCCCCTCCGTGTAAAATGTGTCACACTCACTGTGGTGATCTCCCCTCTGTGTACAATGTGTCCAACTCAATGTGATCTCCCCTCTGCGAACAATTTGTCACACTCACTGTGGTGATATCCCCTCTGTGTTCAATGTGTCCGACTCACTGTGGTGATCTCCCGTCTGTGTAAAATGCGTCCCACTCATGGTGGTGATCTCCCCTCTGTGTACAATCGGTCGCACTCACTGTGGTGATCTCCCCTCTGTGTAAATTGTGTCGCAATCACTGTGGTGATCTCTCCTCTGCGAACAATGTGTCACACTCACAGTGGTGATCTCCCCTCTGTGTTCGAAGTGTCCAACTCACTATGGTGATCTCCCCTCGGTGTAAAATGTGTCCCACTCACTGTGCTAATCTCCACTCTGTATAAAATGTGTCCCACTCACTGTGCTAATCTCCCCTCTGCGAAAAATGTGTCTCACTCACTGTGGTGATCTCCCCTCTGCGAACAATGTGTCTCACTCACTGTGGTGATCTCCCCTCTGTGTTCAATGTGTCTGACTCACTGTGGTGATCTCCCGTCTGTGTAAAATGCGTCCCACTCATGGTGGTGATCTCCCCTCTGTGTACAATCTGTCGCACTCACTGTGGTGATCACCCCTCTGTGTAAATTGTGTCGCACTCACTGTGGTGATCTCTCCTCTGCGAACAATGTGTCTCACTCACTGTGGTGATCTCCCCACTGTGTTCAATGTGTCCAACTCACTGTGGTGATCTCCCCTCTGTGTAAAATGTGTCACACTCACAGTGGTGATCTCCCCTCTGTGTAAAATGTGTCCCACTCACTGTGCTAATCTCCACTCTGTATAAAATGTGTCCCACTCACTGTGCTAATCTCCCCTCTGCGAAAAATGTGTCTCACTCACTGTGGTGATCTCCCCTCTGCGAACAATGTGTCTCACTCACTGTGGTGATCTCCTCACTCTGTACAATGTGTCCAACTCACTGTGGTGATCTCCCCTCTGTGTACAATGTGTCTCACTCACTGTGGTGATCCCCCTCTGTGTACAATGTGACCACTCACTGTGGTGATCTCCCCTCTCTGTAGAATGTGTCCAACTCACTGTGGTGATCTCCCCTCTGTGTACAATGTGTCTCACTCACTGTGGTGATCCCTCTCTGTGTACAATGTGTCCACTCACTGTGGGGATCTCCCCTCTTTGTACAATGTGTCCAATTCACTGTGGTGATCTCCCCTCTTTGTACAATGTGTCCAACTCACTGTGGTGATCTCCCCTCTGTGTACAATCTGTCTCACTCACTGTGATGATCTCCCCTCTGTGTACAATGTCTCCACTCACTGTGGTGATCTCCCCACTCTGTACAATGTGTCTCACTCACTGTGGTGATCTCCACTCTCTGTACAATGTGTCCAACACACTGTGGTGATCTCCCCTCTGTGTACAATGTGTCTCACTCACTGTGGTGATCCCCCTCTGTGTACAATGAGTCCACTCACTGTGGTGATCTCCCCTCTCTGTAGAATGTGTCCAACTCACTGTGGTGATCTCCCCTCTGTGTACAATGTGTCTCACTCACTGTGGTGATCCCCCTCTGTGTACAATGTGTCCACTCACTGTGGTGATCTCCCCTCTTTGTACAATGTGTCCAACTCACTGTGGTGATCTCCCCTCTGTGTACAATGTGTCTCACGCACTGTGGTGATCTCCCCTCTGTGTACAATGTCTCCACTCACTGTGGTGATCTCCCCTCTGTGTAAAATGTGTCTCACTCACTGTGGTGATCTCCCCTCTGTGTACAATGTGTCCAGCTCACTGTGACCTCCCCTCTGTGTACAATGTGTCCAACTCACTGTGATCTCCCTTCTGTGTAAAATGTGTCCCACTCACTCTGGTGATCTCCCCTCTGTGTACAAAGTGTCCAACTCACTGTGATCTCCCATCTGTGTACAATGTGTCCAACTCACTGTGATCTCCCCTCTGTGTAAAATGTGTCCCACTCACTGTAGTGATCTCCCGTCTGTGTAAAATGTGTCCCACTCACTGTGGTGATCTCCCCTCTGTGTTCAATGAGCCCAATCACTGTGGTGATCTCCCCTCTGTGTAAAATGTGTCCCACTCACTGTGATGATATCCCCTCTGTGTAAAATATGTCCCACTCACTGTGGTGATCTCCTCTCTGCGAGCAATGTGTCTCACTCACTGTGGTGATGTCCCCTTTGTGTAAAAAATGTCCCTCTCACTGTGGTGATCTCCCCTCTGTGTACAATGTGTCCAACTCACTGTGATCTCCCCTCTGTGTAAAATGTGTCCCATTCACTGTGGTGATCTCCCCTCTATGTAGAATGTGTCCAATTCACTGTAATCTCCCATCTGCGAACAATTTGTCGCACTCACTGTGGTGATCTCCCCTCTGAGAACAAGGTGTCTAACTCACTGTGGTGATCTCCCCTCTGTGTTCAGTGTGTCCAACTCACTGTGGTGATCTCCCCTCTGTGTAAAATGTGTCCCAATCAGTGTGGTGATCTCCCCTCTGCGAACAATGAGTCTCACTCACTGTGGAGATCTCCCCTCTGTGCACAAGGTGTCCAACTCACTGTGATCTCCCCTCTGTGTACAATGTGTCCCACTCACTTTGGTGATCTCCCCTCTGTGTACAATGTGTCCACTCACTGTGGTGATCTCCCCTCTGTGTACAATGTGTCCCACTCACTGTGGTGATCTCCCCTCTGCGAACAATTTGTCGCACTCACTGTGGTGATCTCCCCTCTGTGAACAATGTGTCTCACTCACTGTGGTGATCTCCCCTCTGTGTTCAATGTGTCCAACTCACTCTGGTGATCCCCCGTCTGTGTAAAATGCGTCCCACTCACTGTGGTGATCTCCCCTCTGTGTACAGTATGTCGCACTCACTGTGGTGATCTCCCCTCTGTGTATAATGCGTCGCACTCACTGAGGTGATCTCCACACTGCGAACAATGTGTCCCACTCACTGTGGTGATCTCCCCTCTGTGTTCAATGAGCCCAATCACTGTGATGATCTCCCCTCTGTGTAAAATGTGTCCCACTCACTGTGATGATATCCCCTCTGTGTAAAATATGTCCCACTCACTGTGGTGATCTCCTCTCTGCGAGCAATGTGTCTCACTCACTGTGGTGATGTCCCCTTTGTGTAAAAAGTGTCCCTCTCACTGTGGTGATCTCCCCTCTGTGTACAATGTGTCCAACTCACTGTGATCTCCCCTCTGTGTAAAATGTGTCCCATTCACTGTGGTGATCTCCCCTCTGTGTAGAATGTGTCCAATTCACTGTAATCTCCCATCTGCGAACAATTTGTCGCACTCACTGTGGTGATCTCCCCTCTGAGAACAAGGTGTCTAACTCACTGTGGTGATCTCCCCTCTGTGTTCAGTGTGTCCAACTCACTGTGGTGATCTCCCCTCTGTGTAAAATGTGTCCCACTCAGTGTGGTGATCTCCCCTCTGCGAACAATGAGTCTCACTCACTGTGGAGATCTCCCCTCTGTGCACAAGGTGTCCAACTCACTGTGATCTCCACTCTGTGTACAATGTGTCCCATTCACTTTGGTGATCTCCCCTCTGTGTACAATGTGTCCACTCACTGTGGTGATCTCCCCTCTGTGTACAATGTGTCTCACTCACTGTGGTGATCCCCCTCTGTGTACAATGTGTCCAACTCAATGTGATCTCCCCTCTGCGAACAATTTGTCGCACTCACTGTGGTGATCTCCCCTCTGTGAACAATGTGTCTCACTCACTGTGGTGATCTCCCCTCTGTGTACAATATGTCGCACTCACTGTGGTGATCTCCCCTCTGTGTACAATGCGTCGCACTCACTGAGGTGATCTCCACTCTGCGAACAATGTGTCTCACTCACTGTGTTGATCTCCCCTCCGTGTAAAATGTGTCACACTCACTGTGGTGATCTCCCCTCTGTGTACAATGTCTCCACTCACTGTGGTGATCTCCCCACTCTGTACAATGTGTCTCACTCACTGTGGTGATCTCCACTCTCTGTACAATGTGTCCAACACACTGTGGTGATCTCCCCTCTGTGTACAATGTGTCTCACTCACTGTGGTGATCCCCCTCTGTGTACAATGAGTCCACTCACTGTGGTGATCTCCCCTCTCTGTAGAATGTGTCCAACTCACTGTGGTGATCTCCCCTCTGTGTACAATGTGTCTCACTCACTGTGGTGATCCCCCTCTGTGTACAATGTGTCCACTCACTGTGGTGATCTCCCCTCTTTGTACAATGTGTCCAACTCACTGTGGTGATCTCCCCTCTGTGTACAATGTGTCTCACGCACTGTGGTGATCTCCCCTCTGTGTACAATGTCTCCACTCACTGTGGTGATCTCCCCTCTGTGTAAAATGTGTCTCACTCACTGTGGTGATCTCCCCTCTGTGTACAATGTGTCCAGCTCACTGTGACCTCCCCTCTGTGTACAATGTGTCCAACTCACTGTGATCTCCCTTCTGTGTAAAATGTGTCCCACTCACTCTGGTGATCTCCCCTCTGTGTACAAAGTGTCCAACTCACTGTGATCTCCCATCTGTGTACAATGTGTCCAACTCACTGTGATCTCCCCTCTGTGTAAAATGTGTCCCACTCACTGTAGTGATCTCCCGTCTGTGTAAAATGTGTCCCACTCACTGTGGTGATCTCCCCTCTGTGTTCAATGAGCCCAATCACTGTGGTGATCTCCCCTCTGTGTAAAATGTGTCCCACTCACTGTGATGATATCCCCTCTGTGTAAAATATGTCCCACTCACTGTGGTGATCTCCTCTCTGCGAGCAATGTGTCTCACTCACTGTGGTGATGTCCCCTTTGTGTAAAAAGTGTCCCTCTCACTGTGGTGATCTCCCCTCTGTGTACAATGTGTCCAACTCACTGTGATCTCCCCTCTGTGTAAAATGTGTCCCATTCACTGTGGTGATCTCCCCTCTATGTAGAATGTGTCCAATTCACTGTAATCTCCCATCTGCGAACAATTTGTCGCACTCACTGTGGTGATCTCCCCTCTGAGAACAAGGTGTCTAACTCACTGTGGTGATCTCCCCTCTGTGTTCAGTGTGTCCAACTCACTGTGGTGATCTCCCCTCTGTGTAAAATGTGTCCCAATCAGTGTGGTGATCTCCCCTCTGCGAACAATGAGTCTCACTCACTGTGGAGATCTCCCCTCTGTGCACAAGGTGTCCAACTCACTGTGATCTCCCCTCTGTGTACAATGTGTCCCACTCACTTTGGTGATCTCCCCTCTGTGTACAATGTGTCCACTCACTGTGGTGATCTCCCCTCTGTGTACAATGTGTCCCACTCACTGTGGTGATCTCCCCTCTGCGAACAATTTGTCGCACTCACTGT
Source organism: Hemitrygon akajei (assembly GCF_048418815.1). NCBI lineage: Eukaryota > Metazoa > Chordata > Chondrichthyes > Myliobatiformes > Dasyatidae > Hemitrygon > Hemitrygon akajei. The sequence goes on along the minus strand of NC_133124.1, from coordinate 145,281,021 downwards.
GGTGATCTCCCCTCTGTGAACAATGTGTCTCACTCACTGTGGTGATCTCCCCTCTGTGTTCAATGTGTCCAACTCACTCTGGTGATCCCCCGTCTGTGTAAAATGCGTCCCACTCACTGTGGTGATCTCCCCTCTGTGTACAGTATGTCGCACTCACTGTGGTGATCTCCCCTCTGTGTATAATGCGTCGCACTCACTGAGGTGATCTCCACACTGCGAACAATGTGTCCCACTCACTGTGGTGATCTCCCCTCTGTGTTCAATGAGCCCAATCACTGTGATGATCTCCCCTCTGTGTAAAATGTGTCCCACTCACTGTGATGATATCCCCTCTGTGTAAAATATGTCCCACTCACTGTGGTGATCTCCTCTCTGCGAGCAATGTGTCTCACTCACTGTGGTGATGTCCCCTTTGTGTAAAAAGTGTCCCTCTCACTGTGGTGATCTCCCCTCTGTGTACAATGTGTCCAACTCACTGTGATCTCCCCTCTGTGTAAAATGTGTCCCATTCACTGTGGTGATCTCCCCTCTGTGTAGAATGTGTCCAATTCACTGTAATCTCCCATCTGCGAACAATTTGTCGCACTCACTGTGGTGATCTCCCCTCTGAGAACAAGGTGTCTAACTCACTGTGGTGATCTCCCCTCTGTGTTCAGTGTGTCCAACTCACTGTGGTGATCTCCCCTCTGTGTAAAATGTGTCCCACTCAGTGTGGTGATCTCCCCTCTGCGAACAATGAGTCTCACTCACTGTGGAGATCTCCCCTCTGTGCACAAGGTGTCCAACTCACTGTGATCTCCACTCTGTGTACAATGTGTCCCATTCACTTTGGTGATCTCCCCTCTGTGTACAATGTGTCCACTCACTGTGGTGATCTCCCCTCTGTGTACAATGTGTCTCACTCACTGTGGTGATCCCCCTCTGTGTACAATGTGTCCAACTCAATGTGATCTCCCCTCTGCGAACAATTTGTCGCACTCACTGTGGTGATCTCCCCTCTGTGAACAATGTGTCTCACTCACTGTGGTGATCTCCCCTCTGTGTACAATATGTCGCACTCACTGTGGTGATCTCCCCTCTGTGTACAATGCGTCGCACTCACTGAGGTGATCTCCACTCTGCGAACAATGTGTCTCACTCACTGTGTTGATCTCCCCTCCGTGTAAAATGTGTCACACTCACTGTGGTGATCTCCCCTCTGTGTACAATGAGTCCAACTCAATGTGATCTCCCCTCTGCGAACAATTTGTCGCACTCACTGTGGTGATATCCCCTCTGTGTTCAATGTGTCCGACTCACTGTGGTGATCTCCCGTCTGTGTAAAATGCGTCCCACTCATGGTGGTGATCTCCCCTCTGTGTACAATCGGTCGCACTCACTGTGGTGATCTCCCCTCTGTGTAAATTGTGTCGCAATCACTGTGGTGATCTCCACTCTGTATAAAATGTGTCCCACTCACTGTGCTAATCTCCCCTCTGCGAAAAATGTGTCTCACTCACTGTGGTGATCTCCCCTCTGCGAACAATGTGTCTCACTCACTGAGGTGATCTCCCCTCTGTGTTCAATGTGTCTGACTCACTGTGGTGATCTCCCGTCTGTGTAAAATGCGTCCCACTCATGGTGGTGATCTCCCCTCTGTGTACAATCTGTCGCACTCACTGTGGTGATCTCCCCTCTGTGTAAATTGTGTCGCACTCACTGTGGTGATCTCTCCTCTGCGAACAATGTGTCTCACTCACTGTGGTGATCTCCCCACTGTGTTCAATGTGTCCAACTAACTGTGGTGATCTCCCCTCTGTGTAAAATGTGTCACACTCACAGTGGTGATCTCCCCTCTGTGTTCGAAGTGTCCAACTCACTATGGTGATCTCCCCTCGGTGTAAAATGTGTCCCACTCACTGTGCTAATCTCCACTCTGTATAAAATGTGTCCCACTCACTGTGCTAATCTCCCCTCTGCGAAAAATGTGTCTCACTCACTGTGGTGATCTCCCCTCTGCGAACAATGTGTCTCACTCACTGTGGTGATCTCCTCACTCTGTACAATGTGTCCAACTCACTGTGGTGATCTCCCCTCTGTGTACAATGTGTCTCACTCACTGTGGTGATCCCCCTCTGTGTACAATGTGACCACTCACTGTGGTGATCTCCCCTCTCTGTAGAATGTGTCCAACTCACTGTGGTGATCTCCCCTCTGTGTACAATGTGTCTCACTCACTGTGGTGATCCCCCTCTGTGTACAATGTGTCCACTCACTGTGGGGATCTCCCCTCTTTGTACACTGTGTCCAACTCACTGTGGTGATCTCCCCTCTTTGTACAATGTGTCCAACTCACTGTGGTGATCTCCCCTCTGTGTACAATCTGTCTCACTCACTGTGGTGATCTCCCCTCTGTGTACAATGTCTCCACTCACTGTGGTGATCTCCCCACTCTGTACAATGTGTCTCACTCACTGTGGTGATCTCCACTCTCTGTACAATGTGTCCAACACACTGTGGTGATCTCCCCTCTGTGTACAATGTGTCTCACTCACTGTGGTGATCCCCCTCTGTGTACAATGAGTCCACTCACTGTGGTGATCTCCCCACTCTGTAGAATGTGTCCAACTCACTGTGGTGATCTCCCCTCTGTGTACAATGTGTCTCACTCACTGTGGTGATCCCCCTCTGTGTACAATGTGTCCACTCACTGTGGTGATCTCCCCTCTTTGTACAATGTGTCCAACTCACTGTGGTGATCTCCCCTCTGTGTACAATGTGTCTCACGCACTGTGGTGATCTCCCCTCTGTGTACAATGTCTCCACTCACTGTGGTGATCTCCCCTCTGTGTAAAATGTGTCTCACTCACTGTGGTGATCTCCCCTCTGTGTACAATGTGTCCAACTCACTGTGACCTCCCCTCTGTGTACAATGTGTCCAACTCACTGTGATCTCCCTTCTGTGTAAAATGTGTCCCACTCACTGTGGTGATCTCCCCTCTGTGTACAAAGTGTCCAACTCACTGTGATCTCCCATCTGTGTACAATGTGTCCAACTCACTGTGATCTCCCCTCTGTGTAAAATGTGTCCCACTCACTGTAGTGATCTCCCGTCTGTGTAAAATGTGTCCCACTCACTGTGGTGATCTCCCCTCTGTGTTCAATGAGCCCAATCACTGTGGTGATCTCCCCTCTGTGTAAAATGTGTCCCACTCACTGTGATGATATCCCCTCTGTGTAAAATATGTCCCACTCACTGTGGTGATCTCCTCTCTGCGAGCAATGTGTCTCACTCACTGTGGTGATGTCCCCTTTGTGTACAATGTGTCCAACTCACTGTGATCTCCCCTCTGTGTAAAATGTGTCCCATTCACTGTGGTGATCTCCCCTCTGTGTAGAATGTGTCCAATTCACTGTAATCTCCCATCTGCGAACAATTTGTCGCACTCACTGTGGTGATCTCCCCTCTGAGAACAAGGTGTCTAACTCACTGTGGTGATCTCCCCTCTGTGTTCAGTGTGTCCAACTCACTGTGGTGATCTCCCCTCTGTGTAAAATGTGTCCCACTCAGTGTGGTGATCTCCCCTCTGCGAACAATGAGTCTCACTCACTGTGGTGATCTCTCCACTGTGTTCAAGGTGTCCAACTCACTGTGATCTCCCCTCTGTGTACAATGTGTCCCACTCACTTTGGTGATCTCCCCTCTGTCTACAATGTGTCCACTCACTGTGGTGATCTCCCCTCTGTGTAAAATGTGTCCCACTCACTGTGGTGATCTCCCCTCTGTGTTCAATGAGCCCAATCACTGTGGTGATCTCCCCTCTGTGTAAAATGTGTCCCACTCACTGTGATGATGTCCCCTTTGTGTAAAAAGTGTCCCTCTCACTGTGGTGATCTCCTCTCTGCGAGCAATGTGTCTCACTCACTGTGGTGATGTCCCCTTTGTGTAAAAAGTGTCCCTCTCACTGTGGTGATCTCCCCTCTGTGTACAATGTGTCCAACTCACTGTGATCTCCCCTCTGTGTAAAATGTGTCCCATTCACTGTGGTGATCTCCCCTCTGTGTAGAATGTGTCCAATTCACTGTAATCTCCCATCTGCGAACAATTTGTCGCACTCACTGTGGTGATCTCCCCTCTGAGAACAAGGTGTCTAACTCACTGTGGTGATCTCCCCTCTGTGTTCAGTGTGTCCAACTCACTGTGGTGATCTCCCCTCTGTGTAAAATGTGTCCCAATCAGTGTGGTGATCTCCCCTCTGCGAACAATGAGTCTCACTTACTGTGGAGATCTCCCCTCTGTGCACAAGGTGTCCAACTCACTGTGATCTCCCCTCTGTGTACAATGTGTCCCACTCACTTTGGTGATCTCCCCTCTGTGTACAATGTGTCCACTCACTGTGGTGATCTCCCCTCTGTGTACAATGTGTCCCACTCACTGTGGTGATCTCCCCTCTGCGAACAATTTGTCGCACTCACTGTGGTGATCTCCCCTCTGTGAACAATGTGTCTCACTCACTGTGGTGATCTCCCCTCTGTGTTCAATGTGTCCAACTCACTCTGGTGATCCCCCGTCTGTGTAAAATGCGTCCCACTCACTTTGGTGATCTCCCCTCTGTGTACAATATGTCGCACTCACTGTGGTGATCTCCCCTCTGTGTACAATGCGTCGCACTCACTGAGGTGATCTCCACACTGCGAACAATGTGTCCCACTCACTGTGGTGATCTCCCCTCTGTGTTCAATGAGCCCAATCACTGTGATGATCTCCCCTCTGTGTAAAATGTGTCCCACTCACTGTGATGATATCCCCTCTGTGTAAAAAATGTCCCACTCACTGTGGTGATCTCCTCTCTGCGAGCAATGTGTCTCACTCACTGTGGTGATGTCCCCTTTGTGTAAAAAGTGTCCCTCTCACTGTGGTGATCTCCCCTCTGTGTACAATGTGTCCAACTCAATGTGATCTCCCCTCTGTGTAAAATGTGTCCCATTCACTGTGGTGATCTCCCCTCTGTGTAGAATGTGTCCAATTCACTGTAATCTCCCATCTGCGAACAATTTGTCGCACTCACTGTGGTGATCTCCCCTCTGAGAACAAGGTGTCTAACTCACTGTGGTGATCTCCCCTCTGTGTTCAGTGTGTCCAACTCACTGTGGTGATCTCCCCTCTGTGTAAAATGTGTCCCACTCAGTGTGGTGATCTCCCCTCTGCGAACAATGAGTCTCACTCACTGTGGAGATCTCCCCTCTGTGCACAAGGTGTCCAACTCACTGTGATCTCCACTCTGTGTACAATGTGTCCCATTCACTGTGGTGATCTCCCCTCTGTGTACAATGTGTCTCACTCACTGTGGTGATCCCCCTCTGTGTACAATGTGTCCAACTCAATGTGATCTCCCCTCTGCGAACAATGTGTCCACTCACTGTGGGGATCTCCCCTCTTTGTACAATGTGTCCAACTCACTGTGGTGATCTCCCCTCTTTGTACAATGTGTCCAACTCACTGTGGTGATCTCCCCTCTGTGTACAATCTGTCTCACTCACTGTGGTGATCTCCCCTCTGTGTACAATGTCTCCACTCACTGTGGTGATCTCCCCACTCTGTACAATGTGTCTCACTCACTGTGGTGATCTCCACTCTCTGTACAATGTGTCCAACACACTGTGGTGATCTCCCCTCTGTGTACAATGTGTCTCACTCACTGTGGTGATCCCCCTCTGTGTACAATGAGTCCACTCACTGTGGTGATCTCCCCACTCTGTAGAATGTGTCCAACTCACTGTGGTGATCTCCCCTCTGTGTACAATGTGTCTCACTCACTGTGGTGATCCCCCTCTGTGTACAATGTGTCCACTCACTGTGGTGATCTCCCCTCTTTGTACAATGTGTCCAACTCACTGTGGTGATCTCCCCTCTGTGTACAATGTGTCTCACGCACTGTGGTGATCTCCCCTCTGTGTACAATGTCTCCACTCACTGTGGTGATCTCCCCTCTGTGTAAAATGTGTCTCACTCACTGTGGTGATCTCCCCTCTGTGTACAATGTGTCCAACTCACTGTGACCTCCCCTCTGTGTACAATGTGTCCAACTCACTGTGATCTCCCTTCTGTGTAAAATGTGTCCCACTCACTCTGGTGATCTCCCCTCTGTGTACAAAGTGTCCAACTCACTGTGATCTCCCATCTGTGTACAATGTGTCCAACTCACTGTGATCTCCCCTCTGTGTAAAATGTGTCCCACTCACTGTAGTGATCTCCCGTCTGTGTAAAATGTGTCCCACTCACTGTGGTGATCTCCCCTCTGTGTTCAATGAGCCCAATCACTGTGGTGATCTCCCCTCTGTGTAAAATGTGTCCCACTCACTGTGATGATATCCCCTCTGTGTAAAATATGTCCCACTCACTGTGGTGATCTCCTCTCTGCGAGCAATGTGTCTCACTCACTGTGGTGATGTCCCCTTTGTGTACAATGTGTCCAACTCACTGTGATCTCCCCTCTGTGTAAAATGTGTCCCATTCACTGTGGTGATCTCCCCTCTGTGTAGAATGTGTCCAATTCACTGTAATCTCCCATCTGCGAACAATTTGTCGCACTCACTGTGGTGATCTCCCCTCTGAGAACAAGGTGTCTAACTCACTGTGGTGATCTCCCCTCTGTGTTCAGTGTGTCCAACTCACTGTGGTGATCTCCCCTCTGTGTAAAATGTGTCCCACTCAGTGTGGTGATCTCCCCTCTGCGAACAATGAGTCTCACTCACTGTGGTGATCTCTCCACTGTGTTCAAGGTGTCCAACTCACTGTGATCTCCCCTCTGTGTACAATGTGTCCCACTCACTTTGGTGATCTCCCCTCTGTCTACAATGTGTCCACTCACTGTGGTGATCTCCCCTCTGTGTAAAATGTGTCCCACTCACTGTGGTGATCTCCCCTCTGTGTTCAATGAGCCCAATCACTGTGGTGATCTCCCCTCTGTGTAAAATGTGTCCCACTCACTGTGATGATGTCCCCTTTGTGTAAAAAGTGTCCCTCTCACTGTGGTGATCTCCTCTCTGCGAGCAATGTGTCTCACTCACTGTGGTGATGTCCCCTTTGTGTAAAAAGTGTCCCTCTCACTGTGGTGATCTCCCCTCTGTGTACAATGTGTCCAACTCACTGTGATCTCCCCTCTGTGTAAAATGTGTCCCATTCACTGTGGTGATCTCCCCTCTGTGTAGAATGTGTCCAATTCACTGTAATCTCCCATCTGCGAACAATTTGTCGCACTCACTGTGGTGATCTCCCCTCTGAGAACAAGGTGTCTAACTCACTGTGGTGATCTCCCCTCTGTGTTCAGTGTGTCCAACTCACTGTGGTGATCTCCCCTCTGTGTAAAATGTGTCCCAATCAGTGTGGTGATCTCCCCTCTGCGAACAATGAGTCTCACTCACTGTGGAGATCTCCCCTCTGTGCACAAGGTGTCCAACTCACTGTGATCTCCCCTCTGTGTACAATGTGTCCCACTCACTTTGGTGATCTCCCCTCTGTGTACAATGTGTCCACTCACTGTGGTGATCTCCCCTCTGTGTACAATGTGTCCCACTCACTGTGGTGATCTCCCCTCTGCGAACAATTTGTCGCACTCACTGTGGTGATCTCCCCTCTGTGAACAATGTGTCTCACTCACTGTGGTGATCTCCCCTCTGTGTTCAATGTGTCCAACTCACTCTGGTGATCCCCCGTCTGTGTAAAATGCGTCCCACTCACTTTGGTGATCTCCCCTCTGTGTACAATATGTCGCACTCACTGTGGTGATCTCCCCTCTGTGTACAATGCGTCGCACTCACTGAGGTGATCTCCACACTGCGAACAATGTGTCCCACTCACTGTGGTGATCTCCCCTCTGTGTTCAATGAGCCCTATCACTTTGATGATCTCCCCTCTGTGTAAAATGTGTCCCACTCACTGTGATGATATCCCCTCTGTGTAAAATATGTCCCACTCACTGTGGTGATCTCCTCTCTGCGAGCAATGTGTCTCACTCACTGTGGTGATGTCCCCTTTGTGTAAAAAGTGTCCCTCTCACTGTGGTGATCTCCCCTCTGTGTACAATGTGTCCAACTCAATGTGATCTCCCCTCTGTGTAAAATGTGTCCCATTCACTGTGGTGATCTCCCCTCTGTGTAGAATGTGTCCAATTCACTGTAATCTCCCATCTGCGAACAATTTGTCGCACTCACTGTGGTGATCTCCCCTCTGAGAACAAGGTGTCTAACTCACTGTGGTGATCTCCCCTCTGTGTTCAGTGTGTCCAACTCACTGTGGTGATCTCCCCTCTGTGTAAAATGTGTCCCACTCAGTGTGGTGATCTCCCCTCTGCGAACAATGAGTCTCACTCACTGTGGAGATCTCCCCTCTGTGCACAAGGTGTCCAACTCACTGTGATCTCCACTCTGTGTACAATGTGTCCCATTCACTGTGGTGATCTCCCCTCTGTGTACAATGTGTCTCACTCACTGTGGTGATCCCCCTCTGTGTACAATGTGTCCAACTCAATGTGATCTCCCCTCTGCGAACAATTTGTCGCACTCACTGTGGTGATCTCCCCTCTGTGAACAATGTGTCTCACTCACTGTGGTGATCTCCCCTCTGTGTTCAATGCGTCGCACTCACTGAGGTGATCTCCACTCTGCGAACAATGTGTCTCACTCACTGTGTTGATCTCCCCTCCGTGTAAAATGTGTCACACTCACTGTGGTGATCTCCCCTCTGTGTACAATGAGTCCAACTCAATGTGATCTCCCCTCTGCGAACAATTTGTCGCACTCACTGTGGTGATATCCCCTCTGTGTTCAATGTGTCCGACTCACTGTGGTGATCTCCCGTCTGTGTAAAATGCGTCCCACTCATGGTGGTGATCTCCCCTCTGTGTACAATCGGTCGCACTCACTGTGGTGATCTCCCCTCTGTGTAAATTGTGTCGCAATCACTGTGGTGATCTCTCCTCTGCGAACAATGTGTCTCACTCACTGTGGTGATCTCTCCACTGTGTTCAATGTGTCCAACTCACTGTGGTGATCCCCCGTCTGTGTAAAATGCGTCCCACTCACTGTGGTGATCTCCCCTCTGTGTACAATATGTCGCACTCACTGTGGTGATCTCCCCTCTGTGTACAATGCGTCGCACTCACTGAGGTGATCTCCACTCTGCGAACAATGTGTCTCACTCACTGTGTTGATCTCCCCTCCGTGTAAAATGTGTCACACTCACTGTGGTGATCTCCCCTCTGTGTACAATGAGTCCAACTCAATGTGATCTCCCCTCTGCGAACAATTTGTCGCACTCACTGTGGTGATATCCCCTCTGTGTTCAATGTGTCCGACTCACTGTGGTGATCTCCCGTCTGTGTAAAATGCGTCCCACTCATGGTGGTGATCTCCCCTCTGTGTACAATCGGTCGCACTCACTGTGGTGATCTCCCCTCTGTGTAAATTGTGTCGCAATCACTGTGGTGATCTCTCCTCTGCGAACAATGTGTCTCACTCACTGTGGTGATCTCTCCACTGTGTTCAATGTGTCCAACTCACTGTGGTGATCTCCCCTCTGTGTAAAATGTGTCACACTCACAGTGGTGATCTCCCCTCTGTGTTCGAAGTGTCCAACTCACTATGGTGATCTCCCCTCGGTGTAAAATGTGTCCCACTCACTGTGCTAATCTCCACTCTGTATAAAATGTGTCCCACTCACTGTGCTAATCTCCCCTCTGCGAAAAATGTGTCTCACTCACTGTGGTGATCTCCCCTCTGCGAACAATGTGTCTCACTCACTGTGGTGATCTCCCCTCTGTGTTCAATGTGTCTGACTCACTGTGGTGATCTCCCGTCTGTGTAAAATGCGTCCCACTCATGGTGGTGATCTCCCCTCTGTGTACAATCTGTCGCACTCACTGTGGTGATCTCCCCTCTGTGTAAATTGTGTCGCACTCACTGTGGTGATCTCTCCTCTGCGAACAATGTGTCTCACTCACTGTGGTGATCTCCCCACTGTGTTCAATGTGTCCAACTCACTGTGGTGATCTCCCCTCTGTGTAAAATGTGTCACACTCACAGTGGTGATCTCCCCTCTGTATAAAATGTGTCCCACTCACTGTGCTTATCTCCCCTCTGCGAAAAATGTGTCTCACTCACTGTGGTGATCTCCCCTCTGCGAACAATGTGTCTCACTCACTGTGGTGATCTCCTCACTCTGTACAATGTGTCCAACTCACTGTGGTGATCTCCCCTCTGTGTACAATGTGTCTCACTCACTGTGGTGATCCCCCTCTGTGTACAATGTGACCACTCACTGTGGTGATCTCCCCTCTCTGTAGAATGTGTCCAACTCACTGTGGTGATCTCCCCTCTGTGTACAATGTGTCTCACTCACTGTGGTGATCCCCCTCTGTGTACAATGTGTCCACTCACTGTGGGGATCTCCCCTCTTTGTACAATGTGTCCAACTCACTGTGGTGATCTCCCCTCTTTGTACAATGTGTCCAACTCACTGTGGTGATCTCCCCTCTGTGTACAATCTGTCTCACTCACTGTGGTGATCTCCCCTCTGTGTACAATGTCTCCACTCACTGTGGTGATCTCCCCACTCTGTACAATGTGTCTCACTCACTGTGGTGATCTCCACTCTCTGTACAATGTGTCCAACACACTGTGGTGATCTCCCCTCTGTGTACAATGTGTCTCACTCACTGTGGTGATCCCCCTCTGTGTACAATGAGTCCACTCACTGTGGTGATCTCCCCTCTCTGTAGAATGTGTCCAACTCACTGTGGTGATCTCCCCTCTGTGTACAATGTGTCTCACTCACTGTGGTGATCCCCCTCTGTGTACAATGTGTCCACTCACTGTGGTGATCTCCCCTCTTTGTACAATGTGTCCAACTCACTGTGGTGATCTCCCCTCTGTGTACAATGTGTCTCACGCACTGTGGTGATCTCCCCTCTGTGTACAATGTCTCCAATCACTGTGGTGATCTCCCCTCTGTGTAAAATGTGTCTCACTCACTGTGGTGATCTCCCCTCTGTGTACAATGTGTCCAACTCACTGTGACCTCCCCTCTGTGTACAATGTGTCCAACTCACTGTGATCTCCCCTCTGTGTAAAATGTGTCCCATTCACTGTGGTGATCTCCCCTCTGTGTAGAATGTGTCCAATTCACTGTAATCTCCCATCTGCGAACAATTTGTCGCACTCACTGTGGTGATCTCCCCTCTGAGAACAAGGTGTCTAACTCACTGTGGTGATCTCCCCTCTGTGTTCAGTGTGTCCAACTCACTGTGGTGATCCCCCTCTGTGTACAATGTGTCCAACTCAATGTGATCTCCCCTCTGCGAACAATTTGTCGCACTCACTGTGGTGATCTCCCCTCTGTGAACAATGTGTCTCACTCACTGTGGTGATCTCCCCTCTGTGTTCAATGTGTCCAACTCACTCTGGTGATCCCCCGTCTGTGTAAAATGCGTCCCACTCACTGTGGTGATCTCCCCTCTGTGTACAATATGTCGCACTCACTGTGGTGATCTCCCCTCTGTGTACAATGCGTCGCACTCACTGAGGTGATCTCCACTCTGCGAACAATGTGTCTCACTCACTGTGTTGATCTCCCCTCCGTGTAAAATGTGTCACACTCACTGTGGTGATCTCCCCTCTGTGTACAATGTGTCCAACTCAATGTGATCTCCCCTCTGCGAACAATTTGTCACACTCACTGTGGTGATATCCCCTCTGTGTTCAATGTGTCCGACTCACTGTGGTGATCTCCCGTCTGTGTAAAATGCGTCCCACTCATGGTGGTGATCTCCCCTCTGTGTACAATCGGTCGCACTCACTGTGGTGATCTCCCCTCTGTGTAAATTGTGTCGCAATCACTGTGGTGATCTCTCCTCTGCGAACAATGTGTCACACTCACAGTGGTGATCTCCCCTCTGTGTTCGAAGTGTCCAACTCACTATGGTGATCTCCCCTCGGTGTAAAATGTGTCCCACTCACTGTGCTAATCTCCACTCTGTATAAAATGTGTCCCACTCACTGTGCTAATCTCCCCTCTGCGAAAAATGTGTCTCACTCACTGTGGTGATCTCCCCTCTGCGAACAATGTGTCTCACTCACTGTGGTGATCTCCCCTCTGTGTTCAATGTGTCTGACTCACTGTGGTGATCTCCCGTCTGTGTAAAATGCGTCCCACTCATGGTGGTGATCTCCCCTCTGTGTACAATCTGTCGCACTCACTGTGGTGATCTCCCCTCTGTGTAAATTGTGTCGCACTCACTGTGGTGATCTCTCCTCTGCGAACAATGTGTCTCACTCACTGTGGTGATCTCCCCACTGTGTTCAATGTGTCCAACTCACTGTGGTGATCTCCCCTCTGTGTAAAATGTGTCACACTCACAGTGGTGATCTCCCCTCTGTGTACAATGTGTCTCACTCACTGTGGTGATCCCCCTCTGTGTACAATGTGACCACTCACTGTGGTGATCTCCCCTCTCTGTAGAATGTGTCCAACTCACTGTGGTGATCTCCCCTCTGTGTACAATGTGTCTCACTCACTGTGGTGATCCCCCTCTGTGTACAATGTGTCCACTCACTGTGGGGATCTCCCCTCTTTGTACAATGTGTCCAACTCACTGTGGTGATCTCCCCTCTTTGTACAATGTGTCCAACTCACTGTGGTGATCTCCCCTCTGTGTACAATCTGTCTCACTCACTGTGGTGATCTCCCCTCTGTGTACAATGTCTCCACTCACTGTGGTGATCTCCCCACTCTGTACAATGTGTCTCACTCACTGTGGTGATCTCCACTCTCTGTACAATGTGTCCAACACACTGTGGTGATCTCCCCTCTGTGTACAATGTGTCTCACTCACTGTGGTGATCCCCCTCTGTGTACAATGAGTCCACTCACTGTGGTGATCTCCCCTCTCTGTAGAATGTGTCCAACTCACTGTGGTGATCTCCCCTCTGTGTACAATGTGTCTCACTCACTGTGGTGATCCCCCTCTGTGTACAATGTGTCCACTCACTGTGGTGATCTCCCCTCTTTGTACAATGTGTCCAACTCACTGTGGTGATCTCCCCTCTGTGTACAATGTGTCTCACGCACTGTGGTGATCTCCCCTCTGTGTACAATGTCTCCAATCACTGTGGTGATCTCCCCTCTGTGTAAAATGTGTCTCACTCACTGTGGTGATCTCCCCTCTGTGTACAATGTGTCCAACTCACTGTGACCTCCCCTCTGTGTACAATGTGTCCAACTCACTGTGATCTCCCCTCTGTGTAAAATGTGTCCCATTCACTGTGGTGATCTCCCCTCTGTGTAGAATGTGTCCAATTCACTGTAATCTCCCATCTGCGAACAATTTGTCGCACTCACTGTGGTGATCTCCCCTCTGAGAACAAGGTGTCTAACTCACTGTGGTGATCTCCCCTCTGTGTTCAGTGTGTCCAACTCACTGTGGTGATCCCCCTCTGTGTACAATGTGTCCAACTCAATGTGATCTCCCCTCTGCGAACAATTTGTCGCACTCACTGTGGTGATCTCCCCTCTGTGAACAATGTGTCTCACTCACTGTGGTGATCTCCCCTCTGTGTTCAATGTGTCCAACTCACTCTGGTGATCCCCCGTCTGTGTAAAATGCGTCCCACTCACTGTGGTGATCTCCCCTCTGTGTACAATATGTCGCACTCACTGTGGTGATCTCCCCTCTGTGTACAATGCGTCACACTCACTGAGGTGATCTCCACTCTGCGAACACTGTGTCTCACTCACTGTGTTGATCTCCCCTCCGTGTAAAATGTGTCACACTCACTGTGGTGATCTCCCCTCTGTGTACAATGTGTCCAACTCAATGTGATCTCCCCTCTGCGAACAATTTGTCACACTCACTGTGGTGATATCCCCTCTGTGTTCAATGTGTCCGACTCACTGTGGTGATCTCCCGTCTGAGTAAAATGCGTCCCACTCATGGTGGTGATCTCCCCTCTGTGTACAATCGGTCGCACTCACTGTGGTGATCTCCCCTCTGTGTAAATTGTGTCGCAATCACTGTGGTGATCTCTCCTCTGCGAACAATGTGTCACACTCACAGTGGTGATCTCCCCTCTGTGTTCGAAGTGTCCAACTCACTATGGTGATCTCCCCTCGGTGTAAAATGTGTCCCACTCACTGTGCTAATCTCCACTCTGTATAAAATGTGTCCCACTCACTGTGCTAATCTCCCCTCTGCGAAAAATGTGTCTCACTCACTGTGGTGATCTCCCCTCTGCGAACAATGTGTCTCACTCACTGTGGTGATCTCCCCTCTGTGTTCAATGTGTCTGACTCACTGTGGTGATCTCCCGTCTGTGTAAAATGCGTCCCACTCATGGTGGTGATCTCCCCTCTGTGTACAATCTGTCGCACTCACTGTGGTGATCTCCCCTCTGTGTAAATTGTGTCGCACTCACTGTGCTAATCTCCACTCTGTATAAAATGTGTCCCACTCACTGTGCTAATCTCCCCTCTGCGAAAAATGTGTCTCACTCACTGTGGTGATCTCCCCTCTGCGAACAATGTGTCTCACTCACTGTGGTGATCTCCTCACTCTGTACAATGTGTCCAACTCACTGTGGTGATCTCCCCTCTGTGTACAATGTGTCTCACTCACTGTTGTGATCCCCCTCTGTATACAATGTGACCACTCACTGTGGTGATCTCCCCTCTCTGTAGAATGTGTCCAACTCACTGTGGTGATCTCCCCTCTGTGTACAATGTGTCTCACTCACTGTGGTGATCCCTCTCTGTGTACAATGTGTCCACTCACTGTGGGGATCTCCCCTCTTTGTACAATGTGTCCAACTCACTGTGGTGATCTCCCCTCTTTGTACAATGTGTCCAACTCACTGTGGTGAGCTCCCCTCTGTGTACAATCTGTCTCACTCACTGTGATGATCTCCCCTCTGTGTACAATGTCTCCACTCACTGTGGTGATCTCCCCACTCTGTATAATGTGTCTCACTCACTGTGGTGATCTCCACTCTCTGTACAATGTGTCCAACACACTGTGGTGATCTCCCCTCTGTGTACAATGTGTCTCACTCACTGTGGTGATCCCCCTCTGTGTACAATGAGTCCACTCACTGTGGTGATCTCCCCTCTCTGTAGAATGTGTCCAACTCACTGTGGTGATCTCCCCTCTGTGTACAATGTGTCTCACTCACTGTGGTGATCCCCCTCTGTGTACAATGTGTCCACTCACTGTGGTGATCTCCCCTCTTTGTACAATGTGTCCAACTCACTGTGGTGATCTCCCCTCTGTGTACAATGTGTCTCACGCACTGTGGTGATCTCCCCTCTGTGTACAATGTCTCCACTCACTGTGGTGATCTCCCCTCTGTGTAAAATGTGTCTCACTCACTGTGGTGATCTCCCCTCTGTGTACAATGTGTCCAACTCACTGTGACCTCCCCTCTGTGTACAATGTGTCCAACTCACTGTGATCTCCCTTCTGTGTAAAATGTGTCCCACTCACTGTGGTGATCTCCCCTCTGTGTACAAAGTGTCCAACTCACTGTGATCTCCCATCTGTGTACAATGTGTCCAACTCACTGTGATCTCCCCTCTGTGTAAAATGTGTCCCACTCACTGTAGTGATCTCCCGTCTGTGTAAAATGTGTCCCACTCACTGTGGTGATCTCCCCTCTGTGTTCAATGAGCCCAATCACTGTGGTGATCTCCCCTCTGTGTAAAATGTGTCCCACTCACTGTGATGATATCCCCTCTGTGTAAAATATGTCCCACTCACTGTGATGATCTCCTCTCTGCGAGCAATGTGTCTCACTCACTGTGGTGATGTCCCCTTTGTGTAAAAAGTGTCCCTCTCACTGTGGTGATCTCCCCTCTGTGTACAATGTGTCCAACTCACTGTGATCTCCCCTCTGTGTAAAATGTGTCCCATTCACTGTGGTGATCTCCCCTCTGTGTAGAATGTGTCCAATTCACTGTAATCTCCCATCTGCGAACAATTTGTCGCACTCACTGTGGTGATCTCCCCTCTGAGAACAAGGTGTCTAACTCACTGTGGTGATCTCCCCTCTGTGTTCAGTGTGTCCAACTCACTGTGGTGATCTCCCCTCTGTGTAAAATGTGTCCCAATCAGTGTGGTGATCTCCCCTCTGCGAACAATGAGTCTCACTCACTGTGGAGATCTCCCCTCTGTGCACAAGGTGTCCAACTCACTGTGATCTCCCCTCTGTGTACAATGTGTCCCACTCACTTTGGTGATCTCCCCTCTGTGTACAATGTGTCCACTCACTGTGGTGATCTCCCCTCTGTGTACAATGTGTCCCACTCACTGTGGTGATCTCCCCTCTGCGAACAATTTGTCGCACTCACTGTGGTGATCTCCCCTCTGTGAACAATGTGTCTCACTCACTGTGGTGATCTCCCCTCTGTGTTCAATGTGTCCAACTCACTCTGGTGATCCCCCGTCTGTGTAAAATGCGTCCCACTCACTGTGGTGATCTCCCCTCTGTGTACAATATGTCTCACTCACTGTGGTGATCTCCCCTCTGTGTATAATGCGTCGCACTCACTGAGGTGATCTCCACACTGCGAACAATATGTCCCACTCACTGTGGTGATCTCCCCTCTGTGTTCAATGAGCCCAATCACTGTGATGATCTCCCCTCTGTGTAAAATGTGTCCCACTCACTGTGATGATATCCCCTCTGTGTAAAATATGTCCCACTCACTGTGGTGATCTCCTCTCTGCGAGCAATGTGTCTCACTCACTGTGGTGATGTCCCCTTTGTGTAAAAAGTGTCCCTCTCACTGTGGTGATCTCCCCTCTGTGTACAATGTGTCCAACTCACTGTGATCTCCCCTCTGTGTAAAATGTGTCCCATTCACTGTGGTGATCTCCCCTCTGTGTAGAATGTGTCCAATTCACTGTAATCTCCCATCTGCGAACAATTTGTCGCACTCACTGTGGTGATCTCCCCTCTGAGAACAAGGTGTCTAACTCACTGTGGTGATCTCCCCTCTGTGTTCAGTGTGTCCAACTCACTGTGGTGATCTCCCCTCTGTGTAAAATGTGTCCCACTCAGTGTGGTGATCTCCCCTCTGCGAACAATGAGTCTCACTCACTGTGGAGATCTCCCCTCTGTGCACAAGGTGTCCAACTCACTGTGATCTCCACTCTGTGTACAATGTGTCCCATTCACTTTGGTGATCTCCCCTCTGTGTACAATGTGTCCACTCACTGTGGTGATCTCCCCTCTGTGTACAATGTGTCTCACTCACTGTGGTGATCCCCCTCTGTGTACAATGTGTCCAACTCAATGTGATCTCCCCTCTGCGAACAATTTGTCGCACTCACTGTGGTGATCTCCCCTCTGTGAACAATGTGTCTCACTCACTGTGGTGATCTCCCCTCTGTGTTCAATGTGTCCAACTCACTCTGGTGATCCCCCGTCTGTGTAAAATGCGTCCCACTCACTGTGGTGATCTCCCCTCTGTGTACAATATGTCGCACTCACTGTGGTGATCTCCCCTCTGTGTACAATGCGTCGCACTCACTGAGGTGATCTCCACTCTGCGAACAATGTGTCTCACTCACTGTGTTGATCTCCCTTCCGTGTAAAATGTGTCACACTCACTGTGGTGATCTCCCCTCTGTGTACAATGAGTCCAACTCAATGTGATCTCCCCTCTGCGAACAATTTGTCGCACTCACTGTGGTGATATCCCCTCTGTGTTCAATGTGTCCGACTCACTGTGGTGATCTCCCGTCTGTGTAAAATGCGTCCCACTCATGGTGGTGATCTCCCCTCTGTGTACAATCGGTCGCACTCACTGTGGTGATCTCCCCTCTGTGTAAATTGTGTCGCAATCACTGTGGTGATCTCTCCTCTGCGAACAATGTGTCTCACTCACTGTGGTGATCTCTCCACTGTGTTCAATGTGTCCAACTCACTGTGGTGATCTCTCCTCTGCGAACAATGTGTCTCACTCACTGTGGTGATCTCTCCACTGTGTTCAATGTGTCCAACTCACTGTGGTGATCTCCCCTCTGTGTAAAATGTGTCCCACTCACTGTGCTAATCTCCACTCTGTATAAAATGTGTCCCACTCACTGTGCTAATCTCCCCTCTGCGAAAAATGTGTCTCACTCACTGTGGTGATCTCCCCTCTGCGAACAATGTGTCTCACTCACTGTGGTGATCTCCCCTCTGTGTTCAATGTGTCTGACTCACTGTGGTGATCTCCCGTCTGTGTAAAATGCGTCCCACTCATGGTGGTGATCTCCCCTCTGTGTACAATCTGTCGCACTCACTGTGGTGATCTCCCCTCTGTGTAAATTGTGTCGCACTCACTGTGGTGATCTCTCCTCTGCGAACAATGTGTCTCACTCACTGTGGTGATCTCCCCACTGTGTTCAATGTGTCCAACTCACTGTGGTGATCTCCCCTCTGTGTAAAATGTGTCACACTCACAGTGGTGATCTCCCCTCTGTGTTCGAAGTGTCCAACTCACTATGGTGATCTCCCCTCGGTGTAAAATGTGTCCCACTCACTGTGCTAATCTCCACTCTGTATAAAATGTGTCCCACTCACTGTGCTAATCTCCCCTCTGCGAAAAATGTGTCTCACTCACTGTGGTGATCTCCCCTCTGCGAACAATGTGTCTCACTCACTGTGGTGATCTCCTCACTCTGTACAATGTGTCCAACTCACTGTGGTGATCTCCCCTCTGTGTACAATGTGTCTCACTCACTGTGGTGATCCCCCTCTGTGTACAATGTGACCACTCACTGTGGTGATCTCCCCTCTCTGTAGAATGTGTCCAACTCACTGTGGTGATCTCCCCTCTGTGTACAATGTGTCTCACTCACTGTGGTGATCCCCCTCTGTGTACAATGTGTCCACTCACTGTGGGGATCTCCCCTCTTTGTACAATGTGTCCAACTCACTGTGGTGATCTCCCCTCTTTGTACAATGTGTCCAACTCACTGTGGTGATCTCCCCTCTGTGTACAATCTGTCTCACTCACTGTGGTGATCTCCCCTCTGTGTACAATGTCTCCACTCACTGTGGTGATCTCCCCACTCTGTACAATGTGTCTCACTCACTGTGGTGATCTCCACTCTCTGTACAATGTGTCCAACACACTGTGGTGATCTCCCCTCTGTGTACAATGTGTCTCACTCACTGTGGTGATCCCCCTCTGTGTACAATGAGTCCACTCACTGTGGTGATCTCCCCTCTCTGTAGAATGTGTCCAACTCACTGTGGTGATCTCCCCTCTGTGTACAATGTGTCTCACTCACTGTGGTGATCCCCCTCTGTGTACAATGTGTCCACTCACTGTGGTGATCTCCCCTCTTTGTACAATGTGTCCAACTCACTGTGGTGATCTCCCCTCTGTGTACAATGTGTCTCACGCACTGTGGTGATCTCCCCTCTGTGTACAATGTCTCCACTCACTGTGGTGATCTCCCCTCTGTGTAAAATGTGTCTCACTCACTGTGGTGATCTCCCCTCTGTGTACAATGTGTCCAACTCACTGTGAACTCCCCTCTGTGTACAATGTGTCCAACTCACTGTGATCTCCCTTCTGTGTAAAATGTGTCCCACTCACTCTGGTGATCTCCCCTCTGTGTACAAAGTGTCCAACTCACTGTGCTCTCCCATCTGTGTACAATGTGTCCAACTCACTGTGATCTCCCCTCTGTGTTCAGTGTGTCCAACTCACTGTGGTGATCCCCCTCTGTGTACAATGTGTCCAACTCAATGTGATCTCCCCTCTGCGAACAATTTGTCGCACTCACTGTGGTGATCTCCCCTCTGTGAACAATGTGTCTCACTCACTGTGGTGATCTCCCCTCTGTGTTCAATGTGTCCAACTCACTCTGGTGATCCCCCGTCTGTGTAAAATGCGTCCCACTCACTGTGGTGATCTCCCCTCTGTGTACAATATGTCGCACTCACTGTGGTGATCTCCCCTCTGTGTACAATGCGTCGCACTCACTGAGGTGATCTCCACTCTGCGAACAATGTGTCTCACTCACTGTGTTGATCTCCCCTCCGTGTAAAATGTGTCACACTCACTGTGGTGATCTCCCCTCTGTGTACAATGTGTCCAACTCAATGTGATCTCCCCTCTGCGAACAATTTGTCACACTCACTGTGGTGATATCCCCTCTGTGTTCAATGTGTCCGACTCACTGTGGTGATCTCCCGTCTGTGTAAAATGCGTCCCACTCATGGTGGTGATCTCCCCTCTGTGTACAATCGGTCGCACTCACTGTGGTGATCTCCCCTCTGTGTAAATTGTGTCGCAATCACTGTGGTGATCTCTCCTCTGCGAACAATGTGTCACACTCACAGTGGTGATCTCCCCTCTGTGTTCGAAGTGTCCAACTCACTATGGTGATCTCCCCTCGGTGTAAAATGTGTCCCACTCACTGTGCTAATCTCCACTCTGTATAAAATGTGTCCCACTCACTGTGCTAATCTCCCCTCTGCGAAAAATGTGTCTCACTCACTGTGGTGATCTCCCCTCTGCGAACAATGTGTCTCACTCACTGTGGTGATCTCCCCTCTGTGTTCAATGTGTCTGACTCACTGTGGTGATCTCCCGTCTGTGTAAAATGCGTCCCACTCATGGTGGTGATCTCCCCTCTGTGTACAATCTGTCGCACTCACTGTGGTGATCTCCCCTCTGTGTAAATTGTGTCGCACTCACTGTGGTGATCTCTCCTCTGCGAACAATGTGTCTCACTCACTGTGGTGATCTCCCCACTGTGTTCAATGTGTCCAACTCACTGTGGTGATCTCCCCTCTGTGTAAAATGTGTCACACTCACAGTGGTGATCTCCCCTCTGTGTACAATGTGTCTCACTCACTGTGGTGATCCCCCTCTGTGTACAATGTGCCCACTCACTGTGGTGATCTCCCCTCTCTGTAGAATGTGTCCAACTCACTGTGGTGATCTCCCCTCTGTGTACAATGTGTCTCACTCACTGTGGTGATCCCCCTCTGTGTACAATGTGTCCACTCACTGTGGGGATCTCCCCTCTTTGTACAATGTGTCCAACTCACTGTGGTGATCTCCCCTCTTTGTACAATGTGTCCAACTCACTGTGGTGATCTCCCCTCTGTGTGCAATCTGTCTCACTCACTGTGGTGATCTCCCCTCTGTGTACAATGTCTCCACTCACTGTGGTGATCTCCCCACTCTGTACAATGTGTCTCACTCACTGTGGTGATCTCCACTCTCTGTACAATGTGTCCAACACACTGTGGTGATCTCCCCTCTGTGTACAATGTGTCTCACTCACTGTGGTGATCCCCCTCTGTGTACAATGAGTCCACTCACTGTGGTGATCTCCCCTCTCTGTAGAATGTGTCCAACTCACTGTGGTGATCTCCCCTCTGTGTACAATGTGTCTCACTCACTGTGGTGATCCCCCTCTGTGTACAATGTGTCCACTCACTGTGGTGATCTCCCCTCTTTGTACAATGTGTCCAACTCACTGTGGTGATCTCCCCTCTGTGTACAATGTGTCTCACGCACTGTGGTGATCTCCCCTCTGTGTACAATGTCTCCAATCACTGTGGTGATCTCCCCTCTGTGTAAAATGTGTCTCACTCACTGTGGTGATCTCCCCTCTGTGTACAATGTGTCCAACTCACTGTGACCTCCCCTCTGTGTACAATGTGTCCAACTCACTGTGATCTCCCCTCTGTGTAAAATGTGTCCCATTCACTGTGGTGATCTCCCCTCTGTGTAGAATGTGTCCAATTCACTGTAATCTCCCATCTGCGAACAATTTGTCGCACTCACTGTGGTGATCTCCCCTCTGAGAACAAGGTGTCTAACTCACTGTGGTGATCTCCCCTCTGTGTTCAGTGTGTCCAACTCACTGTGGTGATCCCCCTCTGTGTACAATGTGTCCAACTCAATGTGATCTCCCCTCTGCGAACAATTTGTCGCACTCACTGTGGTGATCTCCCCTCTGTGAACAATGTGTCTCACTCACTGTGGTGATCTCCCCTCTGTGTTCAATGTGTCCAACTCACTCTGGTGATCCCCCGTCTGTGTAAAATGCGTCCCACTCACTGTGGTGATCTCCCCTCTGTGTACAATATGTCGCACTCACTGTGGTGATCTCCCCTCTGTGTACAATGCGTCGTACTCACTGAGGTGATCTCCACTCTGCGAACACTGTGTCTCACTCACTGTGTTGATCTCCCCTCCGTGTAAAATGTGTCACACTCACTGTGGTGATCTCCCCTCTGTGTACAATGTGTCCAACTCAATGTGATCTCCCCTCTGCGAACAATTTGTCACACTCACTGTGGTGATATCCCCTCTGTGTTCAATGTGTCCGACTCACTGTGGTGATCTCCCGTCTGAGTAAAATGCGTCCCACTCATGGTGGTGATCTCCCCTCTGTGTACAATCGGTCGCACTCACTGTGGTGATCTCCCCTCTGTGTAAATTGTGTCGCAATCACTGTGGTGATCTCTCCTCTGCGAACAATGTGTCACACTCACAGTGGTGATCTCCCCTCTGTGTTCGAAGTGTCCAACTCACTATGGTGATCTCCCCTCGGTGTAAAATGTGTCCCACTCACTGTGCTAATCTCCACTCTGTATAAAATGTGTCCCACTCACTGTGCTAATCTCCCCTCTGCGAAAAATGTGTCTCACTCACTGTGGTGATCTCCCCTCTGCGAACAATGTGTCTCACTCACTGTGGTGATCTCCCCTCTGTGTTCAATGTGTCTGACTCACTGTGGTGATCTCCCGTCTGTGTAAAATGCGTCCCACTCATGGTGGTGATCTCCCCTCTGTGTACAATCTGTCGCACTCACTGTGGTGATCTCCCCTCTGTGTAAATTGTGTCGCACTCACTGTGGTGATCTCTCCTCTGCGAACAATGTGTCTCACTCACTGTGGTGATCTCCCCACTGTGTTCAACGTGTCCAACTCACTGTGGTGATCTCCCCTCTGTGTAAAATGTGTCACACTCACAGTGGTGATCTCCCCTCTGTGTTCGAAGTGTCCAACTCACTATGGTGATCTCCCCTCGGTGTAAAATGTGTCCCACTCACTGTGCTAATCTCCACTCTGTATAAAATGTGTCCCACTCACTGTGCTAATCTCCCCTCTGCGAAAAATGTGTCTCACTCACTGTGGTGATCTCCCCTCTGCGAACAATGTGTCTCACTCACTGTGGTGATCTCCTCACTCTGTACAATGTGTCCAACTCACTGTGGTGATCTCCCCTCTGTGTACAATGTGTCTCACTCACTGTTGTGATCCCCCTCTGTGTACAATGTGACCACTCACTGTGGTGATCTCCCCTCTCTGTAGAATGTGTCCAACTCACTGTGGTGATCTCCCCTCTGTGTACAATGTGTCTCACTCACTGTGGTGATCCCTCTCTGTGTACAATGTGTCCACTCACTGTGGGGATCTCCCCTCTTTGTACAATGTGTCCAACTCACTGTGGTGATCTCCCCTCTTTGTACAATGTGTCCAACTCACTGTGGTGATCTCCCCTCTGTGTACAATCTGTCTCACTCACTGTGATGATCTCCCCTCTGTGTACAATGTCTCCACTCACTGTGGTGATCTCCCCACTCTGTATAATGTGTCTCACTCACTGTGGTGATCTCCACTCTCTGTACAATGTGTCCAACACACTGTGGTGATCTCCCCTCTGTGTACAATGTGTCTCACTCACTGTGGTGATCCCCCTCTGTGTACAATGAGTCCACTCACTGTGGTGATCTCCCCTCTCTGTAGAATGTGTCCAACTCACTGTGGTGATCTCCCCTCTGTGTACAATGTGTCTCACTCACTGTGGTGATCCCCCTCTGTGTACAATGTGTCCACTCACTGTGGTGATCTCCCCTCTTTGTACAATGTGTCCAACTCACTGTGGTGATCTCCCCTCTGTGTACAATGTGTCTCACGCACTGTGGTGATCTCCCCTCTGTGTACAATGTCTCCACTCACTGTGGTGATCTCCCCTCTGTGTAAAATGTGTCTCACTCACTGTGGTGATCTCCCCTCTGTGTACAATGTGTCCAACTCACTGTGACCTCCCCTCTGTGTACAATGTGTCCAACTCACTGTGATCTCCCTTCTGTGTAAAATGTGTCCCACTCACTGTGGTGATCTCCCCTCTGTGTACAAAGTGTCCAACTCACTGTGATCTCCCATCTGTGTACAATGTGTCCAACTCACTGTGATCTCCCCTCTGTGTAAAATGTGTCCCACTCACTGTAGTGATCTCCCGTCTGTGTAAAATGTGTCCCACTCACTGTGGTGATCTCCCCTCTGTGTTCAATGAGCCCAATCACTGTGGTGATCTCCCCTCTGTGTAAAATGTGTCCCACTCACTGTGATGATATCCCCTCTGTGTAAAATATGTCCCACTCACTGTGGTGATCTCCTCTCTGCGAGCAATGTGTCTCACTCACTGTGGTGATGTCCCCTTTGTGTAAAAAGTGTCCCTCTCACTGTGGTGATCTCCCCTCTGTGTACAATGTGTCCAACTCACTGTGATCTCCCCTCTGTGTAAAATGTGTCCCATTCACTGTGGTGATCTCCCCTCTGTGTAGAATGTGTCCAATTCACTGTAATCTCCCATCTGCGAACAATTTGTCGCACTCACTGTGGTGATCTCCCCTCTGAGAACAAGGTGTCTAACTCACTGTGGTGATCTCCCCTCTGTGTTCAGTGTGTCCAACTCACTGTGGTGATCTCCCCTCTGTGTACAATGTGTCTCACGCACTGTGGTGATCTCCCCTCTGTGTACAATGTCTCCAATCACTGTGGTGATCTCCCCTCTGTGTAAAATGTGTCTCACTCACTGTGGTGATCTCCCCTCTGTGTACAATGTGTCCAACTCACTGTGACCTCCCCTCTGTGTACAATGTGTCCAACTCACTGTGATCTCCCCTCTGTGTAAAATGTGTCCCATTCACTGTGGTGATCTCCCCTCTGTGTAGAATGTGTCCAATTCACTGTAATCTCCCATCTGCGAACAATTTGTCGCACTCACTGTGGTGATCTCCCCTCTGAGAACAAGGTGTCTAACTCACTGTGGTGATCTCCCCTCTGTGTTCAGTGTGTCCAACTCACTGTGGTGATCCCCCTCTGTGTACAATGTGTCCAACTCAATGTGATCTCCCCTCTGCGAACAATTTGTCGCACTCACTGTGGTGATCTCCCCTCTGTGAACAATGTGTCTCACTCACTGTGGTGATCTCCCCTCTGTGTTCAATGTGTCCAACTCACTCTGGTGATCCCCCGTCTGTGTAAAATGCGTCCCACTCACTGTGGTGATCTCCCCTCTGTGTACAATATGTCGCACTCACTGTGGTGATCTCCCCTCTGTGTACAATGCGTCGCACTCACTGAGGTGATCTCCACTCTGCGAACACTGTGTCTCACTCACTGTGTTGATCTCCCCTCCGTGTAAAATGTGTCACACTCACTGTGGTGATCTCCCCTCTGTGTACAATGTGTCCAACTCAATGTGATCTCCCCTCTGCGAACAATTTGTCACACTCACTGTGGTGATATCCCCTCTGTGTTCAATGTGTCCGACTCACTGTGGTGATCTCCCGTCTGAGTAAAATGCGTCCCACTCATGGTGGTGATCTCCCCTCTGTGTACAATCGGTCGCACTCACTGTGGTGATCTCCCCTCTGTGTAAATTGTGTCGCAATCACTGTGGTGATCTCTCCTCTGCGAACAATGTGTCACACTCACAGTGGTGATCTCCCCTCTGTGTTCGAAGTGTCCAACTCACTATGGTGATCTCCCCTCGGTGTAAAATGTGTCCCACTCACTGTGCTAATCTCCACTCTGTATAAAATGTGTCCCACTCACTGTGCTAATCTCCCCTCTGCGAAAAATGTGTCTCACTCACTGTGGTGATCTCCCCTCTGCGAACAATGTGTCTCACTCACTGTGGTGATCTCCCCTCTGTGTTCAATGTGTCTGACTCACTGTGGTGATCTCCCGTCTGTGTAAAATGCGTCCCACTCATGGTGGTGATCTCCCCTCTGTGTACAATCTGTCGCACTCACTGTGGTGATCTCCCCTCTGTGTAAATTGTGTCGCACTCACTGTGGTGATCTCTCCTCTGCGAACAATGTGTCTCACTCACTGTGGTGATCTCCCCACTGTGTTCAACGTGTCCAACTCACTGTGGTGATCTCCCCTCTGTGTAAAATGTGTCACACTCACAGTGGTGATCTCCCCTCTGTGTTCGAAGTGTCCAACTCACTATGGTGATCTCCCCTCGGTGTAAAATGTGTCCCACTCACTGTGCTAATCTCCACTCTGTATAAAATGTGTCCCACTCACTGTGCTAATCTCCCCTCTGCGAAAAATGTGTCTCACTCACTGTGGTGATCTCCCCTCTGCGAACAATGTGTCTCACTCACTGTGGTGATCTCCTCACTCTGTACAATGTGTCCAACTCACTGTGGTGATCTCCCCTCTGTGTACAATGTGTCTCACTCACTGTTGTGATCCCCCTCTGTGTACAATGTGACCACTCACTGTGGTGATCTCCCCTCTCTGTAGAATGTGTCCAACTCACTGTGGTGATCTCCCCTCTGTGTACAATGTGTCTCACTCACTGTGGTGATCCCTCTCTGTGTACAATGTGTCCACTCACTGTGGGGATCTCCCCTCTTTGTACAATGTGTCCAACTCACTGTGGTGATCTCCCCTCTTTGTACAATGTGTCCAACTCACTGTGGTGATCTCCCCTCTGTGTACAATCTGTCTCACTCACTGTGATGATCTCCCCTCTGTGTACAATGTCTCCACTCACTGTGGTGATCTCCCCACTCTGTATAATGTGTCTCACTCACTGTGGTGATCTCCACTCTCTGTACAATGTGTCCAACACACTGTGGTGATCTCCCCTCTGTGTACAATGTGTCTCACTCACTGTGGTGATCCCCCTCTGTGTACAATGAGTCCACTCACTGTGGTGATCTCCCCTCTCTGTAGAATGTGTCCAACTCACTGTGGTGATCTCCCCTCTGTGTACAATGTGTCTCACTCACTGTGGTGATCCCCCTCTGTGTACAATGTGTCCACTCACTGTGGTGATCTCCCCTCTTTGTACAATGTGTCCAACTCACTGTGGTGATCTCCCCTCTGTGTACAATGTGTCTCACGCACTGTGGTGATCTCCCCTCTGTGTACAATGTCTCCACTCACTGTGGTGATCTCCCCTCTGTGTAAAATGTGTCTCACTCACTGTGGTGATCTCCCCTCTGTGTACAATGTGTCCAACTCACTGTGACCTCCCCTCTGTGTACAATGTGTCCAACTCACTGTGATCTCCCTTCTGTGTAAAATGTGTCCCACTCACTGTGGTGATCTCCCCTCTGTGTACAAAGTGTCCAACTCACTGTGATCTCCCATCTGTGTACAATGTGTCCAACTCACTGTGATCTCCCCTCTGTGTAAAATGTGTCCCACTCACTGTAGTGATCTCCCGTCTGTGTAAAATGTGTCCCACTCACTGTGGTGATCTCCCCTCTGTGTTCAATGAGCCCAATCACTGTGGTGATCTCCCCTCTGTGTAAAATGTGTCCCACTCACAGTGATGATATCCCCTCTGTGTAAAATATGTCCCACTCACTGTGGTGATCTCCTCTCTGCGAGCAATGTGTCTCACTCACTGTGGTGATGTCCCCTTTGTGTAAAAAGTGTCCCTCTCACTGTGGTGATCTCCCCTCTGTGTACAATGTGTCCAACTCACTGTGATCTCCCCTCTGTGTAAAATGTGTCCCATTCACTGTGGTGATCTCCCCTCTGTGTAGAATGTGTCCAATTCACTGTAATCTCCCATCTGCGAACAATTTGTCGCACTCACTGTGGTGATCTCCCCTCTGAGAACAAGGTGTCTAACTCACTGTGGTGATCTCCCCTCTGTGTTCAGTGTGTCCAACTCACTGTGGTGATCTCCCCTCTGTGTAAAATGTGTCCCAATCAGTGTGGTGATCTCCCCTCTGCGAACAATGAGTCTCACTCACTGTGGAGATCTCCCCTCTGTGCACAAGGTGTCCAACTCACTGTGATCTCCCCTCTGTGTACAATGTGTCCCACTCACTTTGGTGATCTCCCCTCTGTGTACAATGTGTCCACTCACTGTGGTGATCTCCCCTCTGTGTACAATGTGTCCCACTCACTGTGGTGATCTCCCCTCTGCGAACAATTTGTCGCACTCACTGTGGTGATCTCCCCTCTGTGAACAATGTGTCTCACTCACTGTGGTGATCTCCCCTCTGTGTTCAATGTGTCCAACTCACTCTGGTGATCCCCCGTCTGTGTAAAATGCGTCCCACTCACTGTGGTGATCTCCCCTCTGTGTACAATATGTCTCACTCACTGTGGTGATCTCCCCTCTGTGTATAATGCGTCGCACTCACTGAGGTGATCTCCACACTGCGAACAATATGTCCCACTCACTGTGGTGATCTCCCCTCTGTGTTCAATGAGCCCAATCACTGTGATGATCTCCCCTCTGTGTAAAATGTGTCCCACTCACTGTGATGATATCCCCTCTGTGTAAAATATGTCCCACTCACTGTGGTGATCTCCTCTCTGCGAGCAATGTGTCTCACTCACTGTGGTGATGTCCCCTTTGTGTAAAAAGTGTCCCTCTCACTGTGGTGATCTCCCCTCTGTGTACAATGTGTCCAACTCACTGTGATCTCCCCTCTGTGTAAAATGTGTCCCATTCACTGTGGTGATCTCCCCTCTGTGTAGAATGTGTCCAATTCACTGTAATCTCCCATCTGCGAACAATTTGTCGCACTCACTGTGGTGATCTCCCCTCTGAGAACAAGGTGTCTAACTCACTGTGGTGATCTCCCCTCTGTGTTCAATGTGTCCAACTCACTGTGGTGATCTCCCCTCTGTGTAAAATGTGTCCCACTCAGTGTGGTGATCTCCCCTCTGCGAACAATGAGTCTCACTCACTGTGGAGATCTCCCCTCTGTGCACAAGGTGTCCAACTCACTGTGATCTCCACTCTGTGTACAATGTGTCCCATTCACTTTGGTGATCTCCCCTCTGTGTACAATGTGTCCACTCACTGTGGTGATCTCCCCTCTGTGTACAATGTGTCTCACTCACTGTGGTGATCCCCCTCTGTGTACAATGTGTCCAACTCAATGTGATCTCCCCTCTGCGAACAATTTGTCGCACTCACTGTGGTGATCTCCCCTCTGTGAACAATGTGTCTCACTCACTGTGGTGATCTCCCCTCTGTGTTCAATGTGTCCAACTCACTCTGGTGATCCCCCGTCTGTGTAAAATGCGTCCCACTCACTGTGGTGATCTCCCCTCTGTGTACAATATGTCGCACTCACTGTGGTGATCTCCCCTCTGTGTACAATGCGTCGCACTCACTGAGGTGATCTCCACTCTGCGAACAATGTGTCTCACTCACTGTGTTGATCTCCCTTCCGTGTAAAATGTGTCACACTCACTGTGGTGATCTCCCCTCTGTGTACAATGAGTCCAACTCAATGTGATCTCCCCTCTGCGAACAATTTGTCGCACTCACTGTGGTGATATCCCCTCTGTGTTCAATGTGTCCGACTCACTGTGGTGATCTCCCGTCTGTGTAAAATGCGTCCCACTCATGGTGGTGATCTCCCCTCTGTGTACAATCGGTCGCACTCACTGTGGTGATCTCCCCTCTGTGTAAATTGTGTCGCAATCACTGTGGTGATCTCTCCTCTGCGAACAATGTGTCTCACTCACTGTGGTGATCTCTCCACTGTGTTCAATGTGTCCAACTCACTGTGGTGATCTCTCCTCTGCGAACAATGTGTCTCACTCACTGTGGTGATCTCTCCACTGTGTTCAATGTGTCCAACTCACTGTGGTGATCTCCCCTCTGTGTAAAATGTGTCCCACTCACTGTGCTAATCTCCACTCTGTATAAAATGTGTCCCACTCACTGTGCTAATCTCCCCTCTGCGAAAAATGTGTCTCACTCACTGTGGTGATCTCCCCTCTGCGAACAATGTGTCTCACTCACTGTGGTGATCTCCCCTCTGTGTTCAATGTGTCTGACTCACTGTGGTGATCTCCCGTCTGTGTAAAATGCGTCCCACTCATGGTGGTGATCTCCCCTCTGTGTACAATCTGTCGCACTCACTGTGGTGATCTCCCCTCTGTGTAAATTGTGTCGCACTCACTGTGGTGATCTCTCCTCTGCGAACAATGTGTCTCACTCACTGTGGTGATCTCCCCACTGTGTTCAATGTGTCCAACTCACTGTGGTGATCTCCCCTCTGTGTAAAATGTGTCACACTCACAGTGGTGATCTCCCCTCTGTGTTCGAAGTGTCCAACTCACTATGGTGATCTCCCCTCGGTGTAAAATGTGTCCCACTCACTGTGCTAATCTCCACTCTGTATAAAATGTGTCCCACTCACTGTGCTAATCTCCCCTCTGCGAAAAATGTGTCTCACTCACTGTGGTGATCTCCCCTCTGCGAACAATGTGTCTCACTCACTGTGGTGATCTCCTCACTCTGTACAATGTGTCCAACTCACTGTGGTGATCTCCCCTCTGTGTACAATGTGTCTCACTCACTGTGGTGATCCCCCTCTGTGTACAATGAGTCCACTCACTGTGGTGATCTCCCCTCTCTGTAGAATGTGTCCAACTCACTGTGGTGATCTCCCCTCTGTGTACAATGTGTCTCACTCACTGTGGTGATCCCCCTCTGTGTACAATGTGTCCACTCACTGTGGTGATCTCCCCTCTTTGTACAATGTGTCCAACTCACTGTGGTGATCTCCCCTCTGTGTACAATGTGTCTCACGCACTGTGGTGATCTCCCCTCTGTGTACAATGTCTCCAATCACTGTGGTGATCTCCCCTCTGTGTAAAATGTGTCTCACTCACTGTGGTGATCTCCCCTCTGTGTACAATGTGTCCAACTCACTGTGACCTCCCCTCTGTGTACAATGTGTCCAACTCACTGTGATCTCCCCTCTGTGTAAAATGTGTCCCATTCACTGTGGTGATCTCCCCTCTGTGTAGAATGTGTCCAATTCACTGTAATCTCCCATCTGCGAACAATTTGTCGCACTCACTGTGGTGATCTCCCCTCTGAGAACAAGGTGTCTAACTCACTGTGGTGATCTCCCCTCTGTGTTCAGTGTGTCCAACTCACTGTGGTGATCCCCCTCTGTGTACAATGTGTCCAACTCAATGTGATCTCCCCTCTGCGAACAATTTGTCGCACTCACTGTGGTGATCTCCCCTCTGTGAACAATGTGTCTCACTCACTGTGGTGATCTCCCCTCTGTGTTCAATGTGTCCAACTCACTCTGGTGATCCCCCGTCTGTGTAAAATGCGTCCCACTCACTGTGGTGATCTCCCCTCTGTGTACAATATGTCGCACTCACTGTGGTGACCTCCCCTCTGTGTACAATGCGTCGCACTCACTGAGGTGATCTCCACTCTGCGAACACTGTGTCTCACTCACTGTGTTGATCTCCCCTCCGTGTAAAATGTGTCACACTCACTGTGGTGATCTCCCCTCTGTGTACAATGTGTCCAACTCAATGTGATCTCCCCTCTGCGAACAATTTGTCACACTCACTGTGGTGATATCCCCTCTGTGTTCAATGTGTCCGACTCACTGTGGTGAACTCCCGTCTGAGTAAAATGCGTCCCACTCATGGTGGTGATCTCCCCTCTGTGTACAATCGGTCGCACTCACTGTGGTGATCTCCCCTCTGTGTAAATTGTGTCGCAATCACTGTGGTGATCTCTCCTCTGCGAACAATGTGTCACACTCACAGTGGTGATCTCCCCTCTGTGTTCGAAGTGTCCAACTCACTATGGTGATCTCCCCTCGGTGTAAAATGTGTCCCACTCACTGTGCTAATCTCCACTCTGTATAAAATGTGTCCCACTCACTGTGCTAATCTCCCCTCTGCGAAAAATGTGTCTCACTCACTGTGGTGATCTCCCCTCTGCGAACAATGTGTCTCACTCACTGTGGTGATCTCCCCTCTGTGTTCAATGTGTCTGACTCACTGTGGTGATCTCCCGTCTGTGTAAAATGCGTCCCACTCATGGTGGTGATCTCCCCTCTGTGTACAATCTGTCGCACTCACTGTGGTGATCTCCCCTCTGTGTAAATTGTGTCGCACTCACTGTGGTGATCTCTCCTCTGCGAACAATGTGTCTCACTCACTGTGGTGATCTCCCCACTGTGTTCAACGTGTCCAACTCACTGTGGTGATCTCCCCTCTGTGTAAAATGTGTCACACTCACAGTGGTGATCTCCCCTCTGTGTTCGAAGTGTCCAACTCACTATGGTGATCTCCCCTCGGTGTAAAATGTGTCCCACTCACTGTGCTAATCTCCACTCTGTATAAAATGTGTCCCACTCACTGTGCTAATCTCCCCTCTGCGAAAAATGTGTCTCACTCACTGTGGTGATCTCCCCTCTGCGAACAATGTGTCTCACTCACTGTGGTGATCTCCTCACTCTGTACAATGTGTCCAACTCACTGTGGTGATCTCCCCTCTGTGTACAATGTGTCTCACTCACTGTTGTGATCCCCCTCTGTGTACAATGTGACCACTCACTGTGGTGATCTCCCCTCTCTGTAGAATGTGTCCAACTCACTGTGGTGATCTCCCCTCTGTGTACAATGTGTCTCACTCACTGTGGTGATCCCTCTCTGTGTACAATGTGTCCACTCACTGTGGGGATCTCCCCTCTTTGTACAATGTGTCCAACTCACTGTGGTGATCTCCCCTCTTTGTACAATGTGTCCAACTCACTGTGGTGATCTCCCCTCTGTGTACAATCTGTCTCACTCACTGTGATGATCTCCCCTCTGTGTACAATGTCTCCACTCACTGTGGTGATCTCCCCACTCTGTATAATGTGTCTCACTCACTGTGGTGATCTCCACTCTCTGTACAATGTGTCCAACACACTGTGGTGATCTCCCCTCTGTGTACAATGTGTCTCACTCACTGTGGTGATCCCCCTCTGTGTACAATGAGTCCACTCACTGTGGTGATCTCCCCTCTCTGTAGAATGTGTCCAACTCACTGTGGTGATCTCCCCTCTGTGTACAATGTGTCTCACTCACTGTGGTGATCCCCCTCTGTGTACAATGTGTCCACTCACTGTGGTGATCTCCCCTCTTTGTACAATGTGTCCAACTCACTGTGGTGATCTCCCCTCTGTGTACAATGTGTCTCACGCACTGTGGTGATCTCCCCTCTGTGTACAATGTCTCCACTCACTGTGGTGATCTCCCCTCTGTGTAAAATGTGTCTCACTCACTGTGGTGATCTCCCCTCTGTGTACAATGTGTCCAACTCACTGTGACCTCCCCTCTGTGTACAATGTGTCCAACTCACTGTGATCTCCCTTCTGTGTAAAATGTGTCCCACTCACTGTGGTGATCTCCCCTCTGTGTACAAAGTGTCCAACTCACTGTGATCTCCCATCTGTGTACAATGTGTCCAACTCACTGTGATCTCCCCTCTGTGTAAAATGTGTCCCACTCACTGTAGTGATCTCCCGTCTGTGTAAAATGTGTCCCACTCACTGTGGTGATCTCCCCTCTGTGTTCAATGAGCCCAATCACTGTGGTGATCTCCCCTCTGTGTAAAATGTGTCCCACTCACTGTGATGATATCCCCTCTGTGTAAAATATGTCCCACTCACTGTGGTGATCTCCTCTCTGCGAGCAATGTGTCTCACTCACTGTGGTGATGTCCCCTTTGTGTAAAAAGTGTCCCTCTCACTGTGGTGATCTCCCCTCTGTGTACAATGTGTCCAACTCACTGTGATCTCCCCTCTGTGTAAAATGTGTCCCATTCACTGTGGTGATCTCCCCTCTCTGTAGAATGTGTCCAACTCACTGTGGTGATCTCCCCTCTGTGTACAATGTGTCTCACTCACTGTGGTGATCCCTCTCTGTGTACAATGTGTCCACTCACTGTGGGGATCTCCCCTCTTTGTACAATGTGTCCAACTCACTGTGGTGATCTCCCCTCTTTGTACAATGTGTCCAACTCACTGTGGTGATCTCCCCTCTGTGTACAATCTGTCTCACTCACTGTGATGATCTCCCCTCTGTGTACAATGTCTCCACTCACTGTGGTGATCTCCCCACTCTGTATAATGTGTCTCACTCACTGTGGTGATCTCCACTCTCTGTACAATGTGTCCAACACACTGTGGTGATCTCCCCTCTGTGTACAATGTGTCTCACTCACTGTGGTGATCCCCCTCTGTGTACAATGAGTCCACTCACTGTGGTGATCTCCCCTCTCTGTAGAATGTGTCCAACTCACTGTGGTGATCTCCCCTCTGTGTACAATGTGTCTCACTCACTGTGGTGATCCCCCTCTGTGTACAATGTGTCCACTCACTGTGGTGATCTCCCCTCTTTGTACAATGTGTCCAACTCACTGTGGTGATCTCCCCTCTGTGTACAATGTGTCTCACGCACTGTGGTGATCTCCCCTCTGTGTACAATGTCTCCACTCACTGTGGTGATCTCCCCTCTGTGTAAAATGTGTCTCACTCACTGTGGTGATCTCCCCTCTGTGTACAATGTGTCCAACTCACTGTGACCTCCCCTCTGTGTACAATGTGTCCAACTCACTGTGATCTCCCTTCTGTGTAAAATGTGTCCCACTCACTGTGGTGATCTCCCCTCTGTGTACAAAGTGTCCAACTCACTGTGATCTCCCATCTGTGTACAATGTGTCCAACTCACTGTGATCTCCTCTCTGTGTAAAATGTGTCCCACTCACTGTAGTGATCTCCCGTCTGTGTAAAATGTGTCCCACTCACTGTGGTGATCTCCCCTCTTTGTACAATGTGTCCAACTCACTGTGGTGATCTCCCCTCTGTGTACAATCTGTCTCACTCACTGTGATGATCTCCCCTCTGTGTACAATGTCTCCACTCACTGTGGTGATCTCCCCACTCTGTATAATGTGTCTCACTCACTGTGGTGATCTCCACTCTCTGTACAATGTGTCCAACACACTGTGGTGATCTCCCCTCTGTGTACAATGTGTCTCACTCACTGTGGTGATCCCCCTCTGTGTACAATGAGTCCACTCACTGTGGTGATCTCCCCTCTCTGTAGAATGTGTCCAACTCACTGTGGTGATCTCCCCTCTGTGTACAATGTGTCTCACTCACTGTGGTGATCCCCCTCTGTGTACAATGTGTCCCACTCACTGTGGTGATCTCACCTTGGTGTACAAAGTGTCCAACTCACTGTGATCTCCCCTCTGCGAACAATTTGTCTCACTCACTGTGGTGATCTCCCCTCTGTGTACAATGTGTCACACTCACTGTGGTGATCTCCCCTCTGTGTACAATGTGTCCAACTCAATGTGATCTCCCCTCTGCGAACAATTTGTCACACTCACTGTGGTGATATCCCCTCTGTGTTCAATGTGTCCGACTCACTGTGGTGAACTCCCGTCTGAGTAAAATGCGTCCCACTCATGGTGGTGATCTCCCCTCTGTGTACAATCGGTCGCACTCACTGTGGTGATCTCCCCTCTGTGTAAATTGTGTCGCAATCACTGTGGTGATCTCTCCTCTGCGAACAATGTGTCACACTCACAGTGGTGATCTCCCCTCTGTGTTCGAAGTGTCCAACTCACTATGGTGATCTCCCCTCGGTGTAAAATGTGTCCCACTCACTGTGCTAATCTCCACTCTGTATAAAATGTGTCCCACTCACTGTGCTAATCTCCCCTCTGCGAAAAATGTGTCTCACTCACTGTGGTGATCTCCCCTCTGCGAACAATGTGTCTCACTCACTGTGGTGATCTCCCCTCTGTGTTCAATGTGTCTGACTCACTGTGGTGATCTCCCGTCTGTGTAAAATGCGTCCCACTCATGGTGGTGATCTCCCCTCTGTGTACAATCTGTCGCACTCACTGTGGTGATCTCCCCTCTGTGTAAATTGTGTCGCACTCACTGTGGTGATCTCTCCTCTGCGAACAATGTGTCTCACTCACTGTGGTGATCTCCCCACTGTGTTCAACGTGTCCAACTCACTGTGGTGATCTCCCCTCTGTGTAAAATGTGTCACACTCACAGTGGTGATCTCCCCTCTGTGTTCGAAGTGTCCAACTCACTATGGTGATCTCCCCTCGGTGTAAAATGTGTCCCACTCACTGTGCTAATCTCCACTCTGTATAAAATGTGTCCCACTCACTGTGCTAATCTCCCCTCTGCGAAAAATGTGTCTCACTCACTGTGGTGATCTCCCCTCTGCGAACAATGTGTCTCACTCACTGTGGTGATCTCCTCACTCTGTACAATGTGTCCAACTCACTGTGGTGATCTCCCCTCTGTGTACAATGTGTCTCACTCACTGTTGTGATCCCCCTCTGTGTACAATGTGACCACTCACTGTGGTGATCTCCCCTCTCTGTAGAATGTGTCCAACTCACTGTGGTGATCTCCCCTCTGTGTACAATGTGTCTCACTCACTGTGGTGATCCCTCTCTGTGTACAATGTGTCCACTCACTGTGGGGATCTCCCCTCTTTGTACAATGTGTCCAACTCACTGTGGTGATCTCCCCTCTTTGTACAATGTGTCCAACTCACTGTGGTGATCTCCCCTCTGTGTACAATCTGTCTCACTCACTGTGATGATCTCCCCTCTGTGTACAATGTCTCCACTCACTGTGGTGATCTCCCCACTCTGTATAATGTGTCTCACTCACTGTGGTGATCTCCACTCTCTGTACAATGTGTCCAACACACTGTGGTGATCTCCCCTCTGTGTACAATGTGTCTCACTCACTGTGGTGATCCCCCTCTGTGTACAATGAGTCCACTCACTGTGGTGATCTCCCCTCTCTGTAGAATGTGTCCAACTCACTGTGGTGATCTCCCCTCTGTGTACAATGTGTCTCACTCACTGTGGTGATCCCCCTCTGTGTACAATGTGTCCACTCACTGTGGTGATCTCCCCTCTTTGTACAATGTGTCCAACTCACTGTGGTGATCTCCCCTCTGTGTACAATGTGTCTCACGCACTGTGGTGATCTCCCCTCTGTGTACAATGTCTCCACTCACTGTGGTGATCTCCCCTCTGTGTAAAATGTGTCTCACTCACTGTGGTGATCTCCCCTCTGTGTACAATGTGTCCAACTCACTGTGACCTCCCCTCTGTGTACAATGTGTCCAACTCACTGTGATCTCCCTTCTGTGTAAAATGTGTCCCACTCACTGTGGTGATCTCCCCTCTGTGTACAAAGTGTCCAACTCACTGTGATCTCCCATCTGTGTACAATGTGTCCAACTCACTGTGATCTCCCCTCTGTGTAAAATGTGTCCCACTCACTGTAGTGATCTCCCGTCTGTGTAAAATGTGTCCCACTCACTGTGGTGATCTCCCCTCTGTGTTCAATGAGCCCAATCACTGTGGTGATCTCCCCTCTGTGTAAAATGTGTCCCACTCACTGTGATGATATCCCCTCTGTGTAAAATATGTCCCACTCACTGTGGTGATCTCCTCTCTGCGAGCAATGTGTCTCACTCACTGTGGTGATGTCCCCTTTGTGTAAAAAGTGTCCCTCTCACTGTGGTGATCTCCCCTCTGTGTACAATGTGTCCAACTCACTGTGATCTCCCCTCTGTGTAAAATGTGTCCCATTCACTGTGGTGATCTCCCCTCTGTGTAGAATGTGTCCAATTCACTGTAATCTCCCATCTGCGAACAATTTGTCGCACTCACTGTGGTGATCTCCCCTCTGAGAACAAGGTGTCTAACTCACTGTGGTGATCTCCCCTCTGTGTTCAGTGTGTCCAACTCACTGTGGTGATCTCCCCTCTGTGTAAAATGTGTCCCAATCAGTGTGGTGATCTCCCCTCTGCGAACAATGAGTCTCACTCACTGTGGAGATCTCCCCTCTGTGCACAAGGTGTCCAACTCACTGTGATCTCCCCTCTGTGTACAATGTGTCCCACTCACTTTGGTGATCTCCCCTCTGTGTACAATGTGTCCACTCACTGTGGTGATCTCCCCTCTGTGTACAATGTGTCCCACTCACTGTGGTGATCTCCCCTCTGCGAACAATTTGTCGCACTCACTGTGGTGATCTCCCCTCTGTGAACAATGTGTCTCACTCACTGTGGTGATCTCCCCTCTGTGTTCAATGTGTCCAACTCACTCTGGTGATCCCCCGTCTGTGTAAAATGCGTCCCACTCACTGTGGTGATCTCCCCTCTGTGTACAATATGTCTCACTCACTGTGGTGATCTCCCCTCTGTGTATAATGCGTCGCACTCACTGAGGTGATCTCCACACTGCGAACAATATGTCCCACTCACTGTGGTGATCTCCCCTCTGTGTTCAATGAGCCCAATCACTGTGATGATCTCCCCTCTGTGTAAAATGTGTCCCACTCACTGTGATGATATCCCCTCTGTGTAAAATATGTCCCACTCACTGTGGTGATCTCCTCTCTGCGAGCAATGTGTCTCACTCACTGTGGTGATGTCCCCTTTGTGTAAAAAGTGTCCCTCTCACTGTGGTGATCTCCCCTCTGTGTACAATGTGTCCAACTCACTGTGATCTCCCCTCTGTGTAAAATGTGTCCCATTCACTGTGGTGATCTCCCCTCTGTGTAGAATGTGTCCAATTCACTGTAATCTCCCATCTGCGAACAATTTGTCGCACTCACTGTGGTGATCTCCCCTCTGAGAACAAGGTGTCTAACTGACTGTGGTGATCTCCCCTCTGTGTTCAGTGTGTCCAACTCACTGTGGTGATCTCCCCTCTGTGTAAAATGTGTCCCACTCAGTGTGGTGATCTCCCCTCTGCGAACAATGAGTCTCACTCACTGTGGAGATCTCCCCTCTGTGCACAAGGTGTCCAACTCACTGTGATCTCCACTCTGTGTACAATGTGTCCCATTCACTTTGGTGATCTCCCCTCTGTGTACAATGTGTCCACTCACTGTGGTGATCTCCCCTCTGTGTACAATGTGTCTCACTCACTGTGGTGATCCCCCTCTGTGTACAATGTGTCCAACTCAATGTGATCTCCCCTCTGCGAACAATTTGTCGCACTCACTGTGGTGATCTCCCCTCTGTGAACAATGTGTCTCACTCACTGTGGTGATCTCCCCTCTGTGTTCAATGTGTCCAACTCACTCTGGTGATCCCCCGTCTGTGTAAAATGCGTCCCACTCACTGTGGTGATCTCCCCTCTGTGTACAATATGTCGCACTCACTGTGGTGATCTCCCCTCTGTGTACAATGCGTCGCACTCACTGAGGTGATCTCCACTCTGCGAACAATGTGTCTCACTCACTGTGTTGATCTCCCTTCCGTGTAAAATGTGTCACACTCACTGTGGTGATCTCCCCTCTGTGTACAATGAGTCCAACTCAATGTGATCTCCCCTCTGCGAACAATTTGTCGCACTCACTGTGGTGATATCCCCTCTGTGTTCAATGTGTCCGACTCACTGTGGTGATCTCCCGTCTGTGTAAAATGCGTCCCACTCATGGTGGTGATCTCCCCTCTGTGTACAATCGGTCGCACTCACTGTGGTGATCTCCCCTCTGTGTAAATTGTGTCGCAATCACTGTGGTGATCTCTCCTCTGCGAACAATGTGTCTCACTCACTGTGGTGATCTCTCCACTGTGTTCAATGTGTCCAACTCACTGTGGTGATCTCTCCTCTGCGAACAATGTGTCTCACTCACTGTGGTGATCTCTCCACTGTGTTCAATGTGTCCAACTCACTGTGGTGATCTCCCCTCTGTGTAAAATGTGTCCCACTCACTGTGCTAATCTCCACTCTGTATAAAATGTGTCCCACTCACTGTGCTAATCTCCCCTCTGCGAAAAATGTGTCTCACTCACTGTGGTGATCTCCCCTCTGCGAACAATGTGTCTCACTCACTGTGGTGATCTCCCCTCTGTGTTCAATGTGTCTGACTCACTGTGGTGATCTCCCGTCTGTGTAAAATGCGTCCCACTCATGGTGGTGATCTCCCCTCTGTGTACAATCTGTCGCACTCACTGTGGTGATCTCCCCTCTGTGTAAATTGTGTCGCACTCACTGTGGTGATCTCTCCTCTGCGAACAATGTGTCTCACTCACTGTGGTGATCTCCCCACTGTGTTCAATGTGTCCAACTCACTGTGGTGATCTCCCCTCTGTGTAAAATGTGTCACACTCACAGTGGTGATCTCCCCTCTGTGTTCGAAGTGTCCAACTCACTATGGTGATCTCCCCTCGGTGTAAAATGTGTCCCACTCACTGTGCTAATCTCCACTCTGTATAAAATGTGTCCCACTCACTGTGCTAATCTCCCCTCTGCGAAAAATGTGTCTCACTCACTGTGGTGATCTCCCCTCTGCGAACAATGTGTCTCACTCACTGTGGTGATCTCCTCACTCTGTACAATGTGTCCAACTCACTGTGGTGATCTCCCCTCTGTGTACAATGTGTCTCACTCACTGTGGTGATCCCCCTCTGTGTACAATGTGACCACTCACTGTGGTGATCTCCCCTCTCTGTAGAATGTGTCCAACTCACTGTGGTGATCTCCCCTCTGTGTACAATGTGTCTCACTCACTGTGGTGATCCCCCTCTGTGTACAATGTGTCCACTCACTGTGGGGATCTCCCCTCTTTGTACAATGTGTCCAACTCACTGTGGTGATCTCCCCTCTTTGTACAATGTGTCCAACTCACTGTGGTGATCTCCCCTCTGTGTACAATCTGTCTCACTCACTGTGGTGATCTCCCCTCTGTGTACAATGTCTCCACTCACTGTGGTGATCTCCCCACTCTGTACAATGTGTCTCACTCACTGTGGTGATCTCCACTCTCTGTACAATGTGTCCAACACACTGTGGTGATCTCCCCTCTGTGTACAATGTGTCTCACTCACTGTGGTGATCCCCCTCTGTGTACAATGAGTCCACTCACTGTGGTGATCTCCCCTCTCTGTAGAATGTGTCCAACTCACTGTGGTGATCTCCCCTCTGTGTACAATGTGTCTCACTCACTGTGGTGATCCCCCTCTGTGTACAATGTGTCCACTCACTGTGGTGATCTCCCCTCTTTGTACAATGTGTCCAACTCACTGTGGTGATCTCCCCTCTGTGTACAATGTGTCTCACGCACTGTGGTGATCTCCCCTCTGTGTACAATGTCTCCACTCACTGTGGTGATCTCCCCTCTGTGTAAAATGTGTCTCACTCACTGTGGTGATCTCCCCTCTGTGTACAATGTGTCCAACTCACTGTGAACTCCCCTCTGTGTACAATGTGTCCAACTCACTGTGATCTCCCTTCTGTGTAAAATGTGTCCCACTCACTCTGGTGATCTCCCCTCTGTGTACAAAGTGTCCAACTCACTGTGCTCTCCCATCTGTGTACAATGTGTCCAACTCACTGTGATCTCCCCTCTGTGTAAAATGTGTCCCACTCACTGTAGTGATCTCCCGTCTGTGTAAAATGTGTCCCACTCACTGTGGTGATCTCCCCTCTGTGTTCAATGAGCCCAATCACTGTGGTGATCTCCCCTCTGTGTAAAATGTGTCCCACTCACTGTGATGATATCCCCTCTGTGTAAAATATGTCCCACTCACTGTGGTGATCTCCTCTCTGCGAGCAATGTGTCTCACTCACTGTGGTGATGTCCCCTTTGTGTAAAAAGTCCCTCTCACTGTGGTGATCTCCCCTCTGTGTACAATGTGTCCAACTCACTGTGATCTCCCCTCTGTGTAAAATGTGTCCCATTCACTGTGGTGATCTCCCCTCTGTGTAGAATGTGTCCAATTCACTGTAATCTCCCATCTGCGAACAATTTGTCGCACTCACTGTGGTGATCTCCCCTCTGTGTTCAGTGTGTCCAACTCACTGTGGTGATCTCCCCTCTGTGTAAAATGTGTCCCACTCAGTGTGGTGATCTCCCCTCTGCGAACAATGAGTCTCACTCACTGTGGTGATCTCTCCACTGTGTTCAAGGTGTCCAACTCACTGTGATCTCCCCTCTGTGTACAATGTGTCCCACTCACTTTGGTGATCTCCCCTCTGTGTACAATGTGTCCACTCACTGTGGTGATCTCCCCTCTGTGTAAAATGTGTCCCACTCACTGTGGTGATCTCCCCTCTGTGTTCAATGAGCCCAATCACTGTGGTGATCTCCCCTCTGTGTAAAATGTGTCCCACTCACTGTGATGATATCCCCTCTGTGTAAAATATGTCCCACTCACTGTGGTGATCTCCTCTCTGCGAGCAATGTGTCTCACTCACTGTGGTGATGTCCCCTTTGTGTAAAAAGTGTCCCTCTCACTGTGGTGATCTCCCCTCTGTGTACAATGTGTCCAACTCACTGTGATCTCCCCTCTGTGTAAAATGTGTCCCATTCACTGTGGTGATCTCCCCTCTGTGTAGAATGTGTCCAATTCACTGTAATCTCCCATCTGCGAACAATTTGTCGCACTCACTGTGGTGATCTCCCCTCTGAGAACAAGGTGTCTAACTCACTGTGGTGATCTCCCCTCTGTGTTCAGTGTGTCCAACTCACTGTGGTGATCTCCCCTCTGCGAACAATGAGTCTCACTCACTGTGGAGATCTCCCCTCTGTGCACAAGGTGTCCAACTCACTGTGATCTCCCCTCTGTGTACAATGTGTCCCACTCACTTTGGTGATCTCCCCTCTGTGTACAATGTGTCCACTCACTGTGGTGATCTCCCCTCTGTGTACAATGTGTCCCACTCACTGTGGTGATCTCCCCTCTGCGAACAATTTGTCGCACTCACTGTGGTGATCTCCCCTCTGTGAACAATGTGTCTCACTCACTGTGGTGATCTCCCCTCTGTGTTCAATGTGTCCAACTCACTCTGGTGATTCCCCGTCTGTGTAAAATGCGTCCCACTCACTGTGGTGATCTCCCCTCTGTGTACAATATGTCGCACTCACTGTGGTGATCTCCCCTCTGTGTACAATGCGTCGCACTCACTGAGGTGATCTCCACACTGCGAACAATGTGTCCCACTCACTGTGGTGATCTCCCCTCTGTGTTCAATGAGCCCAATCACTGTGATGATCTCCCCTCTGTGTAAAATGTATCCCACTCACTGTGATGATATCCCCTCTGTGTAAAATATGTCCCACTCACTGTGGTGATCTCCTCTCTGCGAGCAATGTGTCTCACTCACTGTGGTGATGTCCCCTTTGTGTAAAAAGTGTCCCTCTCACTGTGGTGATCTCCCCTCTGTGTACAATGTGTCCAACTCACTGTGATCTCCCCTCTGTGTAAAATGTGTCCCATTCACTGTGGTGATCTCCCCTCTGTGTAGAATGTGTCCAATTCACTGTAATCTCCCATCTGCGAACAATTTGTCGCACTCACTGTGGTGATCTCCCCTCTGAGAACAAGGTGTCTAACTCACTGTGGTGATCTCCCCTCTGTGTTCAGTGTGTCCAACTCACTGTGGTGATCTCCCCTCTGTGTAAAATGTGTCCCACTCAGTGTGGTGATCTCCCCTCTGCGAACAATGAGTCTCACTCACTGTGGAGATCTCCCCTCTGTGCACAAGGTGTCCAACTCACTGTGATCTCCACTCTGTGTACAATGTGTCCCATTCACTTTGGTGATCTCCCCTCTGTGTACAATGTGTCCACTCACTGTGGTGATCTCCCCTCTGTGTACAATGTGTCTCACTCACTGTGGTGATCCCCCTCTGTGTACAATGTGTCCAACTCAATGTGATCTCCCCTCTGCGAACAATTTGTCGCACTCACTGTGGTGATCTCCCCTCTGTGAACAATGTGTCTCACTCACTGTGGTGATCTCCCCTCTGTGTTCAATGTGTCCAACTCACTCTGGTGATCCCCCGTCTGTGTAAAATGCGTCCCACTCACTGTGGTGATCTCCCCTCTGTGTACAATATGTCGCACTCACTGTGGTGATCTCCCCTCTGTGTACAATGCGTCGCACTCACTGAGGTGATCTCCACTCTGCGAACAATGTGTCTCACTCACTGTGTTGATCTCCCCTCCGTGTAAAATGTGTCACACTCACTGTGGTGATCTCCCCTCTGTGTACAATGAGTCCAACTCAATGTGATCTCCCCTCTGCGAACAATTTGTCGCACTCACTGTGGTGATATCCCCTCTGTGTTCAATGTGTCCGACTCACTGTTGTGATCTCCCGTCTGTGTAAAATGCGTCCCACTCATGGTGGTGATCTCCCCTCTGTGTACAATCGGTCGCACTCACTGTGGTGATCTCCCCTCTGTGTAAATTGTGTCGCAATCACTGTGGTGATCTCTCCTCTGCGAACAATGTGTCTCACTCACTGTGGTGATCTCTCCACTGTGTTCAATGTGTCCAACTCACTGTGGTGATCTCCCCTCTGTGTAAAATGTGTCACACTCACAGTGGTGATCTCCCCTCTGTGTTCGAAGTGTCCAACTCACTATGGTGATCTCCCCTCGGTGTA
Source organism: Hemitrygon akajei (assembly GCF_048418815.1). Taxonomy (NCBI): domain Eukaryota; kingdom Metazoa; phylum Chordata; class Chondrichthyes; order Myliobatiformes; family Dasyatidae; genus Hemitrygon; species Hemitrygon akajei. The sequence goes on along the minus strand of NC_133124.1, from coordinate 145,236,465 downwards.
AAATGTGTCCCACTCACTGTGCTAATCTCCACTCTGTATAAAATGTGTCCCACTCACTGTGCTAATCTCCCCTCTGCGAAAAATGTGTCTCACTCACTGTGGTGGTCTCCCCTCTGCGAACAATGTGTCTCACTCACTGTGGTGATCTCCCCTCTGTGTTCAATGTGTCTGACTCACTGTGGTGATCTCCCGTCTGTGTAAAATGCGTCCCACTCATGGTGGTGATCTCCCCTCTGTGTACAATCTGTCGCACTCACTGTGGTGATCTCCCCTCTGTGTAAATTGTGTCGCACTCACTGTGGTGATCTCTCCTCTGCGAACAATGTGTCTCACTCACTGTGGTGATCTCCCCACTGTGTTCAATGTGTCCAACTCACTGTGGTGATCTCCCCTCTGTGTAAAATGTGTCACACTCACAGTGGTGATCTCCCCTCTGTATAAAATGTGTCCCACTCACTGTGCTAATCTCCCCTCTGCGAAAAATGTGTCTCACTCACTGTGGTGATCTCCCCTCTGCGAACAATGTGTCTCACTCACTGTGGTGATCTCCTCACTCTGTACAATGTGTCCAACTCACTGTGGTGATCTCCCCTCTGTGTACAAAGTGTCTCACTCACTGTGGTGATCCCCCTCTGTGTACAATGTGACCACTCACTGTGGTGATCTCCCCTCTCTGTAGAATGTGTCCAACTCACTGTGGTGATCTCCCCTCTGTGTACAATGTGTCTCACTCACTGTGGTGATCCCCCTCTGTGTACAATGTGTCCACTCACTGTGGGGATCTCCCCTCTTTGTACAATAGTCCAACTCACTGTGGTGATCTCCCCTCTTTGTACAATGTGTCCAACTCACTGTGGTGATCTCCCCTCTGTGTACAATCTGTCTCACTCACTGTGGTGATCTCCCCTCTGTGTACAATGTCTCCACTCACTGTGGTGATCTCCCCACTCTGTACAATGTGTCTCACTCACTGTGGTGATCTCCACTCTCTGTACAATGTGTCCAACACACTGTGGTGATCTCCCCTCTGTGTACAATGTGTCTCACTCACTGTGGTGATCCCCCTCTGTGTACAATGAGTCCACTCACTGTGGTGATCTCCCCTCTCTGTAGAATGTGTCCAACTCACTGTGGTGATCTCCCCTCTGTGTACAATGTGTCTCACTCACTGTGGTGATCCCCCTCTGTGTACAATGTGTCCACTCACTGTGGTGATCTCCCCTCTTTGTACAATGTGTCCAACTCACTGTGGTGATCTCCCCTCTGTGTACAATGTGTCTCACGCACTGTGGTGATCTCCCCTCTGTGTACAATGTGTCTCACTCACTGTGGTGATCCCCCTCTGTGTACAATGTGTCCACTCACTGTGGTGATCTCCCCTCTTTGTACAATGTGTCCAACTCACTGTGGTGATCTCCCCTCTGTGTACAATGTGTCTCACGCACTGTGGTGATCTCCCCTCTGTGTACAATGTCTCCAATCACTGTGGTGATCTCCCCTCTGTGTAAAATGTGTCTCACTCACTGTGGTGATCTCCCCTCTGTGTACAATGTGTCCAACTCACTGTGACCTCCCCTCTGTGTACAATGTGTCCAACTCACTGTGATCTCCCTTCTGTGTAAAATGTGTCCCACTCACTGTGGTGATCTCCCCTCTGTGTACAAAGTGTCCAACTCACTGTGATCTCCCATCTGTGTACAATGTGTCCAACTCACTGTGATCCCCCGTCTGTGTAAAATGCGTCCCACTCACTGTGGTGATCTCCCCTCTGTGTACAATATGTCGCACTCACTGTGGTGATCTCCCCTCTGTGTACAATGCGTCGCACTCACTGAGGTGATCTCCACACTGCGAACAATGTGTCCCACTCACTGTGGTGATCTCCCCTCTGTGTTCAATGAGCCCAATCACTGTGATGATCTCCCCTCTGTGTAAAATGTGTCCCACTCACTGTGATGATATGCCCTCTGTGTAAAATATGTCCCACTCACTGTGGTGATCTCCTCTCTGCGAGCAATGTATCTCACTCACTGTGGTGATGTCCCCTTTGTGTAAAAAGTGTCCCTCTCACTGTGGTGATCTCCCCTCTGTGTACAATGTGTCCAACTCACTGTGATCTCCCCTCTGTGTAAAATGTGTCCCATTCACTGTGGTGATCTCCCCTCTGTGTAGAATGTGTCCAATTCACTGTAATCTCCCATCTGCGAACAATTTGTCGCACTCACTGTGGTGATCTCCCCTCTGAGAACAAGGTGTCTAACTCACTGTGGTGATCTCCCCTCTGTGTTCAGTGTGTCCAACTCACTGTGGTGATCTCCCCTCTGTGTAAAATGTGTCCCACTCAGTGTGGTGATCTCCCCTCTGCGAACAATGAGTCTCACTCACTGTGGAGATCTCCCCTCTGTGCACAAGGTGTCCAACTCACTGTGATCTCCACTCTGTGTACAATGTGTCCCATTCACTTTGGTGATCTCCCCTCTGTGTACAATGTGTCCACTCACTGTGGTGATCTCCCCTCTGTGTACAATGTGTCTCACTCACTGTGGTGATCCCCCTCTGTGTACAATGTGTCCAACTCAATGTGATCTCCCCTCTGCGAACAATTTGTCGCACTCACTGTGGTGATCTCCCCTCTGTGAACAATGTGTCTCACTCACTGTGGTGATCTCCCCTCTGTGATCAATGTGTCCAACTCACTCTGGTGATCCCCCGTCTGTGTAAAATGCGTCCCACTCACTGTGGTGATCTCCCCTCTGTGTACAATATGTCGCACTCACTGTGGTGATCTCCCCTCTGTGTACAATGCGTCGCACTCACTGAGGTGATCTCCACTCTGCGAACAATGTGTCTCACTCACTGTGTTGATCTCCCCTCCGTGTAAAATGTGTCACACTCACTGTGGTGATCTCCCCTCTGTGTACAATGTGTCCAACTCAATGTGATCTCCCCTCTGCGAACAATTTGTCGCACTCACTGTGGTGATATCCCCTCTGTGTTCAATGTGTCCGACTCACTGTGGTGATCTCCCGTCTGTGTAAAATGCGTCCCACTCATGGTGGTGATCTCCCCTCTGTGTACAATCTGTCGCACTCACTGTGGTGATCTCCCCTCTGTGTAAATTGTGTCGCAATCACTGTGGTGATCTCTCCTCTGCGAACAATGTGTCTCACTCACTGTGGTGATCTCTCCACTGTGTTCAATGTGTCCAACTCACTGTGGTGATCTCCCCTCTGTGTAAAATGTGTCACACTCACAGTGGTGATCTCCCCTCTGTGTTCGAAGTGTCCAACTCACTATGGTGATCTCCCCTCGGTGTAAAATGTGTCCCACTCACTGTGCTAATCTCCACTCTGTATAAAATGTGTCCCACTCACTGTGCTAATCTCCCCTCTGCGAAAAATGTGTCTCACTCACTGTGGTGATCTCCCCTCTGCGAACAATGTGTCTCACTCACTGTGGTGATCTCCCCTCTGTGTTCAATGTGTCTGACTCACTGTGGTGATCTCCCGTCTGTGTAAAATGCGTCCCACTCATGGTGGTGATCTCCCCTCTGTGTACAATCTGTCGCACTCACTGTGGTGATCCCCCTCTGTGTACAATGTGTCCAACTCAATGTGATCTCCCCTCTGCGAACAATTTGTCGCACTCACTGTGGTGATCTCCCCTCTGTGAACAATGTGTCTCACTCACTGTGGTGATCTCCCCTCTGTGATCAATGTGTCCAACTCACTCTGGTGATCCCCCGTCTGTGTAAAATGCGTCCCACTCACTGTGGTGATCTCCCCTCTGTGTACAATATGTCGCACTCACTGTGGTGATCTCCCCTCTGTGTACAATGCGTCGCACTCACTGAGGTGATCTCCACTCTGCGAACAATGTGTCTCACTCACTGTGTTGATCTCCCCTCCGTGTAAAATGTGTCACACTCACTGTGGTGATCTCCCCTCTGTGTACAATGTGTCCAACTCAATGTGATCTCCCCTCTGCGAACAATTTGTCGCACTCACTGTGGTGATATCCCCTCTGTGTTCAATGTGTCCGACTCACTGTGGTGATCTCCCGTCTGTGTAAAATGCGTCCCACTCATGGTGGTGATCTCCCCTCTGTGTACAATCTGTCGCACTCACTGTGGTGATCTCCCCTCTGTGTAAATTGTGTCGCAATCACTGTGGTGATCTCTCCTCTGCGAACAATGTGTCTCACTCACTGTGGTGATCTCTCCACTGTGTTCAATGTGTCCAACTCACTGTGGTGATCTCCCCTCTGTGTAAAATGTGTCACACTCACAGTGGTGATCTCCCCTCTGTGTTCGAAGTGTCCAACTCACTATGGTGATCTCCCCTCGGTGTAAAATGTGTCCCACTCACTGTGCTAATCTCCACTCTGTATAAAATGTGTCCCACTCACTGTGCTAATCTCCCCTCTGCGAAAAATGTGTCTCACTCACTGTGGTGATCTCCCCTCTGCGAACAATGTGTCTCACTCACTGTGGTGATCTCCCCTCTGTGTTCAAAGTGTCTGACTCACTGTGGTGATCTCCCGTCTGTGTAAAATGCGTCCCACTCATGGTGGTGATCTCCCCTCTGTGTACAATCTGTCGCACTCACTGTGGTGATCTCCCCTCTGTGTAAATTGTGTCGCAATCACTGTGGTGATCTCTCCTCTGCGAACAATGTGTCTCACTCACTGTGGTGATCTCTCCACTGTGTTCAATGTGTCCAACTCACTGTGGTGATCTCCCCTCTGTGTAAAATGTGTCACACTCACAGTGGTGATCTCCCCTCTGTGTTCGAAGTGTCCAACTCACTATGGTGATCTCCCCTCGGTGTAAAATGTGTCCCACTCACTGTGCTAATCTCCACTCTGTATAAAATGTGTCCCACTCACTGTGCTAATCTCCCCTCTGCGAAAAATGTGTCTCACTCACTGTGGTGATCTCCCCTCTGCGAACAATGTGTCTCACTCACTGTGGTGATCTCCCCTCTGTGTTCAATGTGTCTGACTCACTGTGGTGATCTCCCGTCTGTGTAAAATGCGTCCCACTCATGGTGGTGATCTCCCCTCTGTGTACAATCTGTCGCACTCACTGTGGTGATCTCCCCTCTGTGTAAATTGTGTCGCAATCACTGTGGTGATCTCTCCTCTGCGAACAATGTGTCTCACTCACTGTGGTGATCTCTCCACTGTGTTCAATGTGTCCAACTCACTGTGGTGATCTCCCCTCTGTGTAAAATGTGTCACACTCACAGTGGTGATCTCCCCTCTGTGTTCGAAGTGTCCAACTCACTATGGTGATCTCCCCTCGGTGTAAAATGTGTCCCACTCACTGTGCTAATCTCCACTCTGTATAAAATGTGTCCCACTCACTGTGCTAATCTCCCCTCTGCGAAAAATGTGTCCAACTCACTGTGGTGATCTCCCCTCTGCGAACAATGTGTCTCACTCACTGTGGTGATCTCCCCTCTGTGTTCAATGTACCCACGCACTGTGGTGATCTCCCCTCTGTGTAAAATGAGTCCCACTCACTGTGATGATCTCCCCTCTGTGTAAAATGTGTCCCACTCACGGTGGTGATCTCCCCTCGGCGAACAATGTGTCCCTCTCACTGTGATCTCCCCTCTGTGTTCAATGTGACTCACTGACTGTGGTGATCTCCCCTCTGTGTACAATGTGTCTCACTCACTGTGGTGATCTCCCCTGTGTGTACAATGTGTCCAACGCACTGTGATCTCCCCTCTGTGTAAAATGTATCCCACTCACTGTGGTTTATCTCCCCTCTGTGTACAATGTGTCCAACTCACTGTGATCTCCCCTCTGCGAACAATTTGTCTGACTCACTGTGGTGATCTCCTCTCTGCGAGCAATGTGTCCCACTCACTGTGATAATCTCCCCTCTGTGTACAATGTCTCCAATCACTGTGGTGATCTCCCCTCTGTGTACAATGTGTCTCACTCATTGTGGTGATCTCCCCTCTGCGTACAATGTTTCCAACACACTGTGACCTCCCCTCTGTGTACAATGTGCCCAACTCACTGTGAACTCCCCTCTGTGTAAAATGTGTCCCACTCACTGTGGTGATCTCCCCTCTGTGTACAAAGTGTCCAACTCACTGTGATCTCCCATCTGTGTACAATGTGTCGAACTCACTGTGATCTCCCCTCTGTGTAAAATGTGTCCCACTCACTGTGGTTATCTCCTCTCTGCGAGCAATGTGTCCCACTCACTGTGATAATCTCCCCTCTGTGTACAAGTTGTCCCACTCACCGTGGTGATCTCCCCTCTGCAAGCTATGTGTCCCACTCACAGTGGTGATCTGCCCTCTGTATACAATGTGTCCCACGAACTGCGGTGATCTCCCCTCTGTGTAAAATGTGTCCCACTCACTGTGGTGACCTGCCCTCTGTATACAATGTATCCACTCACTGTGGTGATCTCCGCTCTCTGTACAATGTGTCTCACTCACTGTGGTGATCTCCCCTCTGTGTACAATGTGTCCCAAGAACTGCGGTGATCTCCCCTCTGCGTAAAATGTGGCCCCCTCACTGTGGTGATCTGCCCTCTGTATACAATGTATCCACTCATTGTGGTGATCTCTGCTCTCTGTACAATGTGTCCAACTCACTGTGATCTCCCCTCTGCGAACAATGTGTCTCACTCACTGTGGTGATCTCCCCTCTGTGTTCAATGTGCCCAACTCACTGTGGTGATCTCCCGTCTTGTGTAAAATGTGTCCCACTCACTGTGCTGATCTCCCCTCTGTGTACAAGTTGTCCCACTCACTGTGGTGATCTGCCCTCTGTGTACAATGTATCCACTCACTGTGGTGATCTCCGCTCTCTGTACAATGTGTCCCACTCACTGTGGGGATCTGCCCTCTGTGTACAATGTATCCACTCACTGTGGTGTTCTCCCCTCTGTGTTCAATGTGCCCACTCACTGTGGTGATCTCCACTCTGCGAACAATGTGTCCCACTCACTGTGGTGATCTCCCCTCTGTGTTCAATGAGCCCAATCACTGTGGTGATCTCCCCTCTGTGTAAAATGTGTCCCACTCACTGTGATGATATCCCCTCTGTGTAAAATATGTCCCACTCACTGTGGTGATCTCCTCTCTGCGAGCAATGTGTCTCACTCACTGTGGTGATGTCCCCTTTGTGTAAAAAGTGTCCCTCTCACTGTGGTGATCTCCCCTCTGTGTACAATGTGTCCAACTCACTGTGATCTCCCCTCTGTGTAAAATGTGTCCCATTCACTGTGGTGATCTCCCCTCTGTGTAGAATGTGTCCAATTCACTGTAATCTCCCATCTGCGAACAATTTGTCGCACTCACTGTGGTGATCTCCCCTCTGACAACAAGGTGTCTAACTCACTGTGTTGATCTCCCCTCTGTGTAAAATGTGTCCCACTCAGTGTGGTGATCTCCCCTCTGCGAACAATGAGTCTCACTCACTGTGGAGATCTCCCCTCTGTGCACAAGGTGTCCCACTCACTTTGGTGATCTCCCCTCTGTGTACAATGTGTCCACTCACTGTGGTGATCTCCCCTCTGTGTACAATGTGTCTCACTCACTGTGGTGATCCCCCTCTGTGTACAATGTGTCCAACTCAATGTGATCTCCCCTCTGCGAACAATTTGTCGCACTCACTGTGGTGATCTCCCCTCTGTGAACAATGTGTCTCACTCACTGTGGTGATCTCCCCTCTGTGTTCAATGTGTCCAACTCACTCTGGTGACCTCCCCTCTGTGTACAATGTGCCCAACTCACTGTGAACTCCCCTCTGTGTAAAATGTGTCCCACTCACTGTGGTGATCTCCCCTCTGTGTACAAAGTGTCCAACTCACTGTGATCTCCCATCTGTGTACAATGTGTCGAACTCACTGTGATCTCCCCTCTGTGTAAAATGTGTCCCACTCACTGTGGTTATCTCCTCTCTGCGAGCAATGTGTCCCACTCACTGTGATAATCTCCACTCTGTGTACAAGTTGTCCCACTCACCGTGGTGATCTCCCCTTTGCAAGCTATGTGTCCCACTCACAGTGGTGATCTGCCCTCTGTATACAATGTGTCCCACGAACTGCGGTGATCTCCCCTCTGTGTAAAATGTGTCCCACTCACTGTGGTGACCTGCCCTCTGTATACAATGTATCCACTCACTGTGGTGATCTCCGCTCTCTGTACAATGTGTCTCACTCACTGTGGTGATCTCCCCTCTGTGTACAATGTGTCCCAAGAACTGCGGTGATCTCCCCTCTGCGTAAAATGTGGCCCCCTCACTGTGGTGATCTGCCCTCTGTATACAATGTATCCACTCATTGTGGTGATCTCTGCTCTCTGTACAATGTGTCCAACTCACTGTGATCTCCGCTCTGCGAACAATGTGTCTCACTCACTGTGGTGATCTCCCCTCTGTGTTCAATGTGCCCAACTCACTGTGGTGATCTCCCGTCTTGTGTAAAATGTGTCCCACTCACTGTGCTGATCTCCCCTCTGTGTACAAGTTGTCCCACTCACTGTGGTGATCTGCCCTCTGTGTACAATGTATCCACTCACTGTGGTGATCTCCGCTCTCTGTACAATGTGTCCCACTCACTGTGGGGATCTGCCCTCTGTGTACAATGTATCCACTCACTGTGGTGTTCTCCCCTCTGTGTTCAATGTGCCCACTCACTGTGGTGATCTCCACTCTGCGAACAATGTGTCCCACTCACTGTGGTGATCTCCCCTCTGTGTTCAATGAGCCCAATCACTGTGGTGATCTCCCCTCTGTGTAAAATGTGTCCCACTCACTGTGATGATATCCCCTCTGTGTAAAATATGTCCCACTCACTGTGGTGATCTCCTCTCTGCGAGCAATGTGTCTCACTCACTGTGGTGATGTCCCCTTTGTGTAAAAAGTGTCCCTCTCACTGTGGTGATCTCCCCTCTGTGTACAATGTGTCCAACTCACTGTGATCTCCCCTCTGTGTAAAATGTGTCCCATTCACTGTGGTGATCTCCCCTCTGTGTAGAATGTGTCCAATTCACTGTAATCTCCCATCTGCGAACAATTTGTCGCACTCACTGTGGTGATCTCCCCTCTGACAACAAGGTGTCTAACTCACTGTGGTGATCTCCCCTCTGTGTTCAGTGTGTCCAACTCACTGTGGTGATCTCCCCTCTGTGTAAAATGTGTCCCACTCAGTGTGGTGATCTCCCCTCTGCGAACAATGAGTCTCACTCACTGTGGAGATCTCCCCTCTGTGCACAAGGTGTCCCACTCACTTTGGTGATCTCCCCTCTGTGTACAATGTGTCCACTCACTGTGGTGATCTCCCCTCTGTGTACAATGTGTCTCACTCACTGTGGTGATCCCCCTCTGTGTACAATGTGTCCAACTCAATGTGATCTCCCCTCTGCGAACAATTTGTCGCACTCACTGTGGTGATCTCCCCTCTGTGAACAATGTGTCTCACTCACTGTGGTGATCTCCCCTCTGTGTTCAATGTGTCCAACTCACTCTGGTGATCCCCCGTCTGTGTAAAATGCGTCCCACTCACTGTGGTGATCTCCCCTCTGTGTACAATATGTCGCACTCACTGTGGTGATCTCCCCTCTGTGTACAATGCGTCGCACTCACTGAGGTGATCTCCACTCAGCGAACAATGTGTCTCACTCACTGTGTTGATCTCCCCTCCGTGTAAAATGTGTCACACTCACTGTGGTGATCTCCCCTCTGTGTACAATGTGTCCAACTCAATGTGATCTCCCCTCTGCGAACAATTTGTCGCTCTCACTGTGGTGATCTCCCCTCTGTGTACAATGTGTCCAACTCAATGTGATCTCCCCTCTGCGAACAATTTGTCGCTCTCACTGTGGTGATATCCCCTCTGTGTTCAATGTGTCCGACTCACTGTGGTGATCTCCCGTCTGTGTAAAATGCGTCCCACTCATGGTGGTGATCTCCCCTCTGTGTACAATCTGTCGCACTCACTGTGGTGATCTCCCCTCTGTGTAAATTGTGTCGCAATCACTGTGGTGATCTCTCCTCTGCGAACAATGTGTCTCACTCACTGTGGTGATCTCCCCACTCTGTTCAATGTGTCCAACTCACTGTGGTGATCTCCCCTCTGTGTAAAATGTGTCACACTCACAGTGGTGATCTCCCCTCTGTGTTCGAAGTGTCCAACTCACTATGGTGATCTCCCCTCGGTGTAAAATGTGTCCCACTCACTGTGCTAATCTCCACTCTGTATAAAATGTGTCCCACTCACTGTGCTAATCTCCCCTCTGCGAAAAATGTGTCTCACTCACTGTGGTGATCTCCCCTCTGCGAACAATGTGTCTCACTCACTGTGGTGATCTCCCCTCTGTGTTCAATGTGTCTGACTCACTGTGGTGATCTCCCGTCTGTGTAAAATGCGTCCCACTCATGGTGGTGATCTCCCCTCTGTGTACAATCTGTCGCACTCACTGTGGTGATCTCCCCTCTGTGTAAATTGTGTCGCACTCACTGTGGTGATCTCTCCTCTGCGAACAATGTGTCTCACTCACTGTGGTGATCTCCCCACTGTGTTCAATGTGTCCAACTCACTGTGGTGATCTCCCCTCTGTGTAAAATGTGTCACACTCACAGTGGTGATCTCCCCTCTGTGTTCGAAGTGTCCAACTCACTATGGTGATCTCCCCTCGGTGTAAAATGTGTCCCACTCACTGTGCTAATCTCCACTCTGTATAAAATGTGTCCCACTCACTGTGCTAATCTCCCCTCTGCGAAAAATGTGTCTCACTCACTGTGGTGATCTCCCCTCTGCGAACAATGTGTCTCACTCACTGTGGTGATCTCCTCACTCTGTACAATGTGTCCAACTCACTGTGGTGATCTCCCCTCTGTGTAAAATGAGTCCCACTCACTGTGATGATCTCCCCTCTGTGTAAAATGTGTCCCACTCACTGTGGTGATCTCCCCTCGGCGAACAATGTGTCCCTCTCACTGTGATCTCCCCTCTGTGTTCAATGTGACTCACTGACTGTGGTGACCTCCCCTCTGTGTACAATGTGTCTCACTCACTGTGGTGATCTCCCCTGTGTGTACAATGTGTCCAACGCACTGTGATCTCCCCTCTGTGTAAAATGTATCCCACTCACTGTGGTTTATCTCCCCTCTGTGTACAATGTGTCCAACTCACTGTGATCTCCCCTCAGCGAACAATTTGTCTGACTCACTGTGGTGATCTCCTCTCTGCGAGCAATGTGTCCCACTCACTGTGATAATCTCCCCTCTGTGTACAATGTCTCCAATCACTGTGGTGATCTCCCCTCTGTGTACAATGTGTCTCACTCATTGTGGTGATCTCCCCTCTGCGTACAATGTTTCCAACTCACTGTGACCTCCCCTCTGTGTACAATGTGCCCAACTCACTGTGAACTCCCCTCTGTGTAAAATGTGTCCCACTCACTGTGGTGATCTCCCCTCTGTGTACAAAGTGTCCAACTCACTGTGATCTCCCATCTGTGTACAATGTGTCGAACTCACTGTGATCTCCCCTCTGTGTAAAATGTGTCCCACTCACTGTGGTTATCTCCTCTCTGCGAGCAATGTGTCCCACTCACTGTGATAATCTCCCCTCTGTGTACAAGTTGTCCCACTCACCGTGGTGATCTCCCCTCTGCGAGCTATGTGTCCCACTCACAGTGGTGATCTGCCCTCTGTATACAATGTGTCCCACGAACTGCGGTGATCTCCCCTCTGTGTAAAATGTGTCCCACTCACTGTGGTGACCTGCCCTCTGTATACAATGTATCCACTCACTGTGGTGATCTCCGCTCTCTGTACAATGTGTCTCACTCACTGTGGTGATCTCCCCTCTGTGTACAATGTGTCCCAAGAACTGCAGTGATCTCCCCTCTGCGTAAAATGTGGCCCCCTCACTGTGGTGATCTGCCCTCTGTATACAATGTATCCACTCATTGTGGTGATCTCTGCTCTCTGTACAATGTGTCCAACTCACTGTGATCTCCCCTCTGCGAACAATGTGTCTCACTCACTGTGGTGATCTCCCCTCTGTGTTCAATGTGCCCAACTCACTGTGGTGATCTCCCGTCTTGTGTAAAATGTGTCCCACTCACTGTGCTGATCTCCCCTCTGTGTACAAGTTGTCCCACTCACTGTGGTGATCTGCCCTCTGTGTACAATGTATCCACTCACTGTGGTGATCTCCGCTCTCTGTACAATGTGTCCCACTCACTGTGGGGATCTGCCCTCTGTGTACAATGTATCCACTCACTGTGGTGTTCTCCCCTCTGTGTTCAATGTGCCCACTCACTGTGGTGATCTCCCCTCTGTGTAAAATGTGTCCCACTCACTGTGATGATCTCCCCTCTGTGTAAAATATGTCCCACTCACTGTGGTGATCTCCTCTCTGCGAGCAATGTGTCTCACTCACTGTGGTGATCTCACCTCCGTGTACAATGTGTCCCACTCACTGTGATAATCTCCCCTCTGTGTACAAGTTCTCCCACTCACCGTGGTGATCTCCCCTCTACGAGCAATGTGTCCCACTCACTGTGGTGTTCTCCCCTCTGTGTTCAATGTGCCCACTCACTGTGGTGATCTCCCCTCTGTGTAAAATGTGTCCCACTCACTGTGATGATCTCCCCTCTGTGTAAAATATGTCCCACTCACTGTGGTGATCTCCTCTCTGCGAGCAATGTGTCTCACTCACTGTGGTGATCTCACCTCCGTGTACAATGTGTCCCACTCACTGTGATAATCTCCCCTCTGTGTACAAGTTCTCCCACTCACCGTGGTGATCTCCCCTCTACGAGCAATGTGTCCCACTCACTGTTGTGTTCTCCCCTCTGTGTTCAATGTGCCCACTCACTGTGGTGATCTCCACTCTGCGAACAATGTGTCCCACTCACTGTGGTGATCTCCCCTCTGTGTTCAATGAGCCCAATCACTGTGGTGATCTCCCCTCTGTGTAAAATGTGTCCCACTCACTGTGATGATATCCCCTCTGTGTAAAATATGTCCCACTCACTGTGGTGATCTCCTCTCTGCGAGCAATGTGTCTCACTCACTGTGGTGATGTCCCCTTTGTGTAAAAAGTGTCCCTCTCACTGTGGTGATCTCCCCTCTGTGTACAATGTGTCCAACTCACTGTGATCTCCCCTCTGTGTAAAATGTGTCCCATTCACTGTGGTGATCTCCCCTCTGTGTAGAATGTGTCCAATTCACTGTAATCTCCCATCTGCGAACAATTTGTCGCACTCACTGTGGTGATCTCCCCTCTGACAACAAGGTGTCTAACTCACTGTGGTGATCTCCCCTCTGTGTTCAGTGTGTCCAACTCACTGTGGTGATCTCCCCTCTGTGTAAAATGTGTCCCACTCAGTGTGGTGATCTCCCCTCTGCGAACAATGAGTCTCACTCACTGTGGAGATCTCCCCTCTGTGCACAAGGTTTCCCACTCACTTTGGTGATCTCCCCTCTGTGTACAATGTGTCCACTCACTGTGGTGATCTCCCCTCTGTGTACAATGTGTCTCACTCACTGTGGTGATCCCCCTCTGTGTACAATGTGTCCAACTCAATGTGATCTCCCCTCTGCGAACAATTTGTCGCACTCACTGTGGTGATCTCCCCTCTGTGAACAATGTGTCTCACTCACTGTGGTGATCTCCCCTCTGTGTTCAATGTGTCCAACTCACTCTGGTGATCCCCCGTCTGTGTAAAATGCGTCCCACTCACTGTGGTGATCTCCCCTCTGTGTACAATATGTCGCACTCACTGTGGTGATCTCCCCTCTGTGTACAATGCGTCGCACTCACTGAGGTGATCTCCACTCAGCGAACAATGTGTCTCACTCACTGTGTTGATCTCCCCTCCGTGTAAAATGTGTCACACTCACTGTGGTGATCTCCCCTCTGTGTACAATGTGTCCAACTCAATGTGATCTCCCCTCTGCGAACAATTTGTCGCTCTCACTGTGGTGATCTCCCCTCTGTGTACAATGTGTCCAACTCAATGTGATCTCCCCTCTGCGAACAATTTGTCGCTCTCACTGTGGTGATATCCCCTCTGTGTTCAATGTGTCCGACTCACTGTGGTGATCTCCCGTCTGTGTAAAATGCGTCCCACTCATGGTGGTGATCTCCCCTCTGTGTAAAATCTGTCGCACTCACTGTGGTGATCTCCCCTCTGTGTAAATTGTGTCGCAATCACTGTGGTGATCTCTCCTCTGCGAACAATGTGTCTCACTCACTGTGGTGATCTCCCCACTGTGTTCAATGTGTCCAACTCACTGTGGTGATCTCCCCTCTGTGTAAAATGTGTCACACTCACAGTGGTGATCTCCCCTCTGTGTTCGAAGTGTCCAACTCACTATGGTGATCTCCCCTCGGTGTAAAATGTGTCCCACTCACTGTGCTAATCTCCACTCTGTATAAAATGTGTCCCACTCACTGTGCTAATCTCCCCTCTGCGAAAAATGTGTCTCACTCACTGTGGTGATCTCCCCTCTGCGAACAATGTGTCTCACTCACTGTGGTGATCTCCCCTCTGTGTTCAATGTGTCTGACTCACTGTGGTGATCTCCCGTCTGTGTAAAATGCGTCCCACTCATGGTGGTGATCTCCCCTCTGTGTACAATCTGTCGCACTCACTGTGGTGATCTCCCCTCTGTGTAAATTGTGTTGCACTCACTGTGGTGATCTCTCCTCTGCGAACAATGTGTCTCACTCACTGTGGTGATCTCCCCACTGTGTTCAATGTGTCCAACTCACTGTGGTGATCTCCCCTCTGTGTAAAATGTGTCACACTCACAGTGGTGATCTCCCCTCTGTGTTCGAAGTGTCCAACTCACTATGGTGATCTCCCCTCGGTGTAAAATGTGTCCCACTCACTGTGCTAATCTCCACTCTGTATAAAATGTGTCCCACTCACTGTGCTAATCTCCCCTCTGCGAAAAATGTGTCTCACTCACTGTGGTGATCTCCCCTCTGCGAACAATGTGTCTCACTCACTGTGGTGATCTCCCCTCTGTGTTCAATGTACCCACGCACTGTGGTGATCTCCCCTCTGTGTAAAATGTGTCCCACTCACTGTGGTGATCTCCCCTCGGCGAACAATGTGTCCCTCTCACTGTGATCTCCCCTCTGTGTTCAATGTGACTCACTGACTGTGGTGATCTCCCCTCTGTGTACAATGTGTCTCACTCACTGTGGTGATCTCCCCTGTGTGTACAATGTGTCCAACGCACTGTGATCTCCCCTCTGTGTAAAATGTATCCCACTCACTGTGGTTTATCTCCCCTCTGTGTACAATGTGTCCAACTCACTGTGATCTCCCCTCAGCGAACAATTTGTCTGACTCACTGTGGTGATCTCCTCTCTGCGAGCAATGTGTCCCACTCACTGTGATAATCTCCCCTCTGTGTACAATGTCTCCAATCACTGTGGTGATCTCCCCTCTGTGTACAATGTGTCTCACTCATTGTGGTGATCTCCCCTCTGCGTACAATGTTTCCAACTCACTGTGACCTCCCCTCTGTGTACAATGTGCCCAACTCACAGTGAACTCCCCTCTGTGTAAAATGTGTCCCACTCACTGTGGTGATCTCCCCTCTGTGTACAAAGTGTCCAACTCACTGTGATCTCCCATCTGTGTACAATGTGTCGAACTCACTGTGATCTCCCCTCTGTGTAAAATGTGTCCCACTCACTGTGGTTATCTCCTCTCTGCGAGCAATGTGTCCCACTCACTGTGATAATCTCCCCTCTGTGTACAAGTTGTCCCACTCACCGTGGTGATCTCCCCTCTGCGAGCTATGTGTCCCACTCACAGTGGTGATCTGCCCTCTGTATACAATGTGTCCCACGAACTGCGGTGATCTCCCCTCTGTGTAAAATGTGTCCCACTCACTGTGGTGACCTGCCCTCTGTATACAATGTATCCACTCACTGTGGTGATCTCCGCTCTCTGTACAATGTGTCTCACTCACTGTGGTGATCTCCCCTCTGTGTACAATGTGTCCCAAGAACTGCAGTGATCTCCCCTCTGCGTAAAATGTGGCCCCCTCACTGTGGTGATCTGCCCTCTGTATACAATGTATCCACTCATTGTGGTGATCTCTGCTCTCTGTACAATGTGTCCAACTCACTGTGATCTCCCCTCTGCGAACAATGTGTCTCACTCACTGTGGTGATCTCCCCTCTGTGTTCAATGTGCCCAACTCACTGTGGTGATCTCCCGTCTTGTGTAAAATGTGTCCCACTCACTGTGCTGATCTCCCCTCTGTGTACAAGTTGTCCCACTCACTGTGGTGATCTGCCCTCTGTGTACAATGTATCCACTCACTGTGGTGATCTCCGCTCTCTGTACAATGTGTCCCACTCACTGTGGGGATCTGCCCTCTGTGTACAATGTATCCACTCACTGTGGTGTTCTCCCCTCTGTGTTCAATGTGCCCACTCACTGTGGTGATCTCCCCTCTGTGTAAAATGTGTCCCACTCACTGTGATGATCTCCCCTCTGTGTAAAATATGTCCCACTCACTGTGGTGATCTCCTCTCTGCGAGCAATGTGTCTCACTCACTGTGGTGATCTCACCTCCGTGTACAATGTGTCCCACTCACTGTGATAATCTCCCCTCTGTGTACAAGTTCTCCCACTCACCGTGGTGATCTCCCCTCTACGAGCAATGTGTCCCACTCACTGTGGTGTTCTCCCCTCTGTGTTCAATGTGCCCACTCACTGTGGTGATCTCCCCTCTGTGTAAAATGTGTCCCACTCACTGTGATGATCTCCCCTCTGTGTAAAATGTGTCCCACTCACTGTGGCGATCTCCCCTCTGTGTTCAAAGTGTCCAACTCAACAAGTTGGCCCACTCACCGTGGTGATCTCCCCTCTGCGAGCAATGTGTCCCACTCACTGTGGTGATCTGCCCACTGTGTACAATGTATCCACTCACTGTGGTGATCTCTGCTCTCTGTACAATGTGTCCAACTCACTGTGATCTCCCCTCTGCGAACAATGTGTCTCACTCACTGTGGTGATCTACCCTCTGTGTTCAATGTGCCCATCTCACTGCGGTGATCTCCCGTCTTGTGTAAAATGCGTCCCACTCACTGTGGTGATATCCCCTCTGAGTAAAATGTGTCCCACTCACTGTAGTGATCTCCCGTCTGTGTAAAATGTGTCCCACTCACTGTGGCGATCTCCCCTCTGTGTTCAAAGTGTCCAACTCAACAAGTTGTCCCACTCACCGTGGTGATCTCCCCTCTGCGAGCAATGTGTCCCACTCACTGTGGTGATCTGCCCACTGTGTACAATGTGTCCCACGAACTGCGGTGATCTCCCCTCTGTGTAAAATGTATCCCACTCACTGTGGTGATCTCTCATCTGCGAACAATGTGTCTCACTCACTGTGATAATCTCTGCTATGTGTACAATGTGTTTCACTCACTGTGGTGATCTCCCCTCTGTGTTCAATGTGTCCTACTCACTCTGGTGATATCCCCTCTGTGTAAAATGTTTCCCACTCATTGTGATAATCTCCCATCTGTGTACAATGTGTCCCACTCACTGTGATCTCCCGTCTGTGTATAATGTGTCCCACTCACTGTGGTGATCTCACCTTGGTGTACAAAGTGTCCAACTCACTGTGATCTCCCCTCTGCGAACAATTTGTCTCACTCACTGTGGTGATCTCCCCTCTGTGTACAATGTGTCTCACTCACTGTGGTGATCCCCCTCTGTGTACAATGTGTCCAACTCAATGTGATCTCCCCTCTGCGAACAATTTGTCGCACTCACTGTGGTGATCTCCCCTCTGTGAACAATGTGTCTCACTCACTGTGGTGATCTCCCCTCTGTGTTCAATGTGTCCAACTCACTCTGGTGATCCCCCGTCTGTGTAAAATGCGTCCCACTCACTGTGGTGATCTCCCCTCTGTGTACAATATGTCGCACTCACTGTGGTGATCTCCCCTCTGTGTACAATGCGTCGCACTCACTGAGGTGATCTCCACTCTGCGAACAATGTGTCTCACTCACTGTGTTGATCTCCCCTCCGTGTAAAATGTGTCACACTCACTGTGGTGATCTCCCCTCTGTGTACAATGTGTCCAACTCAATGTGATCTCCCCTCTGCGAACAATTTGTCGCTCTCACTGTGGTGATATCCCCTCTGTGTTCAATGTGTCCGACTCACTGTGGTGATCTCCCGTCTGTGTAAAATGCGTCCCACTCATGGTGGTGATCTCCCCTCTGTGTACAATCTGTCGCACTCACTGTGGTCATCTCCCCTCTGTGTAAATTGTGTCGCAATCACTGTGGTGATCTCTCCTCTGCGAACAATGTGTCTCACTCACTGTGGTGATCTCCCCACTGTGTTCAATGTGTCCAACTCACTGTGGTGATCTCCCCTCTGTGTAAAATGTGTCACACTCACAGTGGTGATCTCCCCTCTGTGTTCGAAGTGTCCAACTCACTATGGTGATCTCCCCTCGGTGTAAAATGTGTCCCACTCACTGTGCTAATCTCCACTCTGTATAAAATGTGTCCCACTCACTGTGCTAATCTCCCCTCTGCGAAAAATGTGTCTCACTCACTGTGGTGATCTCCCCTCTGCGAACAATGTGTCTCACTCACTGTGGTGATCTCCCCTCTGTGTTCAATGTGTCTGACTCACTGTGGTGATCTCCCGTCTGTGTAAAATGCGTCCCACTCATGGTGGTGATCTCCCCTCTGTGTACAATCTGTCGCACTCACTGTGGTGATCTCCCCTCTGTGTAAATTGTGTCGCACTCACTGTGGTGATCTCTCCTCTGCGAACAATGTGTCTCACTCACTGTGGTGATCTCCCCACTGTGTTCAATGTGTCCAACTCACTGTGGTGATCTCCCCTCTGTGTAAAATGTGTCACACTCACAGTGGTGATCTCCCCTCTGTGTTCGAAGTGTCCAACTCACTATGGTGATCTCCCCTCGGTGTAAAATGTGTCCCACTCACTGTGCTAATCTCCACTCTGTATAAAATGTGTCCCACTCACTGTGCTAATCTCCCCTCTGCGAAAAATGTGTCTCACTCACTGTGGTGATCTCCCCTCTGCGAACAATGTGTCTCACTCACTGTGGTGATCTCCCCTCTGTGTTCAATGTACCCACGCACTGTGGTGATCTCCCCTCTGTGTAAAATGAGTCCCACTCACTGTGATGATCTCCCCTCTGTGTAAAATGTGTCCCACTCACTGTGGTGATCTCCCCTCGGCGAACAATGTGTCCCTCTCACTGTGATCTCCCCTCTGTGTACAATGTGTCTCACTCACTGTGGTGATCTCCCCTGTGTGTACAATGTGTCCAACGCACTGTGATCTCCCCTCTGTGTAAAATGTATCCCACTCACTGTGGTTTATCTCCCCTCTGTGTACAATGTGTCCAACTCACTGTGATCTCCCCTCTGCGAACAATTTGTCTGACTCACTGTGGTGATCTCCTCTCTGCGAGCAATGTGTCCCACTCACTGTGATAATCTCCCCTCTGTGTACATTGTCTCCAATCACTGTGGTGATCTCCCCTCTGTGTACAATGTGTCTCACTCATTGTGGTGATCTCCCCTCTGCGTACAATGTTTCCAACTCACTGTGACCTCCCCTCTGTGTACAATGTGCCCAACTCACTGTGATCTCCCCTCTGTGTAAAATGTGTCCCACTCACTGTGGTGATCTCCCCTCTGTGTACAAAGTGTCCAACTCATTGTGATCTCCAATCTGTGTACAATGTGTCGAACTCACTGTGATCTCCCCTCTGTGTAAAATGTGTCCCACTCACTGTGGTTATCTCCTCTCTGCGAGCAATGTGTCCCACTCACTGTGATAATCTCCCCTCTGTGTACAAGTTGTCCCACTCACCGTGGTGATCTCCCCTCTGCGAGCTATGTGTCCCACTCACAGTGGTGATCTGCCCTCTGTATACAATGTGTCCCACGAACTGCGGTGATCTCCCCTCTGTGTAAAATGTGTCCCACTCACTGTGGTGACCTGCCCTCTGTATACAATGTATCCACTCACTGTGGTGATCTCCGCTCTCTGTACAATGTGTCTCACTCACTGTGGTGATCTCCCCTCTGTGTACAATGTGTCCCAAGAACTGCGGTGATCTCCCCTCTGCGTAAAATGTGGCCCCCTCACTGTGGTGATCTGCCCTCTGTATACAATGTATCCACTCATTGTGGTGATCTCTGCTCTCTGTACAATGTGTCCAACTCACTGTGATCTCCCCTCTGCGAACAATGTGTCTCACTCACTGTGGTGATCTCCCCTCTGTGTTCAATGTGCCCAACTCACTGTGGTGATCTCCCGTCTTGTGTAAAATGTGTCCCACTCACTGTGCTGATCTCCCCTCTGTGTACAAGTTGTCCCACTCACTGTGCTGATCTCCCCTCTGTGTACAAGTTGTCCCACTCACTGTGGTGATCTGCCCTCTGTGTACAATGTATCCACTCACTGTGGTGATCTCCGCTCTCTGTACAATGTGTCCCACTCACTGTGGGGATCTGCCCTCTGTGTACAATGTATCCACTCACTGTGGTGTTCTCCCCTCTGTGTTCAATGTGCCCACTCACTGTGGTGATCTCCCCTCTGTGTAAAATGTGTCCCACTCACTGTGATGATCTCCCCTCTGTGTAAAATATGTCCCACTCACTGTGGTGATCTCCTCTCTGCGAGCAATGTGTCTCACTCACTGTGGTGATCTCACCTCCGTGTACAATGTGTCCCACTCACTGTGATAATCTCCCCTCTGTGTACAAGTTCTCCCACTCACCGTGGTGATCTCCCCTCTACGAGCAATGTGTCCCACTCACTGTGGTGTTCTCCCCTCTGTGTTCAATGTGCCCACTCACTGTGGTGATCTCCCCTCTGTGTAAAATGTGTCCCACTCACTGTGATGATCTCCCCTCTGTGTAAAATGTGTCCCACTCACTGTGGCGATCTCCCCTCTGTGTTCAAAGTGTCCAACTCAACAAGTTGGCCCACTCACCGTGGTGATCTCCCCTCTGCGAGCAATGTGTCCCACTCACTGTGGTGATCTGCCCACTGTGTACAATGTATCCACTCACTGTGGTGATCTCTGCTCTCTGTACAATGTGTCCAACTCACTGTGATCTCCCCTCTGCGAACAATGTGTCTCACTCACTGTGGTGATCTACCCTCTGTGTTCAATGTGCCCATCTCACTGCGGTGATCTCCCGTCTTGTGTAAAATGCGTCCCACTCACTGTGGTGATATCCCCTCTGAGTAAAATGTGTCCCACTCACTGTAGTGATCTCCCGTCTGTGTAAAATGTGTCCCACTCACTGTGGCGATCTCCCCTCTGTGTTCAAAGTGTCCAACTCAACAAGTTGTCCCACTCACCGTGGTGATCTCCCCTCTGCGAGCAATGTGTCCCACTCACTGTGGTGATCTGCCCACTGTGTACAATGTATCCACTCACTGTGGTGATCTCCGCTCTCTGTACAATGTGTCTCACTTACTGTGGTGATCTGCCCTCTGTGTACAATGTGTCCCACGAACTGCGGTGATCTCCCCTCTGTGTAAAATGTATCCCACTCACTGTGGTGATCTCTCTTCTGCGAACAATGTGTCTCACTCACTGTGATAATCTCTGCTATGTGTACAATGTGTTTCACTCACTGTGGTGATCTCCCCTCTGTGTTCAATGTGTCCTACTCACTCTGGTGATATCCCCTCTGTGTAAAATGTTTCCCACTCATTGTGATAATCTCCCATCTGTGTACAATGTGTCCCACTCACTGTGATCTCCCGTCTGTGTATAATGTGTCCCACTCACTGTGGTGATCTCACCTTGGTGTACAAAGTGTCCAACTCACTGTGATCTCCCCTCTGCGAACAATTTGTCTCACTCACTGTGGTGATCTCCCCTCTGTGTACAATGTGTCTCACTCACTGTGGTGATCCCCCTCTGTGTACAATGTGTCCAACTCAATGTGATCTCCCCTCTGCGAACAATTTGTCGCACTCACTGTGGTGATCTCCCCTCTGTGAACAATGTGTCTCACTCACTGTGGTGATCTCCCCTCTGTGTTCAATGTGTCCAACTCACTCTGGTGATCCCCCGTCTGTGTAAAATGCGTCCCACTCACTGTGGTGATCTCCCCTCTGTGTACAATATGTCGCACTCACTGTGGTGATCTCCCCTCTGTGTACAATGCGTCGCACTCACTGAGGTGATCTCCACTCTGCGAACAATGTGTCTCACTCACTGTGTTGATCTCCCCTCCGTGTAAAATGTGTCACACTCACTGTGGTGATCTCCCCTCTGTGTACAATGTGTCCAACTCAATGTGATCTCCCCTCTGCGAACAATTTGTCGCTCTCACTGTGGTGATATCCCCTCTGTGTTCAATGTGTCCGACTCACTGTGGTGATCTCCCGTCTGTGTAAAATGCGTCCCACTCATGGTGGTGATCTCCCCTCTGTGTACAATCTGTCGCACTCACTGTGGTCATCTCCCCTCTGTGTAAATTGTGTCGCAATCACTGTGGTGATCTCTCCTCTGCGAACAATGTGTCTCACTCACTGTGGTGATCTCCCCACTGTGTTCAATGTGTCCAACTCACTGTGGTGATCTCCCCTCTGTGTAAAATGTGTCACACTCACAGTGGTGATCTCCCCTCTGTGTTCGAAGTGTCCAACTCACTATGGTGATCTCCCCTCGGTGTAAAATGTGTCCCACTCACTGTGCTAATCTCCACTCTGTATAAAATGTGTCCCACTCACTGTGCTAATCTCCCCTCTGCGAAAAATGTGTCTCACTCACTGTGGTGATCTCCCCTCTGCGAACAATGTGTCTCACTCACTGTGGTGATCTCCCCTCTGTGTTCAATGTGTCTGACTCACTGTGGTGATCTCCCGTCTGTGTAAAATGCGTCCCACTCATGGTGGTGATCTCCCCTCTGTGTACAATCTGTCGCACTCACTGTGGTGATCTCCCCTCTGTGTAAATTGTGTCGCACTCACTGTGGTGATCTCTCCTCTGCGAACAATGTGTCTCACTCACTGTGGTGATCTCCCCACTGTGTTCAATGTGTCCAACTCACTGTGGTGATCTCCCCTCTGTGTAAAATGTGTCACACTCACAGTGGTGATCTCCCCTCTGTGTTCGAAGTGTCCAACTCACTATGGTGATCTCCCCTCGGTGTAAAATGTGTCCCACTCACTGTGCTAATCTCCACTCTGTATAAAATGTGTCCCACTCACTGTGCTAATCTCCCCTCTGCGAAAAATGTGTCTCACTCACTGTGGTGATCTCCCCTCTGCGAACAATGTGTCTCACTCACTGTGGTGATCTCCCCTCTGTGTTCAATGTACCCACGCACTGTGGTGATCTCCCCTCTGTGTAAAATGAGTCCCACTCACTGTGATGATCTCCCCTCTGTGTAAAATGTGTCCCACTCACTGTGGTGATCTCCCCTCGGCGAACAATGTGTCCCTCTCACTGTGGTGATCTCCCCACTATGTTCAATGTGTCTCACTCACTGTGGTGATCTCCCCTCTGTGTTCAATGTACCCACGCACTGTGGTGATCTCCCCTCTGTGTAAAATGAGTCCCACTCACTGTGATGATCTCCCCTCAGTGTAAATTGTGTCGCAATCACTGTGGTGATCTCTCCTCTGCGAACAATGTGTCTCACTCACTGTGGTGATCTCCCCACTATGTTCAATTTGTCCAACTCACTGTGGTGATCTCCCCTCTGTGTAAAATGTGTCACACTCACAGTGGTGATCTCCCCTCTGTGTTCGAAGTGTCCAACTCACTATGGTGATCTCCCCTCGGTGTAAAATGTGTCCCACTCACTGTGCTAATCTCCACTCTGTATAAAATGTGTCCCACTCACTGTGCTAATCTCCCCTCTGCGAAAAATGTGTCTCACTCACTGTGGTGATCTCCCCTCTGCGAACAATGTGTCTCACTCACTGTGGTGATCTCCCCTCTGTGTTCAATGTGTCTGACTCACTGTGGTGATCTCCCGTCTGTGTAAAATGCGTCCCACTCATGGTGGTGATCTCCCCTCTGTGTACAATCTGTCGCACTCACTGTGGTGATCTCCCCTCTGTGTAAATTGTGTCGCACTCACTGTGGTGATCTCTCCTCTGCGAACAATGTGTCTCACTCACTGTGGTGATCTCCCCACTGTGTTCAATGTGTCCAACTCACTGTGGTGATCTCCCCTCTGTGTAAAATGTGTCACACTCACAGTGGTGATCTCCCCTCTGTGTTCGAAGTGTCCAACTCACTATGGTGATCTCCCCTCGGTGTAAAATGTGTCCCACTCACTGTGCTAATCTCCACTCTGTATAAAATGTGTCCCACTCACTGTGCTAATCTCCCCTCTGCGAAAAATGTGTCTCACTCACTGTGGTGATCTCCCCTCTGCGAACAATGTGTCTCACTCACTGTGGTGATCTCCCCTCTGTGTTCAATGTACCCACGCACTGTGGTGATCTCCCCTCTGTGTAAAATGAGTCCCACTCACTGTGATGATCTCCCCTCTGTGTAAAATGTGTCCCACTCACTGTGGTGATCTCCCCTCAGCGAACAATGTGTCCCTCTCACTGTGATCTCCCCTCTGTGTTCAATGTGTCTCACTCACTGTGGTGATCTCCCCTGTGTGTACAATGTGTCCAACGCACTGTGATCTCCCCTCTGTGTAAAATGTATCCCACTCACTGTGGTTTATCTCCCCTCTGTGTACAATGTGTCCAACTCACTGTGATCTCCCCTCTGCGAACAATTTGTCTGACTCACTGTGGTGATCTCCTCTCTGCGAGCAATGTGTCCCACTCACTGTGATAATCTCCCCTCTGTGTACAATGTCTCCAATCACTGTGGTGATCTCCCCTCTGTATACAATGTGTCTCACTCATTGTGGTGATCTCCCCTCTGCGTACAATGTTTCCAACTCACTGTGACCTCCCCTCTGTGTACAATGTGCCCAACTCACTGTGAACTCCCCTCTGTGTAAAATGTGTCCCACTCACTGTGGTGATCTCCCCTCTGTGTACAAAGTGTCCAACTCATTGTGATCTCCCATCTGTGTACAATGTGTCGAACTCACTGTGATCTCCCCTCTGTGTAAAATGTGTCCCACTCACTGTGGTTATCTCCTCTCTGCGAGCAATGTGTCCCACTCACTGTGATAATCTCCCCTCTGTGTACAAGTTGTCCCACTCACCGTGGTGATCTCCCCTCTGCGAGCTATGTGTACCACTCACAGTGGTGATCTGCCCTCTGTATACAATGTGTCCCACGAACTGCGGTGATCTCCCCTCTGTGTAAAATGTGTCCCACTCACTGTGGTGACCTGCCCTCTGTATACAATGTATCCACTCACTGTGGTGATCTCCGCTCTCTGTACAATGTGTCTCACTCACTGTGGTGATCTCCCCTCTGTGTACAATGTGTCCCAAGAACTGCGGTGATCTCCCCTCTGCGTAAAATGTGGCCCCCTCACTGTGGTGATCTGCCCTCTGTATACAATGTATCCACTCATTGTGGTGATCTCTGCTCTCTGTACAATGTGTCCAACTCACTGTGATCTCCCCTCTGCGAACAATGTGTCTCACTCACTGTGGTGATCTCCCCTCTGTGTTCAATGTGCCCAACTCACTGTGGTGATCTCCCGTCTTGTGTAAAATGTGTCCCACTCACTGTGCTGATCTCCCCTCTGTGTACAAGTTGTCCCACTCACTGTGGTGATCTGCCCTCTGTGTACAATGTATCCACTCACTGTGGTGATCTCCGCTCTCTGTACAATGTGTCCCACTCACTGTGGGGATCTGCCCTCTGTGTACAATGTATCCACTCACTGTGGTGTTCTCCCCTCTGTGTTCAATGTGCCCACTCACTGTGGTGATCTCCCCTCTGTGTAAAATGTGTCCCACTCACTGTGATGATCTCCCCTCTGTGTAAAATATGTCCCACTCACTGTGGTGATCTCCTCTCTGCGAGCAATGTGTCTCACTCACTGTGGTGATCTCACCTCCGTGTACAATGTGTCCCACTCACTGTGATAATCTCCCCTCTGTGTACAAGTTCTCCCACTCACCGTGGTGATCTCCCCTCTACGAGCAATGTGTCCCACTCACTGTGGTGTTCTCCCCTCTGTGTTCAATGTGCCCACTCACTGTGGTGATCTCCCCTCTGTGTAAAATGTGTCCCACTCACTGTGATGATCTCCCCTCTGTGTAAAATGTGTCCCACTCACTGTGGCGATCTCCCCTCTGTGTTCAAAGTGTCCAACTCAACAAGTTGTCCCACTCACCGTGGTGATCTCCCCTCTGCGAGCAATGTGTCCCACTC
This sequence comes from Hemitrygon akajei, assembly GCF_048418815.1. Classification (NCBI taxonomy): domain Eukaryota; kingdom Metazoa; phylum Chordata; class Chondrichthyes; order Myliobatiformes; family Dasyatidae; genus Hemitrygon; species Hemitrygon akajei. The sequence continues at coordinate 145,210,103 of NC_133124.1, read as the reverse complement.
ACTGTGGTGATCTGCCCACTGTGTACAATGTATCCACTCACTGTGGTGATCTCTGCTCTCTGTACAATGTGTCCAACTCACTGTGATCTCCCCTCTGCGAACAATGTGTCTCACTCACTGTGGTGATCTACCCTCTGTGTTCAATGTGCCCATCTCACTGCGGTGATCTCCCGTCTTGTGTAAAATGCGTCCCACTCACTGTGGTGATATCCCCTCTGAGTAAAATGTGTCCCACTCACTGTAGTGATCTCCCGTCTGTGTAAAATGTGTCCCACTCACTGTGGCGATCTCCCCTCTGTGTTCAAAGTGTCCAACTCAACAAGTTGTCCCACTCACCGTGGTGATCTCCCCTCTGCGAGCAATGTGTCCCACTCACTGTGGTGATCTGCCCACTGTGTACAATGTATCCACTCACTGTGGTGATCTCCGCTCTCTGTACAATGTGTCTCACTTACTGTGGTGATCTGCCCTCTGTGTACAATGTGTCCCACGAACTGCGGTGATCTCCCCTCTGTGTAAAATGTATCCCACTCACTGTGGTGATCTCTCTTCTGCGAACAATGTGTCTCACTCACTGTGATAATCTCTGCTATGTGTACAATGTGTTTCACTCACTGTGGTGATCTCCCCTCTGTGTTCAATGTGTCCTACTCACTCTGGTGATATCCCCTCTGTGTAAAATGTTTCCCACTCATTGTGATAATCTCCCATCTGTGTACAATGTGTCCCACTTACTGTGATCTCCCGTCTGTGTATAATGTGTCCCACTCACTGTGGTGATCTCACCTTGGTGTACAAAGTGTCCAACTCACTGTGATCTCCCCTCTGCGAACAATTTGTCTCACTCACTGTGGTGATCTCCTCTCTGCGAGCAATGTGTCCCTCTCACTGTGATCTCCCCTCCATGTACAATGTGTCCCACTCACTGTGATAATCTCCCCTCTGCGAACAATGTGTCCAACTCACTGTCGTGATCTCCCCTCTGTGTAAAATGTGTCCCACTCACTGTGGTTATCTCCCCTCTGTGTTAAATGTGTCCCACTCACTGTGGTGAACTTCCCTCTGTGTACAATGTGTCCAACTCAATGTGATCTCCCCTCTGCGAACAATTTGTCGCACTCACTGTGGTGATCTCCCCTCTGCGACCAATGTGTCTCACTCACTGTGGTGATCTCCCCTCTGTGTTCAATGTGTCCTACTCACTCTGGTGATATCCCCTCTGTGTAAAATGTTTCCCACTCATTGTGATAATCTCCCATCTGTGTACAATGTGTCCCACTCACTGTGATCTCCCCTCTGTGTATAATGTGTCCCACTCACTGTGGTGATCTCACCTTGGTGTACAAAGTGTCCAACTCACTGTGATCTCCCCTCTGCGAACAATTTGTCTCACTCACTGTGGTGATCTCCTCTCTGCGAGCAATGTGTCCCTCTCACTGTGATCTCCCCTCCATGTACAATGTGTCCCACTCACTGTGATAATCTCCCCTCTGCGAACAATGTGTCCAACTCACTGTGGTGATCTCCCCTCTGTGTAAAATGTGTCCCACTCACTGTGGTTATCTCCCCTCTGTGTTAAATGTGTCCCACTCACTGTGGTGATCTTCCCTCTGTGTACAATGTGTCCAACTCAATGTGATCTCCCCTCTGCGAACAATTTGTCGCACTCACTGTGGTGATCTCCCCTCTGCGAACAATGTGTCTCACTCACTGTGGTGATCTCCCCTCTGTGTTCAATGTGTCCAACTCACTCTGGTGATCTCCCGTCTGTGTAAAATGCGTCCCACTCACTGTGGTGATCTCCCCTCTGTGTACAAGATGTCGCACTCACTGTGGTGATCTCCCCTCTGTGTACAATGCGTCGCACTCACTGAGGTGATCTCCCCTCTGTGTAAATTGTGCTGCACTCACTTTGGTGATCTCCCCTCTGCGAACAATGTGTCTCACTCACTGTGGTGATCTCCCCTCTGTGTACAATGTGTCCAACTCACTGTGACCTCCCCTCTGTGTACAATGTGTCCAACTCACTGTGATCTCCCTTCTGTGTAAAATGTGTCCCACTCACTGTGGTGATCTCCCCTCTGTGTACAAAGTGTCCAACTCACTGTGATCTCCCATCTGTGTACAATGTGTCCAACTCACTGTGATCTCCCCTCTGTGTAAAATGTGTCCCACTCACTGTAGTGATCTCCCGTCTGTGTAAAATGTGTCCCACTCACTGTGGTGATCTCCCCTCTGTGTTCAATGAGCCCAATCACTGTGGTGATCTCCCCTCTCTGTAAAATGTGTCCCACTCACTGTGATGATATCCCCTCTGTGTAAAATATGTCCCACTCACTGTGGTGATCTCCTCTCTGCGAGCAATGTGTCTCACTCACTGTGGTGATGTCCCCTTTGTGTAAAAAGTGTCCCTCTCACTGTGGTGATCTCCCCTCTGTGTACAATGTGTCCAACTCACTGTGATCTCCCCTCTGTGTAAAATGTGTCCCATTCACTGTGGTGATCTCCCCTCTGTGTAGAATGTGTCCAATTCACTGTAATCTCCCATCTGCGAACAATGTGTCTCACTCACTGTGGTGATCTACCCTCTGTGTTCAATGTGCCCATCTCACTGCGGTGATCTCCCGTCTTGTGTAAAATGCGTCCCACTCACGGTGGTGATATCCCCTCTGAGTAAAATGTGTCCCACTCACTGTAGTGATCTCCCGTCTGTGTAAAATGTGTCCCACTCACTGTGGCGATCTCCCCTCTGTGTTCAAAGTGTCCAACTCAACAAGTTGTCCCACTCACCGTGGTGATCTCCCCTCTGCGAGCAATGTGTCCCACTCACTGTGGTGATCTCCCCTCTGTGTAAAATGTGTCCCACTCACTGTGATGATCTCCCCTCTGTGTAAAATATGTCCCACTCACTGTGGTGATCTCCTTTCTGCGAGCAATGTGTCTCACTCACTGTGGTGATCTCACCTCCGTGTACAATGTGTCCCACTCACTGTGATAATCTCCCCTCTGTGTACAAGTTCTCCCACTCACCGTGGTGATCTCCCCTCTACGAGCAATGTGTCCCACTCACTGTGGTGTTCTCCCCTCTGTGTTCAATGTGCCCACTCACTGTGGTGATCTCCCCTCTGTGTGAAATGTGTCCCACTCACTGTGATGATCTCCCCTCTGTGTAAAATGTGTCACACTCACTGTGGCGATCTCCCCTCTGTGTTCAAAGTGTCCAACTCAACAAGTTGTCCCACTCACCGTGGTGATCTCCCCTCTGCGAGCAATGTGTCCCACTCACTGTGGTGATCTGCCCACTGTGTACAATGTATCCACTCACTGTGGTGATCTCTGCTCTCTGTACAATGTGTCCAACTCACTGTGATCTCCCCTCTGCGAACAATGTGTCTCACTCACTGTGGTGATCTACCCTCTGTGTTCAATGTGCCCATCTCACTGCGGTGATCTCCCGTCTTGTGTAAAATGCGTCCCACTCACTGTGGTGATATCCCCTCTGAGTAAAATGTGTCCCACTCACTGTAGTGATCTCCCGTCTGTGTAAAATGTGTCCCACTCACTGTGGCGATCTCCCCTCTGTGTTCAAAGTGTCCAACTCAACAAGTTGTCCCACTCACCGTGGTGATCTCCCCTCTGCGAGCAATGTGTCCCACTCACTGTGGTGATCTGCCCACTGTGTACAATGTATCCACTCACTGTGGTGATCTCCGCTCTCTGTACAATGTGTCTCACTTACTGTGGTGATCTGCCCTCTGTGTACAATGTGTCCCACGAACTGCGGTGATCTCCCCTCTGTGTAAAATGTATCCCACTCACTGTGGTGATCTCTCTTCTGCGAACAATGTGTCTCACTCACTGTGATAATCTCTGCTATGTGTACAATGTGTTTCACTCACTGTGGTGATCTCCCCTCTGTGTTCAATGTGTCCTACTCACTCTGGTGATATCCCCTCTGTGTAAAATGTTTCCCACTCATTGTGATAATCTCCCATCTGTGTACAATGTGTCCCACTCACTGTGATCTCCCGTCTGTGTATAATGTGTCCCACTCACTGTGGTGATCTCACCTTGGTGTACAAAGTGTCCAACTCACTGTGATCTCCCCTCTGCGAACAATTTGTCTCACTCACTGTGGTGATCTCCTCTCTGCGAGCAATGTGTCCCTCTCACTGTGATCTCCCCTCCATGTACAATGTGTCCCACTCACTGTGATAATCTCCCCTCTGCGAACAATGTGTCCAACTCACTGTCGTGATCTCCCCTCTGTGTAAAATGTGTCCCACTCACTGTGGTTATCTCCCCTCTGTGTTAAATGTGTCCCACTCACTGTGGTGAACTTCCCTCTGTGTACAATGTGTCCAACTCAATGTGATCTCCCCTCTGCGAACAATTTGTCGCACTCACTGTGGTGATCTCCCCTCTGCGACCAATGTGTCTCACTCACTGTGGTGATCTCCCCTCTGTGTTCAATGTGTCCTACTCACTCTGGTGATATCCCCTCTGTGTAAAATGTTTCCCACTCATTGTGATAATCTCCCATCTGTGTACAATGTGTCCCACTCACTGTGATCTCCCCTCTGTGTATAATGTGTCCCACTCACTGTGGTGATCTCACCTTGGTGTACAAAGTGTCCAACTCACTGTGATCTCCCCTCTGCGAACAATTTGTCTCACTCACTGTGGTGATCTCCTCTCTGCGAGCAATGTGTCCCTCTCACTGTGATCTCCCCTCCATGTACAATGTGTCCCACTCACTGTGATAATCTCCCCTCTGCGAACAATGTGTCCAACTCACTGTGGTGATCTCCCCTCTGTGTAAAATGTGTCCCACTCACTGTGGTTATCTCCCCTCTGTGTTAAATGTGTCCCACTCACTGTGGTGATCTTCCCTCTGTGTACAATGTGTCCAACTCAATGTGATCTCCCCTCTGCGAACAATTTGTCGCACTCACTGTGGTGATCTCCCCTCTGCGAACAATGTGTCTCACTCACTGTGGTGATCTCCCCTCTGTGTTCAATGTGTCCAACTCACTCTGGTGATCTCCCGTCTGTGTAAAATGCGTCCCACTCACTGTGGTGATCTCCCCTCTGTGTACAAGATGTCGCACTCACTGTGGTGATCTCCCCTCTGTGTACAATGCGTCGCACTCACTGAGGTGATCTCCCCTCTGTGTAAATTGTGCTGCACTCACTTTGGTGATCTCCCCTCTGCGAACAATGTGTCTCACTCACTGTGGTGATCTCCCCTCTGTGTACAATGTGTCCAACTCACTGTGACCTCCCCTCTGTGTACAATGTGTCCAACTCACTGTGATCTCCCTTCTGTGTAAAATGTGTCCCACTCACTGTGGTGATCTCCCCTCTGTGTACAAAGTGTCCAACTCACTGTGATCTCCCATCTGTGTACAATGTGTCCAACTCACTGTGATCTCCCCTCTGTGTAAAATGTGTCCCACTCACTGTAGTGATCTCCCGTCTGTGTAAAATGTGTCCCACTCACTGTGGTGATCTCCCCTCTGTGTTCAATGAGCCCAATCACTGTGGTGATCTCCCCTCTGTGTAAAATGTGTCCCACTCACTGTGATGATATCCCCTCTGTGTAAAATATGTCCCACTCACTGTGGTGATCTCCTCTCTGCGAGCAATGTGTCTCACTCACTGTGGTGATGTCCCCTTTGTGTAAAAAGTGTCCCTCTCACTGTGGTGATCTCCCCTCTGTGTACAATGTGTCCAACTCACTGTGATCTCCCCTCTGTGTAAAATGTGTCCCATTCACTGTGGTGATCTCCCCTCTGTGTAGAATGTGTCCAATTCACTGTAATCTCCCATCTGCGAACAATGTGTCTCACTCACTGTGGTGATCTACCCTCTGTGTTCAATGTGCCCATCTCACTGCGGTGAACTCCCGTCTTGTGTAAAATGCGTCCCACTCACGGTGGTGATATCCCCTCTGAGTAAAATGTGTCCCACTCACTGTAGTGATCTCCCGTCTGTGTAAAATGTGTCCCACTCACTGTGGCGATCTCCCCTCTGTGTTCAAAGTGTCCAACTCAACAAGTTGTCCCACTCACCGTGGTGATCTCCCCTCTGCGAGCAATGTGTCCCACTCACTGTGGTGATCTCCCCTCTGTGTAAAATATGTCCCACTCACTGTGGTGATCTCCTTTCTGCGAGCAATGTGTCTCACTCACTGTGGTGATCTCACCTCCGTGTACAATGTGTCCCACTCACTGTGATAATCTCCCCTCTGTGTACAAGTTCTCCCACTCACCGTGGTGATCTCCCCTCTACGAGCAATGTGTCCCACTCACTGTGGTGTTCTCCCCTCTGTGTTCAATGTGCCCACTCACTGTGGTGATCTCCCCTCTGTGTGAAATGTGTCCCACTCACTGTGATGATCTCCCCTCTGTGTAAAATGTGTCACACTCACTGTGGCGATCTCCCCTCTGTGTTCAAAGTGTCCAACTCAACAAGTTGTCCCACTCACCGTGGTGATCTCCCCTCTGCGAGCAATGTGTCCCACTCACTGTGGTGATCTGCCCACTGTGTACAATGTATCCACTCACTGTGGTGATCTCTGCTCTCTGTACAATGTGTCCAACTCACTGTGATCTCCCCTCTGCGAACAATGTGTCTCACTCACTGTGGTGATCTACCCTCTGTGTTCAATGTGCCCATCTCACTGCGGTGATCTCCCGTCTTGTGTAAAATGCGTCCCACTCACTGTGGTGATATCCCCTCTGAGTAAAATGTGTCCCACTCACTGTAGTGATCTCCCGTCTGTGTAAAATGTGTCCCACTCACTGTGGCGATCTCCCCTCTGTGTTCAAAGTGTCCAACTCAACAAGTTGTCCCACTCACCGTGGTGATCTCCCCTCTGCGAGCAATGTGTCCCACTCACTGTGGTGATCTGCCCACTGTGTACAATGTATCCACTCACTGTGGTGATCTCCGCTCTCTGTACAATGTGTCTCACTTACTGTGGTGATCTGCCCTCTGTGTACAATGTGTCCCACGAACTGCGGTGATCTCCCCTCTGTGTAAAATGTATCCCACTCACTGTGGTGATCTCTCTTCTGCGAACAATGTGTCTCACTCACTGTGATAATCTCTGCTATGTGTACAATGTGTTTCACTCACTGTGGTGATCTCCCCTCTGTGTTCAATGTGTCCTACTCACTCTGGTGATATCCCCTCTGTGTAAAATGTTTCCCACTCATTGTGATAATCTCCCATCTGTGTACAATGTGTCCCACTCACTGTGATCTCCCGTCTGTGTATAATGTGTCCCACTCACTGTGGTGATCTCACCTTGGTGTACAAAGTGTCCAACTCACTGTGATCTCCCCTCTGCGAACAATTTGTCTCACTCACTGTGGTGATCTCCTCTCTGCGAGCAATGTGTCCCTCTCACTGTGATCTCCCCTCCATGTACAATGTGTCCCACTCACTGTGATAATCTCCCCTCTGCGAACAATGTGTCCAACTCACTGTCGTGATCTCCCCTCTGTGTAAAATGTGTCCCACTCACTGTGGTTATCTCCCCTCTGTGTTAAATGTGTCCCACTCACTGTGGTGAACTTCCCTCTGTGTACAATGTGTCCAACTCAATGTGATCTCCCCTCTGCGAACAATTTGTCGCACTCACTGTGGTGATCTCCCCTCTGCGACCAATGTGTCTCACTCACTGTGGTGATCTCCCCTCTGTGTTCAATGTGTCCTACTCACTCTGGTGATATCCCCTCTGTGTAAAATGTTTCCCACTCATTGTGATAATCTCCCATCTGTGTACAATGTGTCCCACTCACTGTGATCTCCCCTCTGTGTATAATGTGTCCCACTCACTGTGGTGATCTCACCTTGGTGTACAAAGTGTCCAACTCACTGTGATCTCCCCTCTGCGAACAATTTGTCTCACTCACTGTGGTGATCTCCTCTCTGCGAGCAATGTGTCCCTCTCACTGTGATCTCCCCTCCATGTACAATGTGTCCCACTCACTGTGATAATCTCCCCTCTGCGAACAATGTGTCCAACTCACTGTGGTGATCTCCCCTCTGTGTAAAATGTGTCCCACTCACTGTGGTTATCTCCCCTCTGTGTTAAATGTGTCCCACTCACTGTGGTGATCTTCCCTCTGTGTACAATGTGTCCAACTCAATGTGATCTCCCCTCTGCGAACAATTTGTCGCACTCACTGTGGTGATCTCCCCTCTGCGAACAATGTGTCTCACTCACTGTGGTGATCTCCCCTCTGTGTTCAATGTGTCCAACTCACTCTGGTGATCTCCCGTCTGTGTAAAATGCGTCCCACTCACTGTGGTGATCTCCCCTCTGTGTACAAGATGTCGCACTCACTGTGGTGATCTCCCCTCTGTGTACAATGCGTCGCACTCACTGAGGTGATCTCCCCTCTGTGTAAATTGTGCTGCACTCACTTTGGTGATCTCCCCTCTGCGAACAATGTGTCTCACTCACTGTGGTGATCTCCCCTCTGTGTACAATGTGTCCAACTCACTGTGACCTCCCCTCTGTGTACAATGTGTCCAACTCACTGTGATCTCCCTTCTGTGTAAAATGTGTCCCACTCACTGTGGTGATCTCCCCTCTGTGTACAAAGTGTCCAACTCACTGTGATCTCCCATCTGTGTACAATGTGTCCAACTCACTGTGATCTCCCCTCTGTGTAAAATGTGTCCCACTCACTGTAGTGATCTCCCGTCTGTGTAAAATGTGTCCCACTCACTGTGGTGATCTCCCCTCTGTGTTCAATGAGCCCAATCACTGTGGTGATCTCCCCTCTGTGTAAAATGTGTCCCACTCACTGTGATGATATCCCCTCTGTGTAAAATATGTCCCACTCACTGTGGTGATCTCCTCTCTGCGAGCAATGTGTCTCACTCACTGTGGTGATGTCCCCTTTGTGTAAAAAGTGTCCCTCTCACTGTGGTGATCTCCCCTCTGTGTACAATGTGTCCAACTCACTGTGATCTCCCCTCTGTGTAAAATGTGTCCCATTCACTGTGGTGATCTCCCCTCTGTGTAGAATGTGTCCAATTCACTGTAATCTCCCATCTGCGAACAATGTGTCTCACTCACTGTGGTGATCTACCCTCTGTGTTCAATGTGCCCATCTCACTGCGGTGATCTCCCGTCTTGTGTAAAATGCGTCCCACTCACGGTGGTGATATCCCCTCTGAGTAAAATGTGTCCCACTCACTGTAGTGATCTCCCGTCTGTGTAAAATGTGTCCCACTCACTGTGGCGATCTCCCCTCTGTGTTCAAAGTGTCCAACTCAACAAGTTGTCCCACTCACCGTGGTGATCTCCCCTCTGCGAGCAATGTGTCCCACTCACTGTGGTGATCTCCCCTCTGTGTAAAATGTGTCCCACTCACTGTGATGATCTCCCCTCTGTGTAAAATATGTCCCACTCACTGTGGTGATCTCCTTTCTGCGAGCAATGTGTCTCACTCACTGTGGTGATCTCACCTCCGTGTACAATGTGTCCCACTCACTGTGATAATCTCCCCTCTGTGTACAAGTTCTCCCACTCACCGTGGTGATCTCCCCTCTACGAGCAATGTGTCCCACTCACTGTGGTGTTCTCCCCTCTGTGTTCAATGTGCCCACTCACTGTGGTGATCTCCCCTCTGTGTGAAATGTGTCCCACTCACTGTGATGATCTCCCCTCTGTGTAAAATGTGTCACACTCACTGTGGCGATCTCCCCTCTGTGTTCAAAGTGTCCAACTCAACAAGTTGTCCCACTCACCGTGGTGATCTCCCCTCTGCGAGCAATGTGTCCCACTCACTGTGGTGATCTGCCCACTGTGTACAATGTATCCACTCACTGTGGTGATCTCTGCTCTCTGTACAATGTGTCCAACTCACTGTGATCTCCCCTCTGCGAACAATGTGTCTCACTCACTGTGGTGATCTACCCTCTGTGTTCAATGTGCCCATCTCACTGCGGTGATCTCCCGTCTTGTGTAAAATGCGTCCCACTCACTGTGGTGATATCCCCTCTGAGTAAAATGTGTCCCACTCACTGTAGTGATCTCCCGTCTGTGTAAAATGTGTCCCACTCACTGTGGCGATCTCCCCTCTGTGTTCAAAGTGTCCAACTCAACAAGTTGTCCCACTCACCGTGGTGATCTCCCCTCTGCGAGCAATGTGTCCCACTCACTGTGGTGATCTGCCCACTGTGTACAATGTATCCACTCACTGTGGTGATCTCCGCTCTCTGTACAATGTGTCTCACTTACTGTGGTGATCTGCCCTCTGTGTACAATGTGTCCCACGAACTGCGGTGATCTCCCCTCTGTGTAAAATGTATCCCACTCACTGTGGTGATCTCTCTTCTGCGAACAATGTGTCTCACTCACTGTGATAATCTCTGCTATGTGTACAATGTGTTTCACTCACTGTGGTGATCTCCCCTCTGTGTTCAATGTGTCCTACTCACTCTGGTGATATCCCCTCTGTGTAAAATGTTTCCCACTCATTGTGATAATCTCCCATCTGTGTACAATGTGTCCCACTCACTGTGATCTCCCGTCTGTGTATAATGTGTCCCACTCACTGTGGTGATCTCACCTTGGTGTACAAAGTGTCCAACTCACTGTGATCTCCCCTCTGCGAACAATTTGTCTCACTCACTGTGGTGATCTCCTCTCTGCGAGCAATGTGTCCCTCTCACTGTGATCTCCCCTCCATGTACAATGTGTCCCACTCACTGTGATAATCTCCCCTCTGCGAACAATGTGTCCAACTCACTGTCGTGATCTCCCCTCTGTGTAAAATGTGTCCCACTCACTGTGGTTATCTCCCCTCTGTGTTAAATGTGTCCCACTCACTGTGGTGAACTTCCCTCTGTGTACAATGTGTCCAACTCAATGTGATCTCCCCTCTGCGAACAATTTGTCGCACTCACTGTGGTGATCTCCCCTCTGCGACCAATGTGTCTCACTCACTGTGGTGATCTCCCCTCTGTGTTCAATGTGTCCTACTCACTCTGGTGATATCCCCTCTGTGTAAAATGTTTCCCACTCATTGTGATAATCTCCCATCTGTGTACAATGTGTCCCACTCACTGTGATCTCCCCTCTGTGTATAATGTGTCCCACTCACTGTGGTGATCTCACCTTGGTGTACAAAGTGTCCAACTCACTGTGATCTCCCCTCTGCGAACAATTTGTCTCACTCACTGTGGTGATCTCCTCTCTGCGAGCAATGTGTCCCTCTCACTGTGATCTCCCCTCCATGTACAATGTGTCCCACTCACTGTGGTGATCTCCCCTCTGTGTACAATGTGTCCAACTCACTGTGATCTCCCTTCTGTGTAAAATGTGTCCCACTCACTGTGGTGATCTCCCCTCTGTGTACAAAGTGTCCAACTCACTGTGATCTCCCATCTGTGTACAATGTGTCCAACTCACTGTGATCTCCCCTCTGTGTAAAATGTGTCCCACTCACTGTAGTGATCTCCCGTCTGTGTAAAATGTGTCCCACTCACTGTGGTGATCTCCCCTCTGTGTTCAATGAGCCCAATCACTGTGGTGATCTCCCCTCTGTGTAAAATGTGTCCCACTCACTGTGATGATATCCCCTCTGTGTAAAATATGTCCCACTCACTGTGGTGATCTCCTCTCTGCGAGCAATGTGTCTCACTCACTGTGGTGATGTCCCCTTTGTGTAAAAAGTGTCCCTCTCACTGTGGTGATCTCCCCTCTGTGTACAATGTGTCCAACTCACTGTGATCTCCCCTCTGTGTAAAATGTGTCCCATTCACTGTGGTGATCTCCCCTCTGTGTAGAATGTGTCCAATTCACTGTAATCTCCCATCTGCGAACAATGTGTCTCACTCACTGTGGTGATCTACCCTCTGTGTTCAATGTGCCCATCTCACTGCGGTGATCTCCCGTCTTGTGTAAAATGCGTCCCACTCACGGTGGTGATATCCCCTCTGAGTAAAATGTGTCCCACTCACTGTAGTGATCTCCCGTCTGTGTAAAATGTGTCCCACTCACTGTGGCGATCTCCCCTCTGTGTTCAAAGTGTCCAACTCAACAAGTTGTCCCACTCACCGTGGTGATCTCCCCTCTGCGAGCAATGTGTCCCACTCACTGTGGTGATCTCCCCTCTGTGTAAAATGTGTCCCACTCACTGTGATGATCTCCCCTCTGTGTAAAATATGTCCCACTCACTGTGGTGATCTCCTTTCTGCGAGCAATGTGTCTCACTCACTGTGGTGATCTCACCTCCGTGTACAATGTGTCCCACTCACTGTGATAATCTCCCCTCTGTGTACAAGTTCTCCCACTCACCGTGGTGATCTCCCCTCTACGAGCAATGTGTCCCACTCACTGTGGTGTTCTCCCCTCTGTGTTCAATGTGCCCACTCACTGTGGTGATCTCCCCTCTGTGTGAAATGTGTCCCACTCACTGTGATGATCTCCCCTCTGTGTAAAATGTGTCACACTCACTGTGGCGATCTCCCCTCTGTGTTCAAAGTGTCCAACTCAACAAGTTGTCCCACTCACCGTGGTGATCTCCCCTCTGCGAGCAATGTGTCCCACTCACTGTGGTGATCTGCCCACTGTGTACAATGTATCCACTCACTGTGGTGATCTCTGCTCTCTGTACAATGTGTCCAACTCACTGTGATCTCCCCTCTGCGAACAATGTGTCTCACTCACTGTGGTGATCTACCCTCTGTGTTCAATGTGCCCATCTCACTGCGGTGATCTCCCGTCTTGTGTAAAATGCGTCCCACTCACTGTGGTAATATCCCCTCTGAGTAAAATGTGTCCCACTCACTGTAGTGATCTCCCGTCTGTGTAAAATGTGTCCCACTCACTGTGGCGATCTCCCCTCTGTGTTCAAAGTGTCCAACTCAACAGGTTGTCCCACTCACCGTGGTGATCTCCCCTCTGCGAGCAATGTGTCCCACTCACTGTGGTGATCTGCCCACTGTGTACAATGTATCCACTCACTGTGGTGATCTCCGCTCTCTGTACAATGTGTCTCACTTACTGTGGTGATCTGCCCTCTGTGTACAATGTGTCCCACGAACTGCGGTGATCTCCCCTCTGTGTAAAATGTATCCCACTCACTGTGGTGATCTCTCTTCTGCGAACAATGTGTCTCACTCACTGTGATAATCTCTGCTATGTGTACAATGTGTTTCACTCACTGTGGTGATCTCCCCTCTGTGTTCAATGTGTCCTACTCACTCTGGTGATATCCCCTCTGTGTAAAATGTTTCCCACTCATTGTGATAATCTCCCATCTGTGTACAATGTGTCCCACTCACTGTGATCTCCCGTCTGTGTATAATGTGTCCCACTCACTGTGGTGATCTCACCTTGGTGTACAAAGTGTCCAACTCACTGTGATCTCCCCTCTGCGAACAATTTGTCTCACTCACTGTGGTGATCTCCTCTCTGCGAGCAATGTGTCCCTCTCACTGTGATCTCCCCTCCATGTACAATGTGTCCCACTCACTGTGATAATCTCCCCTCTGCGAACAATGTGTCCAACTCACTGTCGTGATCTCCCCTCTGTGTAAAATGTGTCCCACTCACTGTGGTTATCTCCCCTCTGTGTTAAATGTGTCCCACTCACTGTGGTGAACTTCCCTCTGTGTACAATGTGTCCAACTCAATGTGATCTCCCCTCTGCGAACAATTTGTCGCACTCACTGTGGTGATCTCCCCTCTGCGACCAATGTGTCTCACTCACTGTGGTGATCTCCCCTCTGTGTTCAATGTGTCCTACTCACTCTGGTGATATCCCCTCTGTGTAAAATGTTTCCCACTCATTGTGATAATCTCCCATCTGTGTACAATGTGTCCCACTCACTGTGATCTCCCCTCTGTGTATAATGTGTCCCACTCACTGTGATAATCTCCCCTCTGCGAACAATGTGTCCAACTCACTGTGGTGATCTCCCCTCTGTGTAAAATGTGTCCCACTCACTGTGGTTATCTCCCCTCTGTGTTAAATGTGTCCCACTCACTGTGGTGATCTTCCCTCTGTGTACAATGTGTCCAACTCAATGTGATCTCCCCTCTGCGAACAATTTGTCGCACTCACTGTGGTGATCTCCCCTCTGCGAACAATGTGTCTCACTCACTGTGGTGATCTCCCCTCTGTGTTCAATGTGTCCAACTCACTCTGGTGATCTCCCGTCTGTGTAAAATGCGTCCCACTCACTGTGGTGATCTCCCCTCTGTGTACAAGATGTCGCACTCACTGTGGTGATCTCCCCTCTGTGTACAATGCGTCGCACTCACTGAGGTGATCTCCCCTCTGTGTAAATTGTGCTGCACTCACTTTGGTGATCTCCCCTCTGCGAACAATGTGTCTCACTCACTGTGGTGATCTCCCCTCTGTGTACAATGTGTCCAACTCACTGTGACCTCCCCTCTGTGTACAATGTGTCCAACTCACTGTGATCTCCCTTCTGTGTAAAATGTGTCCCACTCACTGTGGTGATCTCCCCTCTGTGTACAAAGTGTCCAACTCACTGTGATCTCCCATCTGTGTACAATGTGTCCAACTCACTGTGATCTCCCCTCTGTGTAAAATGTGTCCCACTCACTGTAGTGATCTCCCGTCTGTGTAAAATGTGTCCCACTCACTGTGGTGATCTCCCCTCTGTGTTCAATGAGCCCAATCACTGTGGTGATCTCCCCTCTGTGTAAAATGTGTCCCACTCACTGTGATGATATCCCCTCTGTGTAAAATATGTCCCACTCACTGTGGTGATCTCCTCTCTGCGAGCAATGTGTCTCACTCACTGTGGTGATGTCCCCTTTGTGTAAAAAGTGTCCCTCTCACTGTGGTGATCTCCCCTCTGTGTACAATGTGTCCAACTCACTGTGATCTCCCCTCTGTGTAAAATGTGTCCCATTCACTGTGGTGATCTCCCCTCTGTGTAGAATGTGTCCAATTCACTGTAATCTCCCATCTGCGAACAATGTGTCTCACTCACTGTGGTGATCTACCCTCTGTGTTCAAATTGCCCATCTCACTGCGGTGATCTCCCGTCTTGTGTAAAATGCGTCCCACTCACGGTGGTGATATCCCCTCTGAGTAAAATGTGTCCCACTCACTGTAGTGATCTCCCGTCTGTGTAAAATGTGTCCCACTCACTGTGGCGATCTCCCCTCTGTGTTCAAAGTGTCCAACTCAACAAGTTGTCCCACTCACCGTGGTGATCTCCCCTCTGCGAGCAATGTGTCCCACTCACTGTGGTGATCTCCCCTCTGTGTAAAATGTGTCCCACTCACTGTGATGATCTCCCCTCTGTGTAAAATATGTCCCACTCACTGTGGTGATCTCCTCTCTGCGAGCAATGTGTCTCACTCACTGTGGTGATCTCACCTCCGTGTACAATGTGTCCCACTCACTGTGATAATCTCCCCTCTGTGTACAAGTTCTCCCACTCACCGTGGTGATCTCCCCTCTACGAGCAATGTGTCCCACTCACTGTGGTGTTCTCCCCTCTGTGTTCAATGTGCCCACTCACTGTGGTGATCTCCCCTCTGTGTGAAATGTGTCCCACTCACTGTGATGATCTCCCCTCTGTGTAAAATGTGTCACACTCACTGTGGCGATCTCCCCTCTGTGTTCAAAGTGTCCAACTCAACAAGTTGTCCCACTCACCGTGGTGATCTCCCCTCTGCGAGCAATGTGTCCCACTCACTGTGGTGATCTGCCCACTGTGTACAATGTATCCACTCACTGTGGTGATCTCTGCTCTCTGTACAATGTGTCCAACTCACTGTGATCTCCCCTCTGCGAACAATGTGTCTCACTCACTGTGGTGATCTACCCTCTGTGTTCAATGTGCCCATCTCACTGCGGTGATCTCCCGTCTTGTGTAAAATGCGCCCCACTCACTGTGGTGATATCCCCTCTGAGTAAAATGTGTCCCACTCACTGTAGTGATCTCCCGTCTGTGTAAAATGTGTCCCACTCACTGTGGCGATCTCCCCTCTGTGTTCAAAGTGTCCAACTCAACAAGTTGTCCCACTCACCGTGGTGATCTCCCCTCTGCGAGCAATGTGTCCCACTCACTGTGGTGATCTGCCCACTGTGTACAATGTATCCACTCACTGTGGTGATCTCCGCTCTCTGTACAATGTGTCTCACTCACTGTGGTGATCTGCCCTCTGTGTACAATGTGTCCCACGAACTGCGGTGATCTCCCCTCTGTGTAAAATGTATCCCACTCACTGTGGTGATCTCTCTTCTGCGAACAATGTGTCTCACTCACTGTGATAATCTCTGCTATGTGTACAATGTGTTTCACTCACTGTGGTGATCTCCCCTCTGTGTTCAATGTGTCCTACTCACTCTGGTGATATCCCCTCTGTGTAAAATGTTTCCCACTCATTGTGATAATCTCCCATCTGTGTACAATGTGTCCCACTCACTGTGATCTCCCGTCTGTGTATAATGTGTCCCACTCACTGTGGTGATCTCACCTTGGTGTACAAAGTGTCCAACTCACTGTGATCTCCCCTCTGCGAACAATTTGTCTCACTCACTGTGGTGATCTCCTCTCTGCGAGCAATGTGTCCCTCTCACTGTGATCTCCCCTCCATGTACAATGTGTCCCACTCACTGTGATAATCTCCCCTCTGCGAACAATGTGTCCAACTCACTGTCGTGATCTCCCCTCTGTGTAAAATGTGTCCCACTCACTGTGGTTATCTCCCCTCTGTGTTAAATGTGTCCCACTCACTGTGGTGAACTTCCCTCTGTGTACAATGTGTCCAACTCAATGTGATCTCCCCTCTGCGAACAATTTGTCGCACTCACTGTGGTGATCTCCCCTCTGCGACCAATGTGTCTCACTCACTGTGGTGATCTCCCCTCTGTGTTCAATGTGTCCTACTCACTCTGGTGATATCCCCTCTGTGTAAAATGTTTCCCACTCATTGTGATAATCTCCCATCTGTGTACAATGTGTCCCACTCACTGTGATCTCCCCTCTGTGTATAATGTGTCCCACTCACTGTGGTGATCTCACCTTGGTGTACAAAGTGTCCAACTCACTGTGATCTCCCCTCTGCGAACAATTTGTCTCACTCACTGTGGTGATCTCCTCTCTGCGAGCAATGTGTCCCTCTCACTGTGATCTCCCCTCCATGTACAATGTGTCCCACTCACTGTGATAATCTCCCCTCTGCGAACAATGTGTCCAACTCACTGTGGTGATCTCCCCTCTGTGTAAAATGTGTCCCACTCACTGTGGTTATCTCCCCTCTGTGTTAAATGTGTCCCACTCACTGTGGTGATCTTCCCTCTGTGTACAATGTGTCCAACTCAATGTGATCTCCCCTCTGCGAACAATTTGTCGCACTCACTGTGGTGATCTCCCCTCTGCGAACAATGTGTCTCACTCACTGTGGTGATCTCCCCTCTGTGTTCAATGTGTCCAACTCACTCTGGTGATCTCCCGTCTGTGTAAAATGCGTCCCACTCACTGTGGTGATCTCCCCTCTGTGTACAAGATGTCGCACTCACTGTGGTGATCTCCCCTCTGTGTACAATGCGTCGCACTCACTGAGGTGATCTCCCCTCGGTGTAAATTGTGCTGCACTCACTTTGGTGATCTCCCCTCTGCGAACAATGTGTCTCACTCACTGTGGTGATCTCCCCTCTGTGTACAATGTGTCCAACTCACTGTGACCTCCCCTCTGTGTACAATGTGTCCAACTCACTGTGATCTCCCTTCTGTGTAAAATGTGTCCCACTCACTGTGGTGATCTCCCCTCTGTGTACAAAGTGTCCAACTCACTGTGATCTCCCATCTGTGTACAATGTGTCCAACTCACTGTGATCTCCCCTCTGTGTAAAATGTGTCCCACTCACTGTAGTGATCTCCCGTCTGTGTAAAATGTGTCCCACTCACTGTGGTGATCTCCCCTCTGTGTTCAATGAGCCCAATCACTGTGGTGATCTCCCCTCTGTGTAAAATGTGTCCCACTCACTGTGATGATATCCCCTCTGTGTAAAATATGTCCCACTCACTGTGGTGATCTCCTCTCTGCGAGCAATGTGTCTCACTCACTGTGGTGATGTCCCCTTTGTGTAAAAAGTGTCCCTCTCACTGTGGTGATCTCCCCTCTGTGTACAATGTGTCCAACTCACTGTGATCTCCCCTCTGTGTAAAATGTGTCCCATTCACTGTGGTGATCTCCCCTCTGTGTAGAATGTGTCCAATTCACTGTAATCTCCCATCTGCGAACAATGTGTCTCACTCACTGTGGTGATCTACCCTCTGTGTTCAATGTGCCCATCTCACTGCGGTGATCTCCCGTCTTGTGTAAAATGCGTCCCACTCACGGTGGTGATATCCCCTCTGAGTAAAATGTGTCCCACTCACTGTAGTGATCTCCCGTCTGTGTAAAATGTGTCCCACTCACTGTGGCGATCTCCCCTCTGTGTTCAAAGTGTCCAACTCAACAAGTTGTCCCACTCACCGTGGTGATCTCCCCTCTGCGAGCAATGTGTCCCACTCACTGTGGTGATCTCCCCTCTGTGTAAAATGTGTCCCACTCACTGTGATGATCTCCCCTCTGTGTAAAATATGTCCCACTCACTGTGGTGATCTCCTTTCTGCGAGCAATGTGTCTCACTCACTGTGGTGATCTCACCTCCGTGTACAATGTGTCCCACTCACTGTGATAATCTCCCCTCTGTGTACAAGTTCTCCCACTCACCGTGGTGATCTCCCCTCTACGAGCAATGTGTCCCACTCACTGTGGTGTTCTCCCCTCTGTGTTCAATGTGCCCACTCACTGTGGTGATCTCCCCTCTGTGTGAAATGTGTCCCACTCACTGTGATGATCTCCCCTCTGTGTAAAATGTGTCACACTCACTGTGGCGATCTCCCCTCTGTGTTCAAAGTGTCCAACTCAACAAGTTGTCCCACTCACCGTGGTGATCTCCCCTCTGCGAGCAATGTGTCCCACTCACTGTGGTGATCTGCCCACTGTGTACAATGTATCCACTCACTGTGGTGATCTCTGCTCTCTGTACAATGTGTCCAACTCACTGTGATCTCCCCTCTGCGAACAATGTGTCTCACTCACTGTGGTGATCTACCCTCTGTGTTCAATGTGCCCATCTCACTGCGGTGATCTCCCGTCTTGTGTAAAATGCGTCCCACTCACTGTGGTGATATCCCCTCTGAGTAAAATGTGTCCCACTCACTGTAGTGATCTCCCGTCTGTGTAAAATGTGTCCCACTCACTGTGGCGATCTCCCCTCTGTGTTCAAAGTGTCCAACTCAACAAGTTGTCCCACTCACCGTGGTGATCTCCCCTCTGCGAGCAATGTGTCCCACTCACTGTGGTGATCTGCCCACTGTGTACAATGTATCCACTCACTGTGGTGATCTCCGCTCTCTGTACAATGTGTCTCACTTACTGTGGTGATCTCCCCTCTGTGTAAAATGTATCCCACTCACTGTGGTGATCTCTCTTCTGCGAACAATGTGTCTCACTCACTGTGATAATCTCTGCTATGTGTACAATGTGTTTCACTCACTGTGGTGATCTCCCCTCTGTGTTCAATGTGTCCTACTCACTCTGGTGATATCCCCTCTGTGTAAAATGTTTCCCACTCATTGTGATAATCTCCCATCTGTGTACAATGTGTCCCACTCACTGTGATCTCCCGTCTGTGTATAATGTGTCCCACTCACTGTGGTGATCTCACCTTGGTGTACAAAGTGTCCAACTCACTGTGATCTCCCCTCTGCGAACAATTTGTCTCACTCACTGTGGTGATCTCCTCTCTGCGAGCAATGTGTCCCTCTCACTGTGATCTCCCCTCCATGTACAATGTGTCCCACTCACTGTGATAATCTCCCCTCTGCGAACAATGTGTCCAACTCACTGTCGTGATCTCCCCTCTGTGTAAAATGTGTCCCACTCACTGTGGTTATCTCCCCTCTGTGTTAAATGTGTCCCACTCACTGTGGTGAACTTCCCTCTGTGTACAATGTGTCCAACTCAATGTGATCTCCCCTCTGCGAACAATTTGTCGCACTCACTGTGGTGATCTCCCCTCTGCGACCAATGTGTCTCACTCACTGTGGTGATCTCCCCTCTGTGTTCAATGTGTCCTACTCACTCTGGTGATATCCCCTCTGTGTAAAATGTTTCCCACTCATTGTGATAATCTCCCATCTGTGTACAATGTGTCCCACTCACTGTGATCTCCCCTCTGTGTATAATGTGTCCCACTCACTGTGGTGATCTCACCTTGGTGTACAAAGTGTCCAACTCACTGTGATCTCCCCTCTGCGAACAATTTGTCTCACTCACTGTGGTGATCTCCTCTCTGCGAGCAATGTGTCCCTCTCACTGTGATCTCCCCTCCATGTACAATGTGTCCCACTCACTGTGGTGATCTCCCCTCTGTGTACAATGTGTCCAACTCACTGTGACCTCCCCTCTGTGTACAATGTGTCCAACTCACTGTGATCTCCCTTCTGTGTAAAATGTGTCCCACTCACTGTGGTGATCTCCCCTCTGTGTACAAAGTGTCCAACTCACTGTGATCTCCCATCTGTGTACAATGTGTCCAACTCACTGTGATCTCCCCTCTGTGTAAAATGTGTCCCACTCACTGTAGTGATCTCCCGTCTGTGTAAAATGTGTCCCACTCACTGTGGTGATCTCCCCTCTGTGTTCAATGAGCCCAATCACTGTGGTGATCTCCCCTCTGTGTAAAATGTGTCCCACTCACTGTGATGATATCCCCTCTGTGTAAAATATGTCCCACTCACTGTGGTGATCTCCTCTCTGCGAGCAATGTGTCTCACTCACTGTGGTGATGTCCCCTTTGTGTAAAAAGTGTCCCTCTCACTGTGGTGATCTCCCCTCTGTGTACAATGTGTCCAACTCACTGTGATCTCCCCTCTGTGTAAAATGTGTCCCATTCACTGTGGTGATCTCCCCTCTGTGTAGAATGTGTCCAATTCACTGTAATCTCCCATCTGCGAACAATGTGTCTCACTCACTGTGGTGATCTACCCTCTGTGTTCAATGTGCCCATCTCACTGCGGTGATCTCCCGTCTTGTGTAAAATGCGTCCCACTCACGGTGGTGATATCCCCTCTGAGTAAAATGTGTCCCACTCACTGTAGTGATCTCCCGTCTGTGTAAAATGTGTCCCACTCACTGTGGCGATCTCCCCTCTGTGTTCAAAGTGTCCAACTCAACAAGTTGTCCCACTCACCGTGGTGATCTCCCCTCTGCGAGCAATGTGTCCCACTCACTGTGGTGATCTCCCCTCTGTGTAAAATGTGTCCCACTCACTGTGATGATCTCCCCTCTGTGTAAAATATGTCCCACTCACTGTGGTGATCTCCTTTCTGCGAGCAATGTGTCTCACTCACTGTGGTGATCTCACCTCCGTGTACAATGTGTCCCACTCACTGTGATAATCTCCCCTCTGTGTACAAGTTCTCCCACTCACCGTGGTGATCTCCCCTCTACGAGCAATGTGTCCCACTCACTGTGGTGTTCTCCCCTCTGTGTTCAATGTGCCCACTCACTGTGGTGATCTCCCCTCTGTGTGAAATGTGTCCCACTCACTGTGATGATCTCCCCTCTGTGTAAAATGTGTCACACTCACTGTGGCGATCTCCCCTCTGTGTTCAAAGTGTCCAACTCAACAAGTTGTCCCACTCACCGTGGTGATCTCCCCTCTGCGAGCAATGTGTCCCACTCACTGTGGTGATCTGCCCACTGTGTACAATGTATCCACTCACTGTGGTGATCTCTGCTCTCTGTACAATGTGTCCAACTCACTGTGATCTCCCCTCTGCGAACAATGTGTCTCACTCACTGTGGTGATCTACCCTCTGTGTTCAATGTGCCCATCTCACTGCGGTGATCTCCCGTCTTGTGTAAAATGCGTCCCACTCACTGTGGTGATATCCCCTCTGAGTAAAATGTGTCCCACTCACTGTAGTGATCTCCCGTCTGTGTAAAATGTGTCCCACTCACTGTGGCGATCTCCCCTCTGTGTTCAAAGTGTCCAACTCAACAAGTTGTCCCACTCACCGTGGTGATCTCCCCTCTGCGAGCAATGTGTCCCACTCACTGTGGTGATCTGCCCACTGTGTACAATGTATCCACTCACTGTGGTGATCTCCGCTCTCTGTACAATGTGTCTCACTTACTGTGGTGATCTGCCCTCTGTGTACAATGTGTCCCACGAACTGCGGTGATCTCCCCTCTGTGTAAAATGTATCCCACTCACTGTGGTGATCTCTCTTCTGCGAACAATGTGTCTCACTCACTGTGATAATCTCTGCTATGTGTACAATGTGTTTCACTCACTGTGGTGATCTCCCCTCTGTGTTCAATGTGTCCTACTCACTCTGGTGATATCCCCTCTGTGTAAAATGTTTCCCACTCATTGTGATAATCTCCCATCTGTGTACAATGTGTCCCACTCACTGTGATCTCCCGTCTGTGTATAATGTGTCCCACTCACTGTGGTGATCTCACCTTGGTGTACAAAGTGTCCAACTCACTGTGATCTCCCCTCTGCGAACAATTTGTCTCACTCACTGTGGTGATCTCCTCTCTGCGAGCAATGTGTCCCTCTCACTGTGATCTCCCCTCCATGTACAATGTGTCCCACTCACTGTGATAATCTCCCCTCTGCAAACAATGTGTCCAACTCACTGTCGTGATCTCCCCTCTGTGTAAAATGTGTCCCACTCACTGTGGTTATCTCCCCTCTGTGTTAAATGTGTCCCACTCACTGTGGTGAACTTCCCTCTGTGTACAATGTGTCCAACTCAATGTGATCTCCCCTCTGCGAACAATTTGTCGCACTCACTGTGGTGATCTCCCCTCTGCGACCAATGTGTCTCACTCACTGTGGTGATCTCCCCTCTGTGTTCAATGTGTCCTACTCACTCTGGTGATATCCCCTCTGTGTAAAATGTTTCCCACTCATTGTGATAATCTCCCATCTGTGTACAATGTGTCCCACTCACTGTGATCTCCCCTCTGTGTATAATGTGTCCCACTCACTGTGGTGATCTCACCTTGGTGTACAAAGTGTCCAACTCACTGTGATCTCCCCTCTGCGAACAATTTGTCTCACTCACTGTGGTGATCTCCTCTCTGCGAGCAATGTGTCCCTCTCACTGTGATCTCCCCTCCATGTACAATGTGTCCCACTCACTGTGATAATCTCCCCTCTGCGAACAATGTGTCCAACTCACTGTGGTGATCTCCCCTCTGTGTAAAATGTGTCCCACTCACTGTGGTTATCTCCCCTCTGTGTTAAATGTGTCCCACTCACTGTGGTGATCTTCCCTCTGTGTACAATGTGTCCAACTCAATGTGATCTCCCCTCTGCGAACAATTTGTCGCACTCACTGTGGTGATCTCCCCTCTGCGAACAATGTGTCTCACTCACTGTGGTGATCTCCCCTCTGTGTTCAATGTGTCCAACTCACTCTGGTGATCTCCCGTCTGTGTAAAATGCGTCCCACTCACTGTGGTGATCTCCCCTCTGTGTACAAGATGTCGCACTCACTGTGGTGATCTCCCCTCTGTGTACAATGCGTCGCACTCACTGAGGTGATCTCCCCTCTGTGTAAATTGTGCTGCACTCACTTTGGTGATCTCCCCTCTGCGAACAATGTGTCTCACTCACTGTGGTGATCTCCCCTCTGTGTACAATGTGTCCAACTCACTGTGACCTCCCCTCTGTGTACAATGTGTCCAACTCACTGTGATCTCCCTTCTGTGTAAAATGTGTCCCACTCACTGTGGTGATCTCCCCTCTGTGTACAAAGTGTCCAACTCACTGTGATCTCCCATCTGTGTACAATGTGTCCAACTCACTGTGATCTCCCCTCTGTGTAAAATGTGTCCCACTCACTGTAGTGATCTCCCGTCTGTGTAAAATGTGTCCCACTCACTGTGGTGATCTCCCCTCTGTGTTCAATGAGCCCAATCACTGTGGTGATCTCCCCTCTGTGTAAAATGTGTCCCACTCACTGTGATGATATCCCCTCTGTGTAAAATATGTCCCACTCACTGTGGTGATCTCCTCTCTGCGAGCAATGTGTCTCACTCACTGTGGTGATGTCCCCTTTGTGTAAAAAGTGTCCCTCTGACTGTGGTGATCTCCCCTCTGTGTACAATGTGTCCAACTCACTGTGATCTCCCCTCTGTGTAGAATGTGTCCAATTCACTGTAATCTCCCATCTGCGAACAATGTGTCTCACTCACTGTGGTGATCTACCCTCTGTGTTCAATGTGCCCATCTCACTGCGGTGATCTCCCGTCTTGTGTAAAATGCGTCCCACTCACGGTGGTGATATCCCCTCTGAGTAAAATGTGTCCCACTCACTGTAGTGATCTCCCGTCTGTGTAAAATGTGTCCCACTCACTGTGGCGATCTCCCCTCTGTGTTCAAAGTGTCCAACTCAACAAGTTGTCCCACTCACCGTGGTGATCTCCCCTCTGCGAGCAATGTGTCCCACTCACTGTGGTGATCTCCCCTCTGTGTAAAATGTGTCCCACTCACTGTGATGATCTCCCCTCTGTGTAAAATATGTCCCACTCACTGTGGTGATCTCCTTTCTGCGAGCAATGTGTCTCACTCACTGTGGTGATCTCACCTCCGTGTACAATGTGTCCCACTCACTGTGATAATCTCCCCTCTGTGTACAAGTTCTCCCACTCACCGTGGTGATCTCCCCTCTACGAGCAATGTGTCCCACTCACTGTGGTGTTCTCCCCTCTGTGTTCAATGTGCCCACTCACTGTGGTGATCTCCCCTCTGTGTGAAATGTGTCCCACTCACTGTGATGATCTCCCCTCTGTGTAAAATGTGTCACACTCACTGTGGCGATCTCCCCTCTGTGTTCAAAGTGTCCAACTCAACAAGTTGTCCCACTCACCGTGGTGATCTCCCCTCTGCGAGCAATGTGTCCCACTCACTGTGGTGATCTGCCCACTGTGTACAATGTATCCACTCACTGTGGTGATCTCTGCTCTCTGTACAATGTGTCCAACTCACTGTGATCTCCCCTCTGCGAACAATGTGTCTCACTCACTGTGGTGATCTACCCTCTGTGTTCAATGTGCCCATCTCACTGCGGTGATCTCCCGTCTTGTGTAAAATGCGTCCCACTCACTGTGGTGATATCCCCTCTGAGTAAAATGTGTCCCACTCACTGTAGTGATCTCCCGTCTGTGTAAAATGTGTCCCACTCACTGTGGCGATCTCCCCTCTGTGTTCAAAGTGTCCAACTCAACAAGTTGTCCCACTCACCGTGGTGATCTCCCCTCTGCGAGCAATGTGTCCCACTCACTGTGGTGATCTGCCCACTGTGTACAATGTATCCACTCACTGTGGTGATCTCCGCTCTCTGTACAATGTGTCTCACTTACTGTGGTGATCTGCCCTCTGTGTACAATGTGTCCCACGAACTGCGGTGATCTCCCCTCTGTGTAAAATGTATCCCACTCACTGTGGTGATCTCTCTTCTGCGAACAATGTGTCTCACTCACTGTGATAATCTCTGCTATGTGTACAATGTGTTTCACTCACTGTGGTGATCTCCCCTCTGTGTTCAATGTGTCCTACTCACTCTGGTGATATCCCCTCTGTGTAAAATGTTTCCCACTCATTGTGATAATCTCCCATCTGTGTACAATGTGTCCCACTCACTGTGATCTCCCGTCTGTGTATAATGTGTCCCACTCACTGTGGTGATCTCACCTTGGTGTACAAAGTGTCCAACTCACTGTGATCTCCCCTCTGCGAACAATTTGTCTCACTCACTGTGGTGATCTCCTCTCTGCGAGCAATGTGTCCCTCTCACTGTGATCTCCCCTCCATGTACAATGTGTCCCACTCACTGTGATAATCTCCCCTCTGCAAACAATGTGTCCAACTCACTGTCGTGATCTCCCCTCTGTGTAAAATGTGTCCCACTCACTGTGGTTATCTCCCCTCTGTGTTAAATGTGTCCCACTCACTGTGGTGAACTTCCCTCTGTGTACAATGTGTCCAACTCAATGTGATCTCCCCTCTGCGAACAATTTGTCGCACTCACTGTGGTGATCTCCCCTCTGCGACCAATGTGTCTCACTCACTGTGGTGATCTCCCCTCTGTGTTCAATGTGTCCTACTCACTCTGGTGATATCCCCTCTGTGTAAAATGTTTCCCACTCATTGTGATAATCTCCCATCTGTGTACAATGTGTCCCACTCACTGTGATCTCCCCTCTGTGTATAATGTGTCCCACTCACTGTGGTGATCTCACCTTGGTGTACAAAGTGTCCAACTCACTGTGATCTCCCCTCTGCGAACAATTTGTCTCACTCACTGTGGTGATCTCCTCTCTGCGAGCAATGTGTCCCTCTCACTGTGATCTCCCCTCCATGTACAATGTGTCCCACTCACTGTGATAATCTCCCCTCTGCGAACAATGTGTCCAACTCACTGTGGTGATCTCCCCTCTGTGTAAAATGTGTCCCACTCACTGTGGTTATCTCCCCTCTGTGTTAAATGTGTCCCACTCACTGTGGTGATCTTCCCTCTGTGTACAATGTGTCCAACTCAATGTGATCTCCCCTCTGCGAACAATTTGTCGCACTCACTGTGGTGATCTCCCCTCTGCGAACAATGTGTCTCACTCACTGTGGTGATCTCCCCTCTGTGTTCAATGTGTCCAACTCACTCTGGTGATCTCCCGTCTGTGTAAAATGCGTCCCACTCACTGTGGTGATCTCCCCTCTGTGTACAAGATGTCGCACTCACTGTGGTGATCTCCCCTCTGTGTACAATGCGTCGCACTCACTGAGGTGATCTCCCCTCTGTGTAAATTGTGCTGCACTCACTTTGGTGATCTCCCCTCTGCGAACAATGTGTCTCACTCACTGTGGTGATCTCCCCTCTGTGTACAATGTGTCCAACTCACTGTGACCTCCCCTCTGTGTACAATGTGTCCAACTCACTGTGATCTCCCTTCTGTGTAAAATGTGTCCCACTCACTGTGGTGATCTCCCCTCTGTGTACAAAGTGTCCAACTCACTGTGATCTCCCATCTGTGTACAATGTGTCCAACTCACTGTGATCTCCCCTCTGTGTAAAATGTGTCCCACTCACTGTAGTGATCTCCCGTCTGTGTAAAATGTGTCCCACTCACTGTGGTGATCTCCCCTCTGTGTTCAATGAGCCCAATCACTGTGGTGATCTCCCCTCTGTGTAAAATGTGTCCCACTCACTGTGATGATATCCCCTCTGTGTAAAATATGTCCCACTCACTGTGGTGATCTCCTCTCTGCGAGCAATGTGTCTCACTCACTGTGGTGATGTCCCCTTTGTGTAAAAAGTGTCCCTCTGACTGTGGTGATCTCCCCTCTGTGTACAATGTGTCCAACTCACTGTGATCTCCCCTCTGTGTAAAATGTGTCCCATTCACTGTGGTGATCTCCCCTCTGTGTAGAATGTGTCCAATTCACTGTAATCTCCCATCTGCGAACAATGTGTCTCACTCACTGTGGTGATCTACCCTCTGTGTTCAAATTGCCCATCTCACTGCGGTGATCTCCCGTCTTGTGTAAAATGCGTCCCACTCACGGTGGTGATATCCCCTCTGAGTAAAATGTGTCCCACTCACTGTAGTGATCTCCCGTCTGTGTAAAATGTGTCCCACTCACTGTGGCGATCTCCCCTCTGTGTTCAAAGTGTCCAACTCAACAAGTTGTCCCACTCACCGTGGTGATCTCCCCTCTGCGAGCAATGTGTCCCACTCACTGTGGTGATCTCCCCTCTGTGTAAAATGTGTCCCACTCACTGTGATGATCTCCCCTCTGTGTAAAATATGTCCCACTCACTGTGGTGATCTCCTCTCTGCGAGCAATGTGTCTCACTCACTGTGGTGATCTCACCTCCGTGTACAATGTGTCCCACTCACTGTGATAATCTCCCCTCTGTGTACAAGTTCTCCCACTCACCGTGGTGATCTCCCCTCTACGAGCGATGTGTCCCACTCACTGTGGTGTTCTCCCCTCTGTGTTCAATGTGCCCACTCACTGTGGTGATCTCCCCTCTGTGTGAAATGTGTCCCACTCACTGTGATGATCTCCCCTCTGTGTAAAATGTGTCACACTCACTGTGGCGATCTCCCCTCTGTGTTCAAAGTGTCCAACTCAACAAGTTGTCCCACTCACCGTGGTGATCTCCCCTCTGCGAGCAATGTGTCCCACTCACTGTGGTGATCTGCCCACTGTGTACAATGTATCCACTCACTGTGGTGATCTCTGCTCTCTGTACAATGTGTCCAACTCACTGTGATCTCCCCTCTGCGAACAATGTGTCTCACTCACTGTGGTGATCTACCCTCTGTGTTCAATGTGCCCATCTCACTGCGGTGATCTCCCGTCTTGTGTAAAATGCGCCCCACTCACTGTGGTGATATCCCCTCTGAGTAAAATGTGTCCCACTCACTGTAGTGATCTCCCGTCTGTGTAAAATGTGTCCCACTCACTGTGGCGATCTCCCCTCTGTGTTCAAAGTGTCCAACTCAACAAGTTATCCCACTCACCGTGGTGATCTCCCCTCTGCGAGCAATGTGTCCCACTCACTGTGGTGATCTGCCCACTGTGTACAATGTATCCACTCACTGTGGTGATCTCCGCTCTCTGTACAATGTGTCTCACTCACTGTGGTGATCTGCCCTCTGTGTACAATGTGTCCCACGAACTGCGGTGATCTCCCCTCTGTGTAAAATGTATCCCACTCACTGTGGTGATCTCTCTTCTGCGAACAATGTGTCTCACTCACTGTGATAATCTCTGCTATGTGTACAATGTGTTTCACTCACTGTGGTGATCTCCCCTCTGTGTTCAATGTGTCCTACTCACTCTGGTGATATCCCCTCTGTGTAAAATGTTTCCCACTCATTGTGATAATCTCCCATCTGTGTACAATGTGTCCCACTCACTGTGATCTCCCGTCTGTGTATAATGTGTCCCACTCACTGTGGTGATCTCACCTTGGTGTACAAAGTGTCCAACTCACTGTGATCTCCCCTCTGCGAACAATTTGTCTCACTCACTGTGGTGATCTCCTCTCTGCGAGCAATGTGTCCCTCTCACTGTGATCTCCCCTCCATGTACAATGTGTCCCACTCACTGTGATAATCTCCCCTCTGCGAACAATGTGTCCAACTCACTGTCGTGATCTCCCCTCTGTGTAAAATGTGTCCCACTCACTGTGGTTATCTCCCCTCTGTGTTAAATGTGTCCCACTCACTGTGGTGAACTTCCCTCTGTGTACAATGTGTCCAACTCAATGTGATCTCCCCTCTGCGAACAATTTGTCGCACTCACTGTGGTGATCTCCCCTCTGCGACCAATGTGTCTCACTCACTGTGGTGATCTCCCCTCTGTGTTCAATGTGTCCTACTCACTCTGGTGATATCCCCTCTGTGTAAAATGTTTCCCACTCATTGTGATAATCTCCCATCTGTGTACAATGTGTCCCACTCACTGTGATCTCCCCTCTGTGTATAATGTGTCCCACTCACTGTGGTGATCTCACCTTGGTGTACAAAGTGTCCAACTCACTGTGATCTCCCCACTGCGAACAATTTGTCTCACTCACTGTGGTGATCTCCTCTCTGCGAGCAATGTGTCCCTCTCACTGTGATCTCCCCTCCATGTACAATGTGTCCCACTCACTGTGATAATCTCCCCTCTGCGAACAACGTGTCCAACTCACTGTGGTGATCTCCCCTCTGTGTAAAATGTGTCCCACTCACTGTGGTTATCTCCCCTCTGTGTTAAATGTGTCCCACTCACTGTGGTGATCTTCCCTCTGTGTACAATGTGTCCAACTCAATGTGATCTCCCCTCTGCGAACAATTTGTCGCACTCACTGTGGTGATCTCCCCTCTGCGAACAATGTTACTCACTCACTGTGGTGATCTCCCCTCTGTGTTCAATGTGTCCAACTCACTCTGGTGATCTCCCGTCTGTGTAAAATGCGTCCCACTCACTGTGGTGATCTCCCCTCTGTGTACAAGATGTCGCACTCACTGTGGTGATCTCCCCTCTGTGTACAATGCGTCGCACTCACTGAGGTGATCTCCCCTCTGTGTAAATTGTGCTGCACTCACTTTGGTGATCTCCCCTCTGCGAACAATGTGTCTCACTCACTGTGGTGATCTCCCCTCTGTGTACAATGTGTCCAACTCACTGTGACCTCCCCTCTGTGTACAATGTGTCCAACTCACTGTGATCTCCCTTCTGTGTAAAATGTGTCCCACTCACTGTGGTGATCTCCCCTCTGTGTACAAAGTGTCCAACTCACTGTGATCTCCCATCTGTGTACAATGTGTCCAACTCACTGTGATCTCCCCTCTGTGTAAAATGTGTCCCACTCACTGTAGTGATCTCCCGTCTGTGTAAAATGTGTCCCACTCTCCGTGGTGATCTCCCCTCTGTGTTCAATGAGCCCAATCACTGTGGTGATCTCCCCTCTGTGTAAAATGTGTCCCATTCACTGTGGTGATCTCCCCTCTGTGTAGAATGTGTCCAATTCACTGTAATCTCCCATCTGCGAACAATTTGTCGCACTCACTGTGGTGATCTCCCCTCTGAGAACAAGGTGTCTAACTCACTGTGGTGATCTCCCCTCTGTGTTCAGTGTGTCCAACTCACTGTGGTGATCTCCCCTCTGTGTAAAATGTGTCCCACTCAGTGTGGTGATCTCCCCTCTGCGAACAATGAGTCTCACTCACTGTGGAGATCTCCCCTCTGTGCACAAGGTGTCCAACTCACTGTGATCTCCCCTCTGTGTACAATGTGTCCCACTCACTTTGGTGATCTCCCCTCTGTGTACAATGTGTCCACTCACTGTGGTGATCTCCCCTCTGTGTACAATGTGTCTCACTCACTGTGGTGATCCCCCTCTGTGTACAATGTGTCCAACTCAATGTGATCTCCCCTCTGCGAACAATTTGTCGCACTCACTGTGTTGATCTCCCCTCCGTGTAAAATGTGTCACACTCACTGTGGTGATCTCCCCTCTGTGTACAATGTGTCCAACTCAATGTGATCTCCCCTCTGCGAACAATTTGTCGCACTCACTGTGGTGATATCCCCTCTGTGTTCAATGTGTCCGACTCACTGTGGTGATCTCCCGTCTGTGTAAAATGCGTCCCACTCATGGTGGTGATCTCCCCTCTGTGTACAATCTGTCGCACTCACTGTGGTGATCTCCCCTCTGTGTAAATTGTGTCGCAATCACTGTGGTGATCTCTCCTCTGCGAACAATGTGTCTCACTCACTGTGGTGATCTCCCCACTGTGTTCAATGTGTCCAACTCACTGTGGTGATCTCCCCTCTGTGTAAAATGTGTCACACTCACAGTGGTGATCTCCCCTCTGTGTTCGAAGTGTCCAACTCACTATGGTGATCTCCCCTCGGTGTAAAATGTGTCCCACTCACTGTGCTAATCTCCACTCTGTATAAAATGTGTCCCACTCACTGTGGTGATCTCCCCTCTGCGAACAATGTGTCTCACTCACTGTGGTGATCTCCCCTCTGTGTTCAATGTGTCTGACTCACTGTGGTGATCTCCCGTCTGTGTAAAATGCGTCCCACTCATGGTGGTGATCTCCCCTCTGTGTACAATCTGTCGCACTCACTGTGGTGATCTCCCCTCTGTGTAAATTGTGTCGCACTCACTGTGGTGATCTCTCCTCTGCGAACAATGTGTCTCACTCACTGTGGTGATCTCCCCACTGTGTTCAATGTGTCCTACTCACTGTGGTGATCTCCCCTCTGTGTAAAATGTGTCACACTCAGAGTGGTGATCTCCCCTCTGTGTTCGAAGTGTCCAACTCACTGAGGTGATCTCCACTCTGCGAACAATGTGTCCCACTCACTGTGGTGATCTCCCCTCTGTGTTCAATGAGCCCAATCACTGTGGTGATCTCCCCTCTGTGTAAAATGTGTCCCACTCACTGTGATGATATCCCCTCTGTGTAAAATATGTCCCACTCACTGTGGTGATCTCCTCTCTGCGAGCAATGTGTCTCACTCACTGTGGTGATGTCCCCTTTGTGTAAAAAGTGTCCCTCTCACTGTGGTGATCTCCCCTCTGTGTACAATGTGTCCAACTCACTGTGATCTCCCCTCTGTGTAAAATGTGTCCCATTCACTGTGGTGATCTCCCCTCTGTGTAGAATGTGTCCAATTCACTGTAATCTCCCATCTGCGAACAATTTGTCGCACTCACTGTGGTGATCTCCCCTCTGAGAACAAGGTGTCTAACTCACTGTGGTGATCTCCCCTCTGTGTTCAGTGTGTCCAGCTCACTGTCGTGATCTCCCCTCTGTGTAAAATGTGTCCCACTCAGTGTGGTGATCTCCCCTCTGCGAACAATGAGTCTCACTCACTGTGGAGATCTCCCCTCTGTGCACAAGGTGTCCAACTCACTGTGATCTCCCCTCTGTGTACAATGTGTCCCACTCACTTTGGTGATCTCCCCTCTGTGTACAATGTGTCCACTCACTGTGGTGATCTCCCCTCTGTGTACAATGTGTCTCACTCACTGTGGTGATCCCCCTCTGTGTACAATGTGTCCAACTCAATGTGATCTCCCCTCTGCGAACAATTTGTCGCACTCACTGTGTTGATCTCCCCTCCGTGTAAAATGTGTCCCACTCACTGTGGTGATCTCCCCTCTGCGAACAATGTGTCTCACTCACTGTGGTGATCTCCCCTCTGTGTTCAATGTGTCTGACTCACTGTGGTGATCTCCCGTCTGTGTAAAATGCGTCCCACTCACTGTGGTGATCTCCCCTCGGCGAACAATGTGTCCCTCTCACTGTGATCTTCCCTCTGTGTTCAATGTGACTCACTGACTGTGGTGATCTCCCCTCTGTGTACAATGTGTCTCACTCACTGTGGTGATCTCCACTGTGTGTACAATGTGTCCAACGCACTGTGATCTCCCCTCTGTGTAAAATGTATCCCACTCACTGTGGTTTATCTCCCTTCTGTGTACAATGTGTCCAACTCACTGTGATCTCCCCTCTGCGAACAATGTTTCCAACTCACTGTGACCTCCCCTCTGTGTAAAATGTGTCCCACTCACTGTGGTGATCTCCCCTCTGTGTACAAAGTGTCCAACTCACTGTGACCTCCCCTCTGTGTACAATGTGCCCAACTCACTGTGAACTCCCCTCTGTGTAAAATGTGTCCCACTCACTGTGGTGATCTCCCCTCTGTGTACAAAGTGTCCAAATCACTGTGATCTCCCATCTGTGTACAATGTGTCGAACTCACTGTGATCTCCCCTCTGTGTAAAATGTGTCCCACTCACTGTGGTTATCTACTCTCTGCGAGCAATGTGTCCCACTCACTGTGATAATCTCCCCTCTGTGTAAAATGTGTCCCACTTACTGTGGTGACCTGCCCTCTGTATGCAATGTATCCACTCACTGTGGTGATCTCCGCTCTCTGTACAATGTGTCTCACTGACTGTGGTGATCTCCCCTCTGTGTACAATGTGTCCCAAGAACTGCGGTGATCTCCCCTCTGCGTAAAATGTGGCCCCCTCACTGTGGTGATCTGCCCTCTGTATACAATGTATCCACTCATTGTGGTGATCTCTGCTCTCTGTACAATGTGTCCAACTCACTGTGATCTCCCCTCTGCGAACAATGTGTCTCACTCACTGTGGTGATCTCCACTCTGTGTTCAATGTGCCCAACTCACTGTGGTGATCTCCCGTCTTGTGTAAAATGTGTCCCACTCACTGTGCTGATCTCCCCTCTGTGTACAAGTTGTCCCACTCACTGTGGTGATCTGCCCTCTGTGTACAATGTATCCACTCACTGTGGTGATCTCCGCTCTCTGTACAATGTGTCCCACTCACTGTGGGGATCTGCCCTCTGTGTACAATGTATCCACTCACTGTGGTGTTCTCCCCTCTGTGTTCAATGTGCCCACTCACTGTGGTGATCTCCCCTCTGTGTAAAATGTGTCCCACTCACTGTGATGATCTCCCCTCTGTGTAAAATATGTCCCACTCACTGTGGTGATCTCCTCTCTGCGAGCAATGTGTCTCACTCACTGTGGTGATCTCACCTCCGTGTACAATGTGTCCCACTCACTGTGATAATCTCTCCTATGTGTACAAGTTCTCCCACTCACCGTGGTGATCTCCCCTCTACGAGCAATGTGTCCCACTCACTGTGGTGTTCTCCCCTCTGTGTTCAATGTGCCCACTCACTGTGGTGATCTCCCCTCTGTGTAAAATGTGTCCCACTCACTGTGATGATCTCCCCTCTGTGTAAAATGTGTCCCACTCACTGTGGCGATCTCCCCTCTGTGTTCAAAGTGTCCAACTCAACAAGTTGTCCCACTCACCGTGGTGATCTCCCCTCTGCGAGCAATGTGTCCCACTCACTGTGGTGATCTGCCCACTGTGTACAATGTATCCACTCACTGTGGTGATCTCTGCTCTCTGTACAATGTGTCCAACTCACTGTGATCTCCCCACTGCGAACAATGTGTCTCACTCACTGTGGTGATCTACCCTCTGTGTTCAATGTGCCCATCTCACTGCGGTGATCTCCCGTCTTGTGTAAAATGCGTCCCACTCACTGTGGTGATATCCCCTCTGAGTAAAATGTGTCCCACTCACTGTAGTGATCTCCCGTCTGTGTAAAATGTGTCCCACTCACTGTGGCGATCTCCCCTCTGTGTTCAAAGTGTCCAACTCAACAAGTTGTCCCACTCACCGTGGTGATCTCCCCTCTGCGAGCAATGTGTCCCACTCACTGTGGTGATCTGCCCACTGTGTACAATGTATCCACTCACTGTGGTGATCTCCGCTCTCTGTACAATGTGTCTCACTCACTGTGGTGATCTGCCCTCTGTGTACAATGTGTCCCACGAACTGCGGTGATCTCCCCTCTGTGTAAAATGTATCCCACTCACTGTGGTGATCTCTCTTCTGCGAACAATGTGTCTCACTCACTGTGATAATCTCTGCTATGTGTACAATGTGTTTCACTCACTGTGGTGATCTCCCCTCTGTGTTCAATGTGTCCTACTCACTCTGGTGATATCCCCTCTGTGTAAAATGTTTCCCACTCATTGTGATAATCTCCCATCTGTGTACAATGTGTCCCACTCACTGTGATCTCCCGTCTGTGTATAATGTGTCCCACTCACTGTGGTGATCTCACCTTGGTGTACAAAGTGTCCAACTCACTGTGATCTCCCCTCTGCGAACAATTTGTCTCACTCACTGTGTGATCTCCTCTCTGCGAGCAATGTGTCTCACTCACTGTGGTGATGTCACCTTTGTGTAAAAAGTGTCCCTCTCACTGTGGTGATCTCCCCTCTGTGTACAATGTGTCCAACTCACTGTGATCTCCCCTCTGTGTAAAATGTGTCCCATTCACTGTGGTGATCTCCCCTCTGTGTAGAATGTGT
The DNA here is from genome assembly GCF_048418815.1 of Hemitrygon akajei. NCBI lineage: Eukaryota > Metazoa > Chordata > Chondrichthyes > Myliobatiformes > Dasyatidae > Hemitrygon > Hemitrygon akajei. The sequence continues at coordinate 145,174,563 of NC_133124.1, read as the reverse complement.
CCAATTCACTGTAATCTCCCATCTGCGAACAATGTGTCTCACTCACTGTGGTGATCTACCCTCTGTGTTCAATGTGCCCATCTCACTGCGGTGATCTCCCGTCTTGTGTAAAATGCGTCCCACTCACGGTGGTGATATCCCCTCTGAGTAAAATGTGTCCCACTCACTGTAGTGATCTCCCGTCTGTGTAAAATGTGTCCCACTCACTGTGGCGATCTCCCCTCTGTGTTCAAAGTGTCCAACTCAACAAGTTGTCCCACTCACCGTGGTGATCTCCCCTCTGCGAGCAGTGTGTCCCACTCACTGTGGTGATCTGCCCACTGTGTACAATGTATCCACTCACTGTGGTGATCTCCGCTCTCTGTACAATGTGTCTCACTCACTGTGGTGATCTACCCTCTGTGTACAATGTGTCCCACGAACTGCGGTGATCTCCCCTCTGTGTAAAATGTATCCCACTCACTGTGGTGATCTCTCTTCTGCGAACAATGTGTCCCACTCACTGTGATAATCTCCCCTCTGCGAACAATGTGTCCAACTCACTGTGGTGATCTCCCCTCTGTGTAAAATGTGTCCCACTCAGTGTGGTGATCTCCCCTCTGCGAACAATGAGTCTCACTCACTGTGGATATCTCCCCTCTGTGCACAAGGTGTCCAACTCACTGTGATCTCCCCTCTGTGTACAATGTGTCCCACTCACTTTGGTGATCTCCCCTCTGTGTACAATGTGTCCACTCACTGTGGTGATCTCCCCTCTGTGTACAATGTGTCTCAATCACTGTGGTGATCCCCCTCTGTGTACAATGTGTCCAACTCAATGTGATCTCCCCTCTGCGAACAATTTGTCGCACTCACTGTGGTGATCTCCCCTCTGTGAACAATGTGTCTCACTCACTGTGGTGATCTCCCCTCTGTGTTCAATGTGTCCAACTCACTCTGGTGATCCCCCGTCTGTGTAAAATGCGTCCCACTCACTGTGGTGATCTCCCCTCTGCGAACAATATGTCGCACTCACTGTGGTCATCTCCCCTCTGTGTACAATGCGTCGCACACACTGAGGTGATCTCCCCTCTGTGTAAATTGTGCTGCACTCACTTTGGTGTTCTCACCTCTGCGAACAATGTGTCTCACTCACTGTGGTGATCTCCCCTCCGTGTAAAATGTGTTACACTCACTGTGGTGATCTCCCCTCTGTGTACAATGCGTCGCACTCACTGAGGTGATCTCCACTCTGCGAAAAATGTGTCTCACTCACTGTGGTGATCTCCCCTCCGTGTAAAATGTGTCACACTCACTGTGGTGATCTCCCCTCTGTGTACAATGTGTCCAACTCAATGTGATCTCCCCACTGCGAACAATTTGTCGCACTCACTGTGGTGATATCCCCTCTGTGTTCAATGTGTCCGACTCACTGTGGTGATCTCCCGTCTGTGTAAAATGCGTCCCACTCATGGTGGTGATCTCCCCTCTGTGTACAATCTGTCGCACTCACTGTGGTGATCTCCCCTCTGTGTAAATTGTGTCGCACTCACTGTGGTGATCTCCCCTCAGTGTTCAATGTACCCACGCACTGTGGTGATCTCCCCTCTGTGTAAAATGAGTCCCACTCACTGTGATGATCTCCCCTCTGTGTAAAATGTGTCCCACTCACTGTGGTGATCTCCCCTCGGCGAACAATGTGTCTCACTCACTGTGGTGATCTCCAATCTGTGTTCAATGTGACTCACTGACTGTGGTGATCTCCCCTCTGTGTACAATGTGTCCACTCATTGTGGTGATCTCTGCTCTCTGTACAATGTGTCCAACTCACTGTGATCTCCCCTCTGCGAACAATGTGTCTCACTCACTGTGGTGATCTCCCCTCTGTGTTCAATGTGCCCAACTCACTGTGGTGATCTCCCGTCTTGTGTAAAATGTGTCCCACTCACTGTGCTGATCTCCCCTCTGTGTACAAGTTGTCCCACTCACTGTGGTGATCTGCCCTCTGTGTACAATGTATCCACTCACTGTGGTGATCTCCGCTCTCTGTACAATGTCTCCCACTCACTGTGGGGATCTGCCCTCTGTGTACAATGTATCCACTCACTGTGGTGTTCTCCCCTCTGTGTTCAATGTGCCCACTCACTGTGGTGATCTCCCCTCTGTGTAAAATGTGTCCCACTCACTGTGATGATCTCCCCTCTGTGTAAAATATGTCCCACTCACTGTGGTGATCTCCTCTCTGCGAGCAATGTGTCTCACTCACTGTGGTGATCTCACCTCCGTGTACAATGTGTCCCACTCACTGTGATAATCTCCCCTCTGTGTACAAGTTCTCCCACTCACCGTGGTGATCTCCCCTCTACGAGCAATGTGTCCCACTCACTGTGGTGTTCTCCCCTCTGTGTTCAATGTGCCCACTCACTGTGGTGATCTCCCCTCTGTGTAAAATGTGTCCCACTCACTGTGATGATCTCCCCTCTGTGTAAAATGTGTCCCACTCACTGTGGCGATCTCCCCTCTGTGTTCAATGTACCCACGCACTGTGGTGATCTGCCCTCTGTGTAAAATGAGTCCCACTCACTGTGATGATCTCCCCTCTGTGTAAAATGTGTCCCACTCACTGTGGTGATCTCCCCTCGGCGAACAATGTGTCCCTCTCACTGTGATCTCCCCTCTGTGTTCAATGTGACTCACTGACTGTGGTGATCTCCCCTCTGTGTACAATGTGTCTCACTCACTGTGGTGATCTCCACTGTGTGTACAATGTGTCCAACGCACTGTGATCTCCCCTCTGTGTAAAATGTATCCCACTCACTGTGGTTTATCTCCCTTCTGTGTACAATGTGTCCAACTCACTGTGATCTCCCCTCTGCGAACAATGTTTCCAACTCACTGTGACCTCCCCTCTGTGTAAAATGTGCCCAACTCACTGTGAACTCCCCTCTGTGTAAAATGTGTCCCACTCACTGTGGTGATCTCCCCTCTGTGTACAAAGTGTCCAAATCACTGTGATCTCCCATCTGTGTACAATGTGTCGAACTCACTGTGATCTCCCCTCTGTGTAAAATGTGTCCCACTCACTGTGGTTATCTACTCTCTGCGAGCAATGTGTCCCACTCACTGTGATAATCTCCCCTCTGTGTAAAATGTGTCCCACTTACTGTGGTGACCTGCCCTCTGTATGCAATGTATCCACTCACTGTGGTGATCTCCGCTCTCTGTACAATGTGTCTCACTGACTGTGGTGATCTCCCCTCTGTGTACAATGTGTCCCAAGAACTGCGGTGATCTCCCCTCTGCGTAAAATGTGGCCCCCTCACTGTGGTGATCTGCCCTCTGTATACAATGTATCCACTCATTGTGGTGATCTCTGCTCTCTGTACAATGTGTCCAACTCACTGTGATCTCCCCTCTGCGAACAATGTGTCTCACTCACTGTGGTGATCTCCCCTCTGTGTTCAATGTGCCCAACTCACTGTGGTGATCTCCCGTCTTGTGTAAAATGTGTCCCACTCACTGTGCTGATCTCCCCTCTGTGTACAAGTTGTCCCACTCACTGTGGTGATCTGCCCTCTGTGTACAATGTATCCACTCACTGTGGTGATCTCCGCTCTGTGTAAAATATGTCCCACTCACTGTGGTGATCTCCTCTCTGCGAGCAATGTGTCTCACTCACTGTGGTGATCTCACCTCCGTGTATAATGTGTCCCACTCACTGTGATAATCTCCCCTTTGTGTACAAGTTCTCCCACTCACCGTGGTGATCTCCCCTCTACGAGCAATGTGTCCCACTCACTGTGGTGATCTCCCCTCTGCGAACAATGTACCTTTCTCACTGTGGTGATATCCCCTCTGAGTAAAATGTGTCCCACTCACTGTAGTGATCTCCCGTCTGTGTAAAATGTGTCCCACTCACTGTGGCGATCTCCCCTCTGTGTTCAAAGTGTCCAACTCAACAAGTTGTCCCACTCACCGTGGTGATCTCCCCTCTGCGAGCAATGTGTCCCACTCACTGTGGTGATCTGTCCACTGTGTACAATGTATCCACTCACTGTGGTGATCTCCGCTCTCTGTACAATGTGTCTCACTCACTGTGGTGATCTGCCCTCTGTGTACAATGTGTCCCACGAACTGCGGTGATCTCCCCTCTGTGTAAAATGTATCCCACTCACTGTGGTGATCTCTCTTCTGCGAACAATGTGTCTCACTCACTGTGATAATCTCTGCTATGTGTACAATGTGTTTCACTCACTGTGGTGATCTCCCCTCTGTGTTCAATGTGTCCTACTCACTCTGGTGATATCCCCTCTGTGTAAAATGTTTCCCACTCATTGTGATAATCTCCCATCTGTGTACAATGTGTCCCACTCACTGTGATCTCCCGTCTGTGTATAATGTGTCCCACTCACTGTGGTGATCTCACCTTGGTGTACAAAGTGTCCAACTCACTGTGATCTCCCCTCTGCGAACAATTTGTCTCACTCACTGTGTGATCTCCTCTCTGCGAGCAATGTGTCCCTCTCACTGTGATCTCCCCTCCATGTACAATGTGTCCCACTCACTGTGATAATCTCCCCTCTGCGAACAATGTGTCCAACTCACTGTCGTGATCTCCCCTCTGTGTAAAATGTGTCCCACTCACTGTGGTTATCTCCCCTCTGTGTAAAATGTGTCCCACTCACTGTGATGATATCCCCTCTGTGTAAAATATGTCCCACTCACTGTGGTGATCTCCTCTCTGCGAGCAATGTGTCTCACTCACTGTGGTGATGTCCCCTTTGTGTAAAAAGTGTCCCTCTCACTGTGGTGATCTCCCCTCTGTGTACAATGTGTCCAACTCACTGTGATCTCCCCTCTGTGTAAAATGTGTCCCATTCACTGTGGTGATCTCCCCTCTGTGTAGAATGTGTCCAATTCACTGTAATCTCCCATCTGCGAACAATGTGTCTCACTCACTGTGGTGATCTACCCTCTGTGTTCAATGTGCCCATCTCACTGCGGTGATCTCCCGTCTTGTGTAAAATGCGTCCCACTCACGGTGGTGATATCCCCTCTGAGTAAAATGTGTCCCACTCACTGTAGTGATCTCCCGTCTGTGTAAAATGTGTCCCACTCACTGTGGCGATCTCCCCTCTGTGTTCAAAGTGTCCAACTCAACAAGTTGTCCCACTCACCGTGGTGATCTCCCCTCTGCGAGCAATGTGTCCCACTCACTGTGGTGATCTGCCCACTGTGTACAATGTATCCACTCACTGTGGTGATCTCCGCTCTCTGTACAATGTGTCTCACTCACTGTGGTGATCTACCCTCTGTGTACAATGTGTCCCACGAACTGCGGTGATCTCCCCTCTGTGTAAAATGTATCCCACTCACTGTGGTGATCTCTCTTCTGCGAACAATGTGTCCCACTCACTGTGATAATCTCCCCTCTGCGAACAATGTGTCCAACTCATTGTGGTGATCTCCCCTCTGTGTAAAATGTGTCCCACTCAGTGTGGTGATCTCCCCTCTGCGAACAATGAGTCTCACTCACTGTGGATATCTCCCCTCTGTGCACAAGGTGTCCAACTCACTGTGATCTCCCCTCTGTGTACAATGTGTCCCACTCACTTTGGTGATCTCCCCTCTGTGTACAAAGTGTCCACTCACTGTGGTGATCTCCCCTCTGTGTACAATGTGTCTCACTCACTGTGGTGATCCCCCTCTGTGTACAATGTGTCCAACTCAATGTGATCTCCCCTCTGCGAACAATTTGTCGCACTCACTGTGGTGATCTCCCCTCTGTGAACAATGTGTCTCACTCACTGTGGTGATCTCCCCTCTGTGTTCAATGTGTCCAACTCACTCTGGTGATCCCCCGTCTGTGTAAAATGCGTCCCACTCACTGTGGTGATCTCCCCTCTGTGTACAATATGTCGCACTCACTGTGGTGATCTCCCCTCTGTGTACAATGCGTCGCACTCACTGAGGTGATCTCCACTCTGCGAAAAATGTGTCTCACTCACTGTGGTGATCTCCCCTCCGTGTAAAATGTGTCACACTCACTGTGGTGATCTCCCCTCTGTGTACAATGTGTCCAACTCAATGTGATCTCCCCTCTGCGAACAATTTGTCGCACTCACTGTGGTGATATCCCCTCTGTGTTCAATGTGTCCGACTCACTGTGGTGATCTCCCGTCTGTGTAAAATGCGTCCCACTCATGGTGGTGATCTCCCCTCTGTGTACAATCTGTCGCACTCACTGTGGTGATCTCCCCTCTGTGTAAATTGTGTCGCAATCACTGTGGTGATCTCTCCTCTGCGAACAATGTGTCTCACTCACTGTGGTGATCTCCCCACTGTGTTCAATGTGTCCAACTCACTGAGGTGATCTCCCCTCTGTGTAAAATGTGTCACACTCACAGTGGTGATCTCCCCTCTGTGTTCGAAGTGTCCAACTCACTATGGTGATCTCCCCTCGGTGTAAAATGTGTCCCACTCACTGTGCTAATCTCCACTCTGTATAAAATGTGTCCCACTCACTGTGCTAATCTCCCCTCTGCGAAAAATGTGTCTCACTCACTGTGGTGATCTCCCCTCTGCGAACAATGTGTCTCACTCACTGTGGTGATCTCCCCTCTGTGTTCAATGTGTCTGACTCACTGTGGTGATCTCCCGTCTGTGTAAAATGCGTCCAACTCATGGTGGTGATCTCCCCTCTGTGTACAATCTGTCGCACTCACTGTGGTGATCTCCCCTCTGTGTAAATTGTGTCGCACTCACTGTGGTGATCTCTCCTCTGCGAACAATGTGTCTCACTCACTGTGGTGATCTCCCCACTGTGTTCAATGTGTCCAACTCACTATGGTGATCTCCCCTCGGTGTAAAATGTGTCCCACTCACTGTGCTAATCTCCACTCTGTATAAAATGTGTCCCACTCACTGTGCTAATCTCCCCTCTGCGAAAAATGTGTCTCACTCACTGTGGTGATCTCCCCTCTGCGAACAATGTGTCTCACTCACTGTGGTGATCTCCCCTCTGCGAACAATGTGTCCCACTCACTGTGGTGATCTCCCCTCAGTGTTCAATGTACCCACGCACTGTGGTGATCTCCCCTCTGTGTAAAATGAGTCCCACTCACTGTGATGATCTCCCCTCTGTGTAAAATGTGTCCCACTCACTGTGGTGATCTCCCCTCGGCGAACAATGTGTCTCACTCACTGTGGTGATCTCCAATCTGTGTTCAATGTGACTCACTGACTGTGGTGATCTCCCCTCTGTGTACAATGTGTCCACTCATTGTGGTGATCTCTGCTCTCTGTACAATGTGTCCAACTCACTGTGATCTCCCCTCTGCGAACAATGTGTCTCACTCACTGTGGTGATCTCCCCTCTGTGTTCAATGTGCCCAACTCACTGTGGTGATCTCCCGTCTTGTGTAAAATGTGTCCCACTCACTGTGCTGATCTCCCCTCTGTGTACAAGTTGTCCCACTCACTGTGGTGATCTGCCCTCTGTGTACAATGTATCCACTCACTGTGGTGATCTCCGCTCTCTGTACAATGTGTCCCACTCATTGTGGGGATCTGCCCTCTGTGTACAATGTATCCACTCACTGTGGTGTTCTCCCCTCTGTGTTCAATGTGCCCACTCACTGTGGTGATCTCCCCTCTGTGTAAAATGTGTCCCACTCACTGTGATGATCTCCCCTCTGTGTAAAATATGTCCCACTCACTGTGGTGATCTCCTCTCTGCGAGCAATGTGTCTCACTCACTGTGGTGATCTCACCTCCGTGTACAATGTGTCCCACTCACTGTGATAATCTCCCCTCTGTGTACAAGTTCTCCCACTCACCGTGGTGATCTCCCCTCTCCGAGCAATGTGTCTCACTCACTGTGGTGATCTACCCTCTGTGTTCAATGTGCCCATCTCACTGCGGTGATCTCCCGTCTTGTGTAAAATGCGTCCCACTCACTGTGGTGATATCCCCTCTGAGTAAAATGTGTCTCACTCACTGTGGTGATCTCCAATCTGTGTTCAATGTGACTCACTGACTGTGGTGATCTCCCCTCTGTGTACAATGTGTCCACTCATTGTGGTGATCTCTGCTCTCTGTACAATGTGTCCAACTCACTGTGATCTCCCCACTGCGAACAATGTGTCTCACTCACTGTGGTGATCTACCCTCTGTGTTCAATGTGCCCATCTCACTGCGGTGATCTCCCGTCTTGTGTAAAATGCGTCCCACTCACTGTGGTGATATCCCCTCTGAGTAAAATGTGTCCCACTCACTGTAGTGATCTCCCGTCTGTGTAAAATGTGTCCCACTCACTGTGGCGATCTCCCCTCTGTGTTCAAAGTGTCCAACTCAACAAGTTGTCCCACTCACCGTGGTGATCTCCCCTCTGCGAGCAATGTGTCCCACTCACTGTGGTGATCTGCCCACTGTGTACAATGTATCCACTCACTGTGGTGATCTCCGCTCTCTGTACAATGTGTCTCACTCACTGTGGTGATCTGCCCTCTGTGTACAATGTGTCCCACGAACTGCGGTGATCTCCCCTCTGTGTAAAATGTATCCCACTCACTGTGGTGATCTCTCTTCTGCGAACAATGTGTCTCACTCACTGTGATAATCTCTGCTATGTGTACAATGTGTTTCACTCACTGTGGTGATCTCCCCTCTGTGTTCAATGTGTCCTACTCACTCTGGTGATATCCCCTCTGTGTAAAATGTTTCCCACTCATTGTGATAATCTCCCATCTGTGTACAATGTGTCCCACTCACTGTGATCTCCCGTCTGTGTATAATGTGTCCCACTCACTGTGGTGATCTCACATTGGTGTACAAAGTGTCCAACTCACTGTGATCTCCCCTCTGCGAACAATTTGTCTCACTCACTGTGTGATCTCCTCTCTGCGAGCAATGTGTCCCTCTCACTGTGATCTCCCCTCCATGTACAATGTGTCCCACTCACTGTGATAATCTCCCCTCTGCGAACAATGTGTCCAACTCACTGTCGTGATCTCCCCTCTGTGTAAAATGTGTCCCACTCACTGTGGTTATCTCCCCTCTGTGTAAAATGTGTCCCACTCACTGTGATGATATCCCCTCTGTGTAAAATATGTCCCACTCACTGTGGTGATCTCCTCTCTGCGAGCAATGTGTCTCACTCACTGTGGTGATGTCCCCTTTGTGTAAAAAGTGTCCCTCTCACTGTGGTGATCTCCCCTCTGTGTACAATGTGTCCAACTCACTGTGATCTCCCCTCTGTGTAAAATGTGTCCCATTCACTGTGGTGATCTCCCCTCTGTGTAGAATGTGTCCAATTCACTGTAATCTCCCATCTGCGAACAATGTGTCTCACTCACTGTGGTGATCTACCCGCTGTGTTCAATGTGCCCATCTCACTGCGGTGATCTCCCGTCTTGTGTAAAATGCGTCCCACTCACGGTGGTGATATCCCCTCTGAGTAAAATGTGTCCCACTCACTGTAGTGATCTCCCGTCTGTGTAAAATGTGTCCCACTCACTGTGGCGATCTCCCCTCTGTGTTCAAAGTGTCCAACTCAACAAGTTGTCCCACTCACCGTGGTGATCTCCCCTCTGCGAGCAATGTGTCCCACTCACTGTGGTGATCTGCCCACTGTGTACAATGTATCCACTCACTGTGGTGATCTCCGCTCTCTGTACAATGTGTCTCACTCACTGTGGTGATCTACCCTCTGTGTACAATGTGTCCCACGAACTGCGGTGATCTCCCCTCTGTGTAAAATGTATCCCACTCACTGTGGTGATCTCTCTTCTGCGAACAATGTGTCCCACTCACTGTGATAATCTCCCCTCTGCGAACAATGTGTCCAACTCACTGTGGTGATCTCCCCTCTGTGTAAAATGTGTCCCACTCAGTGTGGTGATCTCCCCTCTGCGAACAATGAGTCTCACTCACTGTGGATATCTCCCCTCTGTGCACAAGGTTTCCAACTCACTGTGATCTCCCCTCTGTGTACAATGTGTCCCACTCACTTTGGTGATCTCCCCTCTGTGTACAATGTGTCCACTCACTGTGGTGATCTCCCCTCTGTGTACAATGTGTCTCAATCACTGTGGTGATCCCCCTCTGTGTACAATGTGTCCTACTCAATGTGATCTCCCCTCTGCGAACAATTTGTCGCACTCACTGTGGTGATCTCCCCTCTGTGAACAATGTGTCTCACTCACTGTGGTGATCTCCCCTCTGTGTTCAATGTGTCCAACTCACTCTGGTGATCCCCCGTCTGTGTAAAATGCGTCCCACTCACTGTGGTGATCTCCCCTCTGCGAACAATATGTCGCACTCACTGTGGTCATCTCCCCTCTGTGTACAATGCGTCGCACACACTGAGGTGATCTCCCCTCTGTGTAAATTGTGCTGCACTCACTTTGGTGTTCTCACCTCTGCGAACAATGTGTCTCACTCACTGTGGTGATCTCCCCTCCGTGTAAAATGTGTTACACTCACTGTGGTGATCTCCCCTCTGTGTACAATGCGTCGCACTCACTTAGGTGATCTCCACTCTGCGAAAAATGTGTCTCACTCACTGTGGTGATCTCCCCTCCGTGTAAAATGTGTCACACTCACTGTTGTGATCTCCCCTCTGTGTACAATGTGTCCAACTCAATGTGATCTCCCCTCTGCGAACAATTTGTCGCACTCACTGTGGTGATATCCCCTCTGTGTTCAATGTGTCCGACTCACTGTGGTGATCTCCCGTCTGTGTAAAATGCGTCCCACTCATGGTGGTGATCTCCCCTCTGTGTACAATCTGTCGCACTCACTGTGGTGATCTCCCCTCTGTGTAAATTGTGTCGCACTCACTGTGGTGATCTCCCCTCAGTGTTCAATGTACCCACGCACTGTGGTGATCTCCCCTCTGTGTAAAATGAGTCCCACTCACTGTGATGATCTCCCCTCTGTGTAAAATGTGTCCCACTCACTGTGGTGATCTCCCCTCGGCGAACAATGTGTCTCACTCACTGTGGTGATCTCCAATCTGTGTTCAATGTGACTCACTGACTGTGGTGATCTCCCCTCTGTGTACAATGTGTCCACTCATTGTGGTGATCTCTGCTCTCTGTACAATGTGTCCAACTCACTGTGATCTCCCCTCTGCGAACAATGTGTCTCACTCACTGTGGTGATCTCCCCTCTGTGTTCAATGTGCCCAACTCACTGTGGTGATCTCCCGTCTTGTGTAAAATGTGTCCCACTCACTGTGCTGATCTCCCCTCTGTGTACAAGTTGTCCCACTCACTGTGGTGATCTGCCCTCTGTGTACAATGTATCCACTCACTGTGGTGATCTCCGCTCTCTGTACAATGTCTCCCACTCACTGTGGGGATCTGCCCTCTGTGTACAATGTATCCACTCACTGTGGTGTTCTCCCCTCTGTGTTCAATGTGCCCACTCACTGTGGTGATCTCCCCTCTGTGTAAAATGTGTCCCACTCACTGTGATGATCTCCCCTCTGTGTAAAATATGTCCCACTCACTGTGGTGATCTCCTCTCTGCGAGCAATGTGTCTCACTCACTGTGGTGATCTCACCTCCGTGTACAATGTGTCCCACTCACTGTGATAATCTCCCCTCTGTGTACAAGTTCTCCCACTCACCGTGGTGATCTCCCCTCTACGAGCAATGTGTCCCACTCACTGTGGTGTTCTCCCCTCTGTGTTCAATGTGCCCACTCACTGTGGTGATCTCCCCTCTGTGTAAAATGTGTCCCACTCACTGTGATGATCTCCCCTCTGTGTAAAATGTGTCCCACTCACTGTGGCGATCTCCCCTCTGTGTTCAAAGTGTCCAACTCAACAAGTTGTCCCACTCAACGTGGTGATCTCCCCTCTGCGAGCAATGTGTCCCACTCACTGTGGTGATCTGCCCACTGTGTACAATGTATCCACTCACTGTGGTGATCTCTGCTCTCTGTACAATGTGTCCAACTCACTGTGATCTCCCCACTGCGAACAATGTGTCTCACTCACTGTGGTGATCTACCCTCTGTGTTCAATGTGCCCATCTCACTGCGGTGATCTCCCGTCTTGTGTAAAATGCGTCCCACTCACTGTGGTGATATCCCCTCTGAGTAAAATGTGTCCCACTCACTGTAGTGATCTCCCGTCTGTGTAAAATGTGTCCCACTCACTGTGGCGATCTCCCCTCTGTGTTCAAAGTGTCCAACTCAACAAGTTGTCCCACTCACCGTGGTGATCTCCCCTCTGCGAGCAATGTGTCCCACTCACTGTGGTGATCTGCCCACTGTGTACAATGTATCCACTCACTGTGGTGATCTCCGCTCTCTGTACAATGTGTCTCACTCACTGTGGTGATCTGCCCTCTGTGTACAATGTGTCCCACGAACTGCGGTGATCTCCCCTCTGTGTAAAATGTATCCCACTCACTGTGGTGATCTCTCTTCTGCGAACAATGTGTCTCACTCACTGTGATAATCTCTGCTATGTGTACAATGTGTTTCACTCACTGTGGTGATCTCCCCTCTGTGTTCAATGTGTCCTACTCACTCTGGTGATATCCCCTCTGTGTAAAATGTTTCCCACTCATTGTGATAATCTCCCATCTGTGTACAATGTGTCCCACTCACTGTGATCTCCCGTCTGTGTATAATGTGTCCCACTCACTGTGGTGATCTCACCTTGGTGTACAAAGTGTCCAACTCACTGTGATCTCCCCTCTGCGAACAATTTGTCTCACTCACTGTGTGATCTCCTCTCTGCGAGCAATGTGTCCCTCTCACTGTGATCTCCCCTCCATGTACAATGTGTCCCACTCACTGTGATAATCTCCCCTCTGCGAACAATGTGTCCAACTCACTGTCGTGATCTCCCCTCTGTGTAAAATGTGTCCCACTCACTGTGGTTATCTCCCCTCTGTGTAAAATGTGTCCCACTCACTGTGATGATATCCCCTCTGTGTAAAATATGTCCCACTCACTGTGGTGATCTCCTCTCTGCGAGCAATGTGTCTCACTCACTGTGGTGATGTCCCCTTTGTGTAAAAAGTGTCCCTCTCACTGTGGTGATCTCCCCTCTGTGTACAATGTGTCCAACTCACTGTGATCTCCCCTCTGTGTAAAATGTGTCCCATTCACTGTGGTGATCTCCCCTCTGTGTAGAATGTGTCCAATTCACTGTAATCTCCCATCTGCGAACAATGTGTCTCACTCACTGTGGTGATCTACCCTCTGTGTTCAATGTGCCCATCTCACTGCAGTGATCTCCCGTCTTGTGTAAAATGCGTCCCACTCACGGTGGTGATATCCCCTCTGAGTAAAATGTGTCCCACTCACTGTAGTGATCTCCCGTCTGTGTAAAATGTGTCCCACTCACTGTGGCGATCTCCCCTCTGTGTTCAAAGTGTCCAACTCAACAAGTTGTCCCACTCACCGTGGTGATCTCCCCTCTGCGAGCAATGTGTCCCACTCACTGTGGTGATCTGCCCACTGTGTACAATGTATCCACTCACTGTGGTGATCTCCGCTCTCTGTACAATGTGTCTCACTCACTGTGGTGATCTACCCTCTGTGTACAATGTGTCCCACGAACTGCGGTGATCTCCCCTCTGTGTAAAATGTATCCCACTCACTGTGGTGATCTCTCTTCTGCGAACAATGTGTCCCACTCACTGTGATAATCTCCCCTCTGCGAACAATGTGTCCAACTCACTGTGGTGATCTCCCCTCTGTGTAAAATGTGTCCCACTCAGTGTGGTGATCTCCCCTCTGCGAACAATGAGTCTCACTCACTGTGGATATCTCCCCTCTGTGCACAAGGTGTCCAACTCACTGTGATCTCCCCTCTGTGTACAATGTGTCCCACTCACTTTGGTGATCTCCCCTCTGTGTACAATGTGTCCACTCACTGTGGTGATCTCCCCTCTGTGTACAATGTGTCTCAATCACTGTGGTGATCCCCCTCTGTGTACAATGTGTCCAACTCAATGTGATCTCCCCTCTGCGAACAATTTGTCGCACTCACTGTGGTGATCTCCCCTCTGTGAACAATGTGTCTCACTCACTGTGGTGATCTCCCCTCTGTGTTCAATGTGTCCAACTCACTCTGGTGATCCCCCGTCTGTGTAAAATGCGTCCCACTCACTGTGGTGATCTCCCCTCTGCGAACAATATGTCGCACTCACTGTGGTCATCTCCCCTCTGTGTACAATGCGTCGCACACACTGAGGTGATCTCCCCTCTGTGTAAATTGTGCTGCACTCACTTTGGTGTTCTCACCTCTGCGAACAATGTGTCTCACTCACTGTGGTGATCTCCCCTCCGTGTAAAATGTGTTACACTCACTGTGGTGATCTCCCCTCTGTGTACAATGCGTCGCACTCACTGAGGTGATCTCCACTCTGCGAAAAATGTGTCTCACTCACTGTGGTGATCTCCCCTCCGTGTAAAATGTGTCACACTCACTGTGGTGATCTCCCCTCTGTGTACAATGTGTCCAACTCAATGTGATCTCCCCTCTGCGAACAATTTGTCGCACTCACTGTGGTGATATCCCCTCTGTGTTCAATGTGTCCGACTCACTGTGGTGATCTCCCGTCTGTGTAAAATGCGTCCCACTCATGGTGGTGATCTCCCCTCTGTGTACAATCTGTCGCACTCACTGTGGTGATCTCCCCTCTGTGTAAATTGTGTCGCACTCACTGTGGTGATCTCCCCTCAGTGTTCAATGTACCCACGCACTGTGGTGATCTCCCCTCTGTGTAAAATGAGTCCCACTCACTGTGATGATCTCCCCTCTGTGTAAAATGTGTCCCACTCACTGTGGTGATCTCCCCTCGGCGAACAATGTGTCTCACTCACTGTGGTGATCTCCAATCTGTGTTCAATGTGACTCACTGACTGTGGTGATCTCCCCTCTGTGTACAATGTGTCCACTCATTGTGGTGATCTCTGCTCTCTGTACAATGTGTCCAACTCACTGTGATCTCCCCTCTGCGAACAATGTGTCTCACTCACTGTGGTGATCTCCCCTCTGTGTTCAATGTGCCCAACTCACTGTGGTGATCTCCCGTCTTGTGTAAAATGTGTCCCACTCACTGTGCTGATCTCCCCTCTGTGTACAAGTTGTCCCACTCACTGTGGTGATCTGCCCTCTGTGTACAATGTATCCACTCACTGTGGTGATCTCCGCTCTCTGTACAATGTCTCCCACTCACTGTGGGGATCTGCCCTCTGTGTACAATGTATCCACTCACTGTGGTGTTCTCCCCTCTGTGTTCAATGTGCCCACTCACTGTGGTGATCTCCCCTCTGTGTAAAATGTGTCCCACTCACTGTGATGATCTCCCCTCTGTGTAAAATATGTCCCACTCACTGTGGTGATCTCCTCTCTGCGAGCAATGTGTCTCACTCACTGTGGTGATCTCACCTCCGTGTACAATGTGTCCCACTCACTGTGATAATCTCCCCTCTGTGTACAAGTTCTCCCACTCACCGTGGTGATCTCCCCTCTACGAGCAATGTGTCCCACTCACTGTGGTGTTCTCCCCTCTGTGTTCAATGTGCCCACTCACTGTGGTGATCTCCCCTCTGTGTAAAATGTGTCCCACTCACTGTGATGATCTCCCCTCTGTGTAAAATGTGTCCCACTCACTGTGGCGATCTCCCCTCTGTGTTCAAAGTGTCCAACTCAACAAGTTGTCCCACTCACCGTGGTGATCTCCCCTCTGCGAGCAATGTGTCCCACTCACTGTGGTGATCTGC
Source organism: Hemitrygon akajei (assembly GCF_048418815.1). Lineage (NCBI taxonomy): Eukaryota > Metazoa > Chordata > Chondrichthyes > Myliobatiformes > Dasyatidae > Hemitrygon > Hemitrygon akajei. Next base: position 145,158,828 of record NC_133124.1, on the reverse strand, counting down.
CCACTGTGTACAATGTATCCACTCACTGTGGTGATCTCTGCTCTCTGTACAATGTGTCCAACTCACTGTGATCTCCCCACTGCGAACAATGTGTCTCACTCACTGTGGTGATCTACCCTCTGTGTTCAATGTGCCCATCTCACTGCGGTGATCTCCCGTCTTGTGTAAAATGCGTCCCACTCACTGTGGTGATATCCCCTCTGAGTAAAATGTGTCCCACTCACTGTAGTGATCTCCCGTCTGTGTAAAATGTGTCCCACTCACTGTGGCGATCTCCCCTCTGTGTTCAAAGTGTCCAACTCAACAAGTTGTCCCACTCACCGTGGTGATCTCCCCTCTGCGAGCAATGTGTCCCACTCACTGTGGTGATCTGCCCACTGTGTACAATGTATCCACTCACTGTGGTGATCTCCGCTCTCTGTACAATGTGTCTCACTCACTGTGGTGATCTGCCCTCTGTGTACAATGTGTCCCACGAACTGCGGTGATCTCCCCTCTGTGTAAAATGTATCCCACTCACTGTGGTGATCTCTCTTCTGCGAACAATGTGTCTCACTCACTGTGATAATCTCTGCTATGTGTACAATGTGTTTCACTCACTGTGGTGATCTCCCCTCTGTGTTCAATGTGTCCTACTCACTCTGGTGATATCCACTCTGTGTAAAATGTTTCCCACCCATTGTGATAATCTCCCATCTGTGTACAATGTGTCCCACTCACTGTGATCTCCCGTCTGTGTATAATGTGTCCCACTCACTGTGGTGATCTCACCTTGGTGTACAAAGTGTCCAACTCACTGTGATCTCCCCTCTGCGAACAATTTGTCTCACTCACTGTGTGATCTCCTCTCTGCGAGCAATGTGTCCCTCTCACTGTGATCTCCCCTCCATGTACAATGTGTCCCACTCACTGTGATAATCTCCCCTCTGCGAACAATGTGTCCAACTCACTGTCGTGATCTCCCCTCTGTGTAAAATGTGTCCCACTCACTGTGGTTATCTCCCCTCTGTGTAAAATGTGTCCCACTCACTGTGATGATATCCCCTCTGTGTAAAATATGTCCCACTCACTGTGGTGATCTCCTCTCTGCGAGCAATGTGTCTCACTCACTGTGGTGATGTCCCCTTTGTGTAAAAAGTGTACCTCTCACTGTGGTGATCTCCCCTCTGTGTACAATGTGTCCAACTCACTGTGATCTCCCCTCTGTGTAAAATGTGTCCCATTCACTGTGGTGATCTCCCCTCTGTGTAGAATGTGTCCAATTCACTGTAATCTCCCATCTGCGAACAATGTGTCTCACTCACTGTGGTGATCTACCCTCTGTGTTCAATGTGCCCATCTCACTGCGGTGATCTCCCGTCTTGTGTAAAATGCGTCCCACTCACGGTGGTGATATCCCCTCTGAGTAAAATGTGTCCCACTCACTGTAGTGATCTCCCGTCTGTGTAAAATGTGTCCCACTCACTGTGGCGATCTGCCCACTGTGTACAATGTATCCACTCACTGTGGTGATCTCCGCTCTCTGTACAATGTGTCTCACTCACTGTGGTGATCTACCCTCTGTGTACAATATGTCCCACGAACTGCGGTGATCTCCCCTCTGTGTAAAATGTATCCCACTCACTGTGGTGATCTCTCTTCTGCGAACAATGTGTCCCACTCACTGTGATAATCTCCCCTCTGCGAACAATGTGTCCAACTCACTGTGGTGATCTCCCCTCTGTGTAAAATGTGTCCCACTCAGTGTGGTGATCTCCCCTCTGCGAACAATGAGTCTCACTCACTGTGGATATCTCCCCTCTGTGCACAAGGTGTCCAACTCACTGTGATCTCCCCTCTGTGTACAATGTGTCCACTCACTGTGGTGATCTCCCCTCTGTGTACAATGTGTCTCACTCACTGTGGTGATCCCCCTCTGTGTACAATGTGTCCACTCACTGTGGTGATCTCCCCTCTGTGTACAATGTGTCTCACTCACTGTGGTGATCCCCCTCTGTGTACAATGTGTCCACTCACTGTGCTGATCTCCCCTCTGTGTACAATGTGTCTCACTCACTGTGGTGATCCCCCTCTGTGTACAATGTGTCCACTCACTGTGGTGATCTCCCCTCTGTGTACAATGTGTCCCACTCACTGTGCTGATCTCCACTCTGTATAAAATGTGTCCCACTCACTGTGCTAATCTCCCCTCTGCGAAAAATGTGTCTCACTCACTGTGGTGATCTCCCCTCTGCGAACAATGTGTCTCACTCACTGTGGTGATCTCCCCTCTGTGTTCAATGTGTCTGACTCACTGTGGTGATCTCCCGTCTGTGTAAAATGCGTCCCACTCATGGTGGTGATCTCCCCTCTGTGTACAATCTGTCGCACTCACTGTGGTGATCTCCCCTCTGTGTAAATTGTGTCGCACTCACTGTGGTGATCTCTCCTCTGCGAACAATGTGTCTCACTCACTGTGGTGATCTCCCCACTGTGTTCAATGTGTCCAACTCACTATGGTGATCTCCCCTCGGTGTAAAATGTGTCCCACTCACTGTGCTAATCTCCACTCTGTATAAAATGTGTCCCACTCACTGTGCTAATCTCCCCTCTGCGAAAAATGTGTCTCACTCACTGTGGTGATCTCCCCTCTGCGAACAATGTGTCTCACTCACTGTGGTGATCTCCCCTCTGTGTTCAATGTACCCACGCACTGTGGTGATCTCCCCTCTGTGTAAAATGAGTCCCACTCACTGTGATGATCTCCCCTCTGTGTAAAATGTGTCCCACTCACTGTGGTGATCTCCCCTCGGCGAACAATGTGTCTCACTCACTGTGGTGATCTCCAATCTGTGTTCAATGTGACTCACTGACTGTGGTGATCTCCCCTCTGTGTACAATGTGTCTCACTCACTGTGGTGATCTCCCCTGTGTGTACAATGTGTCCAACGCACTGTGATCTCCCCTCTGTGTAAAATGTATCCCACTCACTGTGGTTTATCTCCCCTCTGTGTACAATGTGTCCAACTCACTGTGATCTCCCCTCTGCGAACAATTTGTCTGACTCACTGTGGTGATCTCCTCTCTGCGAGCAATGTGTCCCACTCACTGTGATAATCTCCCCTCTGTGTACAATGTCTCCAATCACTGTGGTGATCTCCCCTCTGTGTACAATGTGTCTCACTCATTGTGGTGATCTCCCCTCTGCGTACAATGTTTCCAACTCACTGTGACCTCCCCTCTGTGTACAATGTGCCCAACTCACTGTGATCTCCCCTCTGTGTAAAATGTGTCCCACTCACTGTGGTGATCTCCCCTCTGTGTACAAAGTGTCCAACTCACTGTGATCTCCCATCTGTGTACAATGTGTCGAACTCACTGTGATCTCCCCTCTGTGTAAAATGTGTCCCACTCACTGTGGTTATCTCCTCTCTGCGAGCAATGTGTCCCACTCACTGTGATAATCTCCCCTCTGTGTACAAGTTGTCCCACTCACCGTGGTGATCTCCCCTCTGCGAGCTATGTGTCCCACTCACTGTGGTGATCTGCCCTCTGTATACAATGTGTCCCACGAACTGCGGTGATCTCCCCTCTGTGTAAAATGTGTCCCACTCACTGTGGTGACCTGCCCTCTGTATACAATGTATCCACTCACTGTGGTGATCTCCGCTCTCTGTACAATGTGTCTCACTCACTGTGGTGATCTCCCCTCTGTGTACAATGTGTCCCAAGAACTGCGGTGATCTCCCCTCTGCGTAAAATGTGGCCCCCTCACTGTGGTGATCTGCCCTCTGTATACAATGTATCCACTCATTGTGGTGATCTCTGCTCTCTGTACAATGTGTCCAACTCACTGTGATCTCCCCTCTGCGAACAATGTGTCTCACTCACTGTGGTGATCTCCCCTCTCTGTTCAATGTACCCACGCACTGTGGTGATCTCCCCTCTGTGTAAAATGAGTCCCACTCACTGTGATGATCTCCCCTCTGTGTAAAATGTGTCCCACTCACTGTGGTGATCTCCCCTCGGCGAACAATGTGTCTCACTCACTGTGGTGATCTCCAATCTGTGTTCAATGTGACTCACTGACTGTGGTGATCTCCCCTCTGTGTACAATGTGTCTCACTCACTGTGGTGATCTCCCCTGTGTGTACAATGTGTCCAACGCACTGTGATCTCCCCTCTGTGTAAAATGTATCCCACTCACTGTGGTTTATCTCCCCTCTGTGTACAATGTGTCCAACTCACTGTGATCTCCCCTCTGCGAACAATTTGTCTGACTCACTGTGGTGATCTCCTCTCTGCGAGCAATGTGTCCCACTCACTGTGATAATCTCCCCTCTGTGTACAATGTCTCCAATCACTGTGGTGATCTCCCCTCTGTGTACAATGTGTCTCACTCATTGTGGTGATCTCCCCTCTGCGTACAATGTTTCCAACTCACTGTGACCTCCCCTCTGTGTACAATGTGCCCAACTCACTGTGATCTCCCCTCTGTGTAAAATGTGTCCCACTCACTGTGGTGATCTCCCCTCTGTGTACAAAGTGTCCAACTCACTGTGATCTCCCATCTGTGTACAATGTGTCGAACTCACTGTGATCTCCCCTCTGTGTAAAATGTGTCCCACTCACTGTGGTTATCTCCTCTCTGCGAGCAATGTGTCCCACTCACTGTGATAATCTCCCCTCTGTGTACAAGTTGTCCCACTCACCATGGTGATCTCCCCTCTGCGAGCTGTGTGTCCCACTCACTGTGGTGATCTGCCCTCTGTATACAATGTGTCCCACGAACGGCGGTGATCTCCCCTCTGTGTAAAATGTGTCCCACTCACTGTGGTGACCTGCCCTCTGTATACAATGTATCCACTCACTGTGGTGATCTCCGCTCTCTGTACAATGTGTCTCACTCACTGTGGTGATCTCCCCTCTGTGTACAATGTGTCCCAAGAACTGCGGTGATCTCCCCTCTGCGTAAAATGTGGCCTCCTCACTGTGGTGATCTGCCCTCTGTATACAATGTATCCACTCATTGTGGTGATCTCTGCTCTCTGTATAATGTGTCCAACTCACTGTGATCTCCCCTCTGCGAACAATGTGTCTCACTCACTGTGGTGATCTCCCCTCTGTGTTCAATGTGCCCAACTCACTGTGGTGATCTCCAGTCTTGTGTAAAATGTGTCCCACTCACTGTGCTGATCTTCCCTCTGTGTACAAGTTGTCCCACTCACTGTGGTGATCTGCCCTCTGTGTATAATGTATCCACTCACTGTGGTGATCTCCGCTCTCTGTACAATGTGTCCCACTCACTGTGGGGATCTGCCCTCTGTGTACAATGTATCCACTCACTGTGGTGTTCTCCCCTCTGTGTTCAATGTGCCCACTCACTGTGGTGATCTCCCCTCTGTGTAAAATGTGTCCCACTCACTGTGATGATCTCCCCTCTGTGTAAAATATGTCCCACTCACTGTGGTGATCTCCTCTCTGCGAGCAATGTGACTCACTCACTGTGGTGATCTCACCTCCGTGTACAATGTGTCCCACTCACTGTGATAATCTCCCCTCTGTGTACAAGTTCTCCCACTCACCGTGGTGATCTCCCCTCTACGAGCAATGTGTCCCACTCACTGTGGTGTTCTCCCCTCTGTGTTCAATGTGCCCACTCACTGTGGTGATCTCAACTCTGTGTAAAATGTGTCCCACTCACTGTGATGATCTCCCCTCTGTGTAAAATGTGTCCCACTCACTGTGGCGATCTCCCCTCTGTGTTCAAAGTGTCCAACTCAACAAGTTGTCCCACTCACCGTGGTGATCTCCCCTCTGCGAGCAATGTGTCCCACTCACTGTGGTGATCTGCCCACTGTGTACAATGTATCCACTCACTGTGGTGATCTCTGCTCTCTGTACAATGTGTCCAACTCACTGTGATCTCCCCTCTGCGAACAATGTGTCTCACTCACTGTGGTGATCTACCCTCTGTGTTCAATGTGCCCATCTCACTGCGGTGATCTCCCGTCTTGTGTAAAATGCGTCCCACTCACTGTGGTGATATCCCCTCTGAGTAAAATGTGTCCCACTCACTGTAGTGATCTCCCGTCTGTGTAAAATGTGTCCCACTCACTGTGGCGATCTCCCCTCTGTGTTCAAAGTGTCCAACTCAACAAGTTGTCCCACTCACCGTGGTGATCTCCCCTCTGCGAGCAATGTGTCCCACTCACTGTGGTGATCTGCCCACTGTGTACAATGTATCCACTCACTGTGGTGATCTCCGCTCTCTGTACTATGTGTCTCACTCACTGTGGTGATCTCTCTTCTGCGAACAATGTGTCTCACTCACTGTGATAATCTCTGCTATGTGTACAATGTGTTTCTCTCACTGTGGTGATCTCCCCTCTGTGTTCAATGTGTCCTACTCACTCTGGTGATATCCCCTCTGTGTAAAATGTTTCCCACTCATTGTGATAATCTCCCATCTGTTTACAATGTGTCCCACTCACTGTGATCTCCCGTCTGTGTATAATGTGTCCCACTCACTGTGGTGATCTCACCTTGGTGTACAAAGTGTCCAACTCACTGTGATCTCCCCTCTGCGAACAATTTGTCTCACTCACTGTGGTGATCTCCTCTCTGCGAGCAATGTGTCCCTCTCACTGTGATCTCCCCTCCATGTACAATGTTTCCCACTCACTGTGATAATCTCCCCTCTGCGAACAATGTGTCCAACTCACTGTGGTGATCTCCCCTCTGTGTAAAATGTGTCCCACTCACTGTGGTTATCTCCCCTCTGTGTTAAATGTGTCCCACTCACTGTGGTGAACTTCCCTCTGTGTACAATGTGTCCAACTCAATGTGATCTCCCCTCTGCGAACAGTTTGTCGCACTCACTGTGGTGATCTCCCCTCTGCGACCAATGTGTCTCACTCACTGTGGTGATCTCCCCTCTGTGTTCAATGTGTCCTACTCACTCTGGTGATATCCCCTCTGTGTAAAATGTTTCCCACTCATTGTGACAATCTCCCATCTGTGTACAATGTGTCCCACTCACTGTGATCTCCCCTCTGTGTATAATGTGTCCCACTCACTGTGGTGATCTCACCTTGGTGTACAAAGTGTCCAACTCACTGTGATCTCCCCTCTGCGAACAATTTGTCTCACTCACTGTGGTGATCTCCTCTCTGCGAGCAATGTGTCCCTCTCACTGTGATCTCCCCTCCATGTACAATGTGTCCCACTCACTGTGATAATCTCCCCTCTGCGAACAATGTGTCCAACTCACTGTGGTGATCTCCCCTCTGTGTAAAATGTGTCCCACTCACTGTGGTTATCTCCCCTCTGTGTTAAATGTGTCCCACTCACTGTGGTGATCTTCCCTCTGTGTACAATGTGTCCAACTCAATGTGATCTCCCCTCTGCGAACAATTTGTCGCACTCACTGTGGTGATCTCCCCTCTGTGTTCAATGTGTCCAAGTCACTCTGGTGATCTCCCGTCTGTGTAAAATGCGTCCCACTCACTGTGGTGATCTCCCCTCTGTGTACAATGTGTCGCACTCACTGAGGTGATCTCCCCTCTGTGTAAATTGTGCTGCACTCACTTTGGTGATCTCCCCTGTGTGTACAATGTGTCCAACGCACTGTGATTTCCCCTCTGTGTAAAATGTGTCCCACTCACTGTGGTGATCTCCCCTCTGTGTCCAATGTGTCCAACTCACTGTGATCTCCCCTCTGCGAACAATTTGTCTCACTCACTGTGGTGATCTCCTCTCTGTGAGCAATGTGTCCCACTCACTGTGATAATCTCCCCTCTGTGTACAAGTTGTCCCACTCACCGTGGTGATCTCCCCTCTGCGAGCTATGTGTCCCACTCACTGTGGTGATCTGCCCTCTGTATACAATGTGTCCCACGAACTGCGGTGATCTCCCCTCTGTGTAAAATGTGTCCCACTCACTGTGGTGATCTGCCCTCTGTATACAATGTATCCACTCACTGTGGTGATCTCCCCTCTGCGAACAATGAGTCTCACTCACTGTGGTGATCTCCCCTCTGTGTACAATGTGTCCCAAGAGCTGCGGTGATCTCCCCTCTGCGTAAAATGTGGCCCCCTCACTGTGGTGATCTGCCCTCTGTATACAATGTATCCACTCATTGTGGTGATCTCTGCTCTCTGTACAATGTGTCCAACTCACTGTGATCTCCCCTCTTCGAACAATGTGTCACACTCACTGTGGTGATCTACCCTCTGTGTTCAATGTGCCCAACTCACTGTGGTGATCTCCCATCTTGTGTAAAATGTGTCCCACTCACTGTGGTGATCTCCCGTCTTGTGTAAAATGTGTCTCACTCACTGTGGTGATCTCCCCTCTGTGTTCAATGTGCCCAACTCACTGTGGTGATCTCCCATCTTGTGTAAAATGTGTCCCACTCACTGTGGTGATCTCCCGTCTTGTGTAAAATGTGTCTCACTCACTGTGGTGATCTCCCCTCTGTGTTCAATGTGCCCAACTCACTGTGGTGATCTCCTGTCTTGTGTAAAATGTGTCCCACTCAATGTGCTGATCTCCCCTCTGTGTACAAGTTGTCCCACTCACTGTGGTGATCTGCCCTCTGTGTACAATGTATCCACTCACTGTGGTGATCTCCGCTCTCTGTACAATGTGTCCCACTCACTGTGGTGTTCTCCCATCTGTGTTCAATGTGCCCACTCACTGTGGTGATCTCCCCTCTGTGTAAAATGTGTCCCACTCACTGTGATGATCTCCCCTCTGTGTAAAATATGTCCCACTCACTGTGGTGATCTCCTCTCTGCGAGCAATGTGTCTCACTCACTGTGGTGATCTCACCTCCGTGTACAATGTGTCCCACTCACTGTGATAATCTCCCCTCTGTGTACAATTCTCCCACTCACCGTGGTGATCTCCCCTCTACGAGCAATGTGTCCCACTCACTGTGGTGATCTCCCCTCTGCGAACAATGTATCTTTCTCACTGTGGTGATATCCCCTCTGAGTAAAATGTGTCCCACTCACTGTAGTGATCTCCCGTCTGTGTACAATGTGTCCCACTCACTGTGGCGATCTCCCCTCTGTGTTCAAAGTGTCCAACTCAACAAGTTGTCCCACTCACCGTGGTGATCTCCCCTCTGCGAGCAATGTGTCCCACTCACTGTGGTGATCTCTGCTCTCTGTACAATGTGTCCAACTCACTGTGATCTCCCGTCTGTGTAAAATGCGTCCCACTCACTGTGGTGATCACCCCTCTGTGTACAAGATGTAGCACTCACTGTGGTGATCTCCCCTCTGTGTACAATGCGTCGCACTCACTGAGGTGATCTCCCCTCTGTGTAAATTGTGCTGCACTCACTTTGGTGATCTCCCCTCTGCGAACAATGTGTCTCACTCACTGTGGTGATCTCCCCTCCGTGTAAAATGTGTTACACTCACTGTGGTGATCTCCCCTCTGTGTAAATTGTGCTGCACTCACTTTGGTGATCTCCCCTCTGCGAACAATGTGTCTCACTCACTGTGGTGATCTCCCCTCCGTGTAAAATGTGTTACACTCACTGTGGTGATCTCCCCTCTGTGTTCAATGTGACTCACTGACTGTGGTGATCTCCCCTCTGTGTACAATGTGTCTCACTCACTGTGGTGATCTCCCCTGTGTGTACAATGTGTCCAACGCACTGTGATCTCCCCTCTATGTAAAATGTGGCCCCCTCACTGTGGTGATCTGCCCTCTGTATACAATGTATCCACTCATTGTGGTGATCTCTGCTCTCTGTACAATGTGTCCAACTCACTGTTATCTCCCCTCTTCGAACAATGTGTCTCACTCACTGTGGTGATCTCCCCTCTGTGCTCAATGTGCCCAACTCACTGTGGTGATCTCTTGTCTTGTGTAAAATGTGTCCCACTCACTGTGCTGATCTCCCCTCTGTGTACAAGTTGTCCCACTCACTGTGGTGATCTGCCCTCTGTGTACAATGTATCCACTCACTGTGGTGATCTCCGCTCTCTGTACAATGTGTCCCACTCACTGTGGGGATCTGCCCTCTGTGTACAATGTATCCACTCACTGTGGTGTTCTCCCCTCTGTGTAAAATATGTCCCACTCACTGTGGTGATCTCCTCTCTGCGAGCAATGTGTCTCACTCACTGTGGTGATCTCACCTCCGTGTACAATGTGTCCCACTCACTGTGATAATCTCCCCTCTGTGTACAAGTTCTCCCACTCACCGTGGTGATCTCCCCTCTACGAGCAATGTGTCCCACTCACTGTGGTGATCTCCCCTCTGCGAACAATGTATCTTTCTCACTGTGGTGATATCCCCTCTGAGTAAAATGTGTCCCACTCACTGTAGTGATCTCCCGTCTGTGTAAAATGCGTCCCACTCACTGGGGTGATCTCCCGTGTGTGTACAAGATGTCGCACTCACTGTGGTGATCTCCCCTCTGTGTACAATGCGTCGCATTCACTGAGGTGATCTCCCCTCTGTGTAAATTGTGCTGCACTCACTTTGGTGATCTCCCCTCTGCGAACAATGTGTCTCACTCACTGTGGTGATCTCCCCTCCGTGTAAAATGTGTTGCATTCTCTGTGGTGATCTCCCCTCTGTGTACAATGTGTCCAACGCACTGTGATCTCCCCTCTGTGTACAATGTCTCCAATCACTGTGGTGATCTCCCCTCTGTGTACAATGTGTCTCACTCATTGTGGTGATCTCCCCTCTGCGTACAATGTTTCCAACTCACTGTGACCTCCCCTCTGTGTACAATGTGCCCAACTCACTGTGATCTCCCCTCTGTGTAAAATGTGTCCCACTCACTGTGGTGATCTCCCCTCTGTGTACAAAGTGTCCAACTCACTGTGATCTCCCATCTGTGTACAATGTGTCGAACTCACTGTGATCTCCCCTCTGTGTAAAATGTGTCCCACTCACTGTGATAATCTCCCCTCTGTGTACAAGTTGTCCCACTCACCGTGGTGATCTCCCCTCTGCGAGCTATGTGTCCCACTCACTGTGGTGATCTGCCCTCTGTATACAATGTGTCCCACGAACTGCGGTGATCTCCCCTCTGTGTAAAATGTGTCCCACTCACTGTGGTGACCTGCCCTCTGTATACAATGTATCCACTCACTGTGGTGATCTCCGCTCTCTGTACAATGTGTCTCACTCACTGTGGTGATCTCCCCTCTGTGTACAATGTGTCCCAAGAACTGCGGTGATCTCCCCTCTACGTAAAATGTGGCCCCCTCACTGTGGTGATCTGCCCTCTGTATACAATGTATCCACTCATTGTGGTGATCTCTGCTCTCTGTACAATGTGTCCAACTCACTGTGATCTCCCCTCTGCGAACAATGTGTCTCACTCACTGTGGTGATCTCCCCTCTGTGTTCAATGTGCCCAACTCACTGTGGTGATCTCCCGTCTTGTGTAAAATGTGTCCCACTCACTGTGCTGATCTCCCCTCTGTGTACAAGTTGTCCCACTCACTGTGGTGATCTGCCCTCTGTGTACAATGTATCCACTCACTGTGGTGATCTCCGCTCTCTGTACAATGTGTCCCACTCACTGTGGGGATCTGCCCTCTGTGTACAATGTATCCACTCACTGTGGTGTTCTCCCCTCTGTGTTCAATGTGCCCACTCACTGTGGTGTCTCCCCTCTGTGTAAAATGTGTCCCACTCACTGTGATGATCTCCCCTCTGTGTAAAATATGTCCCACTCACTGTGGTGATCTCCTCTCTGCGAGCAATGTGTCTCACTCACTGTGGTGATCTCACCTCCGTGTACAATGTGTCCCACTCACTGTGATAATCTCCCCTCTGTGTACAAGTTCTCCCACTCACCGTGGTGATCTCCCCTCTACGAGCAATGTGTCCCACTCACTGTGGTGTTCTCCCCTCTGTGTTCAATGTGCCCACTCACTGTGGTGATCTCCCCTCTGTGTAAAATGTGTCCCACTCACTGTGATGATCTCCCCTCTGTGTAAAATGTGTCCCACTCACTGTGGCGATCTCCCCTCTGTGTTCAAAGTGTCCAACTCAACAAGTTGTCCCACTCACCATGGTGATCTCCCCTCTGCGAGTAATGTGTCCCACTCACTGTGGTGTTCTGCCCACTGTGTACAATGTATCCACTCACTGTGGTGATCTCTGCTCTCTGTACAATGTGTCCAACTCACTGTGATCTCCCCTCTGCGAACAATGTGTCTCACTCACTGTGGTGATCTACCCTCTGTGTTCAATGTGCCCATCTCACTGCGGTGATCTCCCGTCTTGTGTAAAATGCGTCCCACTCACTGTGGTGATATCCCCTCTGAGTAAAATGTGTCCCACTCACTGTAGTGATCTGCCCTCTGTATACAATGTATCCACTCATTGTGGTGATCTCTGCTCTCTGTACAATGTGTCCAACTCACTGTGATCTCCCCTCTTCGAACAATGTGTCTCACTCACTGTGATAATCTCTGCTATGTGTACAATGTGTTTCTCTCACTGTGGTGATCTCACCTTGGTGTACAAAGTGTCCAACTCACTGTGATCTCCCCTCTGCGAACAATTTGTCTCACTCACTGTGGTGATCTCCCCTCTGTGTAAAATGTGTCCCACTCACTGTGGTTATCTCCCCTCTGTGTTAAATGTGTCCCACTCACTGTGGTGAACTTCCCTCTGTGTACAATGTGTCCAACTCAATGTGATCTCCCCTCTGCGAACAGTTTGTCGCACTCACTGTGGTGATCTCCCCTCTGCGATCAATGTGTCTCACTCACTGTGGTGATCTCCCCTCTGTGTTCAATGTGTCCTACTCACTCTGGTGATATCCCCTCTGTGTAAAATGTTTCCCACTCATTGTGACAATCTCCCATCTGTGTACAATGTGTCCCACTCACTGTGATCTCCCCTCTGTGTATAATGTGTCCCACTCACTGTGGTGATCTCACCTTGGTGTACAAAGTGTCCAACTCACTGTGATCTCCCCTCTGCGAACAATTTGTCTCACTCACTGTGGTGATCTCCTCTCTGCGAGCAATTTGTCCCTCTCACTGTGATCTCCCCTCCATGTACAATGTGTCCCACTCACTGTGATAATCTCCCCTCTGCGAACAATGTGTCCAACTCACTGTGGTGATCTCCCGTCTGTGTAAAATGTGTCCCACTCACTGTGGTTATCTCCCCTCTGTGTTAAATGTGTCCCACTCACTGTGGTGATCTTCCCTCTGTGTACAATGTGTCCAACTCAATGTGATCTCCCCTCTGCGAACAATTTGTCGCACTCACTGTGGTGATCTCCCCTCTGCGAACAATGTGTCTCACTCACTGTGGTGATCTCCCCTCTGTGTTCAATGTGTCCAACTCACTCTGGTGATCTCCCGTCTGTGTAAAATGCGTCCCACTCACTGTGGTGATCTCCCCTCTGTGTACAAGATGTCGCACTCACTGTGGTGATCTCCCCTCTGTGTAAATTGTGCTGCACTCACTTTGGTGATCTCCCCTCTGCGAACAATGTGTCTCACTCAGTGGAGTGATCTCCCCTCCGTGTAAAATGTGTTACACTCACTGTGGTGATCTCCAATCTGTGTTCCATGTGACTCACTGACTGTGGTGATCTCCCCTCTGTGTACAATGTGTCTCACTCACTGTGGTGATCTCCCCTGTGTGTACAATGTGTCCAACGCACTGTGATCTCCCCTCTGTGTAAAATGTGTCCCACTCACTGTGGTGATCTCCCCTCTGTGTACAATGTGTCCAACTCACTGTGATCTCCCCTCTGCGAACAATTTGTCTCACTCACTGTGGTGATCTCCTCTCTGTGAGCAATGTGTCCCACTCACTGTGATAATCTCCCCTCTGTGTACAAGTTGTCCCACTCACCGTGGTGATCTCCCCTCTGCGAGCTATGTGTCCCACTCACTGTGGTGATCTGCCCTCTGTATACAATGTGTCCCACGAACTGCGGTGATCTCCCCTCTGTGTAAAATGTGTCCCACTCACTGTGGTGATCTGCCCTCTGTATACAATGTATCCACTCACTGTGGTGATCTCCGCTCTCTGTACAATGTGTCCCACTCACTGTGGGGATCTGCCCTCTGTGTACAATGTATCCACTCACTGTGGTGTTCTCCCCTCTGTGTTCAATGTGCCCACTCACTGTGGTGTCTCCCCTCTGTGTAAAATGTGTCCCACTCACTGTGATGATCTCCCCTCTGTGTAAAATATGTCCCACTCACTGTGGTGATCTCCTCTCTGCGAGCAATGTGTCTCACTCACTGTGGTGATCTCACCTCCGTGTACAATGTGTCCCACTCACTGTGATAATCTCCCCTCTGTGTACAAGTTCTCCCACTCACCGTGGTGATCTCCCCTCTACGAGCAATGTGTCCCACTCACTGTGGTGTTCTCCCCTCTGTGTTCAATGTGCCCACTCACTGTGGTGATCTCCCCTCTGTGTAAAATGTGTCCCACTCACTGTGATGATCTCCCCTCTGTGTAAAATGTGTCCCACTCACTGTGGCGATCTCCCCTCTGTGTTCAAAGTGTCCAACTCAACAAGTTGTCCCACTCACCATGGTGATCTCCCCTCTGCGAGTAATGTGTCCCACTCACTGTGGTGTTCTGCCCACTGTGTACAATGTATCCACTCACTGTGGTGATCTCTGCTCTCTGTACAATGTGTCCAACTCACTGTGATCTCCCCTCTGCGAACAATGTGTCTCACTCACTGTGGTGATCTACCCTCTGTGTTCAATGTGCCCATCTCACTGCGGTGATCTCCCGTCTTGTGTAAAATGCGTCCCACTCACTGTGGTGATATCCCCTCTGAGTAAAATGTGTCCCACTCACTGTAGTGATCTGCCCTCTGTATACAATGTATCCACTCATTGTGGTGATCTCTGCTCTCTGTACAATGTGTCCAACTCACTGTGATCTCCCCTCTTCGAACAATGTGTCTCACTCACTGTGATAATCTCTGCTATGTGTACAATGTGTTTCTCTCACTGTGGTGATCTCACCTTGGTGTACAAAGTGTCCAACTCACTGTGATCTCCCCTCTGCGAACAATTTGTCTCACTCACTGTGGTGATCTCCCCTCTGTGTAAAATGTGTCCCACTCACTGTGGTTATCTCCCCTCTGTGTTAAATGTGTCCCACTCACTGTGGTGAACTTCCCTCTGTGTACAATGTGTCCAACTCAATGTGATCTCCCCTCTGCGAACAGTTTGTCGCACTCACTGTGGTGATCTCCCCTCTGCGATCAATGTGTCTCACTCACTGTGGTGATCTCCCCTCTGTGTTCAATGTGTCCTACTCACTCTGGTGATATCCCCTCTGTGTAAAATGTTTCCCACTCATTGTGACAATCTCCCATCTGTGTACAATGTGTCCCACTCACTGTGATCTCCCCTCTGTGTATAATGTGTCCCACTCACTGTGGTGATCTCACCTTGGTGTACAAAGTGTCCAACTCACTGTGATCTCCCCTCTGCGAACAATTTGTCTCACTCACTGTGGTGATCTCCTCTCTGCGAGCAATTTGTCCCTCTCACTGTGATCTCCCCTCCATGTACAATGTGTCCCACTCACTGTGATAATCTCCCCTCTGCGAACAATGTGTCCAACTCACTGTGGTGATCTCCCGTCTGTGTAAAATGTGTCCCACTCACTGTGGTTATCTCCCCTCTGTGTTAAATGTGTCCCACTCACTGTGGTGATCTTCCCTCTGTGTACAATGTGTCCAACTCAATGTGATCTCCCCTCTGCGAACAATTTGTCGCACTCACTGTGGTGATCTCCCCTCTGCGAACAATGTGTCTCACTCACTGTGGTGATCTCCCGTCTGTGTAAAATGCGTCCCACTCACTGTGGTGATCTCCCCTCTGTGTACAAGATGTCGCACTCACTGTGGTGATCTCCCCTCTGTGTAAATTGTGCTGCACTCACTTTGGTGATCTCCCCTCTGCGAACAATGTGTCTCACTCAGTGGAGTGATCTCCCCTCCGTGTAAAATGTGTTACACTCACAGTGGTGATCTCCAATCTGTGTTCCATGTGACTCACTGACTGTGGTGATCTCCCCTCTGTGTACAATGTGTCTCACTCACTGTGGTGATCTCCCCTGTGTGTACAATGTGTCCAACGCACTGTGATCTCCCCTCTGTGTAAAATGTGTCCCACTCACTGTGGTGATCTCCCCTCTGTGTACAATGTGTCCAACTCACTGTGATCTCCCCTCTGCGAACAATTTGTCTCACTCACTGTGGTGATCTCCTCTCTGTGAGCAATGTGTCCCACTCACTGTGATAATCTCCCCTCTGTGTACAAGTTGTCCCACTCACCGTGGTGATCTCCCCTCTGCGAGCTATGTGTCCCACTCACTGTGGTGATCTGCCCTCTGTATACAATGTGTCCCACGAACTGCGGTGATCTCCCCTCTGTGTAAAATGTGTCCCACTCACTGTGGTGATCTGCCCTCTGTATACAATGTATCCACTCACTGTGGTGATCTCCCCTCTGCGAACAATGTGTCTCACTCACTGTGGTGATCTCCCCTCTGTGTACAATGTGTCCCAAGAACTGCGGTGATCTCCCCTCTGCGTAAAATGTGGCCCCCTCACTGTGGTGATCTGCCCTCTGTATACAATGTATCCACTCATTGTGGTGATCTCTGCTCTCTGTACAATGTGTCCAACTCACTGTGATCTCCCCTCTTCGAACAATGTGTCTCACTCACTGTGGTGATCTACCCTCTGTGTTCAATGTGCCCAACTCACTGTGGTGATCTCCCATCTTGTGTAAAATGTGTCCCACTCACTGTGGTGATCTCCCGTCTTGTGTAAAATGTGTCTCACTCACTGTGGTGATCTCCCCTCTGTGTTCAATGTGCCCAACTCACTGTGGTGATCTCCCATCTTGTGTAAAATGTGTCCCACTCACTGTGGTGATCTCCCGTCTTGTGTAAAATGTGTCTCACTCACTGTGGTGATCTCCCCTCTGTGTTCAATGTGCGCAACTCACTGTGGTGATCTCCTGTCTTGTGTAAAATGCATCCCACTCAATGTGCTGATCTCCCCTCTGTGTACAAGTTGTCCCACTCACTGTGGTGATCTGCCCTCTGTGTACAATGTATCCACTCACTGTGGTGATCTCCGCTCTCTGTACAATGTGTCCCACTCACTGTGGTGTTCTCCCATCTGTGTTCAATGTGCCCACTCACTGTGGTGATCTCCCCTCTGTGTAAAATGTGTCCCACTCACTGTGATGATCTCCCCTCTGTGTAAAATATGTCCCACTCACTGTGGTGATCTCCTCTCTGCGAGCAATGTGTCTCACTCACTGTGGTGATCTCACCTCCGTGTACAATGTGTCCCACTCACTGTGATAATCTCCCCTCTGTGTACAATTCTCCCACTCACCGTGGTGATCTCCCCTCTACGAGCAATGTGTCCCACTCACTGTGGTGATCTCCCCTCTGCGAACAATGTATCTTTCTCACTGTGGTGATATCCCCTCTGAGTAAAATGTGTCCCACTCACTGTAGTGATCTCCCGTCTGTGTACAATGTGTCCCACTCACTGTGGCGATCTCCCCTCTGTGTTCAAAGTGTCCAACTCAACAAGTTGTCCCACTCACCGTGGTGATCTCCCCTCTGCGAGCAATGTGTCCCACTCACTGTGGTGATCTCTGCTCTCTGTACAATGTGTCCAACTCACTGTGATCTCCCCTCTGCGAACAATGTGTCTCACTCACTGTGGTGATCTACCCTCTGTGTTCAATGTGCCCATCTCACTCTGGTGATCTCCCGTCTGTGTAAAATGCGTCCCACTCACTGTGGTGATCACCCCTCTGTGTACAAGATGTCGCACTCACTGTGGTGATCTCCCCTCTGTGTACAATGCGTCGCACTCACTGAGGTGATCTCCCCTCTGTGTAAATTGTGCTGCACTCACTTTGGTGATCTCCCCTCTGCGAACAATGTGTCTCACTCACTGTGGTGATCTCCCCTCCGTGTAAAATGTGTTACACTCACTGTGGTGATCTCCCCTCTGTGTTCAATGTGACTCACTGACTGTGGTGATCTCCCCTCTGTGTACAATGTGTCTCACTCACTGTGGTGATCTCCCCTGTGTGTACAATGTGTCCAACGCACTGTGATCTCCCCTCTATGTAAAATGTGGCCCCCTCACTGTGGTGATCTGCCCTCTGTATACAATGTATCCACTCATTGTGGTGATCTCTGCTCTCTGTACAATGTGTCCAACTCACTGTGATCTCCCCTCTTCGAACAATGTGTCTCACTCACTGTGGTGATCTCCCCTCTGTGCTCAATGTGCCCAACTCACTGTGGTGATCTCCTGTCTTGTGTAAAATGTGTCCCACTCACTGTGCTGATCTCCCCTCTGTGTACAAGTTGTCCCACTCACTGTGGTGATCTGCCCTCTGTGTACAATGTATCCACTCACTGTGGTGATCTCCGCTCTCTGTACAATGTGTCCCACTCACTGTGGGGATCTGCCCTCTGTGTACAATGTATCCACTCACTGTGGTGTTCTCCCCTCTGTGTAAAATATGTCCCACTCACTGTGGTGATCTCCTCTCTGCGAGCAATGTGTCTCACTCACTGTGGTGATCTCACCTCCGTGTACAATGTGTCGCACTCACTGTGATAATCTCCCCTCTGTGTACAAGTTCTCCCACTCACCGTGGTGATCTCCCCTCTACGAGCAATGTGTCCCACTCACTGTGGTGATCTCCCCTCTGCGAACAATGTATCTTTCTCACTGTGGTGATATCCCCTCTGAGTAAAATGTGTCCCACTCACTGTAGTGATCTCCCGTCTGTGTAAAATGCGTCCCACTCACTGGGGTGATCTCCCGTGTGTGTACAAGATGTCGCACTCACTGTGGTGATCTCCCCTCTGTGTACAATGCGTCGCATTCACTGAGGTGATCTCCCCTCTGTGTAAATTGTGCTGCACTCACTTTGGTGATCTCCCCTCTGCGAACAATGTGTCTCACTCACTGTGGTGATCTCCCCTCCGTGTAAAATGTGTTGCATTCACTGTGGTGATCTCCCCTCTGTGTACAATGTGTCCAACGCACTGTGATCTCCCCTCTGTGTACAATGTCTCCAATCACTGTGGTGATCTCCCCTCTGTGTACAAAGTGTCCAACTCACTGTGATCTCCCATCTGTGTACAATGTGTCGAACTCACTGTGATCTCCCCTCTGTGTAAAATGTGTCCCACTCACTGTGATAATCTCCCCTCTGTGTACAAGTTGTCCCACTCACCGTGGTGATCTCCCCTCTGCGAGCTATGTGTCCCACTCACTGTGGTGATCTGCCCTCTGTATACAATGTGTCCCACGAACTGCGGTGATCTCCCCTCTGTGTAAAATGTGTCCCACTCACTGTGGTGACCTGCCCTCTGTATACAATGTATCCACTCACTGTGGTGATCTCCGCTCTCTGTACAATGTGTCTCACTCACTGTGGTGATCTCCCCTCTGTGTACAATGTGTCCCAAGAACTGCGGTGATCTCCCCTCTACGTAAAATGTGGCCCCCTCACTGTGGTGATCTGCCCTCTGTATACAATGTATCCACTCATTGTGGTGATCTCTGCTCTCTGTACAATGTGTCCAACTCACTGTGATCTCCCCTCTGCGAACAATGTGTCTCACTCACTGTGGTGTTCTCCCCTCTGTGTTCAATGTGCCCAACTCACTGTGGTGATCTCCCGTCTTGTGTAAAATGTGTCCCACTCACTGTGCTGATCTCCCCTCTGTGTACAAGTTGTCCCACTCACTGTGGTGATCTGCCCTCTGTGTACAATGTATCCACTCACTGTGGTGATCTCCGCTCTCTGTACAATGTGTCCCACTCACTGTGGGGATCTGCCCTCTGTGTACAATGTATCCACTCACTGTGGTGTTCTCCCCTCTGTGTTCAATGTGCCCACTCACTGTGGTGATCTCCCCTCTGTGTAAAATGTGTCCCACTCACTGTGATGATCTCCCCTCTGTGTAAAATATGTCCCACTCACTGTGGTGATCTCCTCTCTGCGAGCAATGTGTCTCACTCACTGTGGTGATCTCACCTCCGTGTACAATGTGTCCCACTCACTGTGATAATCTCCCCTCTGTGTACAAGTTCTCCCACTCACCGTGGTGATCTCCCCTCTACGAGCAATGTGTCCCACTCACTGTGGTGTTCTCCCCTCTGTGTTCAATGTGCCCACTCACTGTGGTGATCTCCCCTCTGTGTAAAATGTGTCCCACTCACTGTGATGATCTCCCCTCTGTGTAAAATGTGTCCCACTCACTGTGGCGATCTCCCCTCTGTGTTCAAAGTGTCCAACTCAACAAGTTGTCCCACTCACCATGGTGATCTCCCCTCTGCGAGTAATGTGTCCCACTCACTGTGGTGTTCTGCCCACTGTGTACAATGTATCCACTCACTGTGGTGATCTCTGCTCTCTGTACAATGTGTCCAACTCACTGTGATCTCCCCTCTGCGAACAATGTGTCTCACTCACTGTGGTGATCTACCCTCTGTGTTCAATGTGCCCATCTCACTGCGGTGATCTCCCGTCTTGTGTAAAATGCGTCCCACTCACTGTGGTGATATCCCCTCTGAGTAAAATGTGTCCCACTCACTGTAGTGATCTGCCCTCTGTATACAATGTATCCACTCATTGTGGTGATCTCTGCTCTCTGTACAATGTGTCCAACTCACTGTGATCTCCCCTCTTCGAACAATGTGTCTCACTCACTGTGATAATCTCTGCTATGTGTACAATGTGTTTCTCTCACTGTGGTGATCTCACCTTGGTGTACAAAGTGTCCAACTCACTGTGATCTCCCCTCTGCGAACAATTTGTCTCACTCACTGTGGTGATCTCCCCTCTGTGTAAAATGTGTCCCACTCACTGTGGTTATCTCCCCTCTGTGTTAAATGTGTCCCACTCACTGTGGTGAACTTCCCTCTGTGTACAATGTGTCCAACTCAATGTGATCTCCCCTCTGCGAACAGTTTGTCGCACTCACTGTGGTGATCTCCCCTCTGCGATCAATGTGTCTCACTCACTGTGGTGATCTCCCCTCTGTGTTCAATGTGTCCTACTCACTCTGGTGATATCCCCTCTGTGTAAAATGTTTCCCACTCATTGTGACAATCTCCCATCTGTGTACAATGTGTCCCACTCACTGTGATCTCCCCTCTGTGTATAATGTGTCCCACTCACTGTGGTGATCTCACCTTGGTGTACAAAGTGTCCAACTCACTGTGATCTCCCCTCTGCGAACAATTTGTCTCACTCACTGTGGTGATCTCCTCTCTGCGAGCAATTTGTCCCTCTCACTGTGATCTCCCCTCCATGTACAATGTGTCCCACTCACTGTGATAATCTCCCCTCTGCGAACAATGTGTCCAACTCACTGTGGTGATCTCCCGTCTGTGTAAAATGTGTCCCACTCACTGTGGTTATCTCCCCTCTGTGTTAAATGTGTCCCACTCACTGTGGTGATCTTCCCTCTGTGTACAATGTGTCCAACTCAATGTGATCTCCCCTCTGCGAACAATTTGTCGCACTCACTGTGGTGATCTCCCCTCTGCGAACAATGTGTCTCACTCACTGTGGTGATCTCCCCTCTGTGTTCAATGTGTCCAACTCACTCTGGTGATCTCCCGTCTGTGTAAAATGCGTCCCACTCACTGTGGTGATCTCCCCTCTGTGTACAAGATGTCGCACTCACTGTGGTGATCTCCCCTCTGTGTACAATGCGTCGCACTCACTGAGGTGATCTCCCCTCTGTGTAAATTGTGCTGCACTCACTTTGGTGATCTCCCCTCTGCGAACAATGTGTCTCACTCAGTGGAGTGATC
The DNA here is from genome assembly GCF_048418815.1 of Hemitrygon akajei. Classification (NCBI taxonomy): domain Eukaryota; kingdom Metazoa; phylum Chordata; class Chondrichthyes; order Myliobatiformes; family Dasyatidae; genus Hemitrygon; species Hemitrygon akajei. The sequence continues at coordinate 145,136,973 of NC_133124.1, read as the reverse complement.
TCCCCTCCGTGTAAAATGTGTTACACTCACTGTGGTGATCTCCAATCTGTGTTCCATGTGACTCACTGACTGTGGTGATCTCCCCTCTGTGTACAATGTGTCTCACTCACTGTGGTGATCTCCCCTGTGTGTACAATGTGTCCAACGCACTGTGATCTCCCCTCTGTGTAAAATGTGTCCCACTCACTGTGGTGATCTCCCCTCTGTGTACAATGTGTCCAACTCACTGTGATCTCCCCTCTGCGAACAATTTGTCTCACTCACTGTGGTGATCTCCTCTCTGTGAGCAATGTGTCCCACTCACTGTGATAATCTCCCCTCTGTGTACAAGTTGTCCCACTCACCGTGGTGATCTCCCCTCTGCGAGCTATGTGTCCCACTCACTGTGGTGATCTGCCCTCTGTATACAATGTGTCCCACGAACTGCGGTGATCTCCCCTCTGTGTAAAATGTGTCCCACTCACTGTGGTGATCTGCCCTCTGTATACAATGTATCCACTCACTGTGGTGATCTCCCCTCTGCGAACAATGTGTCTCACTCACTGTGGTGATCTCCCCTCTGTGTACAATGTGTCCCAAGAACTGCGGTGATCTCCCCTCTGCGTAAAATGTGGCCCCCTCACTGTGGTGATCTGCCCTCTGTATACAATGTATCCACTCATTGTGGTGATCTCTGCTCTCTGTACAATGTGTCCAACTCACTGTGATCTCCCCTCTTCGAACAATGTGTCTCACTCACTGTGGTGATCTACCCTCTGTGTTCAATGTGCCCAACTCACTGTGGTGATCTCCCATCTTGTGTAAAATGTGTCCCACTCACTGTGCTGATCTCCCGTCTTGTGTAAAATGTGTCTCACTCACTGTGGTGATCTCCCCTCTGTGTTCAATGTGCCCAACTCACTGTGGTGATCTCCCATCTTGTGTAAAATGTGTCCCACTCACTGTGGTGATCTCCCGTCTTGTGTAAAATGTGTCTCACTCACTGTGGTGATCTCCCCTCTGTGTTCAATGTGCGCAACTCACTGTGGTGATCTCCTGTCTTGTGTAAAATGCATCCCACTCAATGTGCTGATCTCCCCTCTGTGTACAAGTTGTCCCACTCACTGTGGTGATCTGCCCTCTGTGTACAATGTATCCACTCACTGTGGTGATCTCCGCTCTCTGTACAATGTGTCCCACTCACTGTGGTGTTCTCCCATCTGTGTTCAATGTGCCCACTCACTGTGGTGATCTCCCCTCTGTGTAAAATGTGTCCCACTCACTGTGATGATCTCCCCTCTGTGTAAAATATGTCCCACTCACTGTGGTGATCTCCTCTCTGCGAGCAATGTGTCTCACTCACTGTGGTGATCTCACCTCCGTGTACAATGTGTCCCACTCACTGTGATAATCTCCCCTCTGTGTACAATTCTCCCACTCACCGTGGTGATCTCCCCTCTACGAGCAATGTGTCCCACTCACTGTGGTGATCTCCCCTCTGCGAACAATGTATCTTTCTCACTGTGGTGATATCCCCTCTGAGTAAAATGTGTCCCACTCACTGTAGTGATCTCCCGTCTGTGTACAATGTGTCCCACTCACTGTGGCGATCTCCCCTCTGTGTTCAAAGTGTCCAACTCAACAAGTTGTCCCACTCACCGTGGTGATCTCCCCTCTGCGAGCAATGTGTCCCACTCACTGTGGTGATCACTGCTCTCTGTACAATGTGTCCAACTCACTGTGATCTCCCCTCTGCGAACAATGTGTCTCACTCACTGTGGTGATCTACCCTCTGTGTTCAATGTGCCCATCTCACTCTGGTGATCTCCCGTCTGTGTAAAATGCGTCCCACTCACTGTGGTGATCACCCCTCTGTGTACAAGATGTCGCACTCACTGTGGTGATCTCCCCTCTGTGTACAATGCGTCGCACGCACTGAGGTGATCTCCCCTCTGTGTAAATTGTGCTGCACTCACTTTGGTGATCTCCCCTCTGCGAACAATGTGTCTCACTCACTGTGGTGATCTCCCCTCCGTGTAAAATGTGTTACACTCACTGTGGTGATCTCCCCTCTGTGTTCAATGTGACTCACTGACTGTGGTGATCTCCCCTCTGTGTACAATGTGTCTCACTCACTGTGGTGATCTCCCCTGTGTGTACAATGTGTCCAACGCACTGTGATCTCCCCTCTATGTAAAATGTGGCCCCCTCACTGTGGTGATCTGCCCTCTGTATACAATGTATCCACTCATTGTGGTGATCTCTGCTCTCTGTACAATGTGTCCAACTCACTGTGATCTCCCCTCTTCGAACAATGTGTCTCACTCACTGTGGTGATCTCCCCTCTGTGCTCAATGTGCCCAACTCACTGTGGTGATCTCCTGTCTTGTGTAAAATGTGTCCCACTCACTGTGCTGATCTCCCCTCTGTGTACAAGTTGTCCCACTCACTGTGGTGATCTGCCCTCTGTGTACAATGTATCCACTCACTGTGGTGATCTCCGCTCTCTGTACAATGTGTCCCACTCACTGTGGGGATCTGCCCTCTGTGTACAATGTATCCACTCACTGTGGTGTTCTCCCCTCTGTGTAAAATATGTCCCACTCACTGTGGTGATCTCCTCTCTGCGAGCAATGTGTCTCACTCACTGTGGTGATCTCACCTCCGTGTACAATGTGTCCCACTCACTGTGATAATCTCCCCTCTGTGTACAAGTTCTCCCACTCACCGTGGTGATCTCCCCTCTACGAGCAATGTGTCCCACTCACTGTGGTGATCTCCCCTCTGCGAACAATGTATCTTTCTCACTGTGGTGATATCCCCTCTGAGTAAAATGTGTCCCACTCACTGTAGTGATCTCCCGTCTGTGTAAAATGCGTCCCACTCACTGGGGTGATCTCCCGTGTGTGTACAAGATGTCGCACTCACTGTGGTGATCTCCCCTCTGTGTACAATGCGTCGCATTCACTGAGGTGATCTCCCCTCTGTGTAAATTGTGCTGCACTCACTTTGGTGATCTCCCCTCTGCGAACAATGTGTCTCACTCACTGTGGTGATCTCCCCTCCGTGTAAAATGTGTTGCATTCACTGTGGTGATCTCCCCTCTGTGTACAATGTGTCCAACGCACTGTGATCTCCCCTCTGTGTACAATGTCTCCAATCACTGTGGTGATCTCCCCTCTGTGTACAATATGTCTCACTCATTGTGGTGATCTCCCCTCAGTGTACAATGTCTCCAATCACTGTGGTGATCTCCCATCTTGTGTAAAATGTGTCCCACTCACTGTGGTGATCTCCCGTCTTGTGTAAAATGTGTCTCACTCACTGTGGTGATCTCCCCTCTGTGTTCAATGTGCCCAATTCACTGTGGTGATCTCCTGTCTTGTGTAAAATGCGTCCCACTCAATGTGCTGATCTCCCCTCTGTGTACAAGTTGTCCCACTCACTGTGGTGATCTGCCCTCTGTGTACAATGTATCCACTCACTGTGGTGATCTCCGCTCTCTGTACAATGTGTCCCACTCACTGTGGTGATCTCCCCTCTGTGTAAAATGTGTCCCACTCACTGTGATGATCTCCCCTCTGTGTAAAATATGTCCCACTCACTGTGGTGATCTCCTCTCTGCGAGCAATGTGTCTCACTCACTGTTGTGATCTCACCTCCGTGTACAATGTGTCCCACTCACTGTGATGATCTCCCCTCTGTGTAAAATATGTCCCACTCACTGTGGTGATCTCCTCTCTGCGAGCAATGTGTCTCACTCACTGTGGTGATCTCACCTCCGTGTACAATGTGTCCAACTCAATGTGATCTCCCCTCTGCGAACAGTTTGTCGCACTCACTGTGGTGATCTCCCCTCTGCGATCAATGAGTCTCACTCACTGTGGTGATCTCCCCTCTGTGTTCAATGTGTCCTACTCACTCTGGTGATATCCCCTCTGTGTAAAATGTTTCCCACTCATTGTGACAATCTCCCATCTGTGTACAATGTGTCCCACTCACTGTGATCTCCCCTCTGCGAACAATGTGTCTCACTCACTGTGGTGATCTACCCTCTGTGTTCAATGTGCCCATCTCACTCTGGTGATCTCCCGTCTGTGTAAAATGCATCCCACTCACTGTGGTGATCACCCCTCTGTGTACAAGATGTCGCACTCACTGTGGTGATCTCCCCTCTGTGTACAATGCGTCGCACTCACTGAGGTGATCTCCCCTCTGTGTAAATTGTGCTGCACTCACTTTGGTGATCTCCCCTCTGCGAACAATGTGTCTCACTCACTGTGGTGATCTCCCCTCCGTGTAAAATGTGTTACACTCACTGTGGTGATCTCCCCTCTGTGTTCAATGTGACTCACTGACTGTGGTGATCTCCCCTCTGTGTAGAATGTGTCTCACTCACTGTGGTGATCTCCCCTGTGTGTACAATGTGTCCAACGCACTGTGATCTCCCCTCTATGTAAAATGTGGCCCCATCACTGTGGTGATCTGCCCTCTGTATACAATGTATCCACTCATTGTGGTGATCTCTGCTCTCTGTACAATGTGTCCAACTCACTGTGATCTCCCCTCTTCGAACAATGTGTCTCACTCACTGTGGTGATCTCCCCTCTGTGCTCAATGTGCCCAACTCACTGTGGTGATCTCCTGTCTTGTGTAAAATGTGTCCCACTCACTGTGCTGATCTCCCCTCTGTGTACAAGTTGTCCCACTCACTGTGGTGATCTGCCCTCTGTGTACAATGTATCCACTCACTGTGGTGATCTCCGCTCTCTGTACAATGTGTCCCACTCACTGTGGGGATCTGCCCTCTGTGTACAATGTATCCACTCACTGTGGTGTTCTCCCCTCTGTGTAAAATATGTCCCACTCACTGTGGTGATCTCCTCTCTGCGAGCAATGTGTCTCACTCACTGTGGTGATCTCACCTCCGTGTACAATGTGTCCCACTCACTGTGATAATCTCCCCTCTGTGTACAAGTTCTCCCACTCACCGTGGTGATCTCCCCTCTACGAGCAATGTGTCCCACTCACTGTGGTGATCTCCCCTCTGCGAACAATGTATCTTTCTCACTGTGGTGATATCCCCTCTGAGTAAAATGTGTCCCACTCACTGTAGTGATCTCCCGTCTGTGTAAAATGCGTCCCACTCACTGGGGTGATCTCCCGTGTGTGTACAAGATGTCGCACTCACTGTGGTGATCTCCCCTCTGTGTACAATGCGTCGCATTCACTGAGGTGATCTCCCCTCTGTGTAAATTGTGCTGCACTCACTTTGGTGATCTCCCCTCTGCGAACAATGTGTCTCACTCACTGTGGTGATCTCCCCTCCGTGTAAAATGTGTTGCATTCACTGTGGTGATCTCCCCTCTGTGTACAATGTGTCCAACGCACTGTGATCTCCCCTCTGTGTACAATGTCTCCAATCACTGTGGTGATCTCCCCTCTGTGTACAATATGTCTCACTCATTGTGGTGATCTCCCCTCAGTGTACAATGTCTCCAATCACTGTGGTGATCTCCCATCTTGTGTAAAATGTGTCCCACTCACTGTGGTGATCTCCCGTCTTGTGTAAAATGTGTCTCACTCACTGTGGTGATCTCCCCTCTGTGTTCAATGTGCCCAATTCACTGTGGTGATCTCCTGTCTTGTGTAAAATGCGTCCCACTCAATGTGCTGATCTCCCCTCTGTGTACAAGTTGTCCCACTCACTGTGGTGATCTGCCCTCTGTGTACAATGTATCCACTCACTGTGGTGATCTCCGCTCTCTGTACAATGTGTCCCACTCACTGTGGTGATCTCCCCTCTGTGTAAAATGTGTCCCACTCACTGTGATGATCTCCCCTCTGTGTAAAATATGTCCCACTCACTGTGGTGATCTCCTCTCTGCGAGCAATGTGTCTCACTCACTGTTGTGATCTCACCTCCGTGTACAATGTGTCCCACTCACTGTGATGATCTCCCCTCTGTGTAAAATATGTCCCACTCACTGTGGTGATCTCCTCTCTGCGAGCAATGTGTCTCACTCACTGTGGTGATCTCACCTCCGTGTACAATGTGTCCAACTCAATGTGATCTCCCCTCTGCGAACAGTTTGTCGCACTCACTGTGGTGATCTCCCCTCTGCGATCAATGTGTCTCACTCACTGTGGTGATCTCCCCTCTGTGTTCAATGTGTCCTACTCACTCTGGTGATATCCCCTCTGTGTAAAATGTTTCCCACTCATTGTGACAATCTCCCATCTGTGTACAATGTGTCCCACTCACTGTGATCTCCCCTCTGCGAACAATGTGTCTCACTCACTGTGGTGATCTACCCTCTGTGTTCAATGTGCCCATCTCACTCTGGTGATCTCCCGTCTGTGTAAAATGCATCCCACTCACTGTGGTGATCACCCCTCTGTGTACAAGATGTCGCACTCACTGTGGTGATCTCCCCTCTGTGTACAATGCGTCGCACTCACTGAGGTGATCTCCCCTCTGTGTAAATTGTGCTGCACTCACTTTGGTGATCTCCCCTCTGCGAACAATGTGTCTCACTCACTGTGGTGATCTCCCCTCCGTGTAAAATGTGTTACACTCACTGTGGTGATCTCCCCTCTGTGTTCAATGTGACTCACTGACTGTGGTGATCTCCCCTCTGTGTACAATGTGTCTCACTCACTGTGGTGATCTCCCCTGTGTGTACAATGTATCCAACGCACTGTGATCTCCCCTCTATGTAAAATGTGGCCCCATCACTGTGGTGATCTGCCCTCTGTATACAATGTATCCACTCATTGTGGTGATCTCTGCTCTCTGTACAATGTGTCCAACTCACTGTGATCTCCCCTCTTCGAACAATGTGTCTCACTCACTGTGGTGATCTCCCCTCTGTGCTCAATGTGCCCAACTCACTGTGGTGATCTCCTGTCTTGTGTAAAATGTGTCCCACTCACTGTGCTGATCTCCCCTCTGTGTACAAGTTGTCCCACTCACTGTGGTGATCTGCCCTCTGTGTACAATGTATCCACTCACTGTGGTGAACTCCGCTCTCTGTACAATGTGTCCCACTCACTGTGGGGATCTGCCCTCTGTGTACAATGTATCCACTCACTGTGGTGTTCTCCCCTCTGTGTAAAATATGTCCCACTCACTGTGGTGATCTCCTCTCTGCGAGCAATGTGTCTCACTCACTGTGGTGATCTCACCTCCGTGTACAATGTGTCCCACTCACTGTGATAATCTCCCCTCTGTGTACAAGTTCTCCCACTCACCGTGGTGATCTCCCCTCTACGAGCAATGTGTCCCACTCACTGTGGTGATCTCCCCTCTGCGAACAATGTATCTTTCTCACTGTGGTGATATCCCCTCTGAGTAAAATGTGTCCCACTCACTGTAGTGATCTCCCGTCTGTGTAAAATGCGTCCCACTCACTGGGGTGATCTCCCGTGTGTGTACAAGATGTCGCACTCACTGTGGTGATCTCCCCTCTGTGTACAATGCGTCGCATTCACTGAGGTGATCTCCCCTCTGTGTAAATTGTGCTGCACTCACTTTGGTGATCTCCCCTCTGCGAACAATGTGTCTCACTCACTGTGGTGATCTCCCCTCCGTGTAAAATGTGTTGCATTCACTGTGGTGATCTCCCCTCTGTGTACAATGTGTCCAACGCACTGTGATCTCCCCTCTGTGTACAATGTCTCCAATCACTGTGGTGATCTCCCCTCTGTGTACAATATGTCTCACTCATTGTGGTGATCTCCCCTCTGTGTACAATGTCTCCAATCACTGTGGTGATCTCCCATCTTGTGTAAAATGTGTCCCACTCACTGTGGTGATCTCCCGTCTTGTGTAAAATGTGTCTCACTCACTGTGGTGATCTCCCCTCTGTGTTCAATGTGCCCAATTCACTGTGGTGATCTCCTGTCTTGTGTAAAATGCGTCCCACTCAATGTGCTGATCTCCCCTCTGTGTACAAGTTGTCCCACTCACTGTGGTGATCTGCCCTCTGTGTACAATGTATCCACTCACTGTGGTGATCTCCGCTCTCTGTACAATGTGTCCCACTCACTGTGGTGATCTCCCCTCTGTGTAAAATGTGTCCCACTCACTGTGATGATCTCCCCTCTGTGTAAAATATGTCCCACTCACTGTGGTGATCTCCTCTCTGCGAGCAATGTGTCTCACTCACTGTGGTGATCTCACCTCCGTGTACAATGTGTCCCACTCACTGTGATGATCTCCCCTCTGTGTAAAATATGTCCCACTCACTGTGGTGATCTCCTCTCTGCGAGCAATGTGTCTCACTCACTGTGGTGATCTCACCTCCGTGTACAATGTGTCCAACTCAATGTGATCTCCCCTCTGCGAACAGTTTGTCGCACTCACTGTGGTGATCTCCCCTCTGCGATCAATGTGTCCTACTCACTCTGGTGATATCCCCTCTGTGTAAAATGTTTCCCACTCATTGTGACAATCTCCCATCTGTGTACAATGTGTCCCACTCACTGTGATCTCCCCTCTGCGAACAATGTGTCTCACTCACTGTGGTGATCTACCCTCTGTGTTCAATGTGCCCATCTCACTCTGGTGATCTCCCGTCTGTGTAAAATGCGTCCCACTCACTGTGGTGATCACCCCTCTGTGTACAAGATGTCGCACTCACTGTGGTGATCTCCCCTCTGTGTACAATGCGTCGCACTCACTGAGGTGATCTCCCCTCTGTGTAAATTGTGCTGCACTCACTTTGGTGATCTCCCCTCTGCGAACAATGTGTCTCACTCACTGTGGTGATCTCCCCTCCGTGTAAAATGTGTTACACTCACTGTGGTGATCTCCCCTCTGTGTTCAATGTGACTCACTGACTGTGGTGATCTCCCCTCTGTGTACAATGTGTCTCACTCACTGTGGTGATCTCCCCTGTGTGTACAATGTGTCCAACGCACTGTGATCTCCCCTCTATGTAAAATGTGGCCCCCTCACTGTGGTGATCTGCCCTCTGTATACAATGTATCCACTCATTGTGGTGATCTCTGCTCTCTGTACAATGTGTCCAACTCACTGTGATCTCCCCTCTTCGAACAATGTGTCTCACTCACTGTGGTGATCTCCACTCTGTGCTCAATGTGCCCAACTCACTGTGGTGATCTCCTGTCTTGTGTAAAATGTGTCCCACTCACTGTGCTGATCTCCCCTCTGTGTACAAGTTGTCCCACTCACTGTGGTGATCTGCCCTCTGTGTACAATGTATCCACTCACTGTGGTGATCTCCGCTCTCTGTACAATGTGTCCCACTCACTGTGGGGATCTGCCCTCTGTGTACAATGTATCCACTCACTGTGGTGTTCTCCCCTCTGTGTAAAATATGTCCCACTCACTGTGGTGATCTCCTCTCTGCGAGCAATGTGTCTCACTCACTGTGGTGATCTCACCTCCGTGTACAATGTGTCCCACTCACTGTGATAATCTCCCCTCTGTGTACAAGTTCTCCCACTCACCGTGGTGATCTCCCCTCTACGAGCAATGTGTCCCACTCACTGTGGTGATCTCCCCTCTGCGAACAATGTATCTTTCTCACTGTGGTGATATCCCCTCTGAGTAAAATGTGTCCCACTCACTGTAGTGATCTCCCGTCTGTGTAAAATGCGTCCCACTCACTGGGGTGATCTCCCGTGTGTGTACAAGATGTCGCACTCACTGTGGTGATCTCCCCTCTGTGTACAATGCGTCGCATTCACTGAGGTGATCTCCCCTCTGTGTAAATTGTGCTGCACTCACTTTGGTGATCTCCCCTCTGCGAACAATGTGTCTCACTCACTGTGGTGATCTCCCCTCCGTGTAAAATGTGTTGCATTCACTGTGGTGATCTCCCCTCTGTGTGCAATGTGTCCAACGCACTGTGATCTCCCCTCTGTGTACAATGTCTCCAATCACTGTGGTGATCTCCCCTCTGTGTACAATGTGTCTCACTCATTGTGGTGATCTCCCCTCTGTGTACAATGTCTCCAATCACTGTGGTGATCTCCCATCTTGTGTAAAATGTGTCCCACTCACTGTGGTGATCTCCCGTCTTGTGTAAAATGTGTCTCACTCACTGTGGTGATCTCCCCTCTGTGTTCAATGTGCCCAACTCACTGTGGTGATCTCCTGTCTTGTGTAAAATGCGTCCCACTCAATGTGCTGATCTCCCCTCTGTGTACAAGTTGTCCCACTCACTGTGGTGATCTGCCCTCTGTGTACAATGTATCCACTCACTGTGGTGATCTCCGCTCTCTGTACAATGTGTCCCACTCACTGTGGTGTTCTCCCATCTGTGTTCAATGTGCCCACTGACTGTGGTGATCTCCCCTCTGTGTAAAATGTGTCCCACTCACTGTGATGATCTCCCCTCTGTGTAAAATATGTCCCACTCACTGTGGTGATCTCCTCTCTGCGAGCAATGTGTCTCACTCACCGTGGTGATCTCCCCTCTACGAGCAATGTGTCCCACTCACTGTGGTGATCTCCCCTCTGCGAACAATGTATCTTTCTCACTGTGGTGATCTCCCCTCTGTGTACAATGTGTCCAACGCACTGTGATCTCCCCTCTGTGTACAATGTCTCCAATCACTGTGGTGATCTCCCCTCTGTGTACAATGTGTCTCACTCATTGTGGTGATCTCCCCTCTGTGTACAATGTTTCCAACTCACTGTGACCTCCCCTCTGTGTACAATGTGCCCAACTCACTGTGATCTCCCCTCTGTGTAAAATGTGTCCCACTCACTGTGGTGATCTCCCCTCTGTGTACAAAGTGTCCAACTCACTGTGATCTCCCATCTGTGTACAATGTGTCGAACTCACTGTGATCTCCCCTCTGTGTAAAATGTGTCCCACTCACTGTGATAATCTCCCCTCTGTGTACAAGTTGTCCCACTCACCGTGGTGATCTCCCCTCTGCGAGCTATGTGTCCCACTCACTGTGGTGATCTGCCCTCTGTATACAATGTGTCCCACGAACTGCGGTGATCTCCCCTCTGTGTAAAATGTGTCCCACTCACTGTGGTGACCTGCCCTCTGTATACAATGTATCCACTCACTGTGGTGATCTCCGCTCTCTGTACAATGTGTCTCACTCACTGTGGTGATCTCCCCTCTGTGTACAATGTGTCCCAAGAACTGCGGTGATCTCCCCTCTACGTAAAATGTGGCCCCCTCACTGTGGTGATCTGCCCTCTGTATACAATGTATCCACTCATTGTGGTGATCTCTGCTCTCTGTACAATGTGACCAACTCACTGTGATCTCCCCTCTGCGAACAATGTGTCTCACTCACTGTGGTGATCTCCCCTCTGTGTTCAATGTGCCCAACTCACTGTGGTGATCTCCCGTCTTGTGTAAAATGTGTCCCACTCACTGTGCTGATCTCCCCTCTGTGTACAAGTTGTCCCACTCACTGTGGTGATCTGCCCTCTGTGTACAATGTATCCACTCACTGTGGTGATCTCCGCTCTCTGTACAATGTGTCCCACTCACTGTGGGGATCTGCCCTCTGTGTACAATGTATCCACTCACTGTGGTGTTCTCCCCTCTGTGTTCAATGTGCCCACTCACTGTGGTGATCTCCCCTCTGTGTAAAATGTGTCCGACTCACTGTGATGATCTCCCCTCTGTGTAAAATATGTCCCACTCACTGTGGTGATCTCCTCTCTGCGAGCAATGTGTCTCACTCACTGTGGTGATCTCACCTCCGTGTACAATGTGTCCCACTCACTGTGATAATCTCCCCTCTGTGTACAAGTTCTCCCACTCACCGTGGTGATCTCCCCTCTACGAGCAATGTGTCCCACTCACTGTGGTGTTCTCCCCTCTGTGTTCAATGTGCCCACTCACTGTGGTGATCTCCCCTCTGTGTAAAATGTGTCCCACTCACTGTGATGATCTCCCCTCTGTGTAAAATGTGTCCCACTCACTGTGGCGATCTCCCCTCTGTGTTCAAAGTGTCCAACTCAACAAGTTGTCCCACTCACCATGGTGATCTCCCCTCTGCGAGTAATGTGTCCCACTCACTGTGGTGATCTGCCCACTGTGTACAATGTATCCACTCACTGTGGTGATCTCTGCTCTCTGTACAATGTGTCCAACTCACTGTGATCTCCCCTCTGCGAACAATGTGTCTCACTCACTGTGGTGATCTACCCTCTGTGTTCAATGTGCCCATCTCACTGCGGTGATCTCCCGTCTTGTGTAAAATGCGTCCCACTCACTGTGGTGATATCCCCTCTGAGTAAAATGTGTCCCACTCACTGTAGTGATCTCCCGTCTGTGTAAAATGTGTCCCACTCACTGTGGCGATCTGTCTTCTGCTAACAATGTGTCTCACTCACTGTGATAATCTCTGCTATGTGTACAATGTGTTTCTCTCACTGTGGTGATCTCACCTTGGTGTACAAAGTGTCCAACTCACTGTGATCTCCCCTCTGCGAACAATTTGTCCCACTCACTGTGGTGATCTCCTCTCTGCGAGCAATGTGTCTCACTCACTGTGGTGATCTCACCTCCGTGTACAATGTGTCCCACTCACTGTGATAATCTCCCCTCTGTGTACAATTCTCCCACTCACCGTGGTGATCTCCCCTCTACGAGCAATGTGTCCCACTCACTGTGGTGATCTCCCCTCTGCGAACAATGTATCTTTCTCACTGTGGTGATATCCCCTCTGAGTAAAATGTGTCCCACTCACTGTAGTGATCTCCCGTCTGTGTACAATGTGTCCCACTCACTGTGGCGATCTCCCCTCTGTGTTCAAAGTGTCCAACTCAACAAGTTGTCCCACTCACCGTGGTGATCTCCCCTCTGCGAGCAATGTGTCCCACTCACTGTGGTGATCTCTGCTCTCTGTACAATGTGTCCAACTCACTGTGATCTCCCCTCTGCGAACAATGTGTCTCACTCACTGTGGTGATCTCCCCTCTGCGATCAATGTGTCTCACTCACTGTGGTGATCTCCCCTCTGTGTTCAATGTGTCCTACTCACTCTGGTGATATCCCCTCTGTGTAAAATGTTTCCCACTCATTGTGACAATCTCCCATCTGTGTACAATGTGTCCCACTCACTGTGATCTCCCCTCTGTGTATAATGTGTCCCACTCACTGTGGTGATCTCACCTTGGTATACAAAGTGTCCAACTGACTGTGATCTCCCCTCTGCGAACAATTTGTCTCACTCACTGTGGTGATCTCCTCTCTGCGAGCAATGTGTCCCTCTCACTGTGATCTCCCCTCCATGTACAATGTGTCCCACTCACTGTGATAATCTCCCCTCTGCGAACAATGTGTCCAACTCACTGTGGTGATCTCCCCTCTGTGTAAAATGTGTCCCACTCACTGTGGTTATCTCCCCTCTGTGTTAAATGTGTCCCACTCACTGTGGTGATCTTCCCTCTGTGTACAATGTGTCCAACTCAATGTGATCTCCCCTCTGCGAACAATTTGTCGCACTCACTGTGGTGATCTCCCCTCTGCGAACAATGTGTCTCACTCACTGTGGTGATCTCCCCTCTGTGTACAATGCGTCGCATTCACTGAGGTGATCTCCCCTCTGTGTAAATTGTGCTGCACTCACTTTGGTGATCTCCCCTCTGCGAACAATGTGTCTCACTCACTGTGGTGATCTCCCCTCCGTGTAAAATGTGTTGCATTCACTGTGGTGATCTCCCCTCTGTGTGCAATGTGTCCAACGCACTGTGATCTCCCCTCTGTGTACAATGTCTCCAATCACTGTGGTGATCTCCCCTCTGTGTACAATGTGTCTCACTCATTGTGGTGATCTCCCCTCTGTGTACAATGTCTCCAATCACTGTGGTGATCTCCCATCTTGTGTAAAATGTGTCCCACTCACTGTGGTGATCTCCCGTCTTGTGTAAAATGTGTCTCACTCACTGTGGTGATCTCCCCTCTGTGTTCAATGTGCCCAACTCACTGTGGTGATCTCCTGTCTTGTGTAAAATGCGTCCCACTCAATGTGCTGATCTCCCCTCTGTGTACAAGTTGTCCCACTCACTGTGGTGATCTGCCCTCTGTGTACAATGTATCCACTCACTGTGGTGATCTCCGCTCTCTGTACAATGTGTCCCACTCACTGTGGTGTTCTCCCATCTGTGTTCAATGTGCCCACTGACTGTGGTGATCTCCCCTCTGTGTAAAATGTGTCCCACTCACTGTGATGATCTCCCCTCTGTGTAAAATATGTCCCACTCACTGTGGTGATCTCCTCTCTGCGAGCAATGTGTCTCACTCACCGTGGTGATCTCCCCTCTACGAGCAATGTGTCCCACTCACTGTGGTGATCTCCCCTCTGCGAACAATGTATCTTTCTCACTGTGGTGATCTCCCCTCTGTGTACAATGTGTCCAACGCACTGTGATCTCCCCTCTGTGTACAATGTCTCCAATCACTGTGGTGATCTCCCCTCTGTGTACAATGTGTCTCACTCATTGTGGTGATCTCCCCTCTGTGTACAATGTTTCCAACTCACTGTGACCTCCCCTCTGTGTACAATGTGCCCAACTCACTGTGATCTCCCCTCTGTGTAAAATGTGTCCCACTCACTGTGGTGATCTCCCCTCTGTGTACAAAGTGTCCAACTCACTGTGATCTCCCATCTGTGTACAATGTGTCGAACTCACTGTGATCTCCCCTCTGTGTAAAATGTGTCCCACTCACTGTGATAATCTCCCCTCTGTGTACAAGTTGTCCCACTCACCGTGGTGATCTCCCCTCTGCGAGCTATGTGTCCCACTCACTGTGGTGATCTGCCCTCTGTATACAATGTGTCCCACGAACTGCGGTGATCTCCCCTCTGTGTAAAATGTGTCCCACTCACTGTGGTGACCTGCCCTCTGTATACAATGTATCCACTCACTGTGGTGATCTCCGCTCTCTGTACAATGTGTCTCACTCACTGTGGTGATCTCCCCTCTGTGTACAATGTGTCCCAAGAACTGCGGTGATCTCCCCTCTACGTAAAATGTGGCCCCCTCACTGTGGTGATCTGCCCTCTGTATACAATGTATCCACTCATTGTGGTGATCTCTGCTCTCTGTACAATGTGACCAACTCACTGTGATCTCCCCTCTGCGAACAATGTGTCTCACTCACTGTGGTGATCTCCCCTCTGTGTTCAATGTGCCCAACTCACTGTGGTGATCTCCCGTCTTGTGTAAAATGTGTCCCACTCACTGTGCTGATCTCCCCTCTGTGTACAAGTTGTCCCACTCACTGTGGTGATCTGCCCTCTGTGTACAATGTATCCACTCACTGTGGTGATCTCCGCTCTCTGTACAATGTGTCCCACTCACTGTGGGGATCTGCCCTCTGTGTACAATGTATCCACTCACTGTGGTGTTCTCCCCTCTGTGTTCAATGTGCCCACTCACTGTGGTGATCTCCCCTCTGTGTAAAATGTGTCCCACTCACTGTGATGATCTCCCCTCTGTGTAAAATATGTCCCACTCACTGTGGTGATCTCCTCTCTGCGAGCAATGTGTCTCACTCACTGTGGTGATCTCACCTCCGTGTACAATGTGTCCCACTCACTGTGATAATCTCCCCTCTGTGTACAAGTTCTCCCACTCACCGTGGTGATCTCCCCTCTACGAGCAATGTGTCCCACTCACTGTGGTGTTCTCCCCTCTGTGTTCAATGTGCCCACTCACTGTGGTGATCTCCCCTCTGTGTAAAATGTGTCCCACTCACTGTGATGATCTCCCCTCTGTGTAAAATGTGTCCCACTCACTGTGGCGATCTCCCCTCTGTGTTCAAAGTGTCCAACTCAACAAGTTGTCCCACTCACCATGGTGATCTCCCCTCTGCGAGTAATGTGTCCCACTCACTGTGGTGATCTGCCCACTGTGTACAATGTATCCACTCACTGTGGTGATCTCTGCTCTCTGTACAATGTGTCCAACTCACTGTGATCTCCCCTCTGCGAACAATGTGTCTCACTCACTGTGGTGATCTACCCTCTGTGTTCAATGTGCCCATCTCACTGCGGTGATCTCCCGTCTTGTGTAAAATGCGTCCCACTCACTGTGGTGATATCCCCTCTGAGTAAAATGTGTCCCACTCACTGTAGTGATCTCCCGTCTGTGTAAAATGTGTCCCACTCACTGTGGCGATCTGTCTTCTGCTAACAATGTGTCTCACTCACTGTGATAATCTCTGCTATGTGTACAATGTGTTTCTCTCACTGTGGTGATCTCACCTTGGTGTACAAAGTGTCCAACTCACTGTGATCTCCCCTCTGCGAACAATTTGTCCCACTCACTGTGGTGATCTCCTCTCTGCGAGCAATGTGTCTCACTCACTGTGGTGATCTCACCTCCGTGTACAATGTGTCCCACTCACTGTGATAATCTCCCCTCTGTGTACAATTCTCCCACTCACCGTGGTGATCTCCCCTCTACGAGCAATGTGTCCCACTCACTGTGGTGATCTCCCCTCTGCGAACAATGTATCTTTCTCACTGTGGTGATATCCCCTCTGAGTAAAATGTGTCCCACTCACTGTAGTGATCTCCCGTCTGTGTACAATGTGTCCCACTCACTGTGGCGATCTCCCCTCTGTGTTCAAAGTGTCCAACTCAACAAGTTGTCCCACTCACCGTGGTGATCTCCCCTCTGCGAGCAATGTGTCCCACTCACTGTGGTGATCTCTGCTCTCTGTACAATGTGTCCAACTCACTGTGATCTCCCCTCTGCGAACAATGTGTCTCACTCACTGTGGTGATCTCCCCTCTGCGATCAATGTGTCTCACTCACTGTGGTGATCTCCCCTCTGTGTTCAATGTGTCCTACTCACTCTGGTGATATCCCCTCTGTGTAAAATGTTTCCCACTCATTGTGACAATCTCCCATCTGTGTACAATGTGTCCCACTCACTGTGATCTCCCCTCTGTGTATAATGTGTCCCACTCACTGTGGTGATCTCACCTTGGTATACAAAGTGTCCAACTGACTGTGATCTCCCCTCTGCGAACAATTTGTCTCACTCACTGTGGTGATCTCCTCTCTGCGAGCAATGTGTCCCTCTCACTGTGATCTCCCCTCCATGTACAATGTGTCCCACTCACTGTGATAATCTCCCCTCTGCGAACAATGTGTCCAACTCACTGTGGTGATCTCCCCTCTGTGTAAAATGTGTCCCACTCACTGTGGTTATCTCCCCTCTGTGTTAAATGTGTCCCACTCACTGTGGTGATCTTCCCTCTGTGTACAATGTGTCCAACTCAATGTGATCTCCCCTCTGCGAACAATTTGTCGCACTCACTGTGGTGATCTCCCCTCTGCGAACAATGTGTCTCACTCACTGTGGTGATCTCCCCTCTGTGTACAAGATGTCGCACTCACTGTGGTGATCTCCCCTCTGTGTACAATGCGTCGCACTCACTGAGGTGATCTCCCCTCTGTGTAAATTGTGCTGCACTCACTTTGGTGATCTCCCCTCTGCGAACAATGTGTCTCACTCAGTGGAGTGATCTCCCCTCCGTGTAAAATGTGTTACACTCACTGTGGTGATCTCCAATCTGTGTTCCATGTGACTCACTGACTGTGGTGATCTCCCCTCTGTGTACAATGTGTCTCACTCACTGTGGTGATCTCCCCTGTGTGTACAATGTGTCCAACGCACTGTGATCTCCCCTCTGTGTAAAATGTGTCCCACTCACTGTGGTGATCTCCCCTCTGTGCACAATGTGTCCAACTCACTGTGATCTCCCCTCTGCGAACAATTTGTCTCACTCACTGTGGTGATCTCCTCTCTGTGAGCAATGTGTCCCACTCACTGTGGTGATCTGCCCTCTGTATACAATGTGTCCCACGAACTGCGGTGATCTCCCCTCTGTGTAAAATGTGTCCCACTCACTGTGGTGATCTGCCCTCTGTATACAATGTATCCACTCACTGTGGTGATCTCCCCTCTGCGAACAATGTGTCTCACTCACTGTGGTGATCTCCCCTCTGTGTACAATGTGTCCCAAGAACTGCGGTGATCTCCCCTCTGCGTAAAATGTGGCCCCCTCACTGTGGTGATCTGCCCTCTGTATACAATGTATCCACTCATTGTGGTGATCTCTGCTCTCTGTACAATGTGTCCAACTCACTGTGATCTCCCCTCTTCGAACAATGTGTCTCACTCACTGTGGTGATCTACACTCTGTGTTCAATGTGCCCAACTCACTGTGGTGATCTCCCATCTTGTGTAAAATGTGTCCCACTCACTGTGGTGATCTCCCGTCTTGTGTAAAATGTGTCTCACTCACTGTGGTGATCTCCCCTCTGTGTTCAATGTGCCCAACTCACTGTGGTGATCTCCCATCTTGTGTAAAATGTGTCCCACTCACTGTGGTGATCTCCCGTCTTGTGTAAAATGTGTCTCACTCACTGTGGTGATCTCCCCTCTGTGTTCAATGTGCCCAACTCACTGTGGTGATCTCCTGTCTTGTGTAAAATGCGTCCCACTCAATGTGCTGATCTCCCCTCTGTGTACAAGTTGTCCCACTCACTGTGGTGATCTGCCCTCTGTGTACAATGTATCCACTCACTGTGGTGATCTCCGCTCTCTGTACAATGTGTCCCACTCACTGTGGTGTTCTCCCATCTGTGTTCAATGTGCCCACTCACTGTGGTGATCTCCCCTCTGTGTAAAATGTGTCCCACTCACTGTGATGATCTCCCCTCTGTGTAAAATATGTCCCACTCACTGTGGTGATCTCCTCTCTGCGAGCAATGTGTCTCACTCACTGTGGTGATCTCACCTCCGTGTACAATGTGTCCCACTCACTGTGATAATCTCCCCTCTGTGTACAATTCTCCCACTCACCGTGGTGATCTCCCCTCTACGAGCAATGTGTCCCACTCACTGTGGTGATCTCCCCTCTGCGAACAATGTATCTTTCTCACTGTGGTGATATCCCCTCTGAGTAAAATGTGTCCCACTCACTGTAGTGATCTCCCGTCTGTGTACAATGTGTCCCACTCACTGTGGCGATCTCCCCTCTGTGTTCAAAGTGTCCAACTCAACAAGTTGTCCCACTCACCGTGGTGATCTCCCCTCTGCGAGCAATGTGTCCCACTCACTGTGGTGATCTCTGCTCTCTGTACAATGTGTCCAACTCACTGTGATCTCCCCTCTGCGAACAATGTGTCTCACTCACTGTGGTGATCTACCCTCTGTGTTCAATGTGCCCATCTCACTCTGGTGATCTCCCGTCTGTGTAAAATGCGTCCCACTCACTGTGGTGATCACCCCTCTGTGTACAAGATGTCGCACTCACTGTGGTGATCTCCCCTCTGTGTACAATGCGTCGCACTCACTGAGGTGATCTCCCCTCTGTGTAAATTGTGCTGCACTCACTTTGGTGATCTCCCCTCTGCGAACAATGTGTCTCACTCACTGTGGTGATCTCCCCTCCGTGTAAAATGTGTTACACTCACTGTGGTGATCTCCCCTCTGTGTTCAATGTGACTCACTGACTGTGGTGATCTCCCCTCTGTGTACAATGTGTCTCACTCACTGTGGTGATCTCCCCTGTGTGTACAATGTGTCCAACGCACTGTGATCTCCCCTCTATGTAAAATGTGGCCCCCTCACTGTGGTGATCTGCCCTCTGTATACAATGTATCCACTCATTGTGGTGATCTCTGCTCTCTGTACAATGTGTCCAACTCACTGTGATCTCCCCTCTTCGAACAATGTGTCTCACTCACTGTGGTGATCTCCCCTCTGTGCTCAATGTGCCCAACTCACTGTGGTGATCTCCTGTCTTGTGTAAAATGTGTCCCACTCACTGTGCTGATCTCCCCTCTGTGTACAAGTTGTCCCACTCACTGTGGTGATCTGCCCTCTGTGTACAATGTATCCACTCACTGTGGTGATCTCTGCTCTCTGTACAATGTGTCCCACTCACTGTGGGGATCTGCCCTCTGTGTACAATGTATCCACTCACTGTGGTGTTCTCCCCCTGTGTAAAATATGTCCCACTCACTGTGGTGATCTCCTCTCTGCGAGCAATGTGTCTCACTCACTGTGGTGATCTCACCTCCGTGTACAATGTGTCCCACTCACTGTGATAATCTCCCCTCTGTGTACAAGTTCTCCCACTCACCGTGGTGATCTCCCCTCTACGAGCAATGTGTCCCACTCACTGTGGTGATCTCCCCTCTGCGAACAATGTATCTTTCTCACTGTGGTGATATCCCCTCTGAGTAAAATGTGTCCCACTCACTGTAGTGATCTCCCGTCTGTGTAAAATGCGTCCCACTCACTGGGGTGATCTCCCGTGTGTGTACAAGATGTCGCACTCACTGTGGTGATCTCCCCTCTGTGTACAATGCGTCGCATTCACTGAGGTGATCTCCCCTCTGTGTAAATTGTGCTGCACTCACTTTGGTGATCTCCCCTCTGCGAACAATGTGTCTCACTCACTGTGGTGATCTCCCCTCCGTGTAAAATGTGTTGCATTCACTGTGGTGATCTCCCCTCTGTGTACAATGTGTCCAACGCACTGTGATCTCCCCTCTGTGTACAATGTCTCCAATCACTGTGGTGATCTCCCCTCTGTGTACAATATGTCTCACTCATTGTGGTGATCTCCCCTCTGTGTACAATGTCTCCAATCACTGTGGTGATCTCCCATCTTGTGTAAAATGTGTCCCACTCACTGTGGTGATCTCCCGTCTTGTGTAAAATGTGTCTCACTCACTGTGGTGATCTCCCCTCTGTGTTCAATGTGCCCAATTCACTGTGGTGATCTCCTGTCTTGTGTAAAATGCGTCCCACTCAATGTGCTGATCTCCCCTCTGTGTACAAGTTGTCCCACTCACTGTGGTGATCTGCCCTCTGTGTACAATGTATCCACTCACTGTGGTGATCTCCGCTCTCTGTACAATGTGTCCCACTCACTGTGGTGATCTCCCCTCTGTGTAAAATGTGTCCCACTCACTGTGATGATCTCCCCTCTGTGTAAAATATGTCCCACTCACTGTGGTGATATCCTCTCTGCGAGCAATGTGTCTCACTCACTGTGGTGATCTCACCTCCGTGTACAATGTGTCCCACTCACTGTGATGATCTCCCCTCTGTGTAAAATATGTCCCACTCACTGTGGTGATCTCCTCTCTGCGAGCAATGTGTCTCACTCACTGTGGTGATCTCACCTCCGTGTACAATGTGTCCAACTCAATGTGATCTCCCCTCTGCGAACAGTTTGTCGCACTCACTGTGGTGATCTCCCCTCTGCGATCAATGTGTCTCACTCACTGTGGTGATCTCCCCTCTGTGTTCAATGTGTCCTACTCACTCTGGTGATATCCCCTCTGTGTAAAATGTTTCCCACTCATTGTGACAATCTCCCATCTGTGTACAATGTGTCCCACTCACTGTGATCTCCCCTCTGTGTATAATGTGTCCCACTCACTGTGGTGATCTCACCTTGGTGTACAAAGTGTCCAACTCACTGTGATCTCCCCTCTGCGAACAATTTGTCTCACTCACTGTGGTGATCTCCTCTCTGCGAGCAATGTGTCCCTCTCACTGTGATCTCCCCTCCATGTACAATTTGTCCCACTCACTGTGATAATCTCCCCACTGCGAACAATGTGTCCAACTCACTGTGGTGATCTCCCCTCTGTGTAAAATGTGTCCCACTCACTGTGGTTATCTCCCCTCTGTGTTAAATGTGTCCCACTCACTGTGGTGATCTTCCCTCTGTGTACAATGTGTCCAACTCAATGTGATCTCCCCTCTGCGAACAATTTGTCGCACTCACTGTGGTGATCTCCGCTCTCTGTACAATGTGTCCCACTCACTGTGGTGTTCTCCCATCTGTGTTCAATGTGCCCACTCACTGTGGTGATCTCCCCTCTGTGTAAAATGTGTCCCACTCACTGTGATGATCTCCCCTCTGTGTAAAATATGTCCCACTCACTGTGGTGATCTCCTCTCTGCGAGCAATGTGTCTCACTCACTGTGGTGATCTCACCTCCGTGTACAATGTGTCCCACTCACTGTGATAATCTCCCCTCTGTGTACAATTCTCCCACTCACCGTGGTGATCTCCCCTCTACGAGCAATGTGTCCCACTCACTGTGGTGATCTCCCCTCTGCGAACAATGTATCTTTCTCACTGTGGTGATATCCCCTCTGAGTAAAATGTGTCCCACTCACTGTAGTGATCTCCCGTCTGTGTACAATGTGTCCCACTCACTGTGGCGATCTCCCCTCTGTGTTCAAAGTGTCCAACTCAACAAGTTGTCCCACTCACCGTGGTGATCTCCCCTCTGCGAGCAATGTGTCCCACTCACTGTGGTGATCTCTGCTCTCTGTACAATGTGTCCAACTCACTGTGATCTCCCCTCTGCGAACAATGTGTCTCACTCACTGTGGTGATCTACCCTCTGTGTTCAATGTGCCCAACTCACTGTGGTGATCACCCCTCTGTGTACAAGATGTCGCACTCACTGTGGTGATCTCCCCTCTGTGTACAATGCGTCGCACTCACTGAGGTGATCTCCCCTCTGTGTAAATTGTGCTGCACTCACTTTGGTGATCTCCCCTCTGCGAACAATGTGTCTCACTCACTGTGGTGATCTCCCCTCCGTGTAAAATGTGTTACACTCACTGTGGTGATCTCCCCTCTGTGTTCAATGTGACTCACTGACTGTGGTGATCTCCCCTCTGTGTACAATGTGTCTCACTCACTGTGGTGATCTCCCCTGTGTGTACAATGTGTCCAACGCACTGTGATCTCCCCTCTATGTAAAATGTGGCCCCCTCACTGTGGTGATCTGCCCTCTGTATACAATGTATCCACTCATTGTGGTGATCTCTGCTCTCTGTACAATGTGTCCAACTCACTGTGATCTCCCCTCTTCGAACAATGTGTCTCACTCACTGTGGTGATCTCCCCTCTGTGCTCAATGTGCCCAACTCACTGTGGTGATCTCCCATCTTGTGTAAAATGTGTCCCACTCACTGTGGTGATCTCCCGTCTTGTGTAAAATGTGTCTCACTCACTGTGGTGATCTCCCCTCTGTGTTCAATGTGCCCAACTCACTGTGGTGATCTCCCATCTTGTGTAAAATGTGTCCCACTCACTGTGGTGATCTCCCGTCTTGTGTAAAATGTGTCTCACTCACTGTGGTGATCTCCCCTCTGTGTTCAATGTGCCCAACTCACTGTGGTGATCTCCTGTCTTGTGTAAAATGCGTCCCACTCAATGTGCTGATCTCCCCTCTGTGTACAAGTTGTCCCACTCACTGTGGTGATCTGCCCTCTGTGTACAATGTATCCACTCACTGTGGTGATCTCCGCTCTCTGTACAATGTGTCCCACTCACTGTGGTGTTCTCCCATCTGTGTTCAATGTGCCCACTCACTGTGGTGATCTCCCCTCTGTGTAAAATGTGTCCCACTCACTGTGATGATCTCCCCTCTGTGTAAAATATGTCCCACTCACTGTGGTGATCTCCTCTCTGCGAGCAATGTGTCTCACTCACTGTGGTGATCTCACCTCCGTGTACAATGTGTCCCACTCACTGTGATAATCTCCCCTCTGTGTACAATTCTCCCACTCACCGTGGTGATCTCCCCTCTACGAGCAATGTGTCCCACTCACTGTGGTGATCTCCCCTCTGCGAACAATGTATCTTTCTCACTGTGGTGATATCCCCTCTGAGTAAAATGTGTCCCACTCACTGTAGTGATCTCCCGTCTGTGTACAATGTGTCCCACTCACTGTGGCGATCTCCCCTCTGTGTTCAAAGTGTCCAACTCAACAAGTTGTCCCACTCACCGTGGTGATCTCCCCTCTGCGAGCAATGTGTCCCACTCACTGTGGTGATCTCTGCTCTCTGTACAATGTGTCTAACTCACTGTGATCTCCCCTCTGCGAACAATGTGTCTCACTCACTGTGGTGATCTACCCTCTGTGTTCAATGTGCCCATCTCACTCTGGTGATCTCCCGTCTGTGTAAAATGCGTCCCACTCACTGTGGTGATCACCCCTCTGTGTACAAGATGTCGCACTCACTGTGGTGATCTCCCCTCTGTGTACAATGCGTCGCACTCACTGAGGTGATCTCCCCTCTGTGTAAATTGTGCTGCACTCACTTTGGTGATCTCCCCTCTGCGAACAATGTGTCTCACTCACTGTGGTGATCTCCCCTCCGTGTAAAATGTGTTACACTCACTGTGGTGATCTCCCCTCTGTGTTCAATGTGACTCACTGACTGTGGTGATCTCCCCTCTGTGTACAATGTGTCTCACTCACTGTGGTGATCTCCCCTGTGTGTACAATGTGTCCAACGCACTGTGATCTCCCCTCTATGTAAAATGTGGCCCCCTCACTGTGGTGATCTGCCCTCTGTATACAATGTATCCACTCATTGTGGTGATCTCTGCTCTCTGTACAATGTGTCCAACTCACTGTGATCTCCCCTCTTCGAACAATGTGTCTCACTCACTGTGGTGATCTCCCCTCTGTGCTCAATGTGCCCAACTCACTGTGGTGATCTCCTGTCTTGTGTAAAATGTGTCCCACTCACTGTGCTGATCTCCCCTCTGTGTACAAGTTGTCCCACTCACTGTGGTGATCTGCCCTCTGTGTACAATGTATCCACTCACTGTGGTGATCTCCGCTCTCTGTACAATGTGTCCCACTCACTGTGGGGATCTGCCCTCTGTGTACAATGTATCCACTCACTGTGGTGTTCTCCCCTCTGTGTAAAATATGTCCCACTCACTGTGGTGATCTCCTCTCTGCGAGCAATGTGTCTCACTCACTGTGGTGATCTCACCTCCGTGTACAATGTGTCCCACTCACTGTGATAATCTCCCCTCTGTGTACAAGTTCTCCCACTCACCGTGGTGATCTCCCCTCTACGAGCAATGTGTCCCACTCACTGTGGTGATCTCCCCTCTGCGAACAATGTATCTTTCTCACTGTGGTGATATCCCCTCTGAGTAAAATGTGTCCCACTCACTGTAGTGATCTCCCGTCTGTGTAAAATGCGTCCCACTCACTGGGGTGATCTCCCGTGTGTGTACAAGATGTCGCACTCACTGTGGTGATCTCCCCTCTGTGTACAATGCGTCGCATTCACTGAGGTGATCTCCCCTCTGTGTAAATTGTGCTGCACTCACTTTGGTGATCTCCCCTCTGCGAACAATGTGTCTCACTCACTGTGGTGATCTCCCCTCCGTGTAAAATGTGTTGCATTCACTGTGGTGATCTCCCCTCTGTGTACAATGTGTCCAACGCACTGTGATCTCCCCTCTGTGTACAATGTCTCCAATCACTGTGGTGATCTCCCCTCTGTGTACAATATGTCTCACTCATTGTGGTGATCTCCCCTCTGTGTACAATGTCTCCAATCACTGTGGTGATCTCCCATCTTGTGTAAAATGTGTCCCACTCACTGTGGTGATCTCCCGTCTTGTGTAAAATGTGTCTCACTCACTGTGGTGATCTCCCCTCTGTGTTCAATGTGCCCAATTCACTGTGGTGATCTCCTGTCTTGTGTAAAATGCGTCCCACTCAATGTGCTGATCTCCCCTCTGTGTACAAGTTGTCCCACTCACTGTGGTGATCTGCCCTCTGTGTACAATGTATCCACTCACTGTGGTGATCTCCGCTCTCTGTACAATGTGTCCCACTCACTGTGGTGATCTCCCCTCTGTGTAAAATGTGTCCCACTCACTGTGATGATCTCCCCTCTGTGTAAAATATGTCCCACTCACTGTGGTGATCTCCTCTCTGCGAGCAATGTGTCTCACTCACTGTGGTGATCTCACCTCCGTGTACAATGTGTCCCACTCACTGTGATGATCTCCCCTCTGTGTAAAATATGTCCCACTCACTGTGGTGATCTCCTCTCTGCGAGCAATGTGTCTCACTCACTGTGGTGATCTCACCTCCGTGTACAATGTGTCCAACTCAATGTGATCTCCCCTCTGCGAACAGTTTGTCGCACTCACTGTGGTGATCTCCCCTCTGCGATCAATGTGTCCTACTCACTCTGGTGATATCCCCTCTGTGTAAAATGTTTCCCACTCATTGTGACAATCTCCCATCTGTGTACAATGTGTCCCACTCACTGTGATCTCCCCTCTGCGAACAATGTGTCTCACTCACTGTGGTGATCTACCCTCTGTGTTCAATGTGCCCATCTCACTCTGGTGATCTCCCGTCTGTGTAAAATGCGTCCCACTCACTGTGGTGATCACCCCTCTGTGTACAAGATGTCGCACTCACTGTGGTGATCTCCCCTCTGTGTACAATGCGTCGCACTCACTGAGGTGATCTCCCCTCTGTGTAAATTGTGCTGCACTCACTTTGGTGATCTCCCCTCTGCGAACAATGTGTCTCACTCACTGTGGTGATCTCCCCTCCGTGTAAAATGTGTTACACTCACTTTGGTGATCTCCCCTCTGCGAACAATGTGTCTCACTCACTGTGGTGATCTCCCCTCCGTGTAAAATGTGTTACACTCACCGTGGTGATCTCCCCTCTGCGAGCAATGTGTCCCACTCACTGTGGTGATCTCTGCTCTCTGTACAATGTGTCCAACTCACTGTGATCTCCCCTCTGCGAACAATGTGTCTCACTCACTGTGGTGATCTACCCTCTGTGTTCAATGTGCCCATCTCACTCTGGTGATCTCCCGTCTGTGTAAAATGCGTCCCACTCACTGTGGTGATCACCCCTCTGTGTACAAGATGTCGCACTCACTGTGGTGATCTCCCCTCTGTGTACAATGCGTCGCACTCACTGAGGTGATCTCCCCTCTGTGTAAATTGTGCTGCACTCACTTTGGTGATCTCCCCTCTGCGAACAATGTGTCTCACTCACTGTGGTGATCTCCCCTCCGTGTAAAATGTGTTACACTCACTGTGGTGATCTCCCCTCTGTGTTCAATGTGACTCACTGACTGTGGTGATCTCCCCTCTGTGTACAATGTGTCTCACTCACTGTGGTGATCTCCCCTGTGTGTACAATGTGTCCAACGCACTGTGATCTCCCCTCTATGTAAAATGTGGCCCCCTCACTGTGGTGATCTGCCCTCTGTATACAATGTATCCACTCATTGTGGTGATCTCTGCTCTCTGTACAATGTGTCCAACTCACTGTGATCTCCCCTCTTCGAACAATGTGTCTCACTCACTGTGGTGATCTCCCCTCTGTGCTCAATGTGCCCAAC
Organism: Hemitrygon akajei; assembly: GCF_048418815.1. Classification (NCBI taxonomy): domain Eukaryota; kingdom Metazoa; phylum Chordata; class Chondrichthyes; order Myliobatiformes; family Dasyatidae; genus Hemitrygon; species Hemitrygon akajei. Next base: position 145,109,781 of record NC_133124.1, on the reverse strand, counting down.
TCACTGTGGTGATCTCCTGTCTTGTGTAAAATGTGTCCCACTCACTGTGCTGATCTCCCCTCTGTGTACAAGTTGTCCCACTCACTGTGGTGATCTGCCCTCTGTGTACAATGTATCCACTCACTGTGGTGATCTCCGCTCTCTGTACAATGTGTCCCACTCACTGTGGGGATCTGCCCTCTGTGTACAATGTATCCACTCACTGTGGTGTTCTCCCCTCTGTGTAAAATATGTCCCACTCACTGTGGTGATCTCCTCTCTGCGAGCAATGTGTCTCACTCACTGTGGTGATCTCACCTCCGTGTACAATGTGTCCCACTCACTGTGATAATCTCCCCTCTGTGTACAAGTTCTCCCACTCACCGTGGTGATCTCCCCTCTACGAGCACTGTGTCCCACTCACTGTGGTGATCTCCCCTCTGCGAACAATGTATCTTTCTCACTGTGGTGATATCCCCTCTGAGTAAAATGTGTCCCACTCACTGTAGTGATCTCCCGTCTGTGTAAAATGCGTCCCACTCACTGGGGTGATCTCCCGTGTGTGTACAAGATGTCGCACTCACTGTGGTGATCTCCCCTCTGTGTACAATGCGTCGCATTCACTGAGGTGATCTCCCCTCTGTGTAAATTGTGCTGCACTCACTTTGGTGATCTCCCCTCTGCGAACAATGTGTCTCACTCACTGTGGTGATCTCCCCTCCGTGTAAAATGTGTTGCATTCACTGTGGTGATCTCCCCTCTGTGTACAATGTGTCCAACGCACTGTGATCTCCCCTCTGTGTACAATGTCTCCAATCACTGTGGTGATCTCCCCTCTGTGTACAATATGTCTCACTCATTGTGGTGATCTCCCCTCTGTGTACAATGTCTCCAATCACTGTGGTGATCTCCCATCTTGTGTAAAATGTGTCCCACTCACTGTGGTGATCTCCCGTCTTGTGTAAAATGTGTCTCACTCACTGTGGTGATCTCCCCTCTGTGTTCAATGTGCCCAATTCACTGTGGTGATCTCCTGTCTTGTGTAAAATGCGTCCCACTCAATGTGCTGATCTCCCCTCTGTGTACAAGTTGTCCCACTCACTGTGGTGATCTGCCCTCTGTGTACAATGTATCCACTCACTGTGGTGATCTCCGCTCTCTGTACAATGTGTCCCACTCACTGTGATGATCTCCCCTCTGTGTAAAATATGTCCCACTCACTGTGGTGATCTCCTCTCTGCGAGCAATGTGTCTCACTCACTGTGGTGATCTCACCTCCGTGTACAATGTGTCCCACTCACTGTGATGATCTCCCCTCTGTGTAAAATATGTCCCACTCACTGTGGTGATCTCCTCTCTGCGAGCAATGTGTCTCACTCACTGTGGTGATCTCACCTCCGTGTACAATGTGTCCCACTCACTGTGATGATCTCCCCTCTGTGTAAAATATGTCCCACTCACTGTGGTGATCTCCTCTCTGCGAGCAATGTGTCTCACTCACTGTGGTGATCTCACCTCCGTGTACAATGTGTCCAACTCAATGTGATCTCCCCTCTGCGAACAGTTTGTCGCACTCACTGTGGTGATCTCCCCTCTGCGATCAATGTGTCTCACTCACTGTGATGATCTCCCCTCTGTGTTCAATGTGTCCTACTCACTCTGGTGATATCCCCTCTGTGTAAAATGTTTCCCACTCATTGTGACAATCTCCCATCTGTGTACAATGTGTCCCACTCACTGTGATCTCCCCTCTGTGTATAATGTGTCCCACTCACTGTGGTGATCTCACCTTGGTGTACAAAGTGTCCAACTCACTGTGATCTCCCCTCTGCGAACAATTTGTCTCACTCACTGTGGTGATCTCCTCTCTGCGAGCAATGTGTCCCTCTCACTGTGATCTCCCCTCCATGTACAATGTGTCCCACTCACTGTGATAATCTCCCCACTGCGAACAATGTGTCCAACTCACTGTGGTGATCTCCCCTCTGTGTAAAATGTGTCCCACTCACTGTGGTTATCTCCCCTCTGTGTTAAATGTGTCCCACTCACTGTGGTGATCTTCCCTCTGTGTACAATGTGTCCAACTCAATGTGATCTCCCCTCTGCGAACAATTTGTCGCACTCACTGTGGTGATCTCCGCTCTCTGTACAATGTGTCCCACTCACTGTGGTGTTCTCCCATCTTTGTTCAATGTGCCCACTCACTGTGGTGATCTCCCCTCTGTGTAAAATGTGTCCCACTCACTGTGATGATCTCCCCTCTGTGTAAAATATGTCCCACTCACTGTGGTGATCTCCTCTCTGCGAGCAATGTGTCTCACTCACTGTGGTGATCTCACCTCCGTGTACAATGTGTCCCACTCACTGTGATAATCTCCCCTCTGTGTACAATTCTCCCACTCACCGTGGTGATCTCCCCTCTACGAGCAATGTGTCCCACTCACTGTGGTGATCTCCCCTCTGCGAACAATGTATCTTTCTCACTGTGGTGATATCCCCTCTGAGTAAAATGTGTCCCACTCACTGTAGTGATCTCCCGTCTGTGTACAATGTGTCCCACTCACTGTGGCGATCTCCCCTCTGTGTTCAAAGTGTCCAACTCAACAAGTTGTCCCACTCACCGTGGTGATCTCCCCTCTGCGAGCAATGTGTCCCACTCACTGTGGTGATCTCTGCTCTCTGTACAATGTGTCCAACTCACTGTGATCTCCCCTCTGCGAACAATGTGTCTCACTCACTGTGGTGATCTACCCTCTGTGTTCAATGTGCCCATCTCACTCTGGTGATCTCCCGTCTGTGTAAAATGCGTCCCACTCACTGTGGTGATCACCCCTCTGTGTACAAGATGTCGCACTCACTGTGGTGATCTCCCCTCTGTGTACAATGCGTCGCACTCACTGAGGTGATCTCCCCTCTGTGTAAATTGTGCTGCACTCACTTTGGTGATCTCCCCTCTGCGAACAATGTGTCTCACTCACTGTGGTGATCTCCCCTCCGTGTAAAATGTGTTACACTCACTGTGGTGATCTCCCCTCTGTGTTCAATGTGACTCACTGACTGTGGTGATCTCCCCTCTGTGTACAATGTGTCTCACTCACTGTGGTGATCTCCCCTGTGTGTACAATGTGTCCAACGCACTGTGATCTCCCCTCTATGTAAAATGTGGCCCCCTCACTGTGGTGATCTGCCCTCTGTATACAATGTATCCACTCATTGTGGTGATCTCTGCTCTCTGTACAATGTGTCCAACTCACTGTGATCTCCCCTCTTCGAACAATGTGTCTCACTCACTGTGGTGATCTCCCCTCTGTGCTCAATGTGCCCAACTCACTGTGGTGATCTCCTGTCTTGTGTAAAATGTGTCCCACTCACTGTGCTGATCTCCCCTCTGTGTACAAGTTGTCCCACTCACTGTGGTGATCTGCCCTCTGTGTACAATGTATCCACTCACTGTGGTGATCTCCGCTCTCTGTACAATGTGTCCCACTCACTGTGGGGATCTGCCCTCTGTGTACAATGTATCCACTCACTGTGGTGTTCTCCCCTCTGTGTAAAATATGTCCCACTCACTGTGGTGATCTCCTCTCTGCGAGCAATGTGTCTCACTCACTGTGGTGATCTCACCTCCGTGTACAATGTGTCCCACTCACTGTGATAATCTCCCCTCTGTGTACAAGTTCTCCCACTCACCGTGGTGATCTCCCCTCTACGAGCAATGTGTCCCACTCACTGTGGTGATCTCCCCTCTGCGAACAATATATCTTTCTCACTGTGGTGATATCCCCTCTGAGTAAAATGTGTCCCACTCACTGTAGTGATCTCCCGTCTGTGTAAAATGCGTCCCACTCACTGGGGTGATCTCCCGTGTGTGTACAAGATGTCGCACTCACTGTGGTGATCTCCCCTCTGTGTACAATGCGTCGCATTCACTGAGGTGATCTCCCCTCTGTGTAAATTGTGCTGCACTCACTTTGGTGATCTCCCCTCTGCGAACAATGTGTCTCACTCACTGTGGTGATCTCCCCTCCGTGTAAAATGTGTTGCATTCACTGTGGTGATCTCCCCTCTGTGTACAATGTGTCCAACGCACTGTGATCTCCCCTCTGTGTACAATGTCTCCAATCACTGTGGTGATCTCCCCTCTGTGTACAATGTGTCTCACTCATTGTGGTGATCTCCCCTCTGTGTACAATGTCTCCAATCACTGTGGTGATCTCCCATCTTGTGTAAAATGTGTCCCACTCACTGTGGTGATCTCCCGTCTTGTGTAAAATGTGTCTCACTCACTGTGGTGATCTCCCCTCTGTGTTCAATGTGCCCAACTCACTGTGGTGATCTCCTGTCTTGTGTAAAATGCGTCCCACTCAATGTGCTGATCTCCCCTCTGTGTACAAGTTGTCCCACTCACTGTGGTGATCTGCCCTCTGTGTACAATGTATCCACTCACTGTGGTGATCTCCGCTCTCTGTACAATGTGTCCCACTCACTGTGGTGTTCTCCCATCTGTGTTCAATGTGCCCACTCACTGTGGTGATCTCCCCTCTGTGTAAAATGTGTCCCACTCACTGTGATGATCTCCCCTCTGTGTAAAATATGTCCCACTCACTGTGGTGATCTCCTCTCTGCGAGCAATGTGTCTCACTCACTGTGGTGATCTCACCTCCGTGTACAATGTGTCCCACTCACTGTGATAATCTCCCCTCTGTGTACAATTCTCCCACTCACCGTGGTGATCTCCCCTCTACGAGCAATGTGTCCCACTCACTGTGGTGATCTCCCCTCTGCGAACAATGTATCTTTCTCACTGTGGTGATATCCCCTCTGAGTAAAATGTGTCCCACTCACTGTAGTGATCTCCCGTCTGTGTACAATGTGTCCCACTCACTGTGGCGATCTCCCCTCTGTGTTCAAAGTGTCCAACTCAACAAGTTGTCCCACTCACCGTGGTGATCTCCCCTCTGCGAGCAATGTGTCCCACTCACTGTGGTGATCTCTGCTCTCTGTACAATGTGTCCAACTCACTGTGATCTCCCCTCTGCGAACAATGTGTCTCACTCACTGTGGTGATCTACCCTCTGTGTTCAATGTGCCCATCTCACTCTGGTGATCTCCCGTCTGTGTAAAATGCGTCCCACTCACTGTGGTGATCACCCCTCTGTGTACAAGATGTCGCACTCACTGTGGTGATCTCCCCTCTGTGTACAATGCGTCGCACTCACTGAGGTGATCTCCCCTCTGTGTAAATTGTGCTGCACTCACTTTGGTGATCTCCCCTCTGCGAACAATGTGTCTCACTCACTGTGGTGATCTCCCCTCCGTGTAAAATGTGTTACACTCACTGTGGTGATCTCCCCTCTGTGTTCAATGTGACTCACTGACTGTGGTGATCTCCCCTCTGTGTACAATGTGTCTCACTCACTGTGGTGATCTCCCCTGTGTGTACAATGTGTCCAACGCACTGTGATCTCCCCTCTATGTAAAATGTGGCCCCCTCACTGTGGTGATCTGCCCTCTGTATACAATGTATCCACTCATTGTGGTGATCTCTGCTCTCTGTACAATGTGTCCAACTCACTGTGATCTCCCCTCTTCGAACAATGTGTCTCACTCACTGTGGTGATCTCCCCTCTGTGCTCAATGTGCCCAACTCACTGTGGTGATCTCCTGTCTTGTGTAAAATGTGTCCCACTCACTGTGCTGATCTCCCCTCTGTGTACAAGTTGTCCCACTCACTGTGGTGATCTGCCCTCTGTGTACAATGTATCCACTCACTGTGGTGATCTCCGCTCTCTGTACAATGTGTCCCACTCACTGTGGGGATCTGCCCTCTGTGTACAATATAACCATATAACCATATAACAATCACAGCACGGAAACAGGCCATTCCGGCCCTCCTAGTCCGTGCCGAACTCTTAATCTCACCTAGTCCCACCTACCCGCACTCAGCCCATAACCCTCCACTCCTTTCCTATCCATATACCTATCCAATTTTACCTTAAATGACACAACTGAACTGGCCTCTACTACTTCTACAGGAAGCTCATTCCACACAGCTATCACTCTCTGAGTAAAGAAATACCCCCTCGTGTTTCCCTTAAACTTTTGCCCCCTAACTCTCAAATCATGTCCTCTCGTTTGAATCTCCCCTACTCTCAATGGAAACAGCCTATTCACGTCAACTCTATCTATCCCTCTCAACATTTTAAATACCTCGATCAAATCCCCCCTCAACCTTCTACGCTCCAATGAATAGAGACCTAACTTGTTCAACCTTTCTCTGTAACTTAAGTGCTGAAACCCAGGTAACATCCTAGTAAATCGTCTCTGCACTCTCTCTAATTTATTGATATCTTTCCTATAATTCGGTGACCAGAACTGTACACAATATTCCAAATTTGGCCTTACCAATGCCTTGTACAATTTTAACATTACATCCCAACTTCTGTACTCAATGCTCTGATTTATAAAGGCCAGCGTTCCAAAAGCCTTCTTCACCACCCTATCTACATGAGACTCCACCTTCAGGGAACTATGCACTGTTATTCCTAGATCTCTCTGTTCCACTGCATTCCTCAATGCCCTACCATTTACCCTGTATGTTCTATTTGGATTATTCCTGCCAAAATGTAGAACCTCACACTTCTCAGCATTAAACTCCATCTGCCAACGTTCAGCCCATTCTTCTAACCGGCATAAATCTCCCTGCAAGCTTTGAAAACCCACCTCATTATCCACAACACCTCCTACCTTAGTATCATCAGCATACTTACTAATCCAATTTACCACCCCATCATCCAGATCATTTATGTATATTACAAACAACATTGGGCCCAAAACAGATCCCTGAGGCACCCCGCTAGTCACCGGCCTCCATCCCGATAAACAATTATCCACCACTACTCTCTGGCATCTCCCATCTAGCCACTGTTGAATCCATTTTATTACTCCAGCATTAATACCTAACGACTGAACCTTCTTAACTAACCTTCCATGTGGAACTTTGTCAAAGGCCTTGCTGAAGTCCATATAGACTACATCCACTGCCTTACCCTCGTCAACATTCCTCGTAACTACTTCAAAAAATTCAATAAGGTTTGTCAAACATGACCTTCCACGCACAAATCCATGCTGGCTACTCCTAATCAGATCCTGTCTATCCAGATAATTATAAATACTATCTCTAAGAATACTTTCCATTAATTTACCCACCACTGATGTCAAACTGACAGGTCTATAATTGCCAGGCTTACTTCTAGAACCCTTTTTAAACAATGGAACCACATGAGCAATACGCCAATCCTCCGGCACAATCCCCGTTTCTAATGACATCTGAAAGATCTCCGTCAGTGCTCCTGCTATCTCTACACAAACTTCCCTCAAGGTCCTGGGGAATATCCGGTCAGGACCCGGAGATTTATCCACTTTTAAATTTCTTAAAAGCGCCAGTACTTCCACCTCTTTAATTGTCATAGGTTCCATAACTTCCTTACTTGTTTCCCACACCTTACACCATTCAATATCCTTCTCCTTAATGAATACCGAAGAGAAGAAATCGTTCAAAATCTCTCCCATCTCCCTCGGCTCCACACATAGCTGACCACCCTGATTCTCTAAGGGACCAATTTTATCCCTCACTATCCTCTTGCTTTTAATATAACTGTAGAAGCCTTTCGGATTTACTTCCACCTTATTTGCCAAACCAAACTCGTAACTTCTTTTAGCTTTTCTAATCCCTTTCTTAAGTTTCCTTTTACATTCTTTATATTCCTCGAGCAATTCCTTTACTCCATGCTGCCTATATCTATTGTAGACATCCCTCTTTTTTCGAACCAAGTTTCTAATATCCCTTGAAAACCATGGCGCTTTCAAACCTTTAACCTTTCCTTTCAACCGAACAGGAACATAAAGATTCTGTACCCTCATAATTTCACCCTTAAATGACCTCCATTTCTCTATTACATCCTTCCCATAAAACAACTTGACCCATTCCACTCTCTCTAAATCCCTGCGCATCTCCTCAAAGTTAGCCTTTCTCCAATCAAAAATCTCAACTCTAGGTCCAGTCCTGTCCTTCTCCATAATTATATTGAAGCTAATGCTATTGTGATCACTGGACCCGAAGTGCTCCCCAACACATACATCTGTCAGCTGACCTATCGCATTCCCTAACAGGAGATCCAACACTGCCCCATCTCTAGTCGGTACTTCTATGTATTGTTGCAAAAAGCTATCCTGCACACATTTCACAAACTCTAAACCATCCAGCCCTTTTACAGAATGAGCTTCCCAATCTATGTGTGGAAAATTAAAATCTCCCACAATCACCACCTTGTGTTTACTACAAATATCTGCTATCTCCTTACACATTTGCTCTTCCAACTCACGCTCCCCATTAGGTGGCCTATAATACACTCCTATCAGTGTTACTACACCTTTCCCATTCCTCAATTCCACCCAAATAGCCTCCCTAGAGGAGCTCTGTAATCTATCCTTCCAAAGCACCGCCATAAGATTTTCTCGGACAAGCAATGCAACACCTCCTCCTCTGGCCCCTCCTACTCTATCACACCTGAAGCAACTAAATCCAGGAATATTTAGTTGCCAATCACACCCTTCCTGCAACCATGTTTCACTAATAGCTACAACATCATAATTCCAGGTATCAATCCACACTTTAAGCTCATCCACCTTTCTTACAATGCTCCTAGCATTAAAATAGATACATTTAAGATACTCTCCACCTCCTCCTCTCTTTTCATCCCTAGCAATGCATTCAAATTTATTATCCTTTTCTTTCTTCTCCCCTACAACTTCGGACTGAGCGCATCCCTCCTCCATCACCTGCCTGTCCTCCCTCACACACGGTCTACTTACTTGCTCTACTGGTGAACTAACCTCCTCTCCCATAGTTTCCTCAAATTGATTTCCGCCCCCCCATCTTACTAGTTTAAAGTCTGCCCCGTAGCCCTAGCAAACCTCCCCGCTAGGATATTGGTCCCCCCAGGATTCAAGTGTAACCCGTCCTTCTTGAACAGGTCACGCCTGCCCCAGAAGAGGTCCCAATGATCCAGAAACTTGAATCCCTGCCCCCTGCTCCAATCCCTCAACCACGCATTCATCCTCCACCTAATTCCATTCCTACTCTCACTGTCGCGTGGCACAGGCAGTAATCCCGAGATTACTACCTTTGCGGTCCTTCTTCTTAACTGCCTTCCTAACTCCCTATACTCTCGTTTCAGGACCTCTTCCCCTTTCCTACCTATGTCATTGGTACCTACATGTACCACGACCTCTGGCTCCTCACCCTCCCACTTCAGGATATCTTGGACGCGATCAGAAACGTCCCGGACCCTGGCACCAGGGAGGCAAACTACCATCCGGGACTCCCGATCACCTCCACAGAACCGCCTGTCTGAACCCCTGACTATCGAGTCCCCTATTACTATGGTCCTCTTTCTTCTATCCCTACCCTTCTGAGCTACAGGGCCGTCCTCTGTGCCGGAGGCCCGGCCACTGTCACTTCCTCCAGGTAGGCTGTCCCCCCCAACAGTACTCAAACATGAGTACTTATTGTCAAGGGGTACAGCCACTGGGGTACTCTCTAGTACCTGCCCCTTCCCCTTCCTGACCGTGACCCACCTATCTGCCTCCCGTGGCCCCGGAGTGACCACCTGCCTGTAACTCCTCTCTATCACCTCCTCACTCTCCCTGACCAGGCGAAGGTCATCGAGCTGCAGCTCCAGTTCCCTAACTCGGTCCCTCAGGAGCTGCAGTTCGGCGCACCTGGCGCAGATGTGGACGTCCGGGAGGCTCGGAGACTCCAGAATCTCCCACATCCGACACCGAGAACAACAAGCTGCCCTCACACTCATACTTCCCGAATAACTGAAAATAACAAGAACTAAAAGATAAGCCTACTGTGCCCTCTGAGCCCAAGCCCTACACTCTGCTCCCGGCTCACTCCGCTGCCCGCAAACGAAGCTGCCCGCTGCTTAAGGCTGCGTTCTTTTTATATCTTCCCTCCTTCCCAGGCCTCCTTCACGCGCCTGCGCAGTCCCGCCTCTCAGAACTCCGATCTGAGAAGCAATTTGAAAATGGCCGCCGCCGCACTTCTTCTCAGCCTCGCTGTCCTCTTCCAAAAGAGGAGTATATGTTACACATATACTGTATCCAGTGTATACAGTGTATCCACTCACTGTGGTGTTCTCCCCTCTGTGTAAAATATGTCCCACTCACTGTGGTGATCTCCTCTCTGCGAGCAATGTGTCTCACTCACTGTGGTGATCTCACCTCCGTGTACAATGTGTCCCACTCACTGTGATAATCTCCCCTCTGTGTACAAGTTCTCCCACTCACCGTGGTGATCTCCCCTCTACGAGCAATGTGTCCCACTCACTGTGGTGATCTCCCCTCTGCGAACAATGTATCTTTCTCACTGTGGTGATATCCCCTCTGAGTAAAATGTGTCCCACTCACTGTAGTGATCTCCCGTCTGTGTAAAATGCGTCCCACTCACTGGGGTGATCTCCCGTGTGTGTACAAGATGTCGCACTCACTGTGGTGATCTCCCCTCTGTGTACAATGCGTCGCATTCACTGAGGTGATCTCCCCTCTGTGTAAATTGTGCTGCACTCACTTTGGTGATCTCCCCTCTGCGAACAATGTGTCTCACTCACTGTGGTGATCTCCCCTCCGTGTAAAATGTGTTGCATTCACTGTGGTGATCTCCCCTCTGTGTACAATGTGTCCAACGCACTGTGATCTCCCCTCTGTGTAAAATGTGTCCCACTCACTGTGGTGATCTCCCCTCTGTGTACAATGTGTCCAACTCACTGTGATCTCCCCTCTGTGTACAATGTGTCCAACTCACTGTGATCTCCCCTCTGCGAGCAATGTGTCCCACTCACTGTGATAATCTCCCCTCTGCGAGCTATGTGTCCCACTCACTGTGGTGATCTGCCCTCTGTATACAATGTGTCCCACTCACCGTGGTGATCTCCCCTCTGCGAGCTATGCGTCCCACTCACTGTGGTGATCTGCCCTCTGTCTACAATGTGTCCCACGAACTGCGGTGATCTCCCCTCTGTGTAAAAGGTGTCCCACTCACTGTGGTGATCTGCCCTCTGTGTACAAGTTGTCCCACTCACTGTGGTGATCTGCCCTCTGTGGACAATGTATCCACTCACTGTGGTGATCTCCGCTCTCTGTACAATGTGTCCCACTCACTGTGGGGATCTGCCCTCTGTGTACAATGTATCCACTCACTGTGGTGTTCTCCCCTCTGTGTTCAATGTGCCCACTCACTGTGGTGATCTCCCCTCTGTGTAAAATGTGTCCCACTCACTGTGATGATCTCCCCTCTGTGTAAAATATGTCCCACTCACTGTGGTGATCTCCTCTCTGCGAGCAATGTGTCTCACTCACTGTGGTGATCTCACCTCCGTGTACAATGTGTCCCACTCACTGTGATAATCTCCCCTCTGTGTACAAGTTCTCCCACTCACCGTGGTGATCTCCCCTCTACGAGCAATGTGTCCCACTCACTGTGGTGATCTCCCCTCTGCGAACAATGTATCTTTCTCACTGTGGTGATATCCCCTCTGAGTAAAATGTGTCCCACTCACTGTAGTGATCTCCCGTCTGTGTAAAATGTGTCCCACTCACTGTGGCGATCTCCCCTCTGTGTTCAAAGTGTCCAACTCAACAAGTTGTCCCACTCACCGTGGTGATCTCCCCTCTGCGAGCAATGTGTCCCACTCACTGTGGTGATCTGCCCACTGTGTACAATGTATCCACTCACTGTGGTGATCTCCGCTCTCTGTACAATGTGTCTCACTCACTGTGGTGATCTGCCCTCTGTGTACAATGTGTCCCACGAACTGCGGTGATCTCCCCTCTGTGTAAAATGTATCCCACTCACTGTGGTGATCTCTCTTCTGCGAACAATGTGTCTCACTCACTGTGATAATCTCTGCTATGTGTACAATGTGTTTCACTCACTGTGGTGATCTCCACTCTGTGTTCAATGTGTCCTACTCACTCTGGTGATATCCCCTCTGTGTAAAATGTTTCCCACTCATTGTGATAATCTCCCATCTGTGTACAATGTGTCCCACTCACTGTGATCTCCCGTCTGTGTATAATGTGTCCCACTCACTGTGGTGATCTCACCTTGGTGTACAAACTGTCCAACTCACTGTGATCTCCCCTCTGCGAACAATTTGTCTCACTCACTGTGGTGATCTCCTCTCTGCGAGCAATGTGTCCCTCTCACTGTGATCTCCCCTCCATGTATAATGTGTCCCACTCACTGTGATAATCTCCCCTCTGCGAACAATGTGTCCAACACACTGTGGTGATCTCCCCTCTGTGTAAAATGTGTCCCACTCACTGTGGTTATCTCCCCTCTGTGTTAAATGTGTCCCACTCACTGTGGTGATCTTCCCTCTGTGTACAATGTGTCCAACTCAATGTGATCTCCCCTCTGCGAACAATTTGTCGCACTCACTGTGGTGATCTCCCATCTGCGAACAATGTGTCTCACTCACTGTGGTGATCTCCCCTCTGTGTTCAATGTGTCCAACTCACTCTGGTGATCTCCCGTCTGTGTAAAATGCGTCCCACTCACTGTGGTGATCTCCCCTCTGTGTACAAGATGTCGCACTCACTGTGGTGATCTCCCCTCTGTGTACAATGCGTTGCACTCACTGTGGTGATCTCCCCTCTGTGTACAGATGTCGCACTCACTTTGGTGATCTCCCCTCTGCGAACAATGTGTCGCACTCACTGAGGTGATCTCCCCTCTGTGTAAATTGTGTTACACTTACTGTGGTGATCTCCCCTCTGTGTTCAATGTGACTCACTCACTGTGGTGATCTCCCCACTGTGTACAATGTGTCCAACGCACTGTGATCTCCCCTCTGTGTAAAATGTGTCCCACTCACTGTGGTGATCTCCCCTCTGTGTACAATGTGTCCAACTCACTGTGATCTCCCTTCTGCGAACAATTTGTTTCACTCACTGTGGTGATCTCCTCTCTGCGAGCAATGTGTCCCACCCACTGTGATAATCTCCCCTCTGTGTACAAGTTGTCCCACTCACCGTGGTGATCTCCCCTCTGTGAGCTATGTGTCCCACTCACTGTGGTGATCTGCCCTCTGTATACAATGTGTCCCACGAACTGCGGTGATCTCCCCTCTGTGTAAAATGTGTCCCACTCACTGTGGTGATCTGCCCTCTGTATACAATGTATCCACTCACTGTGGTGATCTCCGCTCTCTGTACAATGTGTCTCACTCACTGTGGTGATCTCCCCTCTGTGTACAATGTGTCCCAAGAACTGCGGTGATCTCCCATCTGCGTAAAATGTGGCCCCCTCACTGTGGTGATCTGCCCTCTGTATACAATGTATCCACTCACTGTGGTGATCTCTGCTCTCTGTACAATGTGTCCAACTCACTGTGATCTCCCCTCTGCGAACAATGTGTCTCACTCACTGTGGTGATCTCCCCTCTGCGAACAATGTATCTCACTCACTGTGGTGATCTCCCCTCTGTGCTCAATGTGCCCAACTCACTGTGGTGATCTCCCGTCTTGTGTAAAATGCGTCCCACTCACTGTGCTGATCTCCCCTCTGTGTACAAGTTGCCCCACTCACTGTGGTGTTCTCCCCTCTGTGTTCAATGTGCCCACTCACTGTGGTGATCTCCCCTCTGTGTAAAATATGTCCCACTCACTGTGGTGATCTCCTCTCTGCGAGCAATGTGTCTCACTCACTGTGGTGATCTCACCTCCGTGTACAATGTGTCCCACTCACTGTGATAATCTCCCCTCTGTGTACAAGTTCTCCCACTCACCGTGGTGATCTCCCCTCTACGAGCAATGTGTCCCACTCACTGTGGTGATCTCCCCTCTGCGAACAATGTATCTTTCTCACTGTGGTGATATCCCCTCTGAGTAACATGTGTCCCACTCACTGTAGTGATCTCCCGTCTTGGTAAAATGCGTCCCACTCACTGTGGTGATCTCCCCTCTGTGTACAAGATGTCGCACTCATTGTGGTGATCTCCCCTCTGTGTACAATGCGTCGCACTCACCGTGGTGATCTCCCCTCTACGAGCAATGTGTCCCACTCACTGTGGTGATCTCCCCTCTGCGAACAATGTATCTTTCTCACTGTGGTGATCTCCCCTCCGTGTAAAATGTGTTACACTCACTGTGGTGATCTCCCCTCTGTGTACAATGTGTCTCACTCACTGTGGTGATCTCCCGTGTGTACAATGTGTCCAACGCACTGTGATCTCTCCTCTGTGTAAAATGTGTCCCACTCACTGTGGAGATCGCCCCTCTGTGTACAATGTGTCCAACTCACTGTGATCTCCCCTCTGCGAGCAATGTGTCCCACTCACTGTGATAATCTCCCCTCTGTGTACAAGTTGTCCCACTCACCGTGGTGATCTCCCCTCTGCCAGCTATGTGTCCCACTCACTGTGGTGATCTGCCCTCTGTATACAATGTGTCCCACGAACTGCGGTGATCTCCCCTCTGTGTAAAATGTGTCCCACTCACTGTGGTGATCTGCCCTCTGTGTACAAGTTGTCCCACTCACTGTGGTGATCTGCCCTCTGTGTACAATGTATCCACTCACTGTGGTGATCTCCGCTCTCTGTACAATGTGTCCCACTCACTGTGGGGATCTGCCCTCTGTGTACAATGTATCCACTCACTGTGGTGTTCTCCCCTCTGTGTTCAATGTGCCCACTCACTGTGGTGATCTCCCCTCTGTGTAAAATGTGTCCCACTCACTGTGATGATCTCCCCTCTGTGTAAAATATGTCCCACTCACTGTGGTGATCTCCTCTCTGCGAGCAGTGTGTCTCACTGACTGTGGTGATCTCACCTCCGTATACAATGTTTCCCACTCACTGTGATAATCTCCCCTCTGTGTACAAGTTCTCCCACTCACCGTGGTGATCTCCCCTCTACGAGCAATGTGTCCCACTCACTGTGGTGATCTCCCCTCTGCGAACAATGTACCTTTCTCACTGTGGTGATATCCCCTCTGAGTAAAATGTGTCCCACTCACTGTAGTGATCTCCCGTCTGTGTAAAATGTGTCCCACTCACTGTGGCGATCTCCCCTCTGTGTTCAAAGTGTCCAACTCAACAAGTTGTCCCACTCACCGTGGTGATCTCCCCTCTGCGAGCAATGTGTCCCACTCACTGTGGTGATCTGCCCACTGTGTACAATGTATCCACTCACTGTGGTGATCTCCGCTCTCTGTACAATGTGTCTCACTCACTGTGGTGATCTGCCCTCTGTGTACAATGTGTCCCACGAACTGCGGTGATCTCCCCTCTGTGTAAAATGTATCTCACTCACTGTGGTGATCTCTCTTCTGCGAACAATGTGTCTCACTCACTGTGATAATCTCTGCTATGTGTACAATGTGTTTCACTCACTGTGGTGATCTCCCCTCTGTGTTCAATGTGTCCTACTCACTCTGGTGATATCCCCTCTGTGTAAAATGTTTCCCACTCATTGTGATAATCTCCCATCTGTGTACAATGTGTCCCACTCACTGTGATCTCCCCTCTGTGTATAATGTGTCCCACTCACTGTGGTGATCTCACCTTGGTGTACAAAGTGTCCAACTCACTGTGATCTCCCCTCTGCGAACAATTTGTCTCACTCACTGTGGTGATCTCCTCTCTGCGAGCAATGTGTCCCTCTCACTGTGATCTCCCCTCCATGTACAATGTGTCCCACTCACTGTGATAATCTCCCCTCTGCGAACAATGTGTCCAACTCACTGTGGTGATCTCCCCTCTGTGTAAAATGTGTCCCACTCACTGTGGTGATCTCCCCTCTGTGTAAAATGTGTCCCACTCACTGTGGTTATCTCCCCTCTGTGTTAAATGTGTCCCACTCACTGTGGTGATCTCCCCTCTGTGTACAATGTGTCCAACTCAATGTGATCTCCCCTCTGCGAACAATATGTCTCACTCACTGTGGTGATCTCCCCTCTGTGTTCAATGTGTCCAACTCACTCTGGTGATCTCCCCTCTGTGTTCAATGTGACTCACTGACTGTGGTGATCTCCCCTCTGTGTACAATGTGTCTCACTCACCGTGGTGATCTCCCCTGTGTGTACAATGTGTCCAACGCACTGTGATCTCCCCTCTGTGTAAAATGTGTCCCACTCACTGTGGTGATCTCCCCACTGTGTACAATGTTTCCAACTCACTGTGATCTCCCCTCTGCGAACAATTTGTCTCACTCACTGTGGTGATCTCCTCTCTGCGAGCAATGTGTCCCACTCACTGTGATAATCTCCCCTCTGTGTACAAGTTCTCCCACTCACCGTGGTGATCTCCCCTCTGCGAGCTATGTGTCCCACTCAGTGTGGTGATCTGCCCTCTGTATACAATGTGTCCCACGAACTGCGGTGATCTCCCCTCTGTGTAAAATGTGTCCGACTCACTGTGGTGATCTGCCCTCTGTATACAATGTATCCACTCACTGTGGTGATCTCCGCTCTCTGTACAATGTATCTCACTCACTGTGGTGATCTCCCCTCTGTGTACAATGTGTCCCAAGAACTGCGGTGATCTCCCCTCTGCGTAAAATGTGGCCCCCTCACTGTGGTGATCTGCCCTCTGTATACAATGTATCCACTCATTGTGGTGATCTCTGCTCTCTGTACAATGTGTCCAACTCACTGTGATCTCCCCTCTTCGAACAATGTGTCCCACTCACTGTGATAATCTCCCCTCTGTGTACAAGTTGTCCCACTCACCGTGGTGATCTCCCCTCTGCGAGCTATGTGTACCACTCACTGTGGTGATCTGCCCTCTGTATACAATGTGTCCCACGAACTGCGGTGATCTCCCCTCTGTGTAAAATGTGTCCGACTCACTGTGGTGATCTGCCCTCTGTATACAATGTATCCACTCACTGTGGTGATCTCCACTCTCTGTACAATGTGTCTCACTCACTGTGGTGATCTCCCCTCTGTGTACAATGTGTCCCAAGAACTGCGGTGATCTCCCCTCTGTGTACAAGTTGTCCCACTCACTGTGGTGATCTGCCCTCTGTGTACAATGTATCCACTCACTGTGGTGATCTCCGCTCTCTGTACAATGTGTCCCACTCATTGTGGGGATCTGCCCTCTGTGTACAATGTGTCCACTCACTGTGGTGTTCTCCCCTCTGTGTTCAATGTGCCCACTCACTGTGGTGATCTCCCCTCTGTGTAAAATATGTCCCACTGACTGTGGTGATCTCCTCTTTGCGAGCAATGTGTCTCACTCACTGTGGTGATCTCACCTCCGTGTACAATGTGTCCCACTCACTGTGATAATCTCCCCTCTGTGTACAAGTTCTCCCACTCACCGTGGTGATCTCCCCTCTACGAGCAATGTGTCCCACTCACTGTGGTGATCTCCCCTCTGCAAACAATGTATCTTTCTCACAGTGGTGATATCCCCTCTGAGTAAAATGTGTCCCACTCACTGTAGTGATCTCCCGTCTGTGTAAAATGCGTCCCACTCTCTGTGGTGATCTCCCCTCTGTGTACAAGATGTCGCACTCACTGTGGTGATCTCCCCTCTGTGTACAATGCGTCGCACTCACTGAGGTGATCTCCCCTCTGTGTAAATTGTGCTGCACTCACTTTGGTGATCTCCCCTCTGCGAACAATGTGTCTCACTCACTGTGGTGATCTCCCCTCCGTGTAAAATGTGTTACACTCACTGTGGTGATCTCCCCTCTGTGTACAATGTGTCTCACTCACTGTGGTGATCTCCCCTGTGTGTACAATGTGTCCAACGCACTGTGATCTCCCCTCTGTGTAAAATGTGTCCCACTCACTGTGGTGATCTCCCCTCTGTGTACAATGTGTCCAACTCACTGTGATCTCCGCTCTGCGAGCAATGTGTCCCACTCACTGTGATAATCTCCCCTCTGTGTACAAGTTGTCCCACTCACCGTGGTGATCTCCCCTCTGCGAGCTATGTGTCCCACTCACTGTGGTGATCTGCCCTCTGTATACAATGTGTCCCACGTACTGCGGTGATCTCCCCTCTGTGTAAAATGTGTCCCACTCACTGTGGTGATCTGCCCTCTGTGTACAAGTTGTCCCACTCACTGTGGTGATCTCCGCTCTCTGTACAATGTGTCCCACTCACTGTG
The DNA here is from genome assembly GCF_048418815.1 of Hemitrygon akajei. Taxonomy (NCBI): domain Eukaryota; kingdom Metazoa; phylum Chordata; class Chondrichthyes; order Myliobatiformes; family Dasyatidae; genus Hemitrygon; species Hemitrygon akajei. The sequence goes on along the minus strand of NC_133124.1, from coordinate 145,091,610 downwards.
GGGATCTGCCCTCTGTGTACAATGTATCCACTCACTGTGGTGTTCTCCCCTCTGTGTTCAATGTGCCCACTCACTGTGGTGATCTCCCCTCTGTGTAAAATGTGTCCCACTCACTGTGATGATCTCCCCTCTGTGTAAAATATGTCCCACTCACTGTGGTGATCTCCTCTCTGCGAGCAATGTGTCTCACTCACTGTGGTGATCTCACCTCCGTGTACAATGTGTCCCACTCACTGTGATAATCTCCCCTCTGTGTACAAGTTCTCCCACTCACCGTGGTGATCTCCCCTCTACGAGCAATGTGTCCCACTCACTGTGGTGATCTCCCCTCTGCGAACAATGTATCTTTCTCACTGTGGAGATATCCCCTCTGAGTAAAATGTGTCCCACTCACTGTAGTGATCTCCCGTCTGTGTAAAATGTGTCACACTCACTGTGGCGATCTCCCCTCTGTGTTCAAAGTGTCCAACTCAACAAGTTGTCCCACTCACCGTGGTGATCTCCCCTCTGCGAGCAATGTGTCCCACTCACTGTGCTGATCTCCGCTCTCTGTACAATGTGTCCAACTCACTGTGGTGATCTCCCCTCTGTGTAAAATGTGTCCCACTCACTGTGGTTATCTCCCCTCTGTGTTAAATGTGTCCCACTCACTGTGGTGATCTCCCCTCTGTGTACAATGTGTCCAACTCAATGTGATCTCCCCTCTGCGAACAATTTGTCGCACTCACTGTGATAATCTCCCCTCTGTGTACAAGTTGTCCCAGTCACCGTGGTGATCTCCACTCTGCGAGCTATGTGTCCCACTCACTGTGGTGATCTGCCCTCTGTATACAATGTGTCCCTCGAACTGCGGTGATCTCCCCTCTGTGTAAAATGTGTCCCATTCACTGTGGTGATCTGCCCTCTGTATACAATGTATCCACTCACTGTGGTGATCTCCGCTCTCTGTACAATGTGTCTCACTCACTGTGGTGATCTCCCCTCTGTGTACAATGTGTCCCACTCACTGTGGTGATCTGCCCTCTGTATACAATGTATCCACTCATTGTGGTGATCTCTGCTCTCTGTACAATGTGTCCAACTCACTGTGATCTCCCCTCTGCAAACAATGTGTCTCACTCACTGTGGTGATCTCCCCTCCGTGTAAAATGTGTCACACTCACTGTGGTGATCTCCCCTCTGTGTACAATGTGTCCAACTCAATGTGATCTCCCCTCTGGGAACAATTTGTCGCACTCACTGTGGTGATATCCCCTCTGTGTTCAATTTGTCCGACTCACTGTGGTGATCTCCCGTCTGTGTAAAATGCGTCCCACTCATGGTGGTGATCTCCCCTCTGTGTTTGAAGTGTCCAACTCACTATGGTGATCTCCCCTCGGTGTAAAATGTGTCCCACTCACCGTGGTGATCTCCCCTCTGCGAGCAATGTGTCCCACTCACTGTGATAATCTCCCCTCTGTGTACAAGTTGTCCCACTCACCGTGGTGATCTCCCCTCTGCGAGCTATGTGTCCCACTCACTGTGGTGATCTGCCCTCTGTATACAATGTGTCCCACGTACTGCGGTGATCTCCCCTCTGTGTAAAATGTGTCCCACTCACTGTGGTGATCTGCCCTCTGTGTACAAGTTGTCCCACTCACTGTGGTGATCTCCGCTCTCTGTACAATGTGTCCCACTCACTGTGGGGATCTGCCCTCTGTGTACAATGTATCCACTCACTGTGGTGTTCTCCCCTCTGTGTTCAATGTGCCCACTCACTGTGGTGATCTCCCCTCTGTGTAAAATGTGTCCCACTCACTGTGATGATCTCCCCTCTGTGTAAAATATGTCCCACTCACTGTGGTGATCTCCTCTCTGCGAGCAATGTGTCTCACTCACTGTGGTGATCTCACCTCCGTGTACAATGTGTCCCACTCACTGTGATAATCTCCCCTCTGTGTACAAGTTCTCCCACTCACCGTGGTGATCTCCCCTCTACGAGCAATGTGTCCCACTCACTGTGGTGATCTCCCCTCTGCGAACAATGTATCTTTCTCACTGTGGAGATATCCCCTCTGAGTAAAATGTGTCCCACTCACTGTAGTGATCTCCCGTCTGTGTAAAATGTGTCACACTCACTGTGGCGATCTCCCCTCTGTGTTCAAAGTGTCCAACTCAACAAGTTGTCCCACTCACCGTGGTGATCTCCCCTCTGCGAGCAATGTGTCCCACTCACTGTGCTGATCTCCGCTCTCTGTACAATGTGTCCAACTCACTGTGGTGATCTCCCCTCTGTGTAAAATGTGTCCCACTCACTGTGGTTATCTCCCCTCTGTGTTAAATGTGTCCCACTCACTGTGGTGATCTCCCCTCTGTGTACAATGTGTCCAACTCAATGTGATCTCCCCTCTGCGAACAATTTGTCGCACTCACTGTGATAATCTCCCCTCTGTGTACAAGTTGTCCCAGTCACCGTGGTGATCTCCACTCTGCGAGCTATGTGTCCCACTCACTGTGGTGATCTGCCCTCTGTATACAATGTGTCCCTCGAACTGCGGTGATCTCCCCTCTGTGTAAAATGTGTCCCATTCACTGTGGTGATCTGCCCTCTGTATACAATGTATCCACTCACTGTGGTGATCTCCGCTCTCTGTACAATGTGTCTCACTCACTGTGGTGATCTCCCCTCTGTGTACAATGTGTCCCACTCACTGTTGTGATCTGCCCTCTGTATACAATGTATCCACTCATTGTGGTGATCTCTGCTCTCTGTACAATGTGTCCAACTCACTGTGATCTCCCCTCTGCAAACAATGTGTCTCACTCACTGTGGTGATCTCCCCTCCGTGTAAAATGTGTCACACTCACTGTGGTGATCTCCCCTCTGTGTACAATGTGTCCAACTCAATGTGATCTCCCCTCTGGGAACAATTTGTCGCACTCACTGTGGTGATATCCCCTCTGTGTTCAATTTGTCCGACTCACTGTGGTGATCTCCCGTCTGTGTAAAATGCGTCCCACTCATGGTGGTGATCTCCCCTCTGTGTTTGAAGTGTCCAACTCACTATGGTGATCTCCCCTCGGTGTAAAATGTGTCCCACTCACTGCGCTAATCTCCACTCTGTATAAAATGTGTCCCACTCACTGTGCTAATCTCCACTCTGTATAAAATGTGTCCCACTCACTGTGGTGACCTCTCCTCTGCGAACAATGTGTCTCACTCACTGTGATGATCTCCCCTCTGTGTAAAATGTGTCCCACTCACTGTGGTGATTTCCCCTTGGCGAACAATGTGTCTCACTCACTGTGGTGATCTCCCCTCTGTGTTCAATGTGTCTCACTGACTGTGGTGATCTCCCCTCTGTGAACTATTTGTCTCACTCACTGTGGTGATCTCCTCTCTGTGAGCAATGTGTCCCACTCACTGTGATCTCCCCTCTGTGTAAAATGTGTCCCACTCACTGTGGTGATCTGCCCTCTGTGTACAATGTATCCACTCACTGTGGTGATCTCCGCTCTCTGTACAATGTGTCCCACTCACTGTGGGGATCTGCCCTCTGTGTTCAATGTGCCCACTCACTGTGGTGATCTCCCCTCTGTGTAAAATGTGTCCCACTCACTGTGATCATCTTACCTCCGTGTACAATGTGTCCCACTCACTGTGATAATCTCCCCTCTGTGTACAAGTTCTCCCACTCACCGTGGTGATCTCCCCTCTACGAGCAATGTGTCCCACTCACTGTGGTGATCTGCCCTCTGTATACAATGTATCCACTCACTGTGGTGATCTCCACTCTCTGTACAATGTGTCTCACTCACTGTGGTGATCTCCCCTCTGTGTACAATGTGTCCCAAGAACTGCGGTGATCTCCCCTCTGCGTAAAATGTGGCCCCCTCACTGTGGTGATCTACCCTCTGTATACAATGTATCCACTAATTGTGGTGATCTCTGCTCTCTGTACAATGTGTCCAACTCACTGTGATCTTCCCTCTGCGAACAATGTGTCTCACTCACTGTGGTGATCTACCCTCTGTGTTCAATGTGCCCATCTCACTGTGGTGATCTCCCGTCTTGTGTAAAATGCGTCCCACTCACTGTGCTGATCTCCCGTCTGTGTTCAAGTTGTCCCACTCACTGTGGTGATCTGCCCTCTGTGTACAATGTATCCACTCACTGTGGTGATCTCCGCTCTCTGTACAATGTGTCCCACTCACTGTGGGGATCTGCCCTCTGTGTACAATGTATCCACTCACTGTGGTGTTCTCCCCTCTGTGTTCAATGTGCCCACTCACTGTGGTGATTTCCCCTCTGTGTAAAATGTGTCCCACTCACTGTGATCATCTTACCTCCGTGTACAATGTGTCTCACTCACTGTGATAATCTCTGCTATGTGTACAATGTGTTTCACTCACTGTGGTGATCTCCCCTCTGTGTTCAATGTGTCCTACTCACTCTGGTGATATCCCCTCTGTGTAAAATGTTTCCCACTCATTGTGATAATCTCCCATCTGTGTACAATGTGTCCCACTCACTGTGATCTCCCCTCTGTGTATAATGTGTCCCACTCACTGTGGTGATCTCACCTTGGTGTACAAAGTGTCCAACTCACTGTGATCTCCCCTCTGCGAACAATTTGTCTCACTCACTGTGGGGATCTCCTCTCTGCGAGCAATGTGTCCCTCTCACTGTGGTTATCTGCCCTCTGTGTTTAATGTGTCCCACTCACTGTGGTGATCTCCCCTCTGTGTACAATGTGTCCAACTCAATGTGATCTCCCCTCTGCGAACAATGTGTCTCACTCACTGTGGTGATCTCCCCTCTGTTTTCAATGTGTCCAACTCACTCTGGTGATCTCCCCTCTGTGTTCAATGTGACTCACTGACTGTGGTGATCTCCCCTCTGTGTACAATGTGTCTCACTCACTGTGGTGATCTCCCCTGTGTGTACAATGTGTCCAACGCACTGTGATCTCCCCTCTGTGTAAAATGTGTCCCACTCACTGTGGTGATCTCCCCACTGTGTACAATGTGTCCAACTCACTGTGATCTCCCCTCTGCGAACAATTTGTCTCACTCACTGTGGTGATCTCCTCTCTGCGAGCAATGTGTCCCACTCACTGTGATAATCTCCCCTCTGTGTACAAGTTGTCCCACTCACCGTGGTGATCTGCCCTCTGTATACAATGTGTCCCACGAACTGCGGTGATCTCCCCTCTGTGTAAAATGTATCCCACTCACTGTGGTGATCTCTCTTCTGTGAACAATGTGTCTCACTCACTGTGATAATCTCTGCTATGTGTACAATGTGTTTCACTCACTGTGGTGATCTCCCCTCTGTGTTCAATGTGTCCTACTCACTCTGGTGATATCCCCTCTGTGTAAAATGTTTCCCACTCATTGTGATAATCTCCCATCTGTGTACAATGTGTCCCACTCACTGTGATCTCCCGTCTGTGTATAATGTGTCCCACTCACTGTGGTGATCTCACCTTGGTGTACAAAGTGTCCAACTCACTGTGATCTCCCCTCTGCGAACAATTTGTCTCACTCACTGTGGTGATCTCCTCTCTGCGAGCAATGTGTCCCTCTCACTGTGATCTCCCCTCCATGTACAATGTGTCCCACTCACTGTGATAATCTCCCCTCTGCGAACAATGTGTCCAACTCACTGTGGTGATCTCCCCTCTGTGTAAAATGTGTCCCACTCACTGTGGTTATCTCCCCTCTGTGTTAAATGTGTCCCACTCACTGTGGTGAACTTCCCTCTGTGTACAATGTGTCCAACTCAATGTGATCTCCCCTCTGCGAACAATTTGTCGCACTCACTGTGGTGATCTCCCCTCTGCGAACAATGTGTCTCACTCACTGTGGTGATCTCCCCTCTGTGTTCAATGTGTCCAACTCACTCTGGTGATCTCCCGTCTGTGTAAAATGCGTCCCACTCACTGTGGTGATCTCCCCTCTGTGTACAAGATGTCGCACTCACTGTGGTGATCTCCCCTCTGTGTACAATGCGTCGCACTCACTGAGGTGATCTCCCCTTTGTGTAAATTGTGCTGCACTCACTTTGGTGATCTCCCCTCTGCGAACAATGTGTCTCACTCACTGTGGTGATCTCCCCTCCGTGTAAAATGTGTTACACTCACTGTGGTGATCTCCCCTCTGTGTTCAATGTGACTCACTGAGTGTGGTGATCTCCCCTCTGTGTACAATGTGTCTCACTCACTGTGGTGATCTCCCCTGTGTGTACAATGTGTCCAACACACTGTGATCTCCCCTCTGTGTAAAATGTGTCCCACTCACTGTGGTGATCTCCCCTCTGTGTACAATGTGTCCAACTCACTGCGATCTCCCCTCTGTGAACAATTTGTCTCACTCACTGTGGTGATCTCCTCTCTGTGAGCAATGTGTCCCACTCACTGTGATAATCTCCCCTCTGTGTACAAGTTGTCCCACTCACCGTGGTGATCTCCCCTCTGCGAGCTATGTGTCCCACTCACTGTGGTGATCTGCCCTCTGTATACAATGTGTCCCACGAACTGCGGTGATCTCCCCTCTGTGTAAAATGTGTCCCACTCACTGTGGTGATCTGCCCTCCGTGTAAAATGTGTCACACTCACTGTGGTGATCTCCCCTCTGTGTTCAATGTGTCCTACTCACTCTGGTGATATCCCCTCTGTGTAAAATGTTTCCCACTCATTGTGATAATCTCCCATCTGTGTACAATGTGTCCCACTCACTGTGATCTCCCGTCTGTGTATAATGTGTCCCACTCACTGTGGTGATCTCACCTTGGTGTACAAACTGTCCAACTCACTGTGATCTCCCCTCTGCGAACAATTTGTCTCACTCACTGTGGTGATCTCCTCTCTGCGAGCAATGTGTCCCTCTCACTGTGATCTCCCCTCCATGTACAATGTGTCCCACTCACTGTGATAATCTCCCCTCTGGGAACAATGTGTCCAACTCACTGTGGTGATCTCCCCTCTGTGTAAAATGTGTCCCACTCACTGTGGTTATCTCCCCTCTGTGTTAAATGTGTCCCACTCACTGTGGTGAACTTCCCTCTGTGTACAATGTGTCCAACTCAATGTGATCTCCCCTCTGCGAACAATTTGTCGCACTCACTGTGGTGATCTCCCCTCTGCGACCAATGTGTCTCACTCACTGTGGTGATCTCCCCTCTGTGTTCAATGTGTCCTACTCAGTCTGGTGATATCCCCTCTGTGTAAAATGTTTCCCACTCATTGTGATAATCTCCCATCTGTGTACAATGTGTCCCACTCACTGTGATCTCCCCTCTGTGTATAATGTGTCCCACTCACTGTGGTGATCTCACCTTGGTGTACAAAGTGTCCAACTCACTGTGATCTCCCCTCTGCGAACAATTTGTCTCACTCACTGTGGTGATCTCCTCTCTGCGAGCAATGTGTCCCTCTCACTGTGATCTCCCCTCCATGTACAATGTGTCCCACTCACTGTGATAATCTCCCCTCTGCGAACAATGTGTCCAACTCACTGTGGTGTTCTCCCCTCTGTGTTCAATGTGCCCACTCACTGTGGTGATCTCCCCTCTGTGTAAAATATGTCCCACTGACTGTGGTGATCTCCTCTTTGCGAGCAATGTGTCTCACTCACTGTGGTGATCTCACCTCCGTGTACAATGTGTCCCACTCACTGTGATAATCTCCCCTCTGTGTACAAGTTCTCCCACTCACCGTGGTGATCTCCCCTCTGCGAGCTATGTGTCCCACTCACTGTGGTGATCTGCCCTCTGTATACAATGTGTCCCACGAACTGCGGTGATCTCCCCTCTGTGTAAAATGTGTCCGACTCACTGTGGTGATCTGCCCTCTGTATACAATGTATCCACTCACTGTGGTGATCTCCGCTCTCTGTACAATGTATCTCACTCACTGTGGTGATCTCCCCTCTGTGTACAATGTGTCCCAAGAACTGCGGTGATCTCCCCTCTGCGTAAAATGTGGCCCCCTCACTGTGGTGATCTGCCCTCTGTATACAATGTATCCACTCATTGTGGTGATCTCTGCTCTCTGTACAATGTGTCCAACTCACTGTGATCTCCCCTCTTCGAACAATGTGTCCCACTCACTGTGATAATCTCCCCTCTGTGTACAAGTTGTCCCACTCACCGTGGTGATCTCCCCTCTGCGAGCTATGTGTCCCACTCACTGTGGTGATCTGCCCTCTGTATACAATGTGTCCCACGAACTGCGGTGATCTCCCCTCTGTGTAAAATGTGTCCGACTCACTGTGGTGATCTGCCCTCTGTATACAATGTATCCACTCACTGTGGTGATCTCCACTCTCTGTACAATGTGTCTCACTCACTGTGGTGATCTCCCCTCTGTGTACAATGTGTCCCAAGAACTGCGGTGATCTCCCCTCTGTGTACAAGTTGTCCCACTCACTGTGTTGATCTGCCCTCTGTGTACAATGTATCCACTCACTGTGGTGATCTCCGCTCTCTGTACAATGTGTCCCACTCATTGTGGGGATCTGCCCTCTGTGTACAATGTGTCCACTCACTGTGGTGTTCTCCCCTCTGTGTTCAATGTGCCCACTCACTGTGGTGATCTCCCCTCTGTGTAAAATATGTCCCACTGACTGTGGTGATCTCCTCTTTGCGAGCAATGTGTCTCACTCACTGTGGTGATCTCACCTCCGTGTACAATGTGTCCCACTCACTGTGATAATCTCCCCTCTGTGTACAAGTTCTCCCACTCACCGTGGTGATCTCCCCTCTACGAGCAATGTGTCCCACTCACTGTGGTGATCTCCCCTCTGCGAACAATGTATCTTTCTCACAGTGGTGATATACCCTCTGAGTAAAATGTGTCCCACTCACTGTAGTGATCTCCCGTCTGTGTAAAATGCGTCCCACTCTCTGTGGTGATCTCCCCTCTGTGTACAAGATGTCGCACTCACTGTGGTGATCTCCCCTCTGTGTACAATGCGTCGCACTCACTGAGGTGATCTCCCCTCTGTGTAAATTGTGCTGCACTCACTTTGGTGATCTCCCCTCTGCGAACAATGTGTCTCACTCACTGTGGTGATCTCCCCTCCGTGTAAAATGTGTTACACTCACTGTGGTGATCTCCCCTCTGTGTACAATGTGTCTCACTCACTGTGGTGATCTCCCCTGTGTGTACAATGTGTCCAACGCACTGTGATCTCCCCTCTGTGTAAAATGTGTCCCACTCACTGTGGTGATCTCCCCTCTGTGTACAATGTGTCCAACTCACTGTGATCTCCGCTCTGCGAGCAATGTGTCCCACTCACTGTGATAATCTCCCCTCTGTGTACAAGTTGTCCCACTCACCGTGGTGATCTCCCCTCTGCGAGCTATGTGTCCCACTCACTGTGGTGATCTGCCCTCTGTATACAATGTGTCCCACGTACTGCGGTGATCTCCCCTCTGTGTAAAATGTGTCCCACTCACTGTGGTGATCTGCCCTCTGTGTACAAGTTGTCCCACTCACTGTGGTGATCTGTCCTCTCTGTACAATGTATCCACTCACTGTGGTGATCTCCGCTCTCTGTACAATGTGTCCCACTCACTGTGGGGATCTGCCCTCTGTGTACAATGTATCCACTCACTGTGGTGTTCTCCCCTCTGTGTTCAATGTGCCCACTCACTGTGGTGATCTCCCCTCTGTGTAAAATGTGTCCCACTCACTGTGATGATCTCCCCTCTGTGTAAAATATGTCCCACTCACTGTGGTGATCTCCTCTCTGCGAGCAATGTGTCTCACTCACTGTGGTGATCTCACCTCCGTGTACAATGTGTCCCACTCACTGTGATAATCTCCCCTCTGTGTACAAGTTCTCCCACTCACCGTGGTGATCTCCCCTCTACGAGCAATGTGTCCCACTCACTGTGGTGATCTCCCCTCTGCGAACAATGTATCTTTCTCACTGTGGAGATATCCCCTCTGAGTAAAATGTGTCCCACTCACTGTAGTGATCTCCCGTCTGTGTAAAATGTGTCACACTCACTGTGGCGATCTCCCCTCTGTGTTCAAAGTGTCCAACTCAACAAGTTGTCCCACTCACCGTGGTGATCTCCCCTCTGCGAGCAATGTGTCCCACTCACTGTGCTGATCTCCGCTCTCTGTACAATGTGTCCAACTCACTGTGGTGATCTCCCCTCTGTGTAAAATGTGTCCCACTCACTGTGGTTATCTCCCCTCTGTGTTAAATGTGTCCCACTCACTGTGGTGATCTCCCCTCTGTGTACAATGTGTCCAACTCAATGTGATCTCCCCTCTGCGAACAATTTGTCGCACTCACTGTGATAATCTGCCCTCTGTGTACAAGTTGTCCCAGTCACCGTGGTGATCTCCACTCTGCGAGCTATGTGTCCCACTCACTGTGGTGATCTGCCCTCTGTATACAATGTGTCCCTCGAACTGCGGTGATCTCCCCTCTGTGTAAAATGTGTCCCATTCACTGTGGTGATCTGCCCTCTGTATACAATGTATCCACTCACTGTGGTGATCTCCGCTCTCTGTACAATGTGTCTCACTCACTGTGGTGATCTCCCCTCTGTGTACAATGTGTCCCACTCACTGTGGTGATCTGCCCTCTGTATACAATGTATCCACTCATTGTGGTGATCTCTGCTCTCTGTACAATGTGTCCAACTCACTGTGATCTCCCCTCTGCAAACAATGTGTCTCACTCACTGTGGTGATTTCCCCTCCGTGTAAAATGTGTCACACTCACTGTGGTGATCTCCCCTCTGTGTACAATGTGTCCAACTCAATGTGATCTCCCCTCTGGGAACAATTTGTCGCACTCACTGTGGTGATATCCCCTCTGTGTTCAATTTGTCCGACTCACTGTGGTGATCTCCCGTCTGTGTAAAATGCGTCCCACTCATGGTGGTGATCTCCCCTCTGTGTTTGAAGTGTCCAACTCACTATGGTGATCTCCCCTCGGTGTAAAATGTGTCCCACTCACTGCGCTAATCTCCACTCTGTATAAAATGTGTCCCACTCACTGTGCTAATCTCCACTCTGTATAAAATGTGTCCCACTCACTGTGGTGATCTCTCCTCTGCGAACAATGTGTCTCACTCACTGTGATGATCTCCCCTCTGTGTAAAATGTGTCCCACTCACTGTGGTGATTTCCCCTTGGCGAACAATGTGTCTCACTCACTGTGGTGATCTCCCCTCTGTGTTCAATGTGTCTCACTGACTGTGGTGATCTCCCCTCTGTGAACTATTTGTCTCACTCACTGTGGTGATCTCCTCTCTGTGAGCAATGTGTCCCACTCACTGTGATCTCCCCTCTGTGTAAAATGTGTCCCACTCACTGTGGTGATCTGCCCTCTGTGTACAATGTATCCACTCACTGTGGTGATCTCCGCTCTCTGTACAATGTGTCCCACTCACTGTGGGGATCTGCCCTCTGTGTTCAATGTGCCCACTCACTGTGGTGATCTCCCCTCTGTGTAAAATGTGTCCCACTCACTGTGATCATCTTACCTCCGTGTACAATGTGTCCCACTCACTGTGATAATCTCCCCTCTGTGTACAAGTTCTCCCACTCACCGTGGTGATCTCCCCTCTACGAGCAATGTGTCCCACTCACTGTGGTGATCTGCCCTCTGTATACAATGTATCCACTCACTGTGGTGATCTCCACTCTCTGTACAATGTGTCTCACTCACTGTGGTGATCTCCCCTCTGTGTACAATGTGTCCCAAGAACTGCGGTGATCTCCCCTCTGCGTAAAATGTGGCCCCCTCACTGTGGTGATCTACCCTCTGTATACAATGTATCCACTAATTGTGGTGATCTCTGCTCTCTGTACAATGTGTCCAACTCACTGTGATCTTCCCTCTGCGAACAATGTGTCTCACTCACTGTGGTGATCTACCCTCTGTGTTCAATGTGCCCATCTCACTGTGGTGATCTCCCGTCTTGTGTAAAATGCGTCCCACTCACTGTGCTGATCTCCCGTCTGTGTTCAAGTTGTCCCACTCACTGTGGTGATCTGCCCTCTGTGTACAATGTATCCACTCACTGTGGTGATCTCCGCTCTCTGTACAATGTGTCCCACTCACTGTGGGGATCTGCCCTCTGTGTACAATGTATCCACTCACTGTGGTGTTCTCCCCTCTGTGTTCAATGTGCCCACTCACTGTGGTGATTTCCCCTCTGTGTAAAATGTGTCCCACTCACTGTGATCATCTTACCTCCGTGTACAATGTGTCTCACTCACTGTGATAATCTCTGCTATGTGTACAATGTGTTTCACTCACTGTGGTGATCTCCCCTCTGTGTTCAATGTGTCCTACTCACTCTGGTGATATCCCCTCTGTGTAAAATGTTTCCCACTCATTGTGATAATCTCCCATCTGTGTACAATGTGTCCCACTCACTGTGATCTCCCCTCTGTGTATAATGTGTCCCACTCACTGTGGTGATCTCACCTTGGTGTACAAAGTGTCCAACTCACTGTGATCTCCCCTCTGCGAACAATTTGTCTCACTCACTGTGGGGATCTCCTCTCTGCGAGCAATGTGTCCCTCTCACTGTGATCTCCCCTCCATGTACAATGTGTCCCACTCACTGTGATAATCTCCCCTCTGTGAACAATGTGTCCAACTCACTGTGGTGATCTCCCCTCTGTGTAAAATGTGTCCCACTCACTGTGGTTATCTCCCCTCTGTGTTAAATGTGTCCCACTCACTGTGGTGATCTCCCCTCTGTGTACAATGTGTCCAACTCAATGTGATCTCCCCTCTGCGAACAATGTGTCTCACTCACTGTGGTGATCTCCCCTCTGTTTTCAATGTGTCCAACTCACTCTGGTGATCTCCCCTCTGTGTTCAATGTGACTCACTGACTGTGGTGATCTCCCCTCTGTGTACAATGTGTCTCACTCACTGTGGTGATCTCCCCTGTGTGTACAATGTGTCCAACGCACTGTGATCTCCCCTCTGTGTAAAATGTGTCCCACTCACTGTGGTGATCTCCCCACTGTGTACAATGTGTCCAACTCACTGTGATCTCCCCTCTGCGAACAATTTGTCTCACTCACTGTGGTGATCTCCTCTCTGCGAGCAATGTGTCCCACTCACTGTGCTGATCTCCGCTCTCTGTACAATGTGTCTCACTCACTGTGGTGATCTGCCCTCTGTGTACAATGTGTCCCACGAACTGCGGTGATCTCCCTTCTGTGTAAAAGGTATCCCACTCACTGTGGTGATCTCTCTTCTGCGAACAATGTGTCTCACTCACTGTGATAATCTCTGCTATGTGTACAATGTGTTTCACTCACTGTGGTGATCTCCCCTCTGTGTTCAATGTGTCCTACTCACTCTGGTGATATCCCCTCTGTGTAAAATGTTTCCCACTCATTGTGATAATCTCCCATCTGTGTACAATGTGTCCCACTCACTGTGATCTCCCGTCTGTGTATAATGTGTCCCACTCACTGTGGTGATCTCACCTTGGTGTACAAAGTGTCCAACTCACTGTGATCTCCCCTCTGCGAACAATTTGTCTCACTCACTGTGGTGATCTCCTCTCTGCGAGCAATGTGTCCCTCTCACTGTGATCTCCCCTCCATGTACAATGTGTCCCACTCACTGTGATAATCTCCCCTCTGCGAACAATGTGTCCAACTCACTGTGGTGATCTCCCCTCTGTGTAAAATGTGTCCCACTCACTGTGGTTATCTCCCCTCTGTGTTAAATGTGTCCCACTCACTGTGGTGAACTTCCCTCTGTGTACAATGTGTCCAACTCAATGTGAACTCCCCTCTGCGAACAATTTGTCGCACTCACTGTGGTGATCTCCCCTCTGCGACCAATGTGGCTCACTCACTGTGGTGATCTCCACTCTGTGTTCAATGTGTCCTACTCACTCTGGTGATATCCCCTCTGTGTAAAATGTTTCCCACTCATTGTGATAATCTCCCATCTGTGTACAATGTGTCCCACTCACTGTGATCTCCCCTCTGTGTATAATGTGTCCCACTCACTGTGGTGATCTCACCTTGGTGTACAAAGTGTCCAACTCACTGTGATCTCCCCTCTGCGAACAATTTGTCTCACTCACTGTGGTGATCTCCTCTCTGCGAGCAATGTGTCCCTCTCACTGTGATCTCCCCTCCATGTACAATGTGTCCCACTCACTGTGATAATCTCCCCTCTGCGAACAATGTGTCCAACTCACTGTGGTGATCTCCCCTCTGTGTAAAATGTGTCCCACGCACTGTGGTTATCTCCCCTCTGTGTTAAATGTGTCCCACTCACTGTGGTGATCTTCCCTCTGTGTACAATGTGTCCAACTCAATGTGATCTCCCCTCTGCGAACAATTTGTCGCACTCACTGTGGTGATCTCCCCTCTGCGAACAATGTGTCTCACTCACTGTGGTGATCTCCCCTCTGTGTTCAATGTGTCCAACTCACTCTGGTGATCTCCCGTCTGTGTAAAATGCGTCCCACTCACTGTGGTGATCTCCCCTCTGTGTACAAGATGTCGCACTCACTGTGGTGATCTCCCCTCTGTGTACAATGCGTCGCACTCACTGAGGTGATCTCCCCTCTGTGTAAATTGTGCTGCACTCACTTTGGTGATCTCCCCTCTGCGAACAATGTGTCTCACTCACTGTGGTGGTCTCCCCTCCGTGTAAAATGTGTTACACTCACTGTGGTGATCTCCCCTCTGTGTTCAATGTGACTCACTGAGTGTGGTGATCTCCCCTCTGTGTACAATGTGTCTCACTCACTGTGGTGATCTCCCCTGTGTGTACAATGTGTCCAACGCACTGTGATCTCCCCTCTGTGTAAAATGTGTCCCACTCACTGTGGTGATCTCCCCTCTGTGTACAATGTGTCCAACTCACTGCGATCTCCCCTCTGTGAACAATTTGTCTCACTGACTGTGGTGATCTCCTCTCTGTGAGCAATGTGTCCCACTCACTGTGATAATCTCCCCTCTGTGTACAAGTTGTCCCACTCACCGTGGTGATCTCCCCTCTGCGAGCTATGTGTCCCACTCACTGTGGTGATCTGCCCTCTGTATACAATGTGTCCCACGAACTGCGGTGATCTCCCCTCTGTGTAAAATGTGTCCCACTCACTGTGGTGATCTGCCCTCCGTGTAAAATGTGTCACACTCACTGTGGTGATCTCCCCTCTGTGTTCAATGTGTCCTACTCACTCTGGTGATATCCCCTCTGTGTAAAATGTTTCCCACTCATTGTGATAATCTCCCATCTGTGTACAATGTGTCCCACTCACTGTGATCTCCCGTCTGTGTATAATGTGTCCCACTCACTGTGGTGATCTCACCTTGGTGTACAAAGTGTCCAACTCACTGTGATCTCCCCTCTGCGAACAATTTGTCTCACTCAATGTGGTGATCTCCTCTCTGCGAGCAATGTGTCCCTCTCACTGTGATCTCCCCTCCATGTACAATGTGTCCCACTCACTGTGATAATCTCCCCTCTGGGAACAATGTGTCCAACTCACTGTGGTGATCTCCCCTCTGTGTAAAATGTGTCCCACTCACTGTGGTTATCTCCCCTCTGTGTTAAATGTGTCCCACTCACTGTGGTGAACTTCCCTCTGTGTACAATGTGTCCAACTCAATGTGATCTCCCCTCTGCGAACAATTTGTCGCACTCACTGTGGTGATCTCCCCTCTGCGACCAATGTGTCTCACTCACTGTGGTGATCTCCCCTCTGTGTTCAATGTGTCCTACTCAGTCTGGTGATATCCCCTCTGTGTAAAATGTTTCCCACTCATTGTGATAATCTCCCATCTGTGTACAATGTGTCCCACTCACTGTGATCTCCCCTCTGTGTATAATGTGTCCCACTCACTGTGGTGATCTCACCTTGGTGTACAAAGTGTCCAACTCACTGTGATCTCCCCTCTGCGAACAATTTGTCTCACTCACTGTGGTGATCTCCTCTCTGCGAGCAATGTGTCCCTCTCACTGTGATCTCCCCTCCATGTACAATGTGTCCCACTCACTGTGATAATCTCCCCTCTGCGAACAATGTGTCCAACTCACTGTGGTGATCTCCCCTCTGTGTAAAATGTGCCCAACTCACTGTGGAGATCTCCTGTCTTGTGTAAAATGTGTCCCACTCACTGTGCTGATCTCCCCTCTGTGTACAAGTTGTCCCACTCACTGTGGTGATCTGCCCTCTGTGTACAATGTATCCACTCACTGTGGTGATCTCCGATTTCTGTACAATGTGTCCCACTCACTGTGGGGATCTGCCCTCTGTGTACAATATATCCACTCACTGTGGTGTTCTCCCCTCTGTGTAAAATATGTCCCACTCACTGTGGTGATCTCCTCTCTGCGAGCAATGTGTCTCACTCACTGTGGTGATCTCACCTCCGTGTAAAATGCGTCCCACTCACTGTGTTGATCTCCCGTCTGTGTTCAAGTTGTCCCACTCACTGTGGTGATCTGCCCTCTGTGTACAATGTATCCACTCACTGTGGTGATCTCCGCTCTCTGTACAATGTGTCCCACTCACTGTGGGGACCTGCCCTCTGTGTACAATGTATCCACTCACTGTGGTGTTCTCCCCTCTGTGTTCAATGTGCCCACTCACTGTGGTGATTTCCCCTCTGTGTAAAATGTGTCCCACTCACTGTGATCATCTTACCTCCGTGTACAATGTGTCTCACTCACTGTGATAATCTCTGCTATGTGTACAATGTGTTTCACTCACTGTGGTGATCTCCCCTCTGTGTTCAATGTGTCCTACTCACTCTGGTGATATCCCCTCTGTGTAAAATGTTTCCCACTCATTGTGATAATCTCCCATCTGTGTACAATGTGTCCCACTCACTGTGATCTCCCCTCTGTGTATAATGTGTCCCACTCACTGTGGTGATCTCACCTTGGTGTACAAAGTGTCCAACTCACTGTGATCTCCCCTCTGCTAACAATTTGTCTCACTCACTGTGGGGATCTCCTCTCTGCGAGCAATGTGTCCCTCTCACTGTGATCTCCCCTCCATGTACAATGTGTCCCACTCACTGTGATAATCTCCCCTCTGCGAACAATGTGTCCAACTCACTGTGGTGATCTCCCCTCTGTGTAAAATGTGTCCCACTCACTGTGGTTATCTCCCCTCTGTGTTAAATGTGTCCCACTCACTGTGGTGATCTCCCCTCTGTGTACAATGTGTCCAACTCAATGTGATCTCCCCTCTGCGAACAATGTGTCTCACTCACTGTGGTGATCTCCCCTCTGTTTTCAATGTGTCCAACTCACTCTGGTGATCTCCCCTCTGTGTTCAATGTGACTCACTGACTGTGGTGATCTCCCCTCTGTGTACAATGTGTCTCACTCACTGTGGTGATCTCCCCTGTGTGTACAATGTGTCCAACGCACTGTGATCTCCCCTCTGTGTAAAATGTGTCCCACTCACTGTGGTGATCTCCCCACTGTGTACAATGTGTCCAACTCACTGTGATCTCCCCTCTGCGAACAATTTGTCTCACTCACTGTGGTGATCTCCTCTCTGCGAGCAATGTGTCCCACTCACTGTGATAATCTCCCCTCTGTGTACAAGTTGTCCCACTCACCGTGGTGATCTGCCCTCTGTATACAATGTGTCCCACGAACTGCGGTGATCTCCCCTCTGTGTAAAATGTATCCCACTCACTGTGGTGATCTCTCTTCTGTGAACAATGTGTCTCACTCACTGTGATAATCTCTGCTATGTGTACAATGTGTTTCACTCACTGTGGTGATCTCCCCTCTGTGTACAATGTGTCCCACTCACTGTGATCTCCCCTCTGTGTATAATGTGTCCCACTCACTGTGGTGATCTCACCTTGGTGTACAAAGTGTCCAACTCACTGTGATCTCCCCTCTGCGAACAATTTGTCTCACTCACTGTGGGGATCTCCTCTCTGCGAGCAATGTGTCCCTCTCACTGTGATCTCCCCTCCATGTACAATGTGTCCCACTGACTGTGATAATCTCCCCTCTGCGAACAATGTGTCCAACTCACTGTGGTGATCTCCCCTCTGTGTAAAATGTGTCCCACTCACTGTGGTTATCTCCCCTCTGTGTTAAATGTGTCCCACTCACTGTGGTGATCTCCCCTCTGTGTACAATGTGTCCAACTCAATGTGATCTCCCCTCTGCGAACAATGTGTCTCACTCACTGTGGTGATCTCCCCTCTGTTTTCAATGTGTCCAACTCACTCTGGTGATCTCCCCTCTGTGTTCAATGTGACTCACTGACTGTGGTGATCTCCCCTCTGTGTACAATGTGTCTCACTCACTGTGGTGATCTCCCCTGTGTGTACAATGTGTCCAACGCACTGTGATCTCCCCTCTGTGTAAAATGTGTCCCACTCACTGTGGTGATCTCCCCACTGTGTACAATGTGTCCAACTCACTGTGATCTCCCCTCTGCGAACAATTTGTCTCACTCACTGTGGTGATCTCCTCTCTGCGAGCAATGTGTCCCACTCACTGTGATAATCTCCCCTCTGTGTACAAGTTGTCCCACTCACCGTGGTGATCTGCCCTCTGTATACAATGTGTCCCACGAACTGCGGTGATCTCCCCTCTGTGTAAAATGTATCCCACTCACTGTGGTGATCTCTCTTCTGTGAACAATGTGTCTCACTCACTGTGATAATCTCTGCTATGTGTACAATGTGTTTCACTCACTGTGGTGATCTCCCCTCTGTGTTCAATGTGTCCTACTCACTCTGGTGATATCCCCGCTGTGTAAAATGTTTCCCACTCATTGTGATAATCTCCCATCTGTGTACAATGTGTCCCACTCACTGTGATCTCCCGTCTGTGTATAATGTGTCCCACTCACTGTGGTGATCTCACCTTGGTGTACAAAGTGTCCAACTCACTGTGATCTCCCCTCTGCGAACAATTTGTCTCACTCACTGTGGTGATCTCCTCTCTGCGAGCAATGTGTCCCTCTCACTGTGATCTCCCCTCCATGTACAATGTGTCCCACTCACTGTGATAATCTCCCCTCTGCGAACAATGTGTCCAACTCACTGTGGTGATCTCCCCTCTGTGTAAAATGTGTCCCACTCACTGTGGTTATCTCCCCTCTGTGTTAAATGTGTCCCACTCACTGTGGTGAACTTCCCTCTGTGTACAATGTGTCCAACTCAATGTGATCTCCCCTCTGCGAACAATTCGTCGCACTCACTGTGGTGATCTCCCCTCTGCGACCAATGTGGCTCACTCACTGTGGTGATCTCCACTCTGTGTTCAATGTGTCCTACTCAGTCTGGTGATATCCCCTCTGTGTAAAATGTTTCCCACTCATTGTGATAATCTCCCATCTGTGTACAATGTGTCCCACTCACTGTGATCTCCCCTCTGTGTATAATGTGTCCCACTCACTGTGGTGATCTCACCTTGGTGTACAAAGTGTCCAACTCACTGTGATCTCCCCTCTGCGAACAATTTGTCTCACTCACTGTGGTGATCTCCTCTCTGCGAGCAATGTGTCCCTCTCACTGTGATCTCCCCTCCATGTACAATGTGTCCCACTCACTGTGATAATCTCCCCTCTGCGAACAATGTGTCCAACTCACTGTGGTGATCTCCCCTCTGTGTAAAATGTGTCCCACGCACTGTGGTTATCTCCCCTCTGTGTTAAATGTGTCCCACTCACTGTGGTGATCTTCCCTCTGTGTACAATGTGTCCAACTCAATGTGATCTCCCCTCTGCGAACAATTTGTCGCACTCACTGTGGTGATCTCCCCTCTGCGAACAATGTGTCTCACTCACTGTGGTGATCTCCCCTCTGTGTTCAATGTGTCCAACTCACTCTGGTGATCTCCCGTCTGTGTAAAATGCGTCCCACTCACTGTGGTGATCTCCCCTCTGTGTACAAGATGTCGCACTCACTGTGGTGATCTCCCCTCTGTGTACAATGCGTCGCACTCACTGAGGTGATCTCCCCTCTGTGTAAATTGTGCTGCACTCACTTTGGTGATCTCCCCTCTGCGAACAATGTGTCTCACTCACTGTGGTGGTCTCCCCTCCGTGTAAAATGTGTTACACTCACTGTGGTGATCTCCCCTCTGTGTTCAATGTGACTCACTGAGTGTGGTGATCTCCCCTCTGTGTACAATGTGTCTCACTCACTGTGGTGATCTCCCCTGTGTGTACAATGTGTCCAACGCACTGTGATCTCCCCTCTGTGTAAAATGTGTCCCACTCACTGTGGTGATCTCCCCTCTGTGTACAATGTGTCCAACTCACTGCGATCTCCCCTCTGTGAACAATTTGTCTCACTGACTGTGGTGATCTCCTCTCTGTGAGCAATGTGTCCCACTCACTGTGATAATCTCCCCTCTGTGTACAAGTTGTCCCACTCACCGTGGTGATCTCCCCTCTGCGAGCTATGTGTCCCACTCACTGTGGTGATCTGCCCTCTGTATACAATGTGTCCCACGAACTGCGGTGATCTCCCCTCTGTGTAAAATGTGTCCCACTCACTGTGGTGATCTGCCCTCCGTGTAAAATGTGTCACACTCACTGTGGTGATCTCCCCTCTGTGTTCAATGTGTCCTACTCACTCTGGTGATATCCCCTCTGTGTAAAATGTTTCCCACTCATTGTGATAATCTCCCATCTGTGTACAATGTGTCCCACTCACTGTGATCTCCCGTCTGTGTATAATGTGTCCCACTCACTGTGGTGATCTCACCTTGGTGTACAAAGTGTCCAACTCACTGTGATCTCCCCTCTGCGAACAATTTGTCTCACTCACTGTGGTGATCTCCTCTCTGCGAGCAATGTGTCCCTCTCACTGTGGTCTCCCCTCCATGTACAATGTGTCCCACTCACTGTGATAATCTCCCCTCTGGGAACAATGTGTCCAACTCACTGTGGTGATCTCCCCTCTGTGTAAAATGTGTCCCACTCACTGTGGTTATCTCCCCTCTGTGTTAAATGTGTCCCACTCACTGTGGTGAACTTCCCTCTGTGTACAATGTGTCCAACTCAATGTGATCTCCCCTCTGCGAACAATTTGTCGCACTCACTGTGGTGATCTCCCCTCTGCGACCAATGTGTCTCACTCACTGTGGTGATCTCCCCTCTGTGTTCAATGTGTCCTACTCAGTCTGGTGATATCCCCTCTGTGTAAAATGTTTCCCACTCATTGTGATAATCTCCCATCTGTGTACAATGTGTCCCACTCACTGTGATCTCCCCTCTGTGTATAATGTGTCCCACTCACTGTGGTGATCTCACCTTGGTGTACAAAGTGTCCAACTCACTGTGATCTCCCCTCTGCGAACAATTTGTCTCACTCACTGTGGTGATCTCCTCTCTGCGAGCAATGTGTCCCTCTCACTGTGATCTCCCCTCCATGTACAATGTGTCCCACTCACTGTGATAATCTCCCCTCTGCGAACAATGTGTCCAACTCACTGTGGTGATCTCCCCTCTGTGTAAAATGTGCCCAACTCACTGTGGAGATCTCCTGTCTTGTGTAAAATGTGTCCCACTCACTGTGCTGATCTCCCCTCTGTGTACAAGTTGTCCCACTCACTGTGGTGATCTGCCCTCTGTGTACAATGTATCCACTCACTGTGGTGATCTCCGATTTCTGTACAATGTGTCCCACTCACTGTGGGGATCTGCCCTCTGTGTACAATATATCCACTCACTGTGGTGTTCTCCCGTCTGTGTAAAATATGTCCCACTCACTGTGGTGATCTCCTCTCTGCGAGCAATGTGTCTCACTCACTGTGGTGATCTCACCTCCGTGTACAATGTGTCCCACTCACTGTGATAATCTCCCCTCTGTGTACAAGTTCTCCCACTCACCGTGGTGATCTCCCCTCTACGAGCAATGTGTCCCACTCACTGTGGTGATCTCCCCTCTGCGAACAATGTACCTTTCTCACTGTGGTGATATCCCCTCTGAGTAAAATGTGTCCCACTCACTGTAGTGATCTCCCGTCTGTGTAAAATGCGTCCCACTCACTGTGGTGATCTCCCCTCTGTGTACAAGATGTCGCACTCACTGTGGTGATCTCCCCTCTGTTTACAATGCGTCGCATTCACTGAGGTGATCTCCCCTCTGTGTAAATTGTGCTGCACTCACTTTGGTGATCTCCCCTCTGCAAACAATGTGTCTCACTCACTGTGGTGATCTCCCCTCCGTGTAAAATGTGTTGCATTCACTGTGGTGATCTCCCCTCTGTGTTCCGTGTGACTCACTGACTGTGGTGATCTCCCCTCTGTGTAAAATGTGTCCCACTCACTGTGGTGATCTCCCCTCTGTGTACAATGTGTCCAACTCACTGTGATCTCCCCTCTGTGTACAATGTGTCCAACTCACTGTGATCTCCCCTCTGCGAGCAATGTGTCCCACTCACTGTGATAATCTCCCCTCTGCGATCTATGTGTCCCACTCACTGTGGTGATCTGCCCTCTGTATACAATGTGTCCCATCACCGTGGTGATCTCCCCTCTGCGAGCTATGTGTCCCACTCACTGTGGTGATCTGCCCTCTGTATACAATGTGTCCCACGAACTGCGGTGATCTCCCCTCTGTGTAAAAGGTGTCCCACTCACTGTGGTGATCTCCGCTATCTGTACAATGTGTCCCACTCACTTTGGGGATCTGCCCTCTGTGTACAATGTATCCACTCACTGTGGTGTTCTCCCCTCTGTGTTCAATGTGCCCACTCACTGTGGTGATCTCCCCTCTGTGTAAAATGTGTCCCACTCACTGTGATGATCTCCCCTCTGTGTAAAATATGTCCCACTCACTGTGGTGATCTCCCCTCTACGAGCAATGTGTCCCACTCACTGTGGTGATCTCCCCTCTGCGAACAATGTATCTTTCTCACTGTGGTGATATCCCCTCTGAGTAAAATGTGTCCCACTCACTGTAGTGATCTCCCGTCTGTGTAAAATGTGTCCCACTCACTGTGGCGATCTCCCCTCTGTGTTCAAAGTGTCCAACTCAACAAGTTGTCCCACTCACCGTGGTGATCTCCCCTCTGCGAGCAATGTGTTCCACTCACTGTGGTGATCTGCCCACTGTGTACAATGTATCCACTCACTGTGGTGATCTCCGCTCTCTGTACAATGTGTCTCACTCACTGTGGTGATCTGCCCTCTGTGTACAATGTGTCCCACGAACTGCGGTGATCTCCCCTCTGTGTAAAATGTATCCCACTCACTGTGGTGATCTCTCTTCTGCGAACAATGTGTCTCACTCACTGTGATAATCTCTGCTATGTGTACAATGTGTTTCACTCACTGTGGTGATCTCCCCTCTGTGTTCAATGTGTCCAACTCACTCTGGTGATATCCCCTCTGTGTACAATGTTTCCCACTCATTGTGATAATCTCCCATCTGTGTACAATGTGTCCCACTCACTGTGGTGATCTCCCCTCTGTGTTCAATGTGTCCAACTCACTCTGGTGATCTCCCGTCTGTGTAAAATGCGTCCCACTCACTGTGGTGATCTCCCCTCTGTGTACAAGATGTCGCACTCACTGTGGTGATCTCCCCTCTGTGTACAATGCGTTGCACTCACTGTGGTGATCTCCCCTCTGTGTACAAGATGTCGCACTCACTTTGGTGATCTCCCCTCTGCGAACAATGTGTCGCACTCACTGAGGTGATCTCCCAGCTGTGTAAATTGTGTTACACTTACTGTGGTGATCTCCCCTCTGTGTTCAATGTGACTCACTCACTGTGGTGATCTCCCCTCTGTGTACAATGTGTCCAACGCACTGTGATCTCCCCTCTGTGTAAAATGTGTCCCACTCACTGTGGTGATCTCCCCTCTGTGTACAATGTGTCCAA
Source organism: Hemitrygon akajei (assembly GCF_048418815.1). NCBI lineage: Eukaryota > Metazoa > Chordata > Chondrichthyes > Myliobatiformes > Dasyatidae > Hemitrygon > Hemitrygon akajei. The sequence goes on along the minus strand of NC_133124.1, from coordinate 145,067,779 downwards.
CTCACTGTGATCTCCCCTCTGCGAACAATTTGTCTCACTCACTGTGGTGATCTCCTCTCTGCGAGCTATGTGTCCCACTCACTGTGGTGATCTGCCCTCTGTATACAATGTGTCCCACGAACTGCGGTGATCTCCCCTCTGTGTAAAATGTGTCTGACTCACTGTGGTGATCTGCCCTCTGTATACAATGTATCCACTCACTGTGGTGATCTCCGCTCTCTGTACAATGTGTCTCACTCACTGTGATGATCTCCCCTCTGTGTACAATGTGTCCCAAGAACTGCGGTGATCTCCCATCTGCGTAAAATGTGGCCCCCTCACTGTGGTGATCTGCCCTCTGTATACAATGTTTCCACTCATTGTGGTGATCTGAGCTCTCTGTACAATGTGTCCAACTCACTGTGATCTCCCCTCTGCGAACAATGTATCTCACTCACTGTGGTGATCTCCCCTCTGTGCTCAATGTGCCCAACTCACTGTGGTGATCTCCTGTCTTGTGTAAAATGCGTCCCACTCAATGTGCTGAACTCCCCTCTGTGTACAAGTTGTCCCACTCAGTGTGGTGTTCTCCCCTCTGTGTTCAATGTGCCCACTCACTGTGGTGATCTCCCCTCTGTGTAAAATATGTCCCACTCACTGTGGTGATCTCCTCTCTGCGAGCAATGTGTCTCACTCACTGTGGTGATCTCACCTCCGTGTACAATGTGTCCCACTCACTGTGATAATCTCCCCTCTGTGTACAACTTCTCCCACTCACCGTGGTGATCTCCCCTCTACGAGCAATGTGTCCCACTCACTGTGGTGATCTCCCCTCTGCGAACAATGTATCTTTCTCACTGTGGTGATATCCCCTCTGAGTAAAATGTGTCCCACTCACTGTAGTGAACTCCCGTCTGTGTAAAATGCGTCCCACTCACTGTGGTGATCTCCCCTCTGTGTACAAGATGTCGCACTCACTGTGGTGATCTCCCCTCTGTGTACAATGCGTCGCACTCACTGAGGTGATCTCCCCTCTGTGTAAATTGTGCTGCACT